>NC_074683.1:6071639-6721670 GCF_029448725.1 Salvelinus fontinalis
TCCACTCTGTCATTTCTGAAATAGAAAGTAGTGTGTGTGTGAATGCATATATGATGCAAATATAGTCTATATGAGTAAGTGTGTCATCAATGTACTGTATATGTCCACCAACGTGTGTGCTCATGCGCGTGTCCCTTATTTTACAGTCAATAGCAGCTCAATTACAGTGCATCATGAGTGGGATGGAATAGTGGTGTGATGGGATGTTTATGAAGCATCGTTATCGTGTGGTGATGACGGGGATTACAGGGCAGATGCCTTATAATAGGGCTGGTGGACTGACACAACATTCATCTCTGTTTGCCAGTCTGTCAGTCTGTCTGTGGCGACGGGAGGCTCACACACTTAACCACATGTTTTAGACACTTGCTGTTCATTTTCCAGGGGGACAGTTGTCCATGGCGATATACTGTACATAAACATACAAAACCCTGTGCTCATGTTTTCCATCCCTAAGTGATTTTTTCTAGGAGCAGGACTTGTGTTCCTTGTTGAAATTAAGGTGTAACAATGTGAAAGAGCTGCCGTTCCACTGACAGAGAATTATGCGGATGGTTGGTGTAAGAATGAAAGAACACAAGTAGCATTGAAAAGTATGTAATCACAACATCGACATCCCTGCGGGTTGTCTTGGTCAGCATAGGTCCGAGCCATTTAAGAAGAATGGATACAACACATCATCCTAAAAATCCGGACCACACTTTTGGAGATCCTGTAACCCCCAGAGCCTCAGAAAAGTGAGAAAAGGATTGTACATTTCCAATTAATATCGCTGTTATGGAAGATGTGTTTGTGATTGTCCTGGAGCGCTCATTCTTTCCTTTCCCATACAATCCCAATGAGACAAAGCCCTAGACGGAAGGATCGGAGGGCTCAAAGCTCATATCGTATTATGTTTTGTTTATATATTTCATTATTTTGAACTACGATGATGGTTGCTTTTTAAAATTATTATTACACTCCAACGAACCTGTTCGGCAGGAAATTGTTTGTCAATTCTTCCCCCCATCTTTCCCAGAACTCGATAAATGAAATAATGAAAACGAATCATTGGATTTCATCTTAGAACTAATGTTTACTGATTATATTATCTTCCACCCGTAGGAATCAACCAACATGAAATCAACAACAATGCTTACACTCATATGTTGGGTATGGTTCGACTTACACCACACTCCTGGGTGGTTCCGTTGCACAACTACATGATCGTCCTCTCTACTTAATTAATGATTCAGCGATTGAACTTAGTAAACTGGAGGCCCGATGCCTTGCATATACTGTTAATTAGGTAATACAAAAGATTACCTTCAGATGTATCTTGTTTTGTCTGAAAACAATGTAGTTTGAAGGAATTTGTAAAGGAAATATAAAAACTTTCTCACACTCACCTTGGTAAGTTTTTACTTTCACATAAAACAATATGATTTGTAGCACTCATAGAAGCTGTGGCAACATTTGTTGTGTTCAGATCTTTTTTTATGTTTGTGGCTCTCAGGGGGCATGCCTCCCTCTATTGTACTTGTACATTGGCTTGTTGGGGGATCATTGCGTGTTTATGGATACAAAAGAAGCCATGTCATCAATCTTTTATGAGTTGGGAATAGCTACAGTACAGTTGTGTCTGTTAGAGAAGAGATGTAAATAGTCTGTGGAAGAATGGGAGTGTAGATGTGAACAGATAGAGGCAGAGGGCCAACATCACAGAACAACAGAGTGACAGTGACAGAAGACAGTTAGTGATGAATGAGAAGGAGTTTAATGTTAGTCTTTGGGAATGGATCAGTTGCCTTTTCCTTGATGACATGGTTAAATAGTTTAATATATGCACTGTTTCTAACCAAGGGAGCTGGCTGCATGAGAAAATCACAATATGTAATATCCCTTACAAAGAACAAAGACAGAATGGAAGAAAGTCTAACAAACACTACTAAGAGTGATGATTGCTTTATATTTCGGTTGTTTCATATGATAATGTCCATTGTTCTGTTTTTCATTAAAACAGGCTTCTATTTCGCTCAGAGGATGCCTTGAGTTGTGTGTTGACTGACCTGAATGTCAGGGAGGAGGGATGGAAGAGAGAGAACAACAAAAGGAGGACGAAAACAAGAGGAAGTTAATGATATTCTCCAGCACTGCTCATTTAGCTTGTTCTCCTGGGTTGTGTTGACTGAAAATGACCTTTTAAACTGGTGGCAAATAAGATGACCTCCACCCCTGATGTAATTGTAATAATTGTTAACATAATGATGCATTTATGTTTAATGCGTACCTCCTGGTAATTACTGGTAAGGTACCTCAAGGCTTCAAACTCAGGCCTCCATAATCCTCCCCTTGATTATTTCATGAATATTATTCCTTTTTTATTATTCCTGGGTCTCCCTTCACAGCTTCAAAGACTTACCGTTTTGTCTCTTTTAACAAGTTCTCTCACAGGTGCACCGTATAATTAATGCATAACACATTCATGTTTTTCGGTCTCGCTAAACTTAAAGGGATACATTGGGATTTTGGCAGTGTGAGTAGATACCCATAGACTTCCAGTCATTGCGCTAACGCTAGCTAGCGTTTGCTAGCAGAACTACCTCTGACTTCCTTCATGCTGGACACAGACGCACAAAAATTTTCATCATCTGACTCCGGGGAAGTAGATAAATCACTGCCAAAATCCCAAAGTATCCCTTTGAAAATGGGACCTGTGACGTTCTCTGATCACTGGATTTATGCTTTCTCTAAACTAAAGGCTTTTTGAAAACCTAAGGCCCTGTATGAGGTGAAAATGAAATAATTGTCATGCTCCAGCAGATGAGAGACACACAGAGAGAGTGAGAGCGAGAGAGAGAGGTGAACCATGAACAGAAATGGATGATCCTATTGGATTTGCTACAGTTCTGTTTTTGGAGTAATGAGTGTGGAATAGCCGGCATTGCTTAGTGGAGGTCTGATCTGGAGAATAGTGGACTAATTCTCTCTGCATATTACAGAGGGGGTCAGCATCATGATTCTGCAAGGAAATGCTTCCGTGATGAAAATAGACTAATTAAACAGAGTTATGGCAGATTTTTTTTTATAGATCCCGACATCCGCACGCATTGACTCGATTCGCTTATGCCTCGCAGCGCCCACGGAAACAATAAAGGGAAGGAACAGTATGTTAGACATTATTATGCTTATTGATGATTCCTCGATCTCGCACCCAGGCCAGACAAATCAAGCCAGACATTCTTCCTGTAGGGAATTGTGGGGATCAAAGCTAAATCAGGAGACTCCCTTGGCAAAAGAGATATACAGTAAATGTGTGTGTGTGTGTGTGTGTGTGTGTGTGTGTGTGTGTGTGTGTGTGTGTGTGTGTGTGTGTGTGTGTGTGTGTGTGTGTGTGTGTGTGTGTGTGTGTGTGTGTGTGTGTGTGTGTGTGTGTGTGTGTGTGTGTGTGTGTGTGTGTGTGCGTGTGCTTTCTTTACTTCAGTGTAAATAGCGTGTGATGTCACTTTTAGTCTCTGAGATACATAATACACTTTTCATCGAGCTACGCTCTCAGATAACCATAGAAAATCGATGTCCAAGGGCAGACATTGAAATACACACATCAGCATTAGACTACATTAGACTACTGTATAGGCAGACAAGATGACAGATACATTTGTGCTGTGCTGTAGCATATTGCACATGATAGATTTTCAAACTGTATTGATTTGTAATGGACTCCGTTCTCTGGCTGTATGACGTATTGACGTGCCAGTGACTGCTGCTGCCGTAGCGCTACAGAAGAACAATGGAAGAGATCTGGAGGAGAAGGGACCATTTCTGGAAAAGCTCCTCAGTGGGACACTTTAAACTGAATTGGGTAGAGACAGTTTGTGTTCTCGTTTCAGAACAGTGGACTAAGCTAAAAAGCTTGCATTCATTTGAAGAGGTTTGAAACAACTGAATAGAGGGGGCTCCAACGACCCCGTTGACTGTCTTCCAATCAACAAGAGCCATACAGTGGACCACACATCCTGTTTCCTGTGTAGAGTGTGCAGCTTTAAGCAGACCGCAAGAGTGAGTACTACAGTGTATCCTATAGTGACCTTCTCGCCCAGCCAGCCGATCAATAGTGTGTCAGTCTTAATCTTCATTATACATATGTGACCTTTTTACAAACTTCACTGCCCTTCGTCCCAGGTGATTAATACCACCGGGGTAATTGGCTGTTAATTGGATGAGAGGATATTGACAGAAGTGATGAGGATGGAGGGAGAGAGGGAACCGAGGGAGGATGGAGAGGCCTTACTCGTATTGATAAACGGGTGGCTTAGAGTAGAGCAACAATAGCAAGCTGACTGTATTAATTTATCATCCTTACTGGTAGTCATTTGTGAGGGAGACGGGCCTTCTACCCCCTGTTCAGCCGTATTTCACTATGGATGTGTTTGAATTGCTTTCCCTCTTTTTGAGAGAGACAGGTGATGAGCCTTGCTAGGGTTAATGTAGTTTATTTTATTTTATTGGGAGACAAAACAAAGCATATGATGGATAAGCAGTAGTTATAGCAGAAGTTAGTTAGCTAAGCTGCTAGTAGACTTAGACTGCACATCCTCCTGAGATAGCATAGCAACACACTATCTATCCACACTCAGAACATTTCAACTTACCAGTTGTCTGGAGGGTTGAAGACAAATTATCCCAAATAAATATTTTCCAATCGTGGGTCTGCTTCCGGTTGCCTTTCCTAATTTCTAATAAAAGTCTCCCCTCACATACCTCTTGTTCGTGGCTCACACATATGGCCCACATGTATGACTTGTATTTAGACATAGGTAAGGTGAAGCAGAGAGGAAGTGCTGTCATGTTGAGGAAAGGAAAAATGCGACCTGCATCAGACCAACGTTTGGGCAGTCTGTATAATAACACTGTATTCTGGGTAGTTTGTCCAAATATTCCCTGTTGCATAAGGACCAACCCCCCAGACAGCCGGCAGGGTACGTTAAAACAGAATTTGACCAGTTGTGGCTAACTAATTAGCTAGGTAGTTAACAAGTTAGGTAGGTCGCTAACGAGCCAAAAACAAAGCATGAATCCCACTATTCCCTTTTATTACAAAATGATGTGGCTTGTAAAAATTGTTGTCAAAATGAAGTCTAGTTAGCTATCCTGCTAGTTGATATGTCAGCAGTTATTAGCATACATTTGTCTGTTTGATTCATTTACTTACATTATAATTCATAACTTTAGAACCCCCTAAAAACCTATTATCTTTGAAGAGAGCCAATGTGTATCAAGGGGGTAATAAAAGTTCCACTGAATAAGTATTCTACGGCCACGCTATTGCCTTTGTGATGAATTTGAAATCTAAAATGGTATTTTCCGGCTCTGTCCAGAATAAAACGTCACTAATACGTTCCGCTCTGGTTGCTCCTGTTTCCTGCCGACTGAGAAGGAAAGTTGCATTAGACTGAAAATCGATGCGTCGTCCACAATGATATGCTTTTAAAGCAGCGTAGCAGGGAACTCAGCTGCAGTCCAAGTTCAGTTGGAGCAATCAGGCACACATATCAGATTTCATATTTCTGAATCGAAGGGGTAAGGAGGGAGAAGGCAGTGTGAGTCAATTTAAAGATTGACAGACATGGAATCTGTTGATGGCAGCTATTCAGAAACACAGTTTGAACGGAGAAACTGTATATTATCAAAGCAACCTGCAGTTCTTTCTTCGTTGCTTGTGGTGTGTCCATTTTTTTGCATCCTCACTCTCTATTTCACACCTTTACAATAGAACAGCAGCCCATAACCCTGACGTCTGTCTTCTCTCAACTCAAAACACCAATCAGTAGTACATTGGCACTCTCTTAATAACTGTGAAGAAAACATTTGTTTGTTCTGCTCATCAATACAATGTACCCATGACAGGGGCACAGGCTTCCGTCTGGGGAAGAAAAGACTACATGGGAACAGAGAGGTTGAGCTGGCAGGAAACCTGGGCTGGAGATCTATCCATTCCGCTGGTTTTGTCTTCAATCGATTGCTCGTTGATTGATGAGGAGAAAAACATTTGGGGAAAATCCCTGAAAAAAAATAGGAGAGGGTTTTGAGGGTCTCGCATGACCAGTACCAGTACCAGTAAGATTACCAGGGCGTATTAAACCACAAGGACAGGAGGGGGTGTAGAGAAGGGGTGAGAGGTCTAGAGAGGGAGGGCGACGAGTTGAAGACTTTGATGACCTTACGACTGATGAGTTTATCAGCAGAGATTTTACTGCATGTTCTGCTGTTGCTCCCTAATAACCACCCAGGCAGAGAAGCCCTGTTTGCTGTGACTCTTCCCCTTTAGAGATGAGTGGTGGCCGGTGAGGAGAGCTGCGTAGTCCACTGCACCACACTGGGGACTCCCCGCTGATGCACTGGAAGATAAAGACAACACACACAGAAAAGGCCTGTACACCGACTAGCAACTACACAGCCCAATTCTCATATTTGAATGAATCCCTTCCTCTTTTTCATCCTTCATGCAGACTGTAAATAGTGCCCAGCGTTTTCCCCCACACCGCTTTCATGTTCAAAAAGGGCTTTAATCCTTATGGAGGAAATGAGGCCTGGTTCTTTATATAGCCATGAATTGATCAGAACTAGCCAGGTTTTACTTGGTCATTTCACTCCCTCCTTTAGGATTTAACATATTTATGCAGTCTCTATATGTATCTGAAACCATTAATTCCCATAACCTCCTGAAAGGATGTTTTCTGTGTGTGTGTGTGTGTGTGTGTGTGTGTGTGTGTGTGTGTGTGTGTGTGTGTGTGTGTGTGTGTGTGTGTGTGTGTGTGTGTGTGTGTGTGTGTGTGTGTGTGTGTGTGTGTGTGTGTGTGTGTGTTCATTTAGAGTTGAAGTCGGAAATTTACATTCACCTTAGCCAAATACATTTATACTCCGTCTTTCACAATTCCTGACATTTAATCCTAGTAAAAATTCCCTGTCTTAGGTCAGTTAGGATCACCACTTTATTTTAGAATGTGAAATGTCAGAATAATGATTTATTTTGGCTTTTATATATTTCATCACATTCCCAGTGGGTCAGAAGTTTACATACACTCAATGAGTATTTAGTAGCATAGCCTTTAAATTGTTTAAAATGGGTCAAACGTTTCGGGTAGCCTTCCACAAGCTTCCCACAATAAATTGGGTGAATTTTGTCCCATTCCTCCTGACAGTGCTGGTGTAACTGAGTCAGGTTTGTAGGCCTCCTTACTTGCACATGCTTTTTCAGGTCTGCCCACACATTTTCTATAGGATTGAGGGCAGGGCTTTGTGATGGCCACTCTAGTAACTTGACTTTGGTGTTCTTAAGCCATTTTGCCGCAACTTTGCTTGCAAGTATCCTTGGAGTCATTGTCCATTTGGAAGACCCATTTGACTTGTTTACGTGTTGCTGTGCGTTTTGTTGCCAACCTTACTTTGCTACCTGACAACTTTCCGTTTTTTTTTTTTTAATTACCGTTTATATTTTTAGATTTTCCCTCACTCAACTTTTTATTATTCAACTTTTTCACTCCGGACACTTTATCTGGACATGGTTCGTCAGGACCTCCAACAGCCGAAGCTAAGTAGTAACATTAACATGATGCCTTCTAATTGCAGTCGCTGTACTCATAATATACAGGAGAACGATCGCCTTATGGCGAGGATAGCCGTGCTGCAAGCCCAGCTTCAGATGCAATCGTTAGGCAAGGGTCATTTCAGTGTTGGAAAGGATGAAACAGCGTCTGTGCCACCAGTAAGTACAGATAGTAGTATAAATCCCATCGCACGGTCCCCACTGCCGGACAACTTTCTCATGGCTTCTGAAAGGAAATGCCGTAGGAATATTCAACCGGTGTCGCTCATTCAGCTGACATAAACTTTCAACCGGTGATCCCCATTAAACTGCGAGTCAGAGTCAGAGGCCGAGCCTTCTCTGGTCTCTCCTCCTCCCGTTACGGGGTCTGAGATGCCGAAGCCTCCCACCATTAGCTCTGAAAAATTGAAAACCCTAGTCATTGGCGACTCCATTACCTGCAATATTAGACTTAAAACGAATCATCCAGCGATCATACACTGTTTACCAGGGGACAGGGCGTTAAGGCTAATCTGAAGATGGTGCTGGCTAAAGCTATAACTGGCGAGTGTAGAGAGTATAGAGATATTGTTATCCACGTCGGCACCGACGATGTTAGGATGAAACAGTCAGAGGTCACCAAACATAGCTTCAGCGTGTAAATCAGCTAGAAAGATGTGTCGGCATCGAGTAATTGTCTTTGGTCCCCTCCCAGATAGGGGGAGTGATGAGCTCTACAGCAGAGTCTCACAACTCAATCGCTGGTTGAAAACTGTTTTCTGCCTCTCCCAAAAGATAGAATTTGTAGATAATTGGCCCTCTGTCTGGGACTCACCCACAAACAGCACCAAGCCTGGCCTGTTGAGGAGTGATGGACTCCATCCTAGCTGGAGGGGTGCTCTCATCTTATCTACGAACATAGACAGGGCTCTAACTCCCCTAGCTCCACAATGAGATAGGGTGCAGGCCAGGCAGCAGGCTGTTAGCCAGCCAGCACTGTCAGTGTAGTCAGCTCAGCTATCCCCATTGAGACTGTGTCTGTGCCTCGACCTAGGTTGGGCAAAACTAAACATGGCGGTGTTCGCCTTAGCAATCTCACTGGAATAAAGACCTCCTCCATTCCTGCCATTATTGAAAGAGATTGTGATATCTCACATCTCAAAATAGGGCTACTTAACCTTTACTGCTCCAGCGTTCCGCCAGCGGAACTCCTCCCACATTCCACTGAAAAGGCAGATCGCGAAAGTCAATATTTCCGATTTATTAAGTGTTTTACAGCGAAAACACAATATAGCGTTATATTAGCTTACCACAATAGCCAGAAACACAAGCCATTTCCCAGCAGTAAAAGTTAGCGATCGTGACACACCAGCAAAAGATATATAATTTTTGACTAACCTTGATAAGGTTCATCAGATGACAGTCCTATAACATCAGGTTATACATACACTTATGTTTTGTTTGAAAATGTGCATATTTAGAGCTGAAAATCTGCAATATTGGCTGGATTCAGAAGATGTTTGTCTTTCATTTGCTGTACACCATGTATTTTTCATAAATGTTTTATGATGAGTATTTGGGTATTTCACGCTGCTCTCTGTAGTTATTCTAGCTGCTTTGGTGATATTTGTGATTGTAGCTGCAATGTAAAACTATGATTTATACCTGAAATATGCAAATTTTTCGAACAAAACATAGATGTATTGTATAACATGTTATAAGACTGTCATCTGATGAAGTTGTTTCTTGGTTAGTGACTAATTCTATCTCTATTTGGGGGTTTTGTGCAAGGTACCTTTGCTGTGAAAGAAATGTCTCTGCTTTTTTGTATTTGGTGGTGAGCTAACATAAATATGCGTGGTGTTTTTGCTGTAAAACATTTAAAAAATTGGACATGTTGGCCGGATTCACAAGATGTTTATCTTTCATTTGCTGGACTTGTTAATGTGTGAAGTTAAATTTCGCGCGCTGCCTTTTCAGTGGAATGTGGGGGGAGGGGGGTTCCGCTAGCGGGATATACAGCGTTCCTCACTGAATTCCCTGAATTCCTATCAGACCTTGTAGTCATAGCAGATAATATTCACATTTTCGGTGACTTTAATGTTAACATGGAAAAGTCCACAGACCCACTCCAAAAGGCTTTCGGACCCATCATCGACTCAGTGGGTTTTGTCTAACATGTCTCCGGACCTACTCACTGCCACAGTCATACTCTGGACCTAGTTTTGTCCCATGGAATAAATGTTGTGGATCTTAATGTTTTTCCTCATAATCCTGGACTATCGGACCACCATTTTATTATGTATGCAATCGCAACAAATAATCTGCTCAGACCCCAACCAAAGAGCATCAAAAGCCGTGCTATAAATTCTCAGACAACCCAAAGATTCCTTGATGCCCTTCCAGACTCCCTCTGCCTTCCCAAGGACGTCAGAGGACAAAAATCAGTTAATCACCTAACTGAGGAACTCAATTTAACTTCTACTTGCACACAATCCCGGATCCGGGAGCACCCCCATCAGTAAAAAAGCTGACTAGCATAGCCTAGCATAGCGTCACAAGTAAATGCTAGCATCTAAATATCATTAAATCACAAGTCCAAGACACCAGATGAAAGATACACATCTTGTGAATCCAACCATCATTTCTGATTTTTAAAATGTTTTACAGGGAAGACACAATATGTAAATCTATTAGCTAATCACGATAGCAAAAGACACAACTTTTTTTTCTCCACCATTTTTTTCCTGCATAGGTAGCTATCACAATTTCGACCAAATAAAGATATAAATAGCCACTAACTAGATATAAATACACTATCTTTTTATATAAATATAAAAAGATATAAATAGCCACTGTCATCAGATGACAGTCTGATAACATATTTATTGTATAGCATATGTTTTGTTGGAAAAATTTGCATATTTCAGGTATAAATCATAGTTTACCATTGCAGCCACCATCACAACTCTCACCAAAGCAACTAGAATAACTACAGAGACCAACGTGAATTACCTAAATACTCATCATAAAACATTTATGAAAAATACACAGCGTACAGCAAATGAAAGACAAAGATCTTGTGAATCCAGCCAATATTTCAGATTTTTTTAGTGTTTTACAGCGAAAACACAATATAGAATTATGTTAGCTTACCACAATAGCCAAACACACAAACGCATTTATTCACCGCAAAGGTAGCTTTCACAAAAAACAGCAATAGATATAAAATTAATCACTAACCTTTGGACAACTTCATCAGATGACAGTCTTATAACATCATGTTATACAATACATTTATGTTTTGTTCAAAAATGTGCATATTTAGAGCTGCAAATCGTGGTTATACATTGTGAATACGTAGCAACATTTCCCCAGAATGTCCGGAGATATTTTGGACACTCACCTAATCTGACCAAAGAACTCATCATAAACTTTACATAAAAATTCTTGTTGTATGGCAAATGAAAGATACACTGGTTCTTAATGCAACCGCTGTGTTAGATTTTACCACAACATACAGCTTGGGTTATTGTGAGACAGTGCTCACCAACACGACGGAGAATAGGCATCAACATATTACACAGAAATATGAAATAACATCATAAATGTTGTCTTACTTTTGCTGAGCTTCCGTCAGAATGTTGTACAACGAGTCCTAGGTCCAGAATAAATCGTTGTTTGGTTTTAGAATGTCCATTTCTTCTGTCGAATTCGCGCCACAATGCTAGCCAAGGTTGTTAACATTCCCATCCTCTCTTGGCGCAAAGACCGGAAAACTCCAAAAGTCCCAATAAACGTTGAATAAACTGATAAAACTCGGTTGAAAAAACCTACTTTATGATGTTATTATCATATGTATCAAATTAAATCAGAGCCAGAGATATTCGCCGTGTATACCGAATGCTTTTCAGAAGACAATGTTGAGGTCCTTCGCGCGCCGTCGAAGACAAAGAGTTACCGGACCTGTCACTCCAAAAGCTCTTGTTCGGCCTCAGATCAAGCTAGACACCTCATTCCACCTTCCACTGCCTGTTGATATCTAGTGGAAGGCGTATGAAGTGCATGCATATCGATAAATAAAAGCCAGATGAATATGCAGGCCCTGAAACAGAGCCTCGTTTTCAGATTTTCACTTCCTGTATGGAAGTTTGCTGCCAAATGAGTTCTGTTTTACTCACAGATATAATTCAAACAGTTTTAGAAACTTGAGAGTGTTTCCTATCCAATAGTAATAATAATATGCATATTGTATGATCTAGAACAGAGAACGAGGCCGTTTCATTTGGGCACGATTTTTTCCAAATTGAAAACAGCGCCCCCGTATTGACAAGCTTAACAGGAAATTTATGGAGTGGTTGAAAAACAAGTTTTAATGACTCCAACCTAAGTGTATGTAAACTTCCGACTTCAACTGTACATGCATGTAGAGCAGACTCAAACTCCAGCTCTTCCAAAATGAACATAGCAATTCACATGTGTTTCTACTGACATGGAATTCTCACTGTGCAAGAGGCAGGCTCTTGGAAGGAATTGATGCGTAGCACAAAACCATGAGGTCTTCACCTGTCTCACAAATCAATCCTTGTTTTCCAATGGATTGTTTTATTGGGAAAGTTATCCAGCAAAAGGCCCCCAGTGGTATTTTAATTTTGAGAGATGAGAGGCAGGAAACTCACAGTGACTTTCACTGTGTAACCCAGCTGTGACAGCACCACCCACACACCTGGTTTCTACCTCACGCTGCTCACTGAGTACCCTGTCCTGGCTGGGGGGATTGTGTTTGCTCTGCCACCTATACTCGGCCCAGTGCCATTAACAGCCACATGTGTGTTTGGCGAGTGTGAGGTGTGTTTGGCGAGTGTGAGGTGTGTTTGGCAAGTGTGAAGTGAGCCATTTAAGGGGAAAGGAGAATTATTATTTCAGGACTTGGATAGAATCACTTATTTTGGATGGAAACAACTCTTCTACTGTGTTTGTTGTAGATAACCAATTCTCACTGTTCGAGATTACCCATCCACTGTCGGAACGATCCACCTAATAATGAGATATGCTAGACACTGTTGGTAGCCAACTGTCTAGCTGTGTGGTTTGCAATTTGAGGCATCTTTAATGTACAGAGATCATTCATTTTCCACCTCTGCGTTACCTCTCTCGGTCTCTGCTCAGTTTAGTGTGAAAGGTCCTTGGGTACTGTGTTAGGGGAAGCAGCCTTAGTAGGTATGACTGCCGGTGGATG
The DNA here is from genome assembly GCF_029448725.1 of Salvelinus fontinalis. Lineage (NCBI taxonomy): Eukaryota > Metazoa > Chordata > Actinopteri > Salmoniformes > Salmonidae > Salvelinus > Salvelinus fontinalis. The sequence continues at coordinate 6,084,443 of NC_074683.1, forward strand.
TAAACAAAGAAAGCAATCAAGTCCAAATTGCTGGGCGCTCTCTAAACTCCACACAGCATGCCAGAGCTCTATAATCAGATAATGCAATGTAGCGCCACAGGTTCAGAGTTAACCTTCCTGCAGGGAGGAAATAGCCATTTTTGGGAATGTGAACAGAATGAATGACGAAGTCTCCTTTCCTTTCTTTCTCCTGTGAGCTGAAGAGAGAGGAGGACAGAGGATTGAATTACGCAGGCAGCAATTTGGTCTGAGGAAAACAGAGGGAGTTAATGAAAGAAAATAAACTGCATTATTCTGCTACCTGCTGTGAAGGAGGGAAGGTGATGGGGTGACACAAGGGAGAGTGAGGGGATGCAATACAAAATATGAATAACACATCACTGTCTAACTGGCTGGGTCCCTCCCACCCTTCGGGAGATGGGGTGTTATTTAGCCAAGTTCATGGACAGTAGATGTTTACTAAACAGGTCTCAATTTGTCCTTGGAGAAGGAAGGATGTAATGACAGGGGATGAAGGATTATAATGATATTGCTGCTGATTATGGCAGTTGTGGTAATGAAGGTGATGATGAAGATAATGACTATGATCAAGATGTATTGCTCCCATAGAGACTCCATAGCTATTTACACAGTCATTAAGATCAGAGCAATAGGTAATAAAAGTTGGACGATATTGTACAACAATGACCCTGGATCAAGGCCGGATAATCTAACCCATCACCATATTTGTCTCATCTTGGCCATTTACTACAGAGCCAATGGGCTTCTACTGTTTCTGCCAAAGAAGAGTAAGGAAAGTACCGAGGATAATGGAGAACATTGCCTTATCTTAAACACTGCTTCTCTCTTAACCTAACCTCCTTCCCCTAGTGATAAGCAATCCTGCCCACATGACAGTCCTACTAAACTCATTCCACCCTATAGGGCTTTGATAACTGTTTCTTGAAGCTAGCTTAACTTGCCAATTGCCAGGGTGGTAAAACGTTGAAAAAATAAACACAAAAACATGATTCAGCTTCAAAATCACTGTGAAAGCTGCTGGCAGGAAGTGTAAGGGGGGAATATAATTGCTGCCGTACCATGCTGAAAAGGCTATTCAAATGCCATTCTGTGCAACACTGATTGGCTTCCCCCCCCTCCCTTCCTTTGCCCCCTCTCAATGCATTCCCTGTCATTCAAAACACGAGGAGGCCTTTTCAGATGCTTGGAATAGTTTGCATGGCAGAATAACAAGCTAATTAGAGCTTGTGTGGTGATGGATGACTCTGAAGGGGTGCTAGTATGGGCACTGGGGCAGAATAGCACCCTGGTAGCCATAGCCATCTGCCATGCCTTGACGGCTTAATTGGCAGCCCGATGGGTGGATACTTGGACCCCTGCCTAATTGCTGTGTTGACCCCCTGTATGTGGACTAATGCTGTTTTGGTCCTTATTTGTGTCCCCTTCACCTCTTCACTCGGCCCTCTCAGGCACTTTATTATGTTTCTCAGGGTCTGATGTGATTGTTGGGGTCAATAAGTTGCCTAAAGTGGCCATCTTGTCACACAAGGAATGAATGATGAGGAGAGTCGAAAGTGGTGACTTCAAATGGTACCACTTAGCAACAATCTGGTTCTTCTCATGTTGAACAACACTGTCCATAGAAACTATGATTTACCTTATAGGACATGAATGTAAGAACATTTCAAACGAAATGGTCAAACACAACATTGGTGGCAACATCTTCCTCTGTACTTACCCATATGTCACTTCTTATGTTTGATTTATGCAAAGAGCTGTTCCATACTTGAGGTTCCCAGGAAGTTCATGGTTTTTCATAGATACTATAGATCTAATTTTGCTGACCCATGTGTCTCCTTTCAATTCTCTCGTACTTCTTCAGACTCCTAAAAGCTATCTGTCTGGCCCGTCCTCCCTCACCCACTTAGAGTAGCCTATACAGGCCTGCTTGGCGAGATGCTGATGAGGCAAATATATTATTAAAAAGGCATTAGACATTACTGCTAGAGATATAACATATGATCTTTCCCATGCAGCAGTACTGTATGTTCTGACGCAGTTTGCTCCATCTCTTCTCTCTTGTTTATGGCCTACAGCTCTTGACTGGTACAGTTTGAATGGAATTGAATCACAGAAGTTTGACATGTCTCTGACCCAAGCCATGTACATTTTCCTTGTCCATTTTTCTTCTTACAAATACAATTTTCATGCTGCTGTGGTTGTCTGGAGTGAGGTTGACGCAGACCGGTGCAATGTGCAACTGGCCTATATGATGGGAAGTGGATTTTACAGTCTTACATTTTTACTTTCTGATTCTATTACGGGCCAACTGGTCCTTTATTCATGTGGACATTCGGGCTGGTAATGCTAGCAACTGCCCAGGCTCAAATATCATTGGATGTGGAAACATTCCTGTGTTTCTTCCCCCTTCCTCATCTTTAATAAAACATCCCCTGAAAAGAAACAGATGTAAAATATTGGGTTCAGCTGAAGATTTTATAACTCATAACAAATTACAATGGATCACCGTACGATTGTTTTCAAAAGCCTGCAGATCAATGGCTCTGTAACAATAGCCGCCGCTAACTCCGAACATCACTTCCTGATTACATCACCGCTCCTTCAGATTTATTACATAAACAATAGGGTCGCCACATGCACGTGACATTGAAATATCCAGTCACCCCCTCAAACTCCCCTACCACAAATTATTGGAGAGACCAAAAAAATAACATAAAAGAAAAAAGAAAAGACTAGCGCAGGCTATTTCAGTCAGGTACTGTGAGATTGATTTGGAATGTCACATTTAAAGGCAGTGGGGAAACCAAGCTGGCCTGTTCCTCATTACTGCGTGTTATGCTTCAGGTTGGAGTCGGGGACCGGCCTATTGTCACACTGGATCAGATGGCTAGTGTAAACACCTTTAACCAAAGTACGGTGGCTGCTCAGCACCCACCTCAAACACAAAGTGGCAGCCTGGCACTGCATCATACTGTGTCTATAGTCCTACTGTAGCATTCCAGCTAAATGCAGCCCCTGGTGTTTGTGCCAGAATGTCTATACAACTTCAGGAGAACCCCCCCCCCCCCCCCTATTTTCCAGCAGGTTGTTGTTTCTTTAAATTAGGCCTGAGGTCAGTTGGAACATGACAGAGACCACACATGGAGATCAGATTCCTTTTCCCTCCACCTAAGTGCTCCTAGGACCTAGGTTTATCACCCAGCGTTTCCCGCAGGTTTTATAAACAATTTAGCTACCTTATACAGTACATTTAGTGGAAATAACAGGAGTACCTTAAGGTACTGTACATGGGAAACCATTTTGTAACTGATGATAATGCCAATGCAGACATAGGTCTACAGCAGTCTTCCCAACTCCGGTCCTAGGGTACACCCAACAGCACACATCTTTCTGCAGCCCCAGATAAACATACCTGATTCAACTCATTGAGGCCCTGAGGATTAGTTGACAAGTTGAATCAGGTGTGCTTGTCCAAGGCTACAATGAAAATACTTGCCAAGGGAGTGCAACTTAATATTAGGAATGGGTTCCTAATGTTTTTTACACTCAGTGTATGTTCTCAATTTAAAAAACGATACAAGTAGACAATGTATATGAGGCTAATCATTATACTAGATTTTGTACATGCCTTGTGCTGACACGACATTGTTAGTGTAAATCCAACCCTTGTAATCTATGTTGTGAAATGTCTGGAAGCAGGACATGACAGGATCCATATCTTAAAACAGACACACTACAACTACTACCACCAAGTTCAATGCCAGATACTTTTCTCCCAGAAGGTCTGAGTGGCACTTGGAGGTGCTGTAATGAAGATGATTTGCCTAAGACTACCACAACAATTACATTGTCGATGCTAAATGTGTTTGAACTGCAAAATAAATAAATAATAGTTTGATTTAAGAAGTACATTTTATTCAATGGGCCAAGGCAAAACCGAGACGACACACAAAATGATTTTAATTTCCCCAATACAACATTATAGTCTATTGTTAAAGTACAGCATGTTTACAATATCTTAAACAATAGTATTTTACATATTGTTCCAAATGACATTTGATTTATTCATACATATCTACATGAATAAATGACTGTGAAACTGATTCTGTTTAATCAGCAGTTATTCCTACAACCTTCATTCGGTTTAAGGGGACACTTTTGTCATGACGACAAGGTGAAGGTGATCTCTACCCAAATGGAACAACAGAATCATTCAGATTGACCAAGACACAGCATATGACAACCATCTTGTCTAACTGAGGGATATCTCCTTTCATATCTGGGAAAGGACTAATTAGTAATAGTAGAAACTGACGCTGGTACAGTGGGAATCCAGTCGACATGGGTGTCTTGACAGAGGTCAGCTGGTGAACCCACAGTACATAAACAAATGAAAAGCACACCTGACGTTAGAATATAATTTCTTCAGGTCGTCTATACCATCAGGGCTCTTGATTGTTTGGCTGTGTTCAATTAATTTAGGTCTATTGGGCTCTTGAGTGGCGCAGCGGTCTAAGGCATTGTATCTTAGTGCAAGAAGGCCTCACTACAGACCCTGGTTCATAATCCATGCTGAATCACATCTGGCTGTGATTGGGAGTCCCATAGGACAATGCACAATTGGCTCAGTGTTCTCTGGGGTAGGCTGTCATTGTAAATAAGAATTAGTTTTTTACCGACTTGCCTAATTAAATATAGGATAAATAAATACAAATAACATGTGTGTCACATGAAGATTACATCTACTGTTGGGCTGGAACAACACACCAAGTTGTCTAATCCCATTGAGTTCTATGCTGTAATGTCCATACATTGTCCCTCCTTATGAATAAAGTTCTCAACAAATGATCATTGTGTCAGTGCCACAGGAGGTTTTTTTGGAGAATAACGTCCTCCTCCAGGCTAGAGGGATGTCATATTGTACAATTTGTCTCCCCTTTTCGTAGGCATTAGATGGTTGCATGCATGACACTTGTCAGATTGTCAGTGTCACCAGAGTAGACTGAGGCTACCCTGTGATTTGTCGTACAAAAGAATATTCTGCTAATGTCTTCAGTCATATAAAGTGTAGTAGAATTATATAAAATCTGTTTATTTATCAAAGGCAACATTTTTTCCTGTACAAAGGAAAGAAAAGAAACATCTCTGATATAGCCTAAAGGCCTATGCCACTAAGCGCTCAGCCATGCACAGTGATTAGATTGAGTTATATTAAATTAATTGCCTAATACATTATGACTATCTAATCAACTCATCATATTAGGAATAGTAGGCTTACATTAGTCTGCAAATGCGATGGTAAAGGGATGCAATGCTTTATAATAAGGTGCATTTTTGTGGTGAAAAAATAGCTTCACCAAAAACACCAAAACTCACACGCCGTCTATGAGAGAGACGCATGCTAAGCTCTTTTGCTAGCTAATGTTGGTTATATTAGTCTTGTTATTAACACCTGGTTAGCATAACAGCTACGCTAAACTCGAAATCGATCAGACTTACCAGTGATGAAATGATGAAAAGACCCTGTACTGACAGCTGTCTGGGTTTATTCGCTTTTCTGACAGCTCTTGAGTGTTATCTCTTTGGTGTTTATAATATGTATAATATATAATCTGTTTTCTTTCCTGCTTTGTCAGAGCAGCCAAATACTAGACCTAAATTGACCATTGCGATTAATCAACTAATTTTAGGCACTGTTATCATGCAGCTTGGGATAGAATTGATGGGGTGGTCTCCCAGCATGGTTGCCAGGAGGTATCGTACACAACCTGACAATGCTATTTAAGTAGGGCTGTGACAATACCAGTATCATACTATTTTTCCATGTCAAAAATAAAAACATGAAGTAGACCAAACTCTGAGATAGCGTTAAGATTTTCCATCACTGGAACTTAGGGGCCTAGCCCGAACCATCCTCCACCAAATGTTACAGTTGGCACTATGCATTGGGGCAGTGAGCGTTCTCCTGGCATCCGCCAAACCAAGATTCGTCCGTCGGACTGCCAGACGGTGAAGTGTGATTCATCACTCCAGAGAACGCGTTTTCCACTGCTCCAGGGTCCAATAGTGGCGAGCTTTACACCACTCCAGCCAACGCTTGGCATTGTGCATGGTGATCTTAGGCTTGTGTGTGGCTGCTCGGCCATGTAAACCCATTTCATGAAGCTCCCGACGAACATTTATTGTGCTGACATTGTTTCCAGAGGCAGTTTGGAACTCAATAGTGAGTGTTGCAACTGAGGACAGACGATTTTTACACACTATGCGCTTCAGCACTCTGCGGTCCCGTTCTGTGAGCTTGTGTGGCCTACCACTTCATGGCTGAGCCGTTGTTACTCCTAGACATTTCACCTTAACAATAACTGTACTTACAGTTCACCGGGGCAGGTCTAGCAGAACAAAAATTTGACAAAATGACTTGTTGGAAAGGTTGTATCCTATGACGGTGTAACGTTGAGTAAGCCCATTCTACTGTCATTGTTTGTCTACGGAAATTGCATGGCTGTGCTAATTTTATGTGTAATGCATTCAACACCTTGTAGTCCTGCCCAAATTAATTTAGGCTGGTCTTAGATCAAAAGGGGTTTCAACTCAATATTAGGTGTTTGTTTTTTCAATTGTAAATTAATTATTAAACGTAATTTTTAAGCCCACATTTTATCATACTTTTTTATAAAAAAATATCTGACAGCGGTATTTTGCAGAACGGGCACATGATATGCTAGGCAGAACACTATATACTCTTGTGTGTGCAAACAGTATCATCAGTGGAGGAAGATAGAGACACACACAGCGTTTGATTTTATTTTAGCTGCCGGTGATGGGCAGGACTTGTAGGAGGTATGTTTGTAAAATAATTTGTTCAAGCTATGTAGCCTATTGATTCCTTTTTGATGCATAAATACAATTAAAATGTTTTGTTGTTTCTCTGTAACACAAGCCACCTAGGAATTTTATTAGGTTGGCTTCAGCTAGCCAGTTAGTTTAGATTGGTTCCCAATCTCCCAACATCATAATTAGCTACCTAGCCATTTCAGGCTATCAATCAAGATAGAGTACCTTGTCTAACTATCTTGGCATGCCTGCTGGCACGAATCCTAGACCTTACAAAAAGCCAAAAATTGCTTTAATTATTGGGTTATGATACTACTACAGTATATACAGTGCATTCGGAAAGAAATTAGAGCCCTTCCCTTTACTCAAATTTTGTAACGTTACAGCCTTATATAAACTGGATAAAATAATTTTTTCCCCTCAATAATCTACACACAATACCCCATAATGACATCCCCACAGCATGATGCTGCTACCAACATGCTTCACCGTAGGGATGGTGCCAGGTTTCTTCCAGACGTGACGCTTGGCATTCAGGCCAGAGGATTCGATTTTGGTTTCAACAGACCAGAGAATCTTGTTTGTCAGTGAAAAGGCAACTCCAAGATGCTGGCCTTCTAGGCAGAGTTTCTCTGTCCAGTGTCTGTGTTATTTTGCCCATCTTAATCTTTCTTTCTTATTGGCCAGTCTGAGATATAGATTTTTCATTGCAACTCTGCCTAAAAGGCCAGCATCCCGGAGTCTCAACTGTTGACGTTGAGACTGGTGTTTTGCAGGTACTATTTAATGAAGCTGCCAGTTGAGGAATTGTGAGGCATCTGTTTCTCAAACTAGACACTCTAATGTACTTGTCCTCTTGCTCAGTTGTGCACAGGGGCCTCCCACTCCTCTTTCTATTCTGGTTAGAGACAGTTTGCACTGTTCTGTGAAGGGAGTAGAACAGAGCGTTGAACGAGATCTTCAGTTTCTTGGCAAATTCTCGCATGGAATAGCCTTCATTTCTCAGAACAAGAATAGATTGACGAGTTTCAGAAGAAAGTTATTTGTTTCTGTCCATTTTGAGCCTGTAATCGATCCCACAAATCCTGATGCTACAGATACTGAACTAGTCTAAAGAAGGCCAGTTGTATTGCTTCTTTAATCAGGACAACAGTTTTTAGCTGTGCTAACATAATTGCAAAAGGGTTTTTAATGATCAATTAGCCTTTTAAAATGATAAACTTGGATTAACTTACACAACGTGCCATTGGAACACAGGAGTGATGGTTGCTGGTAATGAGCCTCTGTAGATATTCCATAAACAATAAGCTGTTTCCAGCTACAATAGTCATTTACAACATTAACAATGTCTACACTGTATTTCCTATCTATTTGATGTTATTTTAAATGGACAAAAAAATTCCCTTTCTTTCAAAAACAAGGACATTTCTAAGTGACCCCACATTTTTGAACGGTGGTGTGTATATATATATATATATATATATATATATATATATATATATATATATATATATATATACACACACACACTGTATATACACACACACATATATGGTGCCTTCGGAAAGTATTCAGATCCGTTGACTTTTTCCACATTTTGTTACGTTACAGTCTTATTCTACAATGTATTAAATAGTTTTTCCCCCTCATCAATCTACACTCAATACCAAAGCAATTAGAAATTTTAGCACATTTAAATGAAAAAAAACAGAAATATTTCATTACATAATAATTTAGACCCTTTACTCAGTACTTTGTTGAAGTGCCTTTGGCATCGATTAGAGCATTGAGTCTTCTTGGGTATGACGCTACAAGCTTGGCACACTTGTGTCTGGGGAGTTTCTCCCATTATTTTCCTGCAGTACCTCTCAAGCTCTGTCAGGTTGGATGGGGAGTGTTGCTGCACAGCTATTTTTAGGTCTCTCCAGAGATGTTCGATCGGGTTTAATTCCAGGCTCTGGCTGGGCCACTCAAGGACATTCTAAGACGTGTCCTGAAGCCGCTCCTGCGTTGTCTTGGCTGTGTGCTTAAGGTCGTTGTCCTGTTGGAAGGTTAACTTTCCAAATCTTGTCCATTCAATTGAATTAACCACAGGTGGACTCCAATCAAGTTGTAGACACATCTCAAGGTTGATCAGTGGAAAACAGGATGCACCTGAGCTCCATTTCGAGTCTCACAGCAAAGGGTCTGAATACGTATGTAAATAAGGTATCAGTTTTATTATTTTTAATAGATTTACAAACATTTCTTAAAACCTGTTTTAGCTTTGTCAATATGGGTATTGTGTTTAGATTGCTGAGGATTTTTATTTATTTAATCCATTTTAGAATAAGGCTGTAACGTAACAACATGTGGAAAAAGTCAAGGGGTCTGAATTTTTCCCGAAGACACTGTATCATTGCTGTATGAACTCCACGTGCCATTGTGCCTCCTTCAGGCATGACACCTCTGTATGAAAAGCCAGCAGTAGATGTTAGAGATGTTATTGAGGCCTTTTGTTATGAGGCATTAATCATTGAAAATGCCATTAAAAGACAAAAAAAGAGACTGGAGAAAAGGCCTGACACCGTCTGAGGATGGCAGTGAGGGGGATTGGAACAGATTAGCGCGGGAAGCGGTTATTTAGAGTGCACCTTGTAGTTGGGGTGATAAGTGAGGAGAGCTATGGCTGTGGGGGCGTGTTGTGGTGCATCTGGCTGCCTGGTGCTGGCAGTGGACTGATGAGTCGGCGGATTGGGTTCCGCTACAGTAGCACGGGGAGACAGAACCCTGTCATTATCGCCAAATAAGGTACACATCCTCCCCCGCTCCCCAGGCCATGAGCTGAGCCCTCTCCCTGAATACTAAGAGCTAGATGTTGAGTCCACCGTCCCGGGGAGAGAAGTTAGCTGCAAGGGCCTGTGGGCACGAACACTGTCTGCTAAGGATGTGTTTGGTTGGATTGATGTGTTGATCGTATGCAGTGCTTGACTTTCATTTGCGCTTGTTCCCATGGATGTCTGTGAAGTATCACCACTTACACTTTGTTATTGTGATATGGCAGAATATTCTTTTGAAATTGCAGTCCCTTCACAAATGCTGTGCTGTTGCTATAAACATGTAAGATTATTTGCGATTTTATATTTTGATGTGTCTCTTTTGTAGCTATGAATAACTAACTGGATAAAGAAAAAATATGATTCTTTGACCTCTGCTGAGGATTGTTTTACAGGTGTCATATTGAGAAAGACCTGAAGTAAAAACCTATGCCTAAACCTGCCGTCTCCAGATTAAACACGTTCCTCCACATGAGAGGTTAAGTCAAAACTGTAGTTCTCGCTCCGCCAACACACTAATTCCTGCTTTGAAAGTGAAAAGGAGAGGACATGTTTTTTAGAGCGCTAGCGCTTAGTTCATAGCTAAATTTAACCGTCAAGCCCAAACTCTCTGGGAGGGAATAGTCCTCAAGAACACAACGCTGTCTTTCTTCCACTTAAAAACCTTACTTTGTAACAGAGAAGAAACATTTACTGTTTTTTATTTATGCATTTCTCCGTTGCAACACAATCTTCAAGGAGGGATTGAAGCATAATGTGTAATAATAGAAAATCAAATGTGGTTCAACCTCTACAGCTGAATTAGTAGTGGTGAACCACAATGTCAAAAGAAAAATATTTAAACAAATAAAAAAAGTGGATGTATTATTGCAAACAACTTCTAAATGTGACTGCTTGGATAATCACAGTCTTAATTAAATGTATTCCTTCGGGCTTCAGGTGAAATCCTTTTCTACATCAGCAATTATGGAAGTGAGGCTGCATCAATGCTCAATAAAGCTGCAGCCCGATTCAAAATGCCAGTTATTGCACTTGCATAGTGTTGCTATGTTCATAATAATGCCACGGGACCTGACAGTTGTTCCAAAAATATTGTAATTGGTAATTTACAGTCAAGTCTCTGCTTAAAAAGTGTTGAGATTCTTTTCAATAAAGACTTTTTAAAATTATTATAGCCTTTATATAGACACAGAATTGATCTGCATCATGTTGTTACACAAAAGCACTATCTTTCAAGGTTAGATAAAGTGTTGTGGTTGATGATGTCATTGTTCTTGTTTTGCTCCTGAAAGCACTATGGTGTGGCGGCCAATGTAGGTTTATTGGGTAAATCTTTAGAAAAAGACCCTCGGGGACATTTGTAATCCTACTCTCTTTAACACTGTCTGTCTCAAGCCTCTTTACCCTCTGTTAAAGTGAGGCTGCGTGGCCTAGACTAGACACTAGACATGCATTTCTGCATTACTAGCCACACAGCAAACAAACAGTATTGCTGTGTGCTTTGCAGAGAAATATTTAGAACCAGGAATTTGGCCTGCTTATAATCAATAGAAACCAAGTCAAAAGATAAAGAGAAAAATGAGTCGACTTCTTTACTTCCGTTTGAATTATTTTTTAAAGGAAAGTGTAACGTTATTTGCACCAAGGCTTTTTCTGAAAAGCAAAATATATTGAGTGAGGTCCAATGAACAAGCTCAACCATCTCCCTTGTTTGGAAAAGTAAAGTGACAAAACCAAGTGACTCACTGCCTCAGAGTCTTACCATGTGACTGACATTTTACCGTGGGTCCAAACTCCAATTGAACCAAAGTGTTCTGTTCATACACAGAGCGGATAGTACACAGGATAGTCCCATATTGCCCTGCTTCTCTGGCACTGGTGTCATCGGCATGGTGCCTGTTGGATAATCTGGATAAAGTGGTCAGTCTGGCTATGGAGATAGCACGCTTGTCTCTATTTTTCTGATAGCTTTATGATTGTGTCAGAGTGGAAACCATCTACCTAGCTCTGACAACAGGCCTGCACAGGGTGATGGTTCCTTGTGTAACCATAATGACTCAAAGAACCCTCTCAGCCTTTTAACGGGTCTTTGCAGTTCATAAAAGGATTCTTTCATAGTTTATTGATAAAATGAAGGGGCAGCGGCTTGTTCAGATATGTTGGTGCATGGTTTTGCTCGCAGCACTTTTTGCGCTACCATGAGCAAAAGTCTCATTACAGTTGATCTATACTGTTGTGTTATACATGCTACTTGTATAGTATATATGACTATGTATAGTGATGGTGTCTTGAGAAAGACTCACGTACGGCCTTGTGTCAGTTGAGAACTGTTGACTAAATGCTTCTCAAGTCTCTCCTCAGGGACCCCCAGCTGTCCCAGAGCTAGCACACCTGATTCAACTTGTCAATTAACACAATCATAACACCTCTGGAATTTTTATAATATAATATGGCTAATAAAATAATATGGCTAATCATATTAAATAACCAGGATAAAAAAAAACGTAATGGTTATATAAAGAGCCATTTAAAAGGGTTCTATATAGCACCAAAAAGAGTTTTAGCCATAGCGGAATCCTTTTTGGTGCTATATAATATATAACCTTTTTCCTAATGGTTGTTTTTAGAACCTTAGGAAAGGATTCTTTATATTACCATGAGGGTTCCATGTATAACCTTATGAGCATGGTTCTTCATAGAACCTTCAAAAAAGGGTTATATATAGCAATTAAAAAGGATCTGCTATAGTTACAAGCCAAATAACCCTTATTTGCCACTATGTAGAACAAATGTTTTTGTGTGTGTTGAGGGGATTTAACTACAGCACAAAACAGGGCTTCACATGGAATTAAAAATATTGTTTAAAAGGGAGTACTACCAAAAAGGTAGCATTTGGTCAGGCCTTGCACTTTGACCTTATGACTCACTATAATAGTTTCATCGTAACTGAAAAATGTAATATGCTGTAACACCACAGTTATGTAGATGCTTGCCAGGACCTCTGCTCTAACCATAAGCAGTTTCTCCAACCTCTCGTCCAGTTTCCCCCCTACGGAGCAAATTAAAAGTTACTTAAGGAAAATGACTTGCTTACATTCTTCACTTCATAGTGGTGCACACTTTCATCTCTGTATCTCTAGCTCAAACCCAGCATGCAAACAGACCTGTGTGGTCATGTGAAAAGTGGATATTTTCCTGCCTTGGAGGAGGGAGAGCATTGACGGAGGTGGGATCAGGACATTTTCAAGAGGCCAACCTTCTGGCCAGAGCGTTTGTGTGTGTTTGTGCGTGGGTGCACGCATGGCTGTGTGTGTCTACCACTACGCATAGGGGTCCTATTGGATATTCTGTCCTCAGCAGCAATCACACAGGACAGTGAGAGCACAGCTGGTCCTTGGCAGAGTGAGCTTTTCCAGGGGTGGGATTGTTCGGGTGGAGGAAGGAACCAGTGATGACAGGAAGGGCCTGTGTGTTGAACAGCAACGCTGGGCACCTCAGTGCTGGGTGCACTGACCATGGGAACACTCTGCTCCCAGAGGCACTGTCACCATCTAAACAAGACAAAACGTACATGGTCCCACACAAAGACTGAGCCCCTCCCAGTGGGAAGAGGAAGGTAGACCCAGCCTAGCTCAGTCTGGCCAAGAGTAGAGGAGAGAGGGGATAGAAGGAGAGGAGAGACTCTGCTAATGGAGCTTCCTCTCTCTCCCCCGCTCTATTTTTTCTCTAAACATAGCTCAAGAGCGCCCCTGTGGCTAGAATTGGAAAGTCCATGATCACCCCGAGCTCCAATGACTTCACAAAATGAAATGCACACACATGCACTAGTATTTACACACACACACACACACACACACACACACACACACACACACACACACACACACACACACACACACACACACACACACACACACACACACACACACACACACACACACACACACACACACACACACACATGCACTAGTATTTGCGCATGCACACACACACACACACACACACCCACACACACACAGACACACACACACACACACACACACACACACACACACACACACACACACACACACACACACACACACACACATGCACATATATGTGTGCAAGCACACACGCAACAGTCCATTGCTCCCTCTCTCTAATTTCTCTCTCCTCTCTTTATAATAATGTCACACTCCAGAGGTCAGAATTAAAAGCCATAGCCTAATTATTGTGTGGTATTTTTAGCCATCGTCACAGTACTATTTCATATTCAGGGTCCAGCACACAACGTATTGAATTATGACAGCTTATATACCTTCTACATAGCCATATGACAAACATTCTTACCGCAGAGTAATTACCTAAAAAGTTACTAAGTCACAACCGAGTAAAACTGTGTCCCTGTTTAAAACCACTATTACATTGGGCACAGTAGGCCATTAGTGTAGAGTGTGTATCCCAGTCTGGCTGTGAGCCAGGACCACACATTAGCACGTTATTTTATATTCACACAACACAACTCCCTTTTCCTGCACTCTGACACCAATTTATTGAGATCACAAGCAAATATAATTTGTTATGGGAATTGTGAGGTAACGGTGCGATGGCTGGCCTGCTCACACTGCTCATATTAAACAGCCTCTCCTTCCCTCTCTCATACACACACACAAACATACATGCACACACACACACACACACATGCATACACACATAGGGTTGCAAAGCTACCGGCAATTTACCAAAGTTACCGGAATCTTCAGTCATTTTGGTAATTAACAGAAAATATATGGCAATCTATTGTAAATTTGGTAATTTATACTTGAATAATTGTACACATTTTTTTTATTCATACAAAGTATTAATTTATTATATGTATGTCCAAAATGTCCAATAGTTTCTAGCAGATAGACCATATTTTTTTCAAGAGAAAATAGCTTAATTAATGAAAAAAAGCTCATCAACAATTACTTTTTTTCACAACTGCCACCAGTTTGACGCCAAAACATACATAAAAATACAGTCCATATTGAAATAGTCAAATCGAATCAATCAAATCAAATCACATTTGCCACGTGCTCCGAATACAACAAGTGTAGACTTTACCGTGAAATACTTACTTACAAGCCCTTAACCAACAGTGCTGTTCAAGAAGAAGAAAAAATGTACAAATAAAAGGATATTTAATGGAAAAACCCTCTTATTAAACACCAATCACATCCACTAAATGTATGGTTTATATTCAGGATAATGTTTTACAGTTTTGTCATCATATTTCTTTATTTTAAAATCATCTTATTTAATTATTTAATATCATATACATGTGATAAGGTCATACAGAATAATAGAGATTATTACAGACACCAGGGATAATTTTAAGTACCTAAAAGGTCCACTAGATGTCTTATGGTAGATTACATAAAATCCTTGAAAGATACCAAAATGCTGGTAGTTTACTGGTAATTTACCTTCTTTGCAACCCTACACGCACATACACCATTGGGGACAATCTGTCTGCTACACATGCTCAGTTAACATCAGCAATGGAGCAGAAACCTATCTATCTCTCTCTCTCCTACCTTACTCAGCAGATGGATAGGGAGGCTGTGTATTTCCTCCATTAGCTCCCTCTCTTTTTCTCTCCAGTCATGTGAGAGTCTTTGTTGGGGCTGTTTTCCTTCCTATCCTCCCCGGACTGTCTCAGACCGAGGGTCAGTCAGTGGGCCTGGTCGTACGGTCGGCTTTGAGGACACGCAGACACACAGCAGTAGAGGCTGTCTGCCGAAATGCCTGCCTCCCTGTCTATCATTCCCAGCACGGTGTAAATTAGGCAGGGCGGCTCTACTGTGCGTCACCGCGATGACAGATTTACGAGAGGGCAACCTCCTCGTGAACCTATGCTGTTTCACGTCCAAGTCCTCACTTTTATAACCTGAAAGAAAAGAGACAATTACATTTAGACACTGTAGCTCTTTGCAGAAGGCTGAAATATCTTAGTCATTCATATATCAGACCACAATGGAAAATGACAAATACAAGATATGATGATAAGTAGTGGACATTAATCCTGTGTGTGTGCATGTGTGTCTCTGCGTGTGTGTGTGCGTTGGAAATGGAAATGCACTGAAGCAGGAAGACGTTTGTTTTACCTGAGGTACAGTATTGCGTGAATTCTGAGGTTTGGTTTCAGTGTGGTGTGTCCTTTATCATAAGATATCAACACACCAAGTTAGACACATTCCCCCAGAAGACATGTACTGTACATGACATGAAGGACATACTTCTGGGTAACTGAATGGGAAAAGCCCTATACTAAAAGTATAGGCATTTGCAGATGTAGGATCCTAATTTGTGCCAGTTTGCTACAGCAGTGAATTATTAAATGGATTATAATTTATGTACATTTGTGCAGGAGAAATGAAGTCTGAAATTTCAAACGGAAATGGAAATTATAAACTTCAGAAGTCTTTTTAAAACTGAAATACACAACAAGTTAAAATTCTCAGCAAACGTGATCAAAGTATTATCCTACATGTGTATCTTCTACTTCACATTGCTAACTGTGTTATGTAAAGGGTAAACTAATGGCTGCATGTACACTACTGTTCAACAATGTGGGGTCACATAGAAATGTCCTTGTTTTCCATGAACACATAAATGAAATGAGTTGCAAAATGAATAGGAAATATAGTCAAGTAATTGACAAGGTTAAATATAATGATTTTTATTTTAAAATAATAATTGTGTCCTTCAAACTTTGCTTTCTTCAAAGAATCCTCCATTTGCAGCAATTACAGCATTGCAGACCTTTGCCATTCTAGTTGTCAATTTGTTGAGGTAATCTGAATAGATTTCACCCCATGCTTCCTGAAGCACCTCCCACAAGTTGGATTAGCTTGATGGGCACTTCTTACGTACCATACGGTCAAGCTGCTCCCACAACAGCTTATAGACATTATAGACAGAATACCAGCTGATTGCTTCTTCCCTAAATGGTTTTTGCACAGTTTGGAGCTGTGCAAAGGGTCATTGTCCTGTTGTAGGAGGAAATTGGCTCCAATTAAGCGCTGTCCACAGGGTATGGCATGGCATTGCAAAATGGAGTGATAGCCTTCCTTCTTCAAGA
The DNA here is from genome assembly GCF_029448725.1 of Salvelinus fontinalis. NCBI lineage: Eukaryota > Metazoa > Chordata > Actinopteri > Salmoniformes > Salmonidae > Salvelinus > Salvelinus fontinalis. Next base: position 6,101,222 of record NC_074683.1, read on the forward strand.
TCCCCTTTACCCTGTACAAATCTCCCACTTTACCACCACCAAAGTACCCCCAGACCATCACATTGCCTCCATCATGCTTGACAGATGGTGTCAAGCACTCCTCCAGCATCTTTTTCATTTTTTCTGCATCTCGCAAATATTATTCTTTGTGATCCAAACACCTCAAACTTAGATTTGTCTGTCCATAACACTTTTTCCAATCTTCCTCTGTCAAGTCTGTGTTATTTTGCACATCTTAATATTTTCTTCTTATTGATCAGTCTGAGATATGGCTTTTTCTTTGCAACTCTGTCTAGAAGGCGAGCATCCCGGAGTCGCCTCTTCACTGTTGACATTGAGACTGGTGTTTTGCAGGTACTATTTAATGAAGCTGCCAGTTGAGGACTTGTGAGGTGTCTGTTTCTCAAAATAGACACTCTAATGTACTTGTCCTCTTCCTCCTTTGTGCACCAGGGCCTCCCACTCCTCTTTCTATTCTGGTTAGGGCCAGTTTGCACTGTTCTGTGAAGGGAGTAGTACACAGCGTTGGACGAGATCTTCAGTTTCGTGGCAATTTTTCACATGGAATAGCCTTCATTTCTCAGATCAAGAATAGACTGATGAGTTTCAGAAGAAAGTTATTTCTTTCTGGCCATTTTGAGCCTGTAATCGAACCAACAAATGCTGATGCTTCAGATATTCAACTAGTCTAAAGAAGGCCAGTTGTATTGCTTCTTTAATCAGGACTACAGTTTTCAGCTGTGCTAACATAATTGCAAAATGGTTTACTAATGATCAATTAGCCTTTTAAAATGATAAACTTGGATTAACTTACACAACGTGACATTGGAACACAGGAGTGATGGTTGCTGATACTGGGCCTCTGTACACCTATGTAGATATCCCTTTAACTACAATAGTCATTTACAACATTAACAGTGTCTACACTGTATTTCGGATCAATTTGATGTTATTTTAATGGACAACAAAATGTGCTTTTCTTTCAAAAACATGGACATTTCTAAGTGACCCCACACTTTTGAATGGCAGTGTACGTATAGTACAAGTTTGTTACAGATTAAGTCCATTGACTCTTCATGTAGTAAGGCCTAAAGAATATTGTGACATGCGGATGCTTCTCAAAGGATACCCATCCCTCTATACACCCATCCTTCTGAAGTGTACAGTATCTGGGAAGTTCTCACGTTTATAACAGATGTGCTAAGGATTCTGGGGGATTGTGTGAAATCAACATGCGTGCTTTGGGATTACTGCCCATAAATCACACACCCGTTGTTTATTCCAATGGATTGTTTTATACTAAACAAACGGCTGTATTTTCTTATCCGAACATCATGTTTCACACTCCTCTCCATCCCATCCAGTCTCCCTTTTAATAAGAGACAGATAAACCGTTACCTGTGAAAACCGTTCTGCTGACTGCTGACTTTCACATCGAGGTATGGGAGGGGGAGTACTCCACATTGCAAATTCCTTTCAAATGAGGTAAGCTGTGGATAATGGGGATTTTAGGCAGCATTTAAGATTGAATAATAAAACAATAACAGACTTTTGAAAGACAGGGAAGAAAATAATTAGCTTAATCCTGGGTATTTGACAGTGCGTCACCTGAGAGTTGACAGCTAGTTGCAAAACAGACAACTCAAGCCCCTTTGTAATTCCTCATGAGTGGCTTGGCCATGTCTCCAGGTCCCCATGGCTGTTATTTATTTATTACAACCCTCGGTTGAAAATCCCAAACATTAGCATGAAAACACACATACAGACATGAACAATGCAGACAAGGCACAGCCACACATAATGTCAAATTCATGAGTAATTACATATTATATTAAGTAAAGCTAAGGAAAGGTTGCTTTGTTTGCCTGAATCAATAATCCCCATGGCGCTCATACAACTTTCTGTTAGTGAATATCAGGTGGGGGCCTACACAGTGTACCTGATGTGAATGCAGTGACTGGCGTAGCCTGCTAGCCCTCTAGTAAATAAATCAAGGTAACTCCACCCCTGCACATGGCACTGGTATGGGGTAGTGATTAGTAACCTCTGGTATGTGGAGCAATGATCACATGGCTTGACCCTGGATGCCTGGTTATACTGTGAGATAAGATGAAGGCTGCAACATTCCCCATCCCGTCCCGTTATATCCAGTGCCCACAACTGTTTATCCTCCGGCAGGGTAGGATCCCTGTGCAGCAGCAGGGAGAGAGCGAGTGACCTGTTAGCTGGGAATGTGCTCCGCTAGGGGAAAATAGCCAGTCACGTCATGACGGGGGAATTACAGTAGTGATAAACTAGGCTGAAAAAACAAGTGACCCTTTTACTGTGTTTTTGCACATGCTAAGCGGATATCTGCACAATTCTCTCTCTCTCTCTCTCTCTCTCTCTCTCTCTCTCTCTCTCTCTCTCTCTCATAATCCTACACAGTGTGATAAAGAAGGTCAATGCTATCCCTGCTTCCACATCTGACAGGCTCCACTGTTCTATCAGACCTATACCCAGGACTCCCCACTGAGCGGAGGCAGACAGGACCCCTGTCAGGGCCAGGATAGAGTCACTCTCACCTGGCTACAGGTAAAGGTCACAGACACCACAGGGAACTTCCAGAGTGGAACCATGCAGAGACAGTTGACCAATGACAGGCAGAAGAGGGAAATGCTAACATTATTCTAAGTTTAGACATTGACTCAGACATACTCAGACAGATGTAGTCTAGTATGTTGGCATGACTGCTCATATTACTCTGTCTACTGCAAGGAATTGTACAGAATTTTGTATGGCTAGGATCATTTAGTTAGGCTTTAACTTTTTTGTTGTCTTGCGCCACCCCTAACAATGTGTTACTGTATGTTGACAGTTCATTCCAGACTGTCGTTAATTAGATCCTCCATTTGTTGACGTATTTGCTGAGATTAAGAAATACCCCCTACCACAAACAGCACTTTTAAACTGTGTATTAGCGTATCACACATGCTGGTTAAATGGAAGGCAATCCCATTAAATATTGTTATCAGATTAGTAACCACAATACACTCAGTGGGGTGGCCGAACATTGTTTGTCTGGCTGTCTGTCTTGTGGGAAGAAGCTACAGTAATATATCTAACTGGAATACTCTCTGATTAGCATACTATTTGAATGACTTCCTAGCATCGTTACATGGGAACCAAAACATTTAAGATATTGATATCACAGCTATTACACTGTAGTAGATTGACAAATACGTAGTTAACATAGAATGCCACCATATTGTTTTCATTTTCCATCATTACCTCCAAGGCATCTAGATTTAAGCCAGCGCAACTGAACTCTGTAGTAAACTAGAATCTAGGTTCTGATCAGTCTTGTAAGTAGGTGTGCGTCTCTGCTCAATGCCCATGTTCATGTCCGACAGGGGAAATATCCAATGGAACTTAGTGTGAACGCTTCAGATCTTTACGAGGCCTTCCAGCAGAACATAAGAGATTAAGAGGGAATACGTGTCCAAGCTTAAAATTCTCAGTAGCAGCTTCTCTCACTGCTAATGGACCAAATAAGGCTAACATAGTCCTCCAAATCCCCGATAGAGCATTTCGCTGTCATTCACACAGATGAAATGCTGACTCTAGGGACCATGTAACACAAACACAAAAAAGAATGTGATTCATGCGTCTTCTTCCATTGATGTTTTTATTCAACTCAAGAGTTTTTAATCTTGTTCTGGTAGTCATGGAAGCCAATGATCACATGAATGAGCGAAGGTATAGTGCAGGGCCAACGCGGAAAATTGACAACCCATGATGAACTATGACCTACCAGTCACGCTTAAGCCTGAACAAGATCAAACTCGGGTTAAATATGTTTTAATTAGCATAGACATATAGCTAAGACATTTTTGGAAGACACATAGGAGAAGAACGTTATCTGTTGCACGATAGAAGAAGTCAGGAAATTTCTTTCTGTCTCCATGTGTTGTTGTCAAAGGACCAAAGCCCATATCTGGGTTTGTTGTGTCACAGCATGAATGGACATAACTCAGGAGTACCTTCCAGGTGCCACCATTTCCTTTGCTGTCCTCAACACCTCTTAATGACAATCTGGTTTCTAATTTTCTGCTGCATGTTTTCAGATTTTAGGATGTAAATCTTGGTGGGGCAAACACCAAAACTGTGTTTTAGAGGCATGCCAGCAAAGTTACTACACAACACAACACTAAACAATACATTAATTGCACTATAACGGTGACAACCAGTGCCCACAAACTGTTAGAGCCTATATAAAACTGTTCCAACAGCAGAGCTTTCTTTTCAGCACCATGGAGTGAATCCTTACCACTGCTACACCTGGATATCAGCAGAGCCTTGTCTGGCAGCAAAACAGATTATAACAGCTTCATTTACTGTCTTAAAAAAACATAGCTGATATGGCTGACTTGCGTAAACAAATGTGGTTTCTGCTGACAGTTGAAATGTACAAGCTACGTCATAAGGGGACGACAAGTGGATAAGAGACAAATACGTAATTTCGATTAAGACATTAATGAGTGAGCTAGGACGGACGTAGTCAATATACGTAACTATTTCTTTAGCACTTTTGAAATGTACATCGACAGAATTCAGAAATTGGGCCGTTCTTGCAGAATTCTCCCTGTACGCCAAGTCAGAATCGTAGGATAAATAAAGAGGGCATATAAGCAGACATTGAAAGCTCTTACAATATTAAATGATAACATTATTCTAAAACAGACTATAGGTTAGATGTACACCACCAAGTCAGAATAGTAGGCTAAGTTGAAAAGGGAAAAGGGACCAAATTATTAGGGTGAGGCACATGGGCTAATAACAGTTTACTACACAACAAATTCTTAGTATTACTTTCTTAGCTACCGAATACATATCTCCCTGGCATATTACATCATTTCTGCAGAGAGACCATTAAACTCAAACCTGGACCACACACCCACTCCACTGAATAGCAGGCTAGTGACTGCTTTGCAATCCTTGCAGTGAGCCACTGATTCCTTCCAAACCACTCACAGACTTCTTGTGTAATGTTTTTGTCCAATGGCCCGATGAGCACCGATAACTTTTATCTATAGTTTTCTTGATAATCTTCATATGACAAGGATTGAAAAGGATTTGCCAGTAGATTGTCGACTTGATTCATGATGATAACTGCTAGCTTGCTAGCTAAGATTTGAAAGTATGATGTTGATGTAATGGGTTGATAAACAAAGTCACTAAAAACAGACACCACTTTATCATTATTATTTTTAATCAATTTGTTTATGTATTTGTCTAATTTATCTAAATTGTACATTCTACATGCTTTAGCATTAGTAGTCCATCAGCACAATAAATGGCGGTGTTGCACTGTGGAAGTAGGAGAAACAGCAAGTTCTGGCCTAGCGAGCGCACTATTCTTCAGAATAAAGAAAGTGCCAGAACTTTGCAACTTGTGTCCATTCTTTTTATTATTACAGGTTTGTAACAGAACTTCCAAATGTTCTAATATTGAAAGAATATTTAATAACATGCTATTTAACAACTTTGTCCAGGTATTATTACAATAAGAATGGTTTTGTGTTGCTTTTGTGTTGAACTGAGTAAGAGAAGAACGTGATTTACAATGAGTGAGAGTATATGTTAGCGTGATGCTAGCTGAGGTAAAAACGAAGTGACAGAGATTAGGTTTACTGAATAGCTTACTTGTACTGGCTTTTTTTCTTGGAGATTTTATAAAGAATCCAGTTGGTAGGGATTTCTGAGTTCGTTTTACATGTTATTGGTTTTGTGTAGATTGTGCTCACGAGCTGGTAAACTGGCCGCACACACTCAGTCAATGTATTTTTCTTTAGGTAGAGTGCATTTATGTTGTGTAATTGAAAGTGTGCACTTGTTTGATGGGAATGTTTTAAAAGTACTAACAAGAAAATTATCACGTCTGCTCCTGCTCCTCCCCTCCGGCGCACGACGTCGCCAGTATACTAACCACCGGTCCTGGCACTCATCATTACGAGCACCATTACGAGCACCTGTGAATCACTATGACACTATCACACTCATCACTATGATTCACACCTGGACTCCGTTACCTTGATCATTTCCTCCCATTTATGTCACTCTCCCATGTTCACTCACCAGTTGGTTTTGATCTTGTGTATCGGCGTACTGCCTATTGTTGTTGTTTTATTAATACGTTTCACCTGCTTTTGACTCACCGCTCCATCATTACAAAAATAGACAATTGAACAAGAGAAAAAAAACATTCTTAAAGAAATAAAGGAAAATAAAGAAAGCGGCAGAACTTTTTTTACTATTACAGGCCAACTCAGTAACAGACTGAGGCTGGTAACATTGAAATGATCAGTCCAATTAAAGCTACGGTGGCTATAACGTGATTTGATGTCATTTTATCTGTGGCCAATGACCTTGAGCCTTCTTGGATGGGCACTTCTAATATAACTCTATGGCAGCACCCACGGGGCTTGAATTTCGAGCCCTCTCCATGGATTTTGCGGTGACGTAGTGTCCACATGAGTGACAAAAATCTGAGCCAATCACGGCGCAACTAGAGAACATTACCATCCCCTACACTCCGTATTTTCCGCTGGCTGCCCCACCACCATAGAAAGCACTGAGCTAGGCTGAAGCACCTGCATTTTGGAGCTGCCTTACTAAAGAAAGCAAAAAAGAGACCATGTTGGTATTCGACTTTATTAACTCAATGTTAGTTTTTTTTCTACATTGTTTGCAAACTGATGTGTGCCACATATTAATGCCAAAATACATGCAAAACAGGCAATAACAATGTTATTATTATTATTAATTATATATATATTTTTTTTGCTAAACAGGTGGGGCTCCACCTGCCCTGAATGACGGGTCACCACTGCGTATGTAGGGTGTGCATTAATTGAAAGGGGATAGTGCCAACGTGAAGGGATCAGCTTATAGCCTGAGCAACCTCTATGTAGTTTAGTTTGTTTAGTTGTTTAGTTTTGTGTCTTTGTGTCTGCAATGATTATATGCTCTGAAGATGGAAAATAGCTGGTGTTTTTTGAGATGTGTGTGCATGCTTGCAAGTCTGTGTGCGTGTGTCCGTGTCCGTGTGTGTCCGTGTGTGTGTGTGTGTGTGCGTGTGTCCGTGTGTCCGTGTGCGTGTGTGTGTGTGTGTGTACACGTCCATGTGCAATGAGCCTGGGGCTTGGAATCACATCATCCTAAACGGTTCCATCCTCGGTTTGGTGACGTCAGATCCCTCACAGTCAGAACCTTCCAATCCTCCTACAGGACTCATACTGTGATATGTGCCAGTTGGAATACTTGATGGAATTTGTGGAGTTCCTGAAAGGAAAACAATGATAACAGTAGGATTCTCTTCTTCACAGTCTGGAAAACACTGTATATCTATCTATTCTCTGTTTCTGGCATAAATCAAAATCAAATCAAATTGCATTGGTCACATACACATATTTAGCATATCGATTGGCTATTGAGTGAAAATAATCATGCCAGGATGTAGAGCACAGAGGTGTAAGTCATAACAGACTTGTGCAACAAAGCGTTGATGCATGCTATTACTTGCAAAAAACAGTATAATTTACAGTGACACAATCTGATGCAATTTTCATAGGCTGCGTTTATACAGTCTGCCCAATTTAGATCATTTTTCCAGTATTGGTCTTTTGACCAATTACATCAGATATTTTCAGAGCTGATCTGATTGGTCGATAGACCAATTATTGAAAAATAATATGAGAATTGGGCTGCCTGTCTAAACGCAGCTATACACAGAGGGTACAAAACATTAGGAACACATCTCTCCATTTTATAGACTGACCAGGTGAATCCAGGTGATAGCTATGATCCCTTATTGATGTACATTTTTAAATCCACTTCAATCAGTGTAGCTGAAGGGGAGGAGACAGGTTAAAGATTAATTTTTAATCCTTGAGACAATTGAGACATGGATTGTTTATGTGAATTATTCAGAGGGTGAATGGGAAAGACAAAATATTTAAGTACCTTTGAACAGGAATGGTAGTAGGTGTCAAGAATAGCAATGCATCTGGGTTTTTCACGCTCAACAATTTCCAGTGTGTATCAAGAATGGTCCACCACCCAAAGGACATCCAGCCAACTTGACACAACAGTGAGAAGCATTGGAGTCAACATGGGCCAGCATCCCTTTGGAACGCTTCCGCCACCTTATAGAGTCCATGCCCCTACAAATTGAGGCTGTTCTGAGGGCAAAAGAGGATGCAACTCAATATTATGAAGCTGTTCCTAATATTTTCTACACTCAGTGTAGGCACACATACTGACGTATACACACATTTCCTTGCAGGGCAATACTTCATCTTGCTGTTCCACACCCTAGTGTCAAATGTCTGTGCATGTGTGAGTGAGTGGCCGTGTCCGAATACCCATACTCGTGTCCTAAATAGTAGGCCATTTCAGTATATGAAAAAATAAAGTGTAATAGTATGTGACATTTCGAAAAATCGTGTTCGGCTTTGACAGCAGCTGATCAATTAGATGTGGGGATGCGCTACTGAAATCAACAAATAGCGGGAAACAACGCAGTTCCATATGATGCTTTCTCAGTATACAAAAATAGAATGTTTTATAGTACGTAACATTTCCAAAATCGAGTATGGTTTGAATGCCAGGATGATTTACACATTTCAGCACTTCATCTAGTAGAATTAAATGCACACCTAGCCAACAACAAAACTAGGCTACTTAATTGGGAAGATGCCCGAATCTTCTGCGGTGGTGTTCTAGTGTAGGCTAAGTAAGTTTTGTTCTTATATGATCACGAGAATTGCATCGTAGGCTACATCTTTTTTTTTACATCATACTTTTTTTAACCCAAAGTTGATTTGTTTTCTCATTGAAGTGTTTATTGTTCTCTGGGCCTTCGTCAGAGATTTTAAACTAAATACTTATACCATCTTTTGATTTCTGAATGTGTCGGCATGGGGACTCGGGATGTGGCTGCGTTATTGATGTCATGTTAATCAGGCCTTTTGATTTGAACGGATTGTTTTAGTTTTGTAGGCTACGCTACCTATTTCATTATTTTATATGGATCAGGCCTTAGTAGTCATTCTGATCTCGTTCCCAATGATCAGTGCTTTAGTTTATTATGTCGCTATCCAGCAGTTCTGCATTTGTGAGGCACCTGAATGTCTACGATTTTCTTTGCAATAGCTTTTTGATTGGAACATTTGAAAAGTTTTGCTGTGTGTACTAGGCTATTTGATTTAATTTATATATGTTGCAGCACTTTTCTTTCACTAATAAATATTGTGAAATGGAACCAAAATATCTGTTTCTATCTTCAGTTCTTTTTAAATAGGAAGGATGAGCTACATGGTCAGCTACGGTATCGGCCAAATGTGATATTCTGCCTATAACCTGCCTGAGTAGGCCTATACTGTAACTCCATTCCTATTCTATTCAGTTGAGAGAAATTAACAAAATTGTACGTTTGCTATTATCAGGCTGTAACGGCTGTCTAATTCCTCCTCCTCGGATGAGGAGAAGGAGTAAGGGTCGGACCAAAACGCAGCGTTGTATGCAGACATAACTCAAATTTATTTAAACAAGGCGAAACACGAAGAACACTTGAAAAAACAACAAACAACGTTAAAGAGACCTGAACATGAGAACTTACATAACACGAAGAACGCACGAACAGGAACAGACTTAAACAAACGAAACAGTCCCGTGTGGTGACGAACACAAACACAGAAGACAATCACCCACCAACAAACAGTGAGAACAGCCTACCTTAATATGGTTCTCAATCAGAGGAAACGTCAAACACCTGCCTCTAATTGAGAACCATATCAGGCAACACATTTAACCCAACATAGAAACACATAACATAAAATGCCCACCCCAACTCACGCCCTGACCAACTAAACACATACAAAAACAAGGAAAACAGGTCAGGAACGTGACACAGGCTGGTTATTGCAATCTGTCTGTTGAATTTGGAAAAATCTACCTACACTCGGCCCCACTCCACCTGCTCAGCTAATCAGGAGCCGCTACTGCATTACGGCTGTGAAATACTTTTTACTAAACAGTACGTGCTAAATAGTATTCGACGATGAGTAAATAGCATGCAGTTTTAGTACGTAGTACGCTAGTATGGGTATTTGGACACGGATAGTGTGTGTGTGCGTCTACCTCTGGGGCTGTAACGACGGCCTTCCCTCTCTTCACTAGCAGAGGGGGTGAAACAGGGATCGGACCAACACGCAGCGTAGCCAGTGCTCAACATGTTTAATTAACAACAACTACAGTGAACACTAAACAAATACAAAATAACAAAAGTGGCAAACCGATACAGACCTATCTGGTGCAGAATACAAACACAAAGACAGGAAACAACCACCCACAATCCCCAACACAAAACAAGCCACCTATATGTGATTCTCAATCAGGGACAACGATTGACAGCTGTCTCTGATTGAGAACCATATTAGGCTGAACACAGAAACAGACGAACTAGACACACAACATAGAATTCCCACCCAGCTCACGTCCTGACCAACACTAAACAAGCAAAACACATAAGAACTCTGGTCAGGACGTTACAGGGGCCTTGTTCTGCATGGTGAGAGAGGAAAAAATATTGTATGTGACGATTCAGCCCCGGACGGAGGGCAGGTTCCACTGTTTATCTTTCATTTGGGGCCACTGGCTGGCATGATGATAGGACGGGCGATCCTGTCGGTCTGGTCGAATGCCTGAAACAACATGAGAGGGATCCTAAAAACATTTGAAAAGTGACATTGATAGTGTTTGCAAAACATGAGAGCAGTTCTTTAGAAGAGGAGCAGGAACAGAAGCAAATAGGAGTGCTGTTTCCTTGGCAACCATATCAAAACAGAAGGGTAACATTTTGATAATCAGAATAAATACGCCGTCAATTCAGCTGACAATCTTTAAGGAGCCATCTCCAATCCCATTCTCTGTTTTGATTACACATCAGTTAGGGGTCTGAATCATCTTCATATGTACAGATATAGAGTGCCGAATCTGCATAGACACCAAAATCAAGTATTCAATGAGGCCTTGAGTCAGTGGAAATTTCCACAAAGGAGCTGTCCAAAGCAGAAAAAAACATTCTAGCCTTGGTCACAACATCAAATATTATATACAGTATAAAACCCGCTAAAAAGCCTCCCTCTGTTGGGTAGGCTATAGACGTCGGAAGGTGTCGAACAGTGGCGTGTATTCTGCAAAAAAAAGTGTCAAGGGAAGCCTGTTTGGATTTGGTATCACTCTTATCAAATCACATTGAGAGCATACGTCATTGACAGAAACAACTTGAATTGTTGCCTCATTGTGTTGGTGCCCTCCGGTGACTAGCTAGCTTTATTTGGCCATTTCCTAAACTACGTATGGATGGAGATAGGGATTTTGACTCGTGGTTTTACTTAATTCTCCGTACTGGCCAATGATTATAATGGCGATTCTCATCCAACCATTAATTCATACATTATGCCCCGACCTGAGAGGATGGAAGTTCAATATGTAGCTAGATGTAGAAAGCTAATGTTAAGTAGCTAACGTTGCCATTAAAGGAAGTTAAGCTAGTGAGCAAGCATTTAAGGCAGGTAGCCTAGGACAACAAAAAATAAAAGTGTGTACTGTATGACAGAGTGATAGACCTTTTCGTCAACATGAAAGAGAGAAGGATGGCATTGGCATTTCTCAAGAAGTAGGGTGAGTCAACATGTTTTTTCCACTTGCACGGAAGCACACGCACACACACACACACAAACAGAAATGCACACAAAAATCTGAACCATTGACAGCCACATCATATTTAGCTGACATTGACTGGACTAAATTGTTGTTGGTATTTTTTAGTTGTCATTGTATTAGGCTAAGCATAGGTGATTAGATGATATTGAAATGTTGAAGTTGAAATGGTGCTGGAGTAGTGGAGGCAGCTCCTGTTCTTTATGACTTGCGGTATTTCTCTGTGGTTCTAAATAAATAGTTGTTTAGTAGCCCAAAAATGTCAGAAACATTAACTTACTTGACCATGCTGTAGGTCATATAACTATTTGTTACATGCAATATGCTTTGTGGACTTCACTGGACTGAGGTTGCTCTCTGGTTTTTTATTGGAACAAATGTGTGGTTCAATTTATTCTGCCACTGTGTCTTCTTATTGTCTCTGCCTTTAGGCCTATTTACCATATCATGGGTGGCAAGTCAAATGAACTAACAGGCTATAGAGCAAACAACGCAATGATTATAACACATAGGTTGTAATATGACTTTTTTCTGGCTTCCCCAGTGATTTTACTGGTGTCGAAGATCCTTTTCATGTCCTCTTTTATTACACTTCCCATATTTCTGTCCATGCTCTCTCGCAGGGGGGAGATGGTGATTAATGCAGAGCGGGGATGGGCAACTTTGAGGGGGTGGGGGCCACAAAACATCTGACCTCATCATGAGGGGCCGCAGTGGCTCGCGGGTCTGAGTACCCACATCCATACTCACACATGCAGTCCGAGCCGGCTCTAGTCTTTTGGGGGCGCCAAGCAAAATTTGGTTGTGGGGCACTGCCACCTTGCGAGCAAAACATTTTGACAGTTTTTTTGTTGTTCATTTCCTGCAATTCAGTACAATTTTCCATGGGTTTAGACAAACTGTTTGTTTTAATACAAGCTCGTTGCAATTCTACACATTTTGCAATGGAGCAGAAATCAAATTAGCCGTTTTAACAGCTAATGTCCTGCAATTCTACACATTTTGCAATGGAGCAGAAATCAAATTAGCCGTTTTAACAGCTAATGTCCTGCAATTCTACACATTTTGCAATGGAGCAGAAATAAAATTACCCGTTTTAACAGCTAATGTCCTGCAATTCTACACATTTTGCCATGGAGCAGAAATAAAATTACCCGTTTTAACAGCTAATTTCCTGCAATTCTATACATTTTGCAATGGAGCAGAAATAAAATTAGCCGTTTTAACAGCTAATTTCCTGCAATTCTATACATTTTGCCATAGGGTGGAGAGAAATGTTTGCAATTTTTTAACTAAATTCATATGTGAGATGAGGGCAATGGGAAGGTAGGCTCCTAAATGGCAGGTAATCCAAGAAAGAAGACGAGTAGGTGGTAATTATGTTGGAATAATCTTTAGTTAACAATTAACAGAATATATTTACAAAATAATATATAGAAGCAGTCAACATTGTACATCAGGTTGCAAAACTGCAGAGTGTTTGCTGTTATTTGCTGTTAATAGTTCACTAAAGTTTAATGCAACGTACAGGCCGACCACTACTCCTCTTCTTTCTCACAACTACTTTTATGCAATTCTACTCATTTTGCCATGGGGCGGAGAGAAACATTTGCATGATTAGTACAAGTTTACCTATTTTACCAATCACCCCAAAAATCAGTGACTGACATTACAAGAGGAAAACTGCAGACGCACAACCACATTTCTAAATTGCAACGTGGGTAGTCTATGGGCCTACAAAAGGGGCCCAGCCACCAGTTGCCCATCCCTGATGAAGAGCTACTGCATGTGTCGTAAATACAGTACAGTTCCAGTCAAAAGTTTGGACACACCTACTCATTCCAGGATTTGTCTTTATTTTTACTATTTTCTACATTGTAGAATAATAGCGAAGACTTCAAAACTATGAAATAACACATACGGAATCATGTAGTAACCAAAAAAGTGTTAAACACATCAAAATACATTTTATATTTGAGATTCTTCAAAGTAGCCACCCTTTGAGTTGATGACAACTTTGCACACTAACCAGCACTTCTAGGGTGAGTAAAATGGCCAGAATGAGCTGTTCTCTCATTTGTGTCTGGAAGTAGCTAGCTTTGGTGCTTGACTGCTGTTAGGTCAGAACACTCGGATCAACCTTACTCCTCAGCCAGAGCGTCCAGTGTGAGCTCTGAACGCTCCGAGACTGAAACGCTATGAATTTACGAACGGCAAATCTGACAATGCTCTGAGTTTACAAACGCCCAGAGCACACTCTGGCACTCCAGATTAAATTTACAAACACACCAGTAGTATAAACCAGCCTTTAGTCTTGAAATCTTTGGTTATTTAGTACATACAGTAGCCTCACATGTGTATCCTTAAAGAGATGGTTGGGGCTAAAGCTTAAGAGGGTGTGAATGATGCTGAATGAGCGTAGACATAGAAAAGCTCTCCAGTAGGTAACAAAACATTAAAGGGACATTTTCTCAAAAGTGAGGTTACAAGTTATCAACTTTCATAGCAGTTACCTTCCCAATTTTCCTCAACTGATGTGTATGATATACCATGTTCTATATCTGAGTCTCTACTTTTATCCAATGTAAAAATCACAATTTCAAATTTTGCCACATAAGACCGAATCGAGCCAGTCGGTCATATATTGCCATTTTATAACATAGTTTTAGTGGGATGTGTCACTCAGGAATTGTGTCAGCTAACATGATGTGAGAAAAAAAGATAAGACAATGAGGCAAAACATCTGTATGTGGTTCATATCTGTCCTTACATGACTACATTCCCGGAGACTAGATAGCAACAGTAACGTTATTAATAGTAATTTTTTTTGTGCTACTTTTTGAGTGCTACTCTGGACATCATTTAGTCACATCAATTATTGAGGTAGCAACAGAAAGTACAGCTAATCCCTGCTGCAATTTTTGTTTAATAGCACAGCTATATTCATGTTTTTTTTTAATAGCATTCAAACTATGCTTGTGCTGATGTCAGCTGACATTTTCAGAAAGGGACACTAATATTGTGTCCACAACATAACATCAGCACAAACAAGAGAACAGATGTGTTCCATCAATGTTTGTTACTGTTGTCGAAGAGTAAACTATTTACTCAAAGCTGAAAAGAAATTGGTGAAGCTTAGTATGATGCTAATACTGTATAGGCTAGAGTATGTAGTACCCTAACAAACCTAGGACATTAAACCATTGTCAGTGGTGGTTGCCTCTTAGAGAGAAAGAGAGAGAGAGAAATAGAGAGAGAGACGATAGAGTGGATACTCTTGGGTCTTAACTGCACTAATTAAATCCTGTAAGTTGTCTGCAAATTTAAAAGCTCTATTCCCAAGTGGCTTCCAATTTTCCAGCATTTGCACACAACTTGCTTCTCATAAATCATTTAGACAATCCAACAGCTAAGACCCATAACAAATGACATGGCCGCAGACAGCTTTTGATGCTTTCATAACTGACACAAAAGCAAATGTATGGCTATGACGTAAAACGTATGTCACAACTTACCCATGTGAGCTTCATCTGCTCAGACAGAGATGTACGTCTCTGTATGGCAGTCACAGGGTCATTGTCACCTCAATCCATCATTACCAAGCCATTCATCACCAGAGATGGGCAGTGTTTCTGTTATGTATTTGACATAGGTATTTTAATTACCTCTGAGTATTTTGTATGTTGTATAACACAGGACTGAATTTTGTAGCAAGATACTTTTCAAAATACATTTCTATACAATTTCTTTATACCGGTTCACAATTATGTGGCCCCCTTCCACCCTGCATTGGTATCAACAGTCTGATGGTGACATGGTGTGATAAATGTACAGTGTATGTAAAAATGTACAATTGCAAAGCATGCTGAGTATTACTCTAATGAGGCCAATGACAATTACCAGTGTGCTTTGCAGTTGTTTATTTTCACATTTAAGTAACATTGTTGTTAACACTCTTATCCAGAGTGCAAGTGCATTTTTAACTAAGGTACACAACCGGTCAAAATTTTTGTAAATCTACTCATTCAAGAGGTTTTTTTTCTACTATTTTATACATTGTAGAATAATTGCAAAGACAACAAAACTATGAAATAACACATGGCATCATGTAGTAACCCAAAAAGTTTTAAATAAATCAAAATAGATTTTATATTTGAGATTCTTCAAAGTTGCCACCTTTTGCCTTGATGACAGCTTTGTACACTCTTGGCATTCTCTCAACCAGCTTCACCTGGAATGCTTTTCCAACAGTCTTGAACGAGTTCCCACATACTAAAAAATGTATGCTCTGAAATGTTTGACTGGTAGTGTAGATAAACAGCAACATTTGACAGTCATCGCAAGTAAAACATTTCTGTAAATTTTGTTTCTGTGCTGCCGGCTAGTTGCAAATGTAATAAACAATACATGTATTTAATTAAATACAATACTTTTCAGAAGTATTTAATATTTTATTTTGATACATTGGTCTTCAGGGTATTTTGTAGTTGTATTGTATTATCGTAATTTGTCATTGGTGCCCATTCCTTTTCATCATTATCTTTCAATTCATACAGAACCACACATTCAAATCATGTTTTTCATGAAATGTGATGATATTTTTTTTTTTATCTGATCAAAGTATGATGACCAATTTATAAAAAATTACTGTTGCTTCTACATTGATAAAGTTTGGTCCTAAAGTTATTGTTCCCTTCCCCCATGTCAAACACTTTGATTCATTATTAAGGGAACAAGGTGACATCACCTTAACTCTAATTTTTAATACACCTATGGTAACATGATATTTCTCTTATCTAATTTAAATAAGTACCGCGTTGTTACCAACATCGAAGAAGGCGTGTTTGCAGAGGGGCGTGGTTAATATAGTTAGATAGCTACTCTACTGGTGTATGAAACATGTATGCACTCACAACTGTAAATTACTCTAGATAAAAAGGTTACTGCAAAATGATTAAAATGTCAAACGTAAGAACCATTTAAGAACATTTATATATTTTTTTTTTGCAGAGTCCCATCACACAATGAAACGGAAAAAGTAATGACTGAAAACAGCAGGAAGGGAGGAAATGGATGCATGAGACATCTCATTGTGTATGGCATGTCAAGTCTGGAAAAGGGGGTCCTTTTAACCATTACCCATAACCACTCGGGGTCAGAGAAGAGGAGTTATAGTGGAAGTTCACCTCAGAAGAGCTCTCTGAGTCTCATATCTAGCCTTTGTATTTCTCTGATCATTCCCCTGACTGTAGACTGAGACTCCTCTCAACTCTCAGTAATTAGGGACATAGTATGCAGCGGGGCGCTCCAGCACTCTACCCATACTGCTCTGCAAGCTGCAACAGTACCGGGCCCAAGAATAGAAACTGCTCCAGGTAAAGCTGCTGCCTCTGAATATTCATTTTACAAATCTTTCTCTCTCTCTTTGAAAGCCACAGCAGATTTGGGTGATAGCATAGGCTACTGTAGTGTGGCTATAATTATAAATGTCTTAATTATTTAACTCATAAAGCTTCTATAGTGTTCCTCATTCGTTTTTTTGTGTGTCTGTGCGTATTTGGCAAATCCACCAGTTGAAGGTGACATTCTCGTCTAGGAATTTTGCCTTAGGCAGATGTAAATTGCATAAATACTTAATTAAAGTATGTAATGAAAAAGCTTTAAGTGAAATGACAGAGGAGCTTTCATTTAGAGGGGATCTAGCAACTGATCCATCCATAGATCTATCCAACCTTGATGGTAGTTGAGTGGTCACAGGGTTAAAGGGGTGGGAGGTTAGAGTGCATGTTAAGACAGTAGGTGGCACAGCCAAAAGAGGACTGGCCACCCCTCAGAGCCTGGTTCCTCTCTAGATTTCGTCCTAGGTTCCTGCCTTTCTAGGGGAGTTTTTCCTAGCCACTGTGCTTCTGCATCTGTATTGCTTGCTGTTTGGGGTTTTAGGCTAAGCACCTAGTGGCATCTGCTGATGTAAAAAGGGCTTTATAAATACATTTGATTAATTTAATGATTGATTGGCAATCACATGCACGACCCACTTATATTACTGCAGGCTAATAGTTTGACATACTGTACAGCGCATTAGTGAGATGAAAACAATTTACTAATCATTTACCCAGTAGAAAAACAGCATTGTAAAAACAACAATATGCTTTCTACCATAACTAGTCATAATAATGAGTCCCCACTAACCTGTCTGTTTATTAAATGTCTTCTTTTATCTGCTCATGAACAGGTGAATGTGAAAGCCATTAGCAATGAAAGACATAGACAAATCCATAATGAGCCATTCAGATGGACCACACTAAAGCTACAGGATTTCAGAGGAACGATCAGAGAAATGACAAACGCTATATATGAGCTATAGAACATGTATTTAACCTACTCACAGTCCTCCTGTTGTCTTTCATCCTCAGAGAGTAAATCAAAATAGAAAGATGGAACAATACCATTGAGCGTCATCGCCTTTCTCCTCGTTAATGGAATTGCCCTATGCAGTCCACGTTCACTGGGGCATTCATGACACATACCAGCTGCTTTACTATTGCAGTCACTGATGAATACCGTTAAATTTGCAGTGCCCATCGACACCGTTCAATTAACAGCGTTGTAAAAATGTTAATGGGATGAATGAATATGTTTCAGAAACGTGCTCTTTTAACTAACCCAAGAAAGCATTGTCCTTTTTATGCATCGTCCCATAATTGCCATGTGTCTCTTTTTTTGACTGTCTGTGGATAATGGGAATTATTTGAGGCAGATTCATTAATCATAAAGTGTGATTAGTTGCTAATTACCGTGTGGTAATTACGTTGGTGAGGAAACCCTGCCATGATTCACAGCAGGATCACTCCTGAGGCAGGAGACCCCCCCCCCATTGACAGCATCGTCCTGTCAACCTCTACCTCATTTATAGCACACACTCATAGACACACAAGCATACACACGCACACACATGCACGAACTAACACGTGCAATCATCCACACACATACACACACACGCATGCACACACACACAGAGACACTCAAATAGACACCATGTCTCCAAATACAAAACTTACATCACACCAAGGCTCACATATACAGTATATTCATTATCATACACAGCTGTAAATCATCAACAGAGTCTCAATCACTCTTAGAATTAGTGGTGACTCGAGGATCCTGGAGATCCTCAGGAACCATTGCTAGTCAGTTTTTCTGTTACATGTATTTGAAATGTGTTTTTTATTAATTTACCTCTGAGTATTTTTTGTTTTGTTTTACACTGGGCGGAACTACACTCCATTGTATTTTGGGGCTAGATATTTTTGAGAGCTGTAATTTGCATTTTCAAAATTGAAAATGCTTTTCTGTACCACTTTTTGTTTTTTACAACTGTTCACAATTATGTGGCCCCCTTTCACTCTGCATTGGTATTAAAAGTCTGATCGCACTATGGTGTGATGACAGCGTCTGCTAAATGAACTAATTATAAAGGAATGTGTTAAAAATGAACAATTGCAAAGCATGCTATTATTCCAATGAGCTCCGTCCTGAAACAAGACCAATAAAAATACCCAGTGTGCTTTGCAGTTCACTTTAGTATGTTCATATGTTCATATACATTGACATATTGGTCATTTAGCAGACACTCTTATCCAGAGTGACTTACTGTCAGTGCATTCAACTATGGCAGAATAAACGGGCCGGCTACTGCATTTATTTCTGTAGGAACCCTTGTAGTGGAGGCGTCGCTTAGTAAGGGCGTGGCTTTAAGATATATGTGTTTTGAGGACATTGTTAGAGTATATGTCATTCTTGTTAATCTGTTCTGTTGTATTGTCATCACATGTTAAGGTTGAACAGTGACAGTTTTTGTAGCTTCAATGAGGCTAACTGAGGTGTATGAGCTCCTCAAGAGCCCATGCAAATCCCCAAGTTGGAATAGTTACCACTTTACGAAATCAGCAATGTTAATATTATATCAAGATATGTAATACGAATAAACATTCCAGGAACATTTTGGTTTGCTGTCGCCAAACTTAACATGATCGATAGGAATAACATTTACGCTAACGGGTGACAAAAAATAACTATCTGAAGCCATGTCTCCAATCTGATAGGCTGCCACTTATACAATATATTATTTAAAAAGGTTTCAAAATTGTACCCCTCCTATCACAAAAAGGTTCCGGTTTGAAAGTTTACACAGAGGTTTTTCGAAGACACTTTTTAGAGAGGTTCCTTCCTCAAGGAACCGTTTCAACTGGAAATATTCTGCAGACATGGCAACTCAAAAGGTTCTTCCAGGCACCTTAACTTCTAAGAGTGTACACTCAAACAAATACATCACAGCTTCTCTGAAGGCCCTAACTCATATATAGCACTTCCTTAATCTCTCATACTGCTGTTTCCCAAATTTCTCAAAATAAACATGCCAACATGTTTTGGCTGTGGTGGCCTGCCTCAGATGATGGCTAGATTTACCAGGGATTACAGTCATTTCCTACAGGAGATCTCCACTGCTTGTTTAAAACTCGCTGCATTCTGTATTAAGTTCAATGAGGCCTAGGAAGCTTGTATTATTATGTAGTTGTTAGACACATTGCATCTGACAAACCCGTTTCCTGTGTCCTTCGGGCTTCAACTTTCTTATAATCAGGAATACAGCACATACTGGAGGCACACATACACAGGTACACACACACACACACACACACACACACACACACACACACACACACACACACACACACACACACACACACACACACACACACACACACACACACACACACACTCCCTTGTTCTGCATTCTCATTTATCTCTGGATATCGCTATGTCCATCATCACCTCCCTGTCTTAAATACCCTATAGTCAGGGGCCTCTCACGCACTGTGTTAAACACACATGTTATCCTCATCAGCCTGCGTATTATAAACCTCAGTAATCTCACATCTCTGGCTGCTCTTGCACCTTTTCAATTTCCTGGTAACCTAATCCTGGCCTGTTGCACCATACCTCACCATAGCCTCAGAGAGAAAGAGGGAAAGAAATTTAAGGATAACAAATTGCGATTTTTGATAAAAGTAGGATTAGAGCAAATGGCACATGCACGTGTATTTTGAAGGGGCCTGTATTGTTTAAGTGACTATAATCCGCCATAGTTGACATGAGTCAGTGGAGGATCTGTGTTTCCTTGAACATAGTTACAGATGTGAGGGGTGAAAAAATCCCCCTCCTCTCCCTAAAATCCAGCTAGGGCTTTTAAAATGTAGAATAATTTCTTTATAAACGTTTCAAAAACGAAAGGTCGTCATCACAAGGCATTTAAGCACCGCTAACATAATGTAGTATCCAATCAAGATCATTAATGAATCCTCCCATTGATAACATGTTAGATGTCTCTATGCCAGTACTATAGAGTGATGGTATTATTGGACTGCAGTGTTCCCACTTGGAGCTGGCCTGCCGACTTGACTCCTACTGAGACACCAGCAGGTACACAGGTTCTCTCACTCAAATCCTATTGATTTGTTTGCTCAATAACTGAGAGCTGAAAGAAAGCAAAAAGAGGAGTTAATATGGATTAACCATCTTAGTCCCCACCTGTGACAGACAATACGTGGTTCTCCAAAGTTCTCTTCCTCTTTCCTTTGTGTCTGGATCTTGGCAACCGTAGATCAATGAACATATGACTCCCCCAGTTTGCACTTGGCTATAGTACTCTGTGTCATGTCACTTCTTACAATTTGACATTTTCAAAACCATTAAACAGTCTGAAATGATTATTCTTTGGCTGCCAGTTCGACTAAGATTCTATTACATTGGGGCACAGCAGATAGTATAAAGTATTATGAGGGCACACTAAATTCCAACCCCAAAATCCTTTCGAAAGTGGATCCCTTGTTTCAATCGCCCAGACACTCCCTTAGTCACCACTTCAAAACAGTCATAAAACTAACTCGCATGGATAAACCTGCACTCTATTGAAAACACATTGGCTCATAATCCACGGCCTCTCCTAATATAAAAAGATCCCATGGCGGTTTCAAGGTCAAACACCAATAAAATGAAAAACTACAATTTGTCGAAGTCTGTGATGATTCTCTTCCATGGGCACACAATGACATCATCTTTAATCCTTCAGAAAGCCAGAGTCTAGAGTGGAGAGTGGAGAGGGATCTCATGGTAATTCTCATCAGGCCAGATGTAAATCACAGTTTTCCCATTCTGGATCTGTTAAAGCTGCCAGCCAGAGCAGCTGCAGCTGCAGATCCTTCCCGACCAAACAACGCTTCCTGATCTGTCATCCCGGGAACGAGAGGAAAATAGTTATTTTCACTCAGGGAGTCTCTTTTCCCCCGGGAGAGGGGAGAGACACTGGGTTGGATTTCTCGGTCTAGATCTGATGATGATGCCCCCTGTGCTTGGAGATCTGGTTGGGGTGTGTCACTGTGACAGATATACACGCACGCACACACGCCTTTCTCATTGAATTGTCTGAAACCTAAAAATTACATTTCTCTCAAATGAAAAAGTCCTGAATGAACAGCACTTTTTTCATGTTACAATATTACAATTATTTAGTTTCTGTTTTCCTGTATGCCTTCCAGTTTGTTTTCTATGGCTGTCTAGGCCTTGTGCTGCAGGACTGTGCTGTATCAGGTGCGAAGCGGGAGCTGATTTTCTCTTCCAGACATGCCTGACGATGCACAGCAACTGTCACCTGTCAACAACAGCTGTGAAAAACAGCTTGTCGTCAGCGACAGATTTTTTTAGGGGGGGCCATACCTGTCATTCCTGCTCATAACAGATTTCTGCTGCTCGCTTATCAAACTCATTAACCATACCTCTTTATGCTTCGTGCCTGCTATTTCCATTTGATTTGCCACTGTACTTTATACAGCATCATGGCTGAATTGGCCACAGTAAGCAAGTCAACAATATTACCAAAGATAGCAATGTAATCCAGTGTACTCCATCTCCACTAGCTATAAGATTCCCTTTACTGTTATAGTAAATTACCCAATTTGTAGAAATATTGGCACTCCAAACTGCTGAATAATGAAAGAAGCATATCCCCATAAAGAACATTGTAATTGCTCAAGTGGAAATAAACCTCACTGATTATAGAGAATTAAAAAAACACTTAAAATGTTGCATTCCTTCATTTTGAATGTGATTTGTAATACACAGAGAGGTGGCCAATTCCAGTGATTCCGGAGCCAAAACAGTAATGCTGATACATACACCATTGGTCAAAAGTTTTAGAACACCTACTCATCCAAGGGTTTTTCTTTATTTTTACTATTTTCTACAATGTAGAATAATAGTGAAGACTTCAAAACTGTGAATGATTATTTTTTATTTTTTTATTTCACCTTTATTTAACCAGGTAGGCAAGTTGAGAACAAGTTCTCATTTACCACTGCAACCTGGCCAAGATAAAGCAAAGCAGTGCGACAAAAACAACAACACAGAGTTCACATGGAATAAACAAGCGTACAGTCAATAACACAATACAAAAAATAAAAGTCTATATACAGTGTGTGCAAATGGCGTGAGGAGGTAAGGCAATAAATAGGCCATAGTAGCAAAGTAATTACTATTTAGAACATTAACACTGGAGTGATAGATGTGCAGATGACGATGTGCAAGTAGAAATACTGGTGTGCAAAAGAGCAGAAAAGTAAATCAAAACAATATGGGGAGGAGGTAGGTAGATTGGATGGGCTATTTACAGATGTGCTATGTATAGCTGCAGCGATCGGTTAGCTGCTCAGATAGCTGATGTTTAAAGTTAGTGAGGGAAAGATAAGTCTCCAGCTTCAGCGATTTTTGCAATTAGTTCCTGTATTTGGCAGCAAAGAACTGGAAGGAAAGGCAGTCAAAGCAGGTGTTGGCTTTGGGGATGACCAGTGAGATATACCTGCTGGAGCGCATGCTACGGGTGGGTGTTGTTATCGTGACCAGTGAGCTGAGATAAGGCGGAGCTTTACCTAGCATAGACTTATAGATGACCTGGAGCCAGTGGGCCTGGCGACGACTATGTAGCGAGGGCCAGCCAACTAGAGCATACAGGTCGCAGTGGTGGGTAGTATATGGGGCTTTGGTGACAAAACGGATGGCACTGTGATAGACTGCATATATAATAACACATGTAATCATGTAGTAACCTAAATGTTTTAAAGAAATCAAAATATATTTTATTTTTGAGATTTTTCAAATAGCCACCCTTTTCCTTGATGACAGCTTTGCACACTCTTGGCATTCTCTCAACCAGATTCACCTGGAATGCTTTTACAGCAGTCTTGAAGGAGTTCCCACATATGCTGAGCACTTGTTGGCTGCTTTTCGTTCAATCTGCGGTCCGACTCATCCCAAATCATCTCAGTTTGGTTGAGGTCGGGGAATTGTGGAGGCCAGGTCATCTGATGCAGCACTCCATCACTCTCCTTCTTGGTAAAGTAGTCCTTACATAGCCTGGAGGTGTGTTGGGTCATTGTCCCAACACCCCTACAGATGATAGTCCCACTAAACCCAATCCAGATGGGATGGTGTACCCCTAGTCATGCTGGTTAAGTGTGCCTTGAAATCTAAATAAATCACAGACAGTGTCACCAGCAAAGCACAATTACTCCATAACACCTCCTCCTCCATGCTTACATTGGGAAATACACATGCAGAGATCATTCGTTCACCCACTCCGCGTCTCACAAAGACACAGCGGTTGGAACCAAAATTCTCCAATTTGGACTCCAGACCAAAGGACAAATTTCCACTGATCTAATGTCCATTGCTCGTGTTTCTTGGCACAAGCAAGTCTTTTCTTCTTGTTGGTGTTGTATAGTAGTGTTTTTTTTGCAGCAATTCGACCATGAAGGCCTGATTCACGCAGTCTCCTCTGAACAGTTGATGTTGAGATGCGTCTGTTACTTGAACTCTGTGAAGCATTTATTTGGGCTGCGATTTCTGAGGCTGGTAACGCTAATGAACTTATCCTCTGTAGCAGAAGTAACTCTGGGTCTTCCATTCCAGTGGCAGTCCTCATGACAGCCAGTTTCATTATGCCATCAATACCATCAAACAAGCAAAGCAACAATACATGCCTAATCATACTACACCGGCTCAGACCATCGTCGGATGTGGCAGAGCTTGCAAACTATGACAGACCATAAACGGAAGCACAGCCGCGAGCTGCCCTGTGACACGAGCCTACCTGACAAGCTAAATTACTTCTATGCTCGGATCGAGGCAAGTAACAATGAAACATGCATTGTTCCGGACGACTGTGTGATAACGCTCTCCGTAGATGATGTGAGGAAGACCTTTAAACAGGTCAACATTCACAAGGCCGCAGGGCCAGACAGATTTCCAGGACGTGTACTCTGAGCATGCGCTGACCAACTGGCAAGTGTCTTCACTGACATTTTCAATCTGTCCTTGACTGATTCTAATGCCAACATGTTTCAAGCAGACGACCATAGTCCCTGTGCCCATTAACACTAAGGTAACCTGCCTAAATTACTACCAACCTGTAGCACTCACGTCTTTAGCCATGAAGTGCTTCGAAAGGCTGGTCATGGCTCACATCAACACCATTACCCCAGAAACCCTAGACCCACTCGAATTTGCTTACCACACCAACAGATCCACAGATGATGCAATCTCTATTGCAATCTACACTCCCCTTACCCACCTGAACAAAATGAGCACCTATGTGAGAATGCTATTCATTGACGACAGCTCAGCATTCAACACCATATTGCCCTCAAAGCTCATCACTAAGCTAAAGACCCTGGGCCTAAACACCTCCTTCTACAACTGGATCCTGTATTCCCTGGTAAGGGTAAGTAACAACACATTGGCCACGCTGATCCTCAACACGGGGGCACCTCAAGGGTGCATGCTCAGTCCAGTCCTGTACTCAATGTTTACTCATGACTGCATGGCCATGCACGACTCCAACACCATCTACAAGTTTGACGATGACACAACAGTGGTAGGCCTGATCACCAACAACAATGAGAAAGCCTATAGGGAGGAGGTCAGAGACCTGGCCATGTGGTGCCAGGACAACAACCTCTCCCTCAACGTGATCAAGACAAAGGAGATGATTGTGGACTACAGGAAAAGGATGACCGAGCACATCCCCATTCTCATCGATGGGGCTGTAGTGGAGCTGGTTGAGAGCTTCAAGTTCCTTGGTGTCCATATCACCAACAAACTATCATGGTCAAAACACACTAAGACAGTCGTGAAGAGGGCACAACAAAGCCTTTTCCTCCTCAGGAGACAGAAAATATTTGACATGGGTCCTCAGATTCTCAAAAGGTTCTACAGCTGCACCGTCGAGAGCATCCTGACTGGTTGCATCACTGCCTGGTATGGCAACTGCTCGACCTCCGACCACAAGGCACTGCAGAGGGTAGTACGCACGGCCCAGTACATCACTGGGACCAAGCTTCCTGCCATCCAGGACCTCTGTACAAGGCAGTCACAAGGCCCTAAAAATTGTCAAAGACTCCAGCCACGCTAGTCATAGACTGTTCTCTCTGCTACCGTACGGCAAGCGGTACCGGAGCGCCAAGTCTAGGTCCAAAAGGTTTCTTAACAGCTTCTACCCCCAAGCCATAAAACTCCTGAACAGCTAATTAAAGGGCTACCCAGACCCCTCTTTTACGCTGCTGCTACTCTCTGTTTATTATCTATGCATAGTCACTGTAACTCTACCTACATGTACATATTACCTCAATTACCTCGACTAACCGGTGTCCCTGCACATTGTCTCTGTACCGGTACCCCCTGTACATAGCCTCGCGATTGTTATTTTAAAGCTTCTGTTTAATTATTTGTTACTTTAATTGTACATTTTTTTAAGCATTGTTGGTTAAGGGCTTGTAAGTAGGTATTTTCACTGTTGTATTCTGCGCATGTGACAGATATAATTTGATTTGATTTGATAATGATGGACTGTCATTTCTCTTTGCTTATTTGAGTGATTCTTGTCATAATATGGACTTGGTCTTTTACCAAATAGGGCTATCTTCTGTATACCACCCCTACCTTGTCACAACACAACTGATTGGCTCAAATGCATTAAGAAGGAAAGAAATTCCACAAATTAACTTTTAAGAAGGCACACCTGTTAATTGAAATGCATTCTAGGTGACTAACTCATGAGCTGGTTGAGAGAATGCCAAGAGTGTGCAAAGCTGCCATCAAGGCAAAGGGTGGCTACTTTGAAGAATCAAAATCTAAAATATATTTTGATTTGTTTGATTAACACTTCTTTGCTTACTACATGATTCCAAATGTTTCATCGTTTTAATGTCTTCACTAATATTCTACAATGTAGAAAATAATAGAAATAAAGAAAAACCCTTGAATTAGTAGGTGTTCTTAACTTAAACCTATGACCGGTAGTGTACATCAGAACTATATTTCCCTCCATTAACCCCTCAGCCTTGGACAACCCACAGACCTGTAATTCCTAAGATGGATGGCCCCGCCCCAAATGAATCCTAACTGTAGCCATCCTCAATCCATCAATTCATCTGGTCCAATCGGCCTAGCCATTAGGTGTGTTCACATAAATTTAGATTATCCCTTTGTTTTCATTACCCCTTTGTTTTCATTACCCCAGCACAGATAATCTGTGCATACTGAGGATAAATGAGGGGAGATCAGCATTTGGGATGTGGAGAAGGAGAGATGGAGACTTCCACATGTTCACTTCAAAGGGGCTTTGCCTGAGTGGAAGCAGGTGTGTCTTGTCCGGGGTCTGGTGCGGTGTGGTCCATACTGGAGGGAGGGATACCCCCAGGCTTATGAAATGTGTGTGTGTTCTGAGGGGTTAACCACTTTGTTTCACGTTAATGGCTCCGTCTCAGCGCAATGGAAGAGGGTGAGGAGGGGTTGGAGCTATGCGTGATTTGTCACAAGCGGTCCGTGCTGTGGAGTTCTCACTGACATCATAAATGTTGATAATAGTTCATCTGGAGCGAAGCTGTTCCCTACCTGGTCTCCGTGCTCCCCCGTACCCCCTGTCCTCCCCCAGATGTTGTTTTGTGTGTTGTGGTAACGCTGTCAACGCCATCTAACTTCTGTCTACGTATGAGATTCAATCATACAGTATTGAAGTATGGGACTCTAAATCATAGACAGCATCACTTTCAGGGATTTTGTTTGTAGTTTTCTGGCACACAAACAAATATTATGATTTCTCTCTCTGGTGATATGGTAGACAGACAATTTCCTGGTATTATGATTTCTCTCTCTGGTGATATGGTAGACAGACAATTTCCTGGTATTATGATTTCTCTCTCTGGTGATATGGTATACAGACAATTTCCTGGTATTATGATTTCTCTCTCTGGTGATATGGTAGACAGACAATTTCCTGGTATTATGATTTCTCTCTCTGGTGATATGGTAGACAGACAATTTCCTGGTATTATGATTTCTCTCTCTGGTGATATGGTATACAGACAATTTCCCAACATCATTAGTCTGGTGTACCGCTCAATAGTGACAATCTACAAGTCTTTCTTATAGACAGTACACACACACACACACATTCATGCCACACACGTGCATGCCACAAGTGCACACACACCTTGCCCCCCCCCCCCACCCCAACACCTCCTATCACCGTTATATGATGTAGCGTTAAGATTTCCCTTCACTGGAACTAAGGGCAAAGCCCGAACCATGAAAAACTTTAGAGTTGTTAATATGCATTGTGGCAGGTAGCGTTCTCATGGCATCCGACAAACCCAGATTCGTCCATCGGACTGACAGATGGTGAAGTGTGATTCCTCACTCCAGAGAACGCGTTTCCACTGCTCCAGATTCCAATGGCGGCGAGCTTTACACCACTCCAGCCGACACTTGGCATTGCACATGGTGATCTTAGGCTTATGTGCGGCTGCTCGGCCAATCATTTCAAGAAGCTCCCGATGAACAGTTCTTATTCTGACGTTGCTTCCAGAGGCAGTTTGGAATGTGGTAGTGAGTGTTGAGTACAGACCATTTTTTTACGCCCTACGCACTTTACTCTGTACGCGCTTCAGAAATCTGCGGTCCCATTCTGTGATCTTGTGTGGCCAACCACTCGTGGCTGAGCCGTTGTTGCTCTTAGACGTTTCCACTTCACAATAACAGCACTTACAGTTGACCAGGGCAGCTCTAGCAGGGCAGAAATTTGACGAACTGACTTGTTGGAAAGGTGGAATCCTATGACGGTGCCACGTTGGAAGTCACTGAGCTCTTCAGTAAGGCCATTCTACTGCTATTGTTTGTCTATGGAGATTACATGGCTGTGTGCTTGATTTCATACACCTGTCAGCATCGGGTGTGGCTGAAATAGCCAAATCCACTAATTTGAAGGGGTGTCCACATACTTTAGTATATATAGTGTACCTGTCCCCACATTGCCACTCATTTCATGTCATTGGTGGCCACCTCTACCCAGTTCATGCCTCCTGCCGACAGGTCCTTGTCTCTGATTGGCAGATGCCCTTTTCAGCAACACCTCTCTCCTTGTTCTGTTTCAGGAGATTCATATTACTGTCTGTAGGACCTGCCCATCTGTCTGTCTGTAGTATGTGTCTGCCTGCCTGTCTGTCTGTCTGTTGGATTTGTCTGTCTGTCTGTTGGACGTGTCTGTCTGTCTGTAGGACGTGTCTGTATGTCTGTTGGACGTGTTGGTCTGTCTGTCTGTCTGTCTGTCTGTCTGTCTGTCTGTCTGTCTGTCTGTCTGTCTGTCTGTCTCTAGGACATGTCTATCGGTCTGTCTGGCTATCTGTCTGTCTGTCTGTCTGTTAGATGTGTCTGTCTGTCTGTCTGTCCATTCTCCACTGGAACAGCTTTTTCTGCATATAATAAAAAACCCAGCAGCAGAACACAATTACACAATGAAAAGAACACCGTCTTTTTTTTGATATATCAGTGGGGATATGTTGAATAACAAGCTATTCTAAAATCTTGGAATTCCAGTAGAATTCCATTGACAGTAATAACTTGGTGTCCATTAATTAGAGATAAAGATATATATATATATAACTACACTGCTTATGGTCTCCTATAGTATGCTCTGCTAATATTTGTTTTACGCATATACAATATGCTCTCTATGGAGACCCATTGGCCTCTTTGAAGAACATGTTATTCTCTTTTCCTCTCCTGAGCTCTGTTAATAATAGTATAGCTAAAGCTTCAGCTAAAGCTTCAGAATCCATGTTTTTTATGATCTGACAAAACCTATAATGTATGTCTGTGTAGCGCTCTGCTCGGCTGTATTCGCTGAGCTGAACCCAGGGGTAGTGGAGTACGGGACATATTTATATTCTGTGCTGCAGTGAGTAAGGAAGTTGCAGGGAGCAGTGGGGAGGCTAATTTCACATGCTGGAAGTCCTTTCTCAGAGTAGGCCGACTGGCCAAGTTCTAACCCCTCTCTCCCCCTCCTTCTCTCTCTGTTTTAGTAAGAGCAGTGCTGCTCTCCGTGGGGTTGGGTATATACAGAACATACAATTATTTAAGAGCGCGGATATCAATCTTTTTCAGCAGAGTGCGACGTAAATGTCTCCTGTCCATAGCATGATGGAAACCTTTTCCAGCCACTTCCTTCTTGATCATTGGTTACTGCTAGGGCTATTGTGTGTGTGTGTGTGTGTGTGTGCATGTGTGTGTGTGCCTGTCCTGCCTGTCCAACAAGATCTCATAGTTTCCCTTCGAAATTCGGCATATTATGGATGAAGGTCTTATTTTTATGCATTCATTCCGTGTGGTTACAGCGTTAAACCAGAAACAACTAAAAAGGTTAAGTTTAGGTATTAATTCTGAGTGGTTAAGATTAGGGCTATGGTTCTGAAGGCTTAAAAACGACACCATATTGCCATCAAGTATCATCAAGTATTCTCGCTCCTTGTGATCTGCGGTAGCGCAGTGGTCTAAGCACATAGTTCTGGCTCTGAGCATCCCGGGTTTGCTCCCAATGTTGGGTAATCATTTTTGGGGGGTGAGCGCCAAGGAAGGCTGGTCTGTATCTAATTCCTCAAAAGCCAGAAATCCGAGAACACATTTGCGGAACGACTGGATTTGATGAGCTTGGAAACCATTGGGAAGATAGATTTTATATGGCGGGATGATGGAAAATTGTGATATTTATATACTCTCTCCCTAGTTATGCCATGACATTTACCCAGCGTTGGCAGTTGATCATCATAATGTGTTGATGAGGTCACAGAGGCAGATGTCTGAGATGTGTGCATGTGTCTGTGTTTGTGTCTGTGTCTGTACCATCGAGAGCAGAGAAACTGCCTCACCCTTTGAGCTTGTCACTGCGTATTACCCTCCAGAGTCTAAGCCCTGGGGTGGGCAGGGGGTGGGTTCTACTAAGCTCACTGTAATTGTGTTAAGATGCCCATAACATTGATCATTAAGCTATTTGATTTTGAATTTAAGGACCCCTTTAGGTATAAAATACATATTGAATTTGGTCTTACCGCTATTGGCCAATGGAAACTCATTGAATAATACTTTCATACATGGCAAAATAGATAGTCAACAAGTGTATCAAAATGAAGTATGTTTTGAAGTGTCTGTGCTATATCTGAGAGATATAAGAAAGCTCAGAGAAAAAATATATATGTTTTTCCATGGAATGACCTATATGTATACCTTTGATGTGGAAATGCCCTATTCACTTCCATTAAAATTTAGGCCTGGTAATCGGTTCCTTTCAGATGAGGCTTGTGAGGCTTGTGGGCGTCGTAGAGCAAAACAACATGTACGGTATGTGGTCATGTACGTGCTTGTGAGAGTCTCAGCTTTCGACAGTGGGGTCAAATTACAAGGTGGCAGGTAGCCTAGCGGTTAAGAGAGTTGGGCCAGTAACCGAAGGGTCGCTGGTTTTAATCCCCGAGCCAAATAGGTGGAAAATCGGTCTGTGCCTTTGAGCAAAGCACTTTGAGCAAAACCCTAGTCGCTCTGGATAAGAATGCCTTAAATGTAAAATATTAGCTGCTAGCCCAAACTTTTTGGACAGATTTTCGTGGGATGCATTTTAGGATACCTTTTGAAATGTACATTTGTAAATCTATTTGGAATACATATATTTGTATGGAAATATATTATTTAGACAATTGTTTATATTTCACATTCCTTTTTTTCAGTATGGGTTGACTCTAGGGGATTTTAACATAGTCAACTCTATATTAGCAGAGTATGATTAATTACCAATTGTTTACCACACACAACGACATAAATACTATTTGATCATCCACGAAATGTGACGCTGTTTTATCTTAGCTCATTGCTTCAAGCTTCCTTTAAACTTTTCTCTGTATGCATTCTCCAACCGTGATGGGAGTATGTCGCTATCGGGTGAGATGTTTTTAAAGGGATGTGTTTAGAAGATGGCTTTTCACATGGGGCGGTATAGCATGTGACACATTATATACTGTAACTTTGCTGTATTCTCAGAGTTCGCTCTATTGTGCTATGTACAGTATGCTTGGCTACCTTTGCCTATTCTGCTCAGTGTCTGCATGCCAGTGGTTACACTTGGGTAGTCTCCTCCAATCTGTCTTGGACTGTAGCCAAATCCAGAATGAATTCAAAGCAACGCAGAGTCTTATATAGAGCCATGATCGCAAGGAACTTCGTTCCATCTCAAATGACTCGAACAAACAGCAAAATTTGCTTTAAAAAAACGTAGAGCACAACGCCTCTCCCCTGTCTGACCAAATTAACTCATAGGCGTATGTATACGTACTAATGTATGTATGCATGTAACTGTCTGTAGGACCTTTTTTGGGTTCTATTGTCCTTATTTTAAATTTGTCTCGTTCAGTACTTATTTTAAAATGTGCCTAGTTCAGTCCTTGAGCTTTTCTTGTCTATTAACGTTCTGTATTACGTCATGTTTCATGTTTTGTGTGAAACCCCAGGAAGAGTAGCTGCTGCTTTAGCAACAGCTAATGGGGATCCTAATAAAATACTAAATTGTGTCATTAAACTGTGACAGAGAGAGGAGAGAGGAGCAAATCTGTGTTGTTCTATGAAAATTTAAGATAAATAGTGTTCCACACAGTCTGACATTAGACCATTCTACATACTCTGCACTGCTGTGTAATTTCCATATTTGCAATAGTTGCATGGTATTTGAAGCTCGGTTTAGGAAGCTACACTCTCCCAAAAATATTTTGGCTTTAAGTTTTGCTGCATCCAAATATGTTAACATTACACAATCAATTAATGTTTTATGTCGTCATGCAATTATCTCTTTAAGAATTTGCTTAGCTTAATGTGCACCAGATTCTTTCATATAGAAATTAACTGACCAACATTGGTCAAAGAGGTTGTCTTGTGTAGGGTCGGCGATCATTTGAATAATAAGCTGCATGCTTTGTAAATGTTAATTTTCACATTTACATTTTGGCCATTTAGCAGACAGAGCAACTTCAGTCAGTGCATTCAACTAAGGCATTTGATACGATTTTTATTAGGATCTCCATTAGCCGACGCCAACGAAAAACATTACGGACAAAAGACTTTACAAATTACATACAGTACATTTAAAAAGATGATCATGTAGTGCGTGTGTGTGTGCGTGTGCGTGTGTGTGTGCGTGTGTGTGTGCGTGTGTGTGTGTGTGTGTGTGCCGGTGTTGAGGCGTTGTGCAATTTTTGCTTTATTGTAACGGTCCTGACCAGTTTTATGTTGTTTTTGTATGTGTAATTGGTCAGGGCGTTAGTTTTGGGTGGGCAGTCTATGTTATCTGTTTCTATGTTGGTTTTGGGTTGCCTGGTATGGCTCTTGATTAGAGGCAGGTGGTTTGCGTTTTTCTCTAATTAAGAGTCATATTTAGGTAGGGCGTTCTCACTGTTTGTTTGTGGGTGATTGTCTCCTGTGTCTGTGTCGATGTTACACCATACGGGATTGTTTTGGCTGTTCGTTATTTTGATGTCGTCTGTGTCCTGTCCGTGAGTTTACGTGTAGTTATGTAAGTTTATGTTCAGGTTTCGTCGACGTCGTTTTCTTGTTTTGTAAATTTGAAAGTGTTTCGTGTTGTCATCGTCGTGTGTAATAAAAGATGGCTTATTTCCCAAATGCTGCATTTTGGTCTGAGGATCCTTCTCTCCTCTCCTCGTCCGAGGATGAGGAGAGAGACAGCCCTTACAGAATCACCCACCACGCTAAGACCAAGCGGCAAGGGAAAGCTCGACAGGAAAACAAGGATTTCTGGACTTGGGAGCAGATAATGAATGGAGAAGGTCCCTGGGCTAAGGCAGGAGAGAATCGCCGCTCTCAGGAAGAGAGGGAGGCAGCTAAAGCCCAGGAGCGGTGGTTTGAGGAGGCAGCAAGGAGACGTGGCTGGAAGCCCGAAAAGCCATGGGAGCAGCTGGAGGCACTGGGGAGAGCAGAGGCTACCGGAGAGAGGAACCGGAGCTATGAGGGAACGCGTCTGGCACGGAAGCCCAAAAAGCCCGTAAGTAATTCCCAAAAATTTATTGGGGGGGGGCTAGGAGGTAGTGGGCCTAGGGCAGGTAGGAGACCTGCGCCCACTTCTCAGGCTTACCGTGGAGAGCGGGAGTACGGGCAGGCGCCGTGTTACGCAGTAGAGCGCACGGTGTCTCCTGTACGAGTGCATAGCCCAGTGCGGGTTATTCCACCTCCCCGCACTGGTAGGGCTAGATTGGGTATTGAGCCAGGTGTCATGAGGCCGGCTCAACGCGTCTGGTCTCCAGTGCGTCTCCTCGGGCCGGCATACATGGCACCTGACTTACGCATGGTTTCCCCGGTTCGCCTACATAGCCCGGTGCGGGTTATTCCACCTCCCCGTACTGGTCGGGCAACCGGGAGTATTCAACCAGGTAAGGTTGGGCAGGCTCAATGCTCAAGAGTGCCAGTACGCCTCCACGGTCCGGTATTTCCGGTGCCACCTCCCCGCCCCAGCCTAGTACCTACAGTGTCTACACTACGCACTAGGCTACCAGTGCGTATCCTGAGCCCTGTTCCTCCTCCACGCACTCTCCCTGTAGTGCGTGTATCTAGCCCGGTGCCTCCAGTTCCGGCACCACGCACTAAGCCACCTGTGCGTCTCCAGAGCCCTGTACACACTGTATCTTCTCCCCCTACTAATCCTGATGTGCTTGTCCTCAGCCCGGTGTCACCAGTGCCGGTGCCTCGCATCAGTTACAGAGTGGGCTTTGAGAGTACAGTGTGCCCTGTCCCTGCTCCCCGCACTAGTAGGAAGGTGCTTATCCTTAGCCCGGTGCCTCCAGTTCCGGCACCACGCACCAGGTCTACAGTGCGCCGTATCCGGCCAGAGCCATCCGTCTCACCAGCGCCATCTGAGCCATCCGTCTCCCCAGCGCCATCTGAGCCATCCGTCTCCCCAGCGCCATCTGAGCCATCCGTCTCCCCAGCGCCGTCTGAGCCATCCGTCTGCCAGGAGCCTGCAAAGCCGCCCGTCTGCCATGAGCCTGCAAAGCCGCCCGTCTGCCATGAGCCTACAGAGCCATCCGCCAGACAGGAGCCGCTAGAGCCGTCAGCCAGACAGGATCTGCCAGAGCCGCCCGCCAGACAGGATCTGCCAGAGCCGCCAACCAGACAGGATCTGCCAGAGCCGCCAACCAGACAGGATCTGCCAGAGCCGCCAACCAGACAGGATCTGCCAGAGCCGCCAGCGAGCCATGAGCAGCCAGAGCCGTCAGAGAGCCATGAGCAGCCAGAGCCGTCAGAGAGCCATGAGCAGCCAGAGCCGTCAGAGCCATGAGCAGCCAGAGCCGTCAGAGAGCCATGAGCAGCCAGAGCCATCAGAGAGCCATGAGCAGCCAGAGCCGTCAGCCTGCCATGAGCGTCGAGAGCCGTCAGCCTGCCATGAGCGTCGAGAGCCGTCAGCCTGCCATGAGCGTCGAGAGCCGTCAGCCTGCCATGAGCGTCGAGAGCCGTCAGCCTGCCATGAGCGTAGAGAGCCGTCAGTCTGCCATGAGCGTCGAGAGCCGTCAGCCTGCATAGACCTGCCAGAGTCCCTCAGCCAGGATCTGCCAGAGTTTATCAGCCGGGACCTGCCCCTTGTCCCGGTGCTGCCCCTGGTCCCGGTGCTGCCCCTGGTCCCGGTGCTGCCCCTGGTCCCGGTGCTGCCCCTGGTCCCGGTGCTGCCCCTGGTCCCGGTGCTGCCCCTTGTCCCGGTGCTGCCCCTTGTCCCGGTGCTGGCTGTTTATTTAGGGGATGTGAGTTTTAGGGTGGGCATTGGGAGGGGAAGACAAAAACGGGGAGTGACTATGGTGGTGTGGGGACAGCGTCCAGAGCCGGAGCCACCACCGTGGTCAACTGCCCACCCAGACCCTCCCCTGGACTTTGTGCTGGTGCGCCCGGAGTTCGCACCTTGAGGGGGGGGGGGTTATGTAACGGTCCTGACCAGTTTTATGTTGTTTTTGTATGTGTAATTGGTCAGGGCGTTAGTTTTGGGTGGGCAGTCTATGTTATCTGTTTCTATGTTGGTTTTGGGTTGCCTGGTATGGCTCTTGATTAGAGGCAGGTGGTTTGCGTTTTCCTCTAATTAAGAGTCATATTTAGGTAGGGCGTTCTCACTGTTTGTTTGTGGGTGATTGTCTCCTGTGTCTGTGTCGATGTTACACCATACGGGATTGTTTTGGCTGTTCGTTATTTTGATGTCGTCTGTGTCCTGTCCGTGAGTTTACGTGTAGTTATGTAAGTTTATGTTCAGGTTTCGTCGACGTCGTTTTCTTGTTTTGTAAATTTGAAAGTGTTTCGTGTTGTCATCGTCGTGTGTAATAAAAGATGGCTTATTTCCCAAATGCTGCATTTTGGTCTGAGGATCCTTCTCTCCTCTCCTCGTCCGAGGATGAGGAGAGAGACAGCCCTTACATTTATTCATTTTTTAAGCCAGGTTTGCTGTACACTTGCTCTATATGAGATTGAAGGGAGTTCCAAGCAATCATGGATCTGTATAATAATGTTTCCTTAAATTTGTTCTGGACATGGTGACTGTGAAAAAAACCCTGGTGGCAGGCTGGTGGGGTAAATGTGTGTGTCAGTGCTGTGTTTAAGTTGACTATGCAAACAATTTGGAATTTATGACATATTAATGTTTCTTATAGAAACAAGAAGCGACGCAGTCAGTTTTTCCTCAACTCTTAGCCAATAGAGACTGGCATGCATAGTATTGATATTAGCCTTATGATTACAATGAAGACTAAAACGTGCCGATCAGTTCTGGGCCAGCTGCAGCTTAACTAGGTCTTTCTTTGCAACACTTGACCATATGACCGGACAATAATGAAGATAAGATAAAACTAGAGCCTGCCAGACTTGCTTTGTGAATTGTGGTGTAAAAAAAAACGGAGCATATCTTTATCACAGAGAGACCTCATATTTTTTATCATGACAGTTTAGAATCTAAAATAACAGCAAGTAATTTAGTCTATTCAACTTGCTCAACAGCCACACCACTCATTACCAGATTCAGCTGAGGTCTAGAATTTAGGGGATGAATTGTACCAAATACAATGCTTAGTTTTAGAGGTATTCAGGAACAGTTTATTTCTGGCCACCCATTCTAAAACGGACTGCAACTCTTTGTTGAAGTGATTTCGTTAGCTGTGGTTGCTGACACGTATAGGGTTGGCTCATCAGCAAACACGGACAAACAGGCTTTGTTTAATGCCAGATGCAGGTTATTGATAAAAATAGAAAAGAGTAGAGGGCCAAGAAAGATGCCCTGTGGTACACCACACTTTACATGTTTGCGATTAGAGAAGCATCCATTTAAAGACAACCCCCTGCATTCTATTAGATAGATAGCTCTGAATCCAGGATATGGCAGAGGTTGAAAAGCCATAACACATACGTTTTTTCAACAACAGGTTATGGTCAATAATATTAAAAGCTGCACTGAAATCTAACAGTACAGTTCCCACAATCTTATTTTTATCAATTTATTTCAACCATCATCAGTATTTTGTGTCAATGCAATACATTTTCATTGCCCTTCTCTATAAGCATGCAGAAAGTCTGTTGTTAATTTATTTACAGAGAAATTGTATTGTATTTGGTCAAGCACATTTTACCCACTTAATGTTTACCACAAAGACAAGTTATAAGATAAATAACTGCCTTATTGGAGTAGACTACTAGACTTTCATCTGACGCTATTCTTGTGATTATTGTGATTTTGCTATTCATTGTAAATGTTTGTTGGCCTATGTAGCCAAAATGTATCTATGATTGTATGCTATCCATTCATGTTTTTTGAATGTTCTATTTATATCTGAAAATTAACCAATGATATCAAGCCACACCCGGCTATGATTACAGACACCTGTGTGTGTCCTTTGACACTATATAAACTAGTGCCCTGCAGTGTTTGTCATTATACCCTAATGAAGACAACTTGTCTGTTGAAACGTTAGCTATTAGGTTATACAATTATTGCATCTGAGCTCCTAGTGTACTTAGCACTCCTAGTGCTTTTCTTTTTCAAGTGTTGTATTTCACTTGCCAGCACCTCGCCTAAACAGGTGTGTGTTTCTTTCACCTCCTGATTAATAACCTGAATCAGAATACAGGCACTGGTTACATTGAGAAGCTTCCTCTTGAGCAGACAGCTTTATGAAAACCAGTCAATATTCAGGTCCCCAAGAAAGTAGACCTCTCTGTTTACGTCACATACACAATAAAGCATTTCACACATATTATTTAGATACTGACTGTTAGCACTTTGTCGTATATCACACAACTTCAAAAACACATCATAAGATCTTCTCTAAGCATTACAGGGATATTGCTCTGAATATATACAGCAATACCTCCTCCATAAGCATTCCTGTCACTTCTATATATGTTATATCTTTGTACTGCTACTAATGTATCATCAAATGAATTATCTAAGTGAGTATCTGAAATAGCTAATATATGAATGTTATCTGATGTTAGCAAGTTCTTGATTTCATGAACCTTATTTTACAAGGCTAGATACAGTTGAAGTCATAAGTTTACATATATTTAGGTTGGAGTCATTAAAACTTGTTTTTCAACCACTCCACAAATTTCTTGTTAACAAACTATTTTGGCAAGTCGGTGAGGACATCTACTTTGTGCATGACACAGATCATTTTTCAAACAATTGTTTACAGACAGATTATTTCACTTATAATTCACGGTATCACAATTCCAGTGGGTCAGAAGTTTACATACACTAAGTTGACTGCCTTTAAACAGCTTGGAAAATTCCAGAAAATTATGTCATGGCTTTAGAAGATTCTGATAGGCAAATCGTCATCATTTGAGTCAATTGGAGGTGTACCTGTGGATGTATTTCAAGGCCTACCTTCAAACTCAGGGCCTCTTTGCTTGACATCATGGGAAAATCTAAAGAAATCCGCAAAGTCCTCAGAAAAAAACTGTAGACCTCCAGAAGACTGGTTCATCCTTGGGAGCAATTTCCAAACGCCTGAAGGTACCACGCTCATCTGTAAAAATATTAGTACGCGAGTATAAACACAATGGGACCACGCAGCTGTCACACCGGCTCAGGAAGGAGATGCATTCTGTCTCCTAGAGATGAACGTACTTTGATGCGAAAAGTTTTAATCAATCCCAGAACAACAGCAAAGGACCTTGTGGAGATGCTGGAGGAAACAGGTACAAAAGTATCTATATCCACAGTAAAATGAGTCCTATATCGACTTAACCTGAATGGCCGCTCAGCAAGGAAGAAGCCACTGCTCCAAAACCGGCATAAAAAAGCCAGACTACGGTTTTGTCACGCCCTGACCGTAGAGAGCTTTTTATGTCTCTATTTTGGTTTGGTCAGGGTGTGATTTGGGTGGGCATTCTATGTTCCTTTTTCTATGATTTGTATTTCTTGGTGTTTGGCCGGGTGTGGTTCTCAATCAGAGGCAGCTGTCTATCGTTGTCTCTGATTGAGAACCATACGTAGGTATCCTTTTTCCCACCTGCATTTGTGGGTAGTTGTCCATGTATAGTTGCCTGTGAGCACTTCGTTGGCTTCACGTTTTCATTTTGATGTTTATTGTTTTGTTGGCAACATCTTACAATAAAGAAGTATGTACGCTCACCACGCTGCACCTTGGTCTACTATTTCCACCTTAGACGATTGTGACAGGTTTGCAACTGCACATGGGGACAAAGATCATACTTTTTGGAGAAATGTCCTCTGGTCTGATGAAACAAAAATAGAACTGTTGGTCATAATGACCATCATTATGTTTGGAGGAAAAGGGGGAGGTTTGCAAACCAAAGAACACCATCCCAACCGTGAAGCAGCATCATGTGTTGGGGGTGTTTTGCTGCAGGAGGAACTGATGCACATCCCAAAATAGATGGCATCATGAAAAAGGAAAATTATGTGGATATATTGAAGCAACATCTCAAGACATCAGTCAGGAAGTTGAAGCTTTGTCACAAATGGCTCTTCCAAATGGAGAATGGCCCCAAGCATACTTCCAAAGTTGTGGCAAAATGGCTGCTTCCAAAGTTGTGGCAAAATGGTGATGGCAACTCCAATACAAAATCAAGGTATTGGAGTTGCCATCACAAAGCCCTGACCTCAATCCTATAAAAAATGTCTGAGCAGAACTGAAAAAGCGTGTGCGAGCAAGGAGGCCTATCAACCTGACTCAGTTACACCAGCTCTGTCAGGAGGAATGGGTCAAAATTCACCCAACTTATTGTGGGAAGCTTGTTGAAGGCTACCTGAAACGTTCTACCCAAGATAAACAATTTAAAGGCAATGCTACCAAATACTAATTGAGTGTATGTAAACTTCTGACCCACTGGGAATGTGACAAAATAAATTTAAGCTGAAATAAATATTTCTCTCTACTATTGTTCTGACATTTCACATTCTTAAAATAAAGTGGTGATCCTAACTGACCTAAGATAGGGATTGTTTACGTATGTAAACTTCCGACTTCAACGGTATATTAATATGGGCTATTTTCATCCCTTTCCTGGGTAGCTGATCAGAGATAGACAAAGCTCCATTAATCAGTTGGTGTGTGTAAGTGTGTGTGTGGGGTTGAAGCTCTGAACCCATGGGCTTGGCTCTCTCATCCCTTCCAGGCTTTTGGGAGGGAGGTTGGCAATGTCCCCATATGCTCTGTCAGCTTTCATAGCTGGGATAAGTTCTTTCCTCTTCTGGTGCACAGCTTCAGGATAGTCCTTGTTGAGGAAGATATATGTTCCTCTCTGTCCAGAACAGCTACCTTGTCCTTTACCCTCAGGAACTTTACCACTATCGGCCTGGGCCTGTCACCTAGGTCCGTGGTGAGTTTTCCAGTCCTGTGCGCGCACTCCACCTCAATCTTCCTGTGCTCAATCATTTCCCTCACTTTGTCCTCAGACTCCGTCCATGTCCGTCCTTTGTCCTCAGACTTTGTCCCAAATCTAATTAAGTAGTGTTTCTTTGTGTGTAGTAATGAAATAGGCGGCCAGATTGTTGTTCAGGAACTGAAATACCTCCCTTTTGGATGTAATTTCCCATCCAGCTATCTCCACTAGCTACCTGCCTACTCTCTCCCTCCCAGGCAGACTGGTGTAGAGGTGAACAGATCGGCCTCTGCCAGGCAGAGAAAACAGAGCCTTCATGTGGAGAGCAAGGTGGTTAAGCTCATGGCCTCATGGCTGCTGCCAGCCCCACTTTCTGAACTGGGGCATA
This sequence comes from Salvelinus fontinalis, assembly GCF_029448725.1. Classification (NCBI taxonomy): domain Eukaryota; kingdom Metazoa; phylum Chordata; class Actinopteri; order Salmoniformes; family Salmonidae; genus Salvelinus; species Salvelinus fontinalis. The sequence continues at coordinate 6,142,683 of NC_074683.1, forward strand.
TCTTCCTGTCCGGCCCCTGACAGCTTCCTGTCGAGCCCCTGACAGCTAAATGACTGACCTTTCTGTTGGCCTTCCGTCTCACTCCCTCTCACCCACAAAACATCTGTTAGCTGTGGTGGGCCCCCTTAGCATCTGCCCTGCATGTGCCTGTCTGTACATCAGTCTGTCTGGTGGCTATCTGCCTGATGGCAGCAGGCTAGGGCACTGGGGATAAAAGGGAAAAGGGAAAATAGACAACGAGAGGTATTTATGAGAGGAAATTAAGATCTGCTGGGAGAACATTACTTCAGAGGAGAGACCATTATTGTAAGCCATGTGATATGACTGAACTCCTTGCAGATGTAGCCTATGTAGATCAAATGTTATTGTAATGTACATACAACCACGTAACTCTGCTCTTATACAGTATCTGAATGGCGTGATTATGGATTGTTAAAATATATTTATGAGATCACCTTCAACAAAGTAGTCATAGTTTTATAATGCTCCTATAATCTTAATAGCCCCTCAAAGCCCCTCACACCATTTACATCTGAATGGATCATAATGAGAATCAATGCCACTCTTGGGCCAGATCAAATCAATCCCGATAGTGAAAGCTCTTGATTTTCATTTATTTTCATTGATGCTGAGGGATATTGATGTGGTCAGTGAAGTTCAGGCCTCCATGGTTCTTACTGCCAGAGAGGCTGCGTAGACTGACTGTACTGAATCAATCCAGCTAATACACACCGCTGAGATAAAACTACGCCGGCCAACACTTCACTCACTCTGAGGTGGATATCGATCACCAACATGATCTCATTCTGCTTTGTGATAAAACAACTTTGAACAGTGAACAAATCACCAAAATAGCAGCATGCCAAGGTCCTGATACATATATGTGAGTTGGCTTAAAGGCTAAATTGAAGCTTAGAAGTGTAACTGGGTGAGTTTATTATTCATTGTAACCAATGTTCAGAGTTAAACCCGACTTAGGTTGTGTGCATCCCAGCTGAATTGTTTAACTCCATTACCCATGAGTCACTAGGGCCATGAGGCTGAGTCACACCACTGAGCCACAGGTCCAAACATGTCTATATTGACATATTCTCTGGGCTTTGTAGTACTACAAGACAGGCAACCGCTAAAATGACATCCCAGGAAGGTTTATCTGAATAACCGCCAGCATCTATTCCCAACGTTAATGGCACTATGTATAGACTAGAGACAGTGTCTCATATGATTAGTTCACACAAGGAGAGAAGGGTGCCTTACCTATCAAACACCTCACACCTCAATAACATAATGTTGCTGTTTCCTATGCACCTCAAAATGTGGGCTGGCTGCTGTGTGTGTGTGTGTGTGTGTGTGTGTGTGTGTGTGTGTGTGTGTGTGTGTGTGTGTGTGTGTGTGTGTGTGTGTGTGTGTGTGTGTGTGTGTGTGTGTGTTGCGTGTGGAGTGTAGAAGGATAAACAGGTAGGTAGCACGTCGGAGGTGTCTGATGATGACACGACCAGAAGAGGCAGGTAGGCGTGTGAGGAGTTGTTTTTAGGCTTCTAACACGTTGCTAATCTCAAGGCACTAGCTAGCATTAACAGAAACCGTGCAAACATAGAAAGAGAGAGGAGGTGTTAGCGCAATGCTAAATGCTTATGTAACTACCTGGAGTGGAGAGGATATGTTAAAGATGGATACTGTATGTATGGGAGATGTGGTGGGGAGAGGGCACTGAGGGAGGAGAGGAGGGAGAGTCGTGTTGCTGCCAATTTATCAGAACACAATCACAGCAGAATCTCAAGAGGGCAGGAAATTGTACCCTCGTCATGGCAACCGCAATGTGTCACTAACCTTGGTGGTTCTTTCTGGGGTAAAAACAGACTCATGTCCCCAGTGAAACAACAGAACAGAACACATCTCTGATAGTAACCACGTTTTGTGGAGGAAGAATGAGACACAGGGAATTGATGGGTGCAAAAGTAGCTACAGTGCTATACTCAAGAACAGACATGACCAAACAAGTTTTTCCATAACAACACATACACAATTGCACACAAAAATACAGGAAAGCTTTAAATATATTTTCATTATTCTAGGGCCGTGCCTCTCGGAAGTCTCTGCATGAAAGACAATAAATTAACCAATGTTAGTTTATCTTTCTTCTTTCATTTAGAAACCACAGAATGCGTTTTGTATTTCTCGGGAATCCATGGTAACCACATTGGAGTCTGAGTGAGAAATGTTTTTTAGTTACTTGTCTGATTGTACATCACTTTAGATACAAATTATCATGGTGTTCAAGTTAATATTACCCTTGTCCATACTTCAATGTATACTGATTCCGACGTTGTGATAAATATCCATGTCAAGATTGAGTGACTCATTTGAATCAGTCATGATTCACTCTCTCCCCCCCTCTCTCTCTCACACACATACACAACACTCATCCCCCCTCCCTCGCAGTGCTCTCTCTTTCCTTTGAGGAGGTGTAATCTAAGAGCGTGTGTCACTGCAGGGTGCCGGTGTGTGTGTGCGTGCATGTGTGTGTGTGCATATGTGCTTGGGCAGAGGATTTAAAACATCTGTGTGAGCAGCAGCTCCATATGGCCCCAGGAGAGGCACACATGCCACCTTTAGGCCACAACTCCTCTGATTCAACAACATGTTCCCTTTGATCTCCAATGCCACTGCAGTTTAACCTTAGTCAGGGCTTCTGTACCCACGACAAACTGCTACAAATGGAGATGATCCTCTCGCTGTAGAACATAACAGCTCCCTCCGTCTGCACTTTGCAGACTGATTCACTAATCTAGCTCAGAGAGAGAAGGTGTGTGTGTGCATGCGTGCAGGTAAGAGTGTGTGTACTGTATGTGGCGTATTGATAATCTTCAGCACCAGACTCCAGATTAGTCCAACCCCACAAAGGTTACGTTTGGGTAATTATACAACGAGTGGGTCTAATCCTGAATGCTGGATAAAACCGAATTCCAGCCAGTGTCTATTCCACAAGTTACCACCGGCTAAATCTAGGATGTTAAAATGCCTATTTACTCTGTTCCATCTGACTGCGCAATCCACTGTCTCATCAGCACAGCCAGGCAAGTTATAAACTTGATCTTATTTCTTTTACATTAACATTTTCTTTTCAACAGCGGAGATTTGTATAAACCTTGCTGTCTTTCTCTCCGACATTTGCAACATTGTTTCAATATTTCTCTAGCTGTCCCATAGTAATGAACGAGTCGGGATGAGAGACAGGCAGGCAGTGTTTCTCAGCCAGTCAAAATCATGAATCAGCTTGCATCATTTTTATGGATATATACAACATTTCAATTTCAATACATAAAGAAATTTCAATTGGAAAAAGGTGAAACTAAACGAAGTGCAGCTACTGTAGTTTGCGGTCTTTCCAGCTTCAGTTTGTAAGTGATTGTGTTACTGTAGCTGTGTTGTTGGCTAGCTCCTCTGAATAAGTGTCCTGACGAGTGAGTACATTTTCTATGCCAGGCGAAATCGCCCCTCATTAGCTCATTGTTATGGATGTATTCAAAAGAAATTCACTAGAAAACAACACAAACAAATGCAAATATAACTACTGTTGTTATTCTGGCTGCACTGTTTGACGTGACTGTATATTAGCCGTAGCTGGCTAGCTAGCAAGCAAGGGATAAGAATGTTGCCAGCCAAAATGGCAAACGAACCAAAAGAGCGAACGACTAGCCGGATTGGGTAGTTACCCTAGATTTGTGTCGGGACTATGTCTTGTAGAAGGATGAAATACTATGAATAAATTAATCAAAATAAAGTTTTTATTGAAAATATATCAATAATTATTTGAATATGTTGGTAACCTGTTGTATAAAAGTAATAATGCCCTCGAAGCCGGAGGATATATTGGTGTGACACTGATTTGTTTCACCTGTCTTTGTGCTTGTCTCCACCCCCCTCCAGGTGTCATCTTCCCAATTATCCCCTGTCTATTTAAACCTGTGTTCTCTGTTATCAGGGGGCCTGATTACCGGATGTTCATTCTTGACGCCGTCCGCAGTGCAGGAGTGCACCCACTCGTCCAGGCTTGCCTGCCACCCGGGCGCCCGTCGGACCCGGACCTTTGTTCGACAGCACTACTATGGTTCCTGACATGTCCGCATTCGTCGCCGCTTGCATGGTGGGTGTGTGCACAGAACAAGACTCTTCAGCAAGCTCCGAATGGTCTCCTCCAAGCTCTGCCTGTCCCCCACCATTCCTGGTCTCTTTGAGAAACAGACGCCTCACAAGTCCTCAACTGGCAGCATCATTAAATAGTACCCGCAAAACACCAGTCTCAACGTCAACAGTGAAGAGGCAACTCCGGGATGCTGACCTTCTACGCAGAGTTGCAAAGAAAAAGCCATATCTCAGTCTGGTCCATAAAAAGAAAAGATTAAGATGGGCATAAGAACCCAGACACTGGACAGAGGAACTCTGCCTAGAAGGCCAGCATCCCGGAGTCGCATCTTCACTGTTTTTATTTTTGATTTTATTTCACCTTTATTTAACCAGCATAGCAATTCGACACATACAACACCACAGAGTTACACATGGAATAAACAAAACATACAGTCAATAATACAGTAGAAAAATAAGTCTATATACAATGTAGCAAGTAAAACACTGGAATGGTAGATTTGCAGTGGAATAATGTGCAAAGTAGAAATAGAAATAATGGGGTGCAAAAGAGCGAGCTAAATAAATAAATAAATAAATACAGTAGGGGAAGGGGTAGTTGTTTGGGCTAAATTATTGATGGGCTATGTACAGGTGCAGTAATCTGTGAGCTGCTCTGACAGCTGGTGCTTAACTTCTACTTCATCACAATCCCGGATCCGGGAGCACCCCCATCAGTAAAAAAGCTGACTAGCATAGCCTAGCATAGCAACGTCTGCGGGTCACCCAAGTAAATACTAGCTTCTAAATATCATTAAATCACAAGTCCAAGACACCAGATGAAAGATACACATCTTGTGAATCCAGCCATCATTTCTGATTTTTAAAATGTTTTACAGGGAAGACAAAATATGTAAATCTATTAGCTAACCACGATAGCAAAAGACACAACTTTTTTTTCCCACCATTTTTTTCCTGCATAGGTAGCTATCACAATTTCGACCAAATAAAGATATACATAGCCACTAACCAAGAAACAACTTAAAGCTAGTGAGGGAGAGAAGTTTTTCCAGCTTCAGAGATTTTTGCAGTTTGTTCCAGTCATTGGCAGCAGAGAACTGGAAGGAAAGACGACCAAAGGCGGAATTGGCTTTGGGGGTGACCAGTGAGATATACCTGCTGGAGCGCGTGCTACGAGTGGGTGCTGCTTTGGTGACCAGTGAGCTGAGATAAGTCAGGGCTTTACCTAGCAGAGACTTGTAGATAACCTGTAGCCAGTGTGTTTGGCGATGAGTATGAAGCGAGGGTCAACCAACGAGAGCATACAGGTGGCAATGGTGGGTAGTGTAAGGGGCTTTGGTGACAAAATGGATGGCACTGCAATTGACTGCATCCAGTTTGTTGAGTAGAGTGTTGGAGGCTATTTTATAGATGACATCACAGAAGTCGAGGATTGGTAGGATGGTCAGTTTTATGAGGGAATTTTTGGCAGCATGAGTGAAGAATGCTTTGTTGCGATATTGGAAGCCGATTCTAGATTTAATTTTGGATTGGAGATGCTTAATGTGAGTCTGGAAGGAAAGTTTACAGTCTAACCAGACCCCTAGGTATTTGTAGTTGTCCACGTATTCTAAGTCAGAGCCGTCTAGAGAAGTGATGCTGGACGGGCGAGCAGGTGGGGGCAGTGATCTGTTGAATAGCATGCATTTAGTTTTACTTGCGTTTAAGAGCAGTTGGAGGTCACGGAAGGAGAGTTGTATGGTATTGAAGCTCGTCTGGAGGTTAGTTAACGACATCATAACCACCATCGATGAGAGATATTACTGTGCAGCTGTATTCATCGACCTGGCCAAGGCTTTCGACTCTGTCAATCACCACATTCTTATTGGCAGACTCGACAGCCTTGGTTTCTCAAATGATTGCCTAGCCTGGTTTACCAACTACTTCTCTGATAGAGTTCAGTGTGTCAAATCGGAGGGCCTGTTGACCGGATGTGGGTGCCACAGGGTTCAATCCTCGGGCCGAGTCTCTTCTCTGTATACGTCAATGATGTTGCTCTTGCTGCTGGTGATTCTCTGATACAGCTCTACGCAGACGACACCATTCTGTATACTTCTGGCCCCTCTTTGGACACTGTGTTAAGGACCTTGAGCGTGGCTGAGGTGCACCCATGACCAGCTCTGAAACCAGATTGTATAGCGGAGAAGGTACGGTGGGATTCGAAATGGTCGGTAATCTGTTTGTTAACTTGGCTTTCGAAGACCTTGGAAAGACAGGGTAGGATAGATATAGGTCTGAAGCAGTTTGGGTCTAGAGTGTCACCCCCTTTGAAGAGGGGGATGACCGCGGCAGCTTTCCAATCTTTGGGAATCTCAGACGATACGAAAGAGAGGTTGAACAGGCTAGTAATAGTTTTTTTTATCCCATTTTTTTTTATCCCATTTTCTCCCCAATTATTTTCGTGGTATCCAATCGCTAGTAATTACTATCTTGTCTCATCGCTACAACTCCCGTATGCGCTCGGGAGAGACGAAGGTCGAAAGCCATGCGTCCTCCGAAGCACAACCCAACCAAGCCGCACTGCTTCTTAACACAGCGCGCCTCCAACCTGGAAGCCAGCCGCACCAATGTGTCGGAGGAAACACTGTGTACCTGGCCCCCTTGGTTACCGCGCACTGCGCCCGGCCCGCCACGGGAGTCGCTGGAGCGCGATGAGACAAGGATATCCCTACCGGCCAAACCCTCCCTATCCCGGACGACGCTATGCCAATTGTGCGTGGCCCCACGGACCTCCCGGTCACGGCCGGCTGCGACAGAGCCTGGGCGCGAACCCAGAGACTCTGGTGGCGCAGCTAGCACTGCGATACAGTGCCCTAGACCCCTGCGCCACCCGGGAGGCCCTAGTAATAGGGGTTTTAACAATTTCGGCAGATCAGGCTCTGATCAGGCCCTACACCCAAACAAGTGCACTGCGTTCATCCACCTCTGGCCTGCTCGCCTCCCTACCTCTGAGGAAGTACAGTTCCCGCTCAGCCCAGTCAAAACTGTTCGCTGCTCTGGCACCCCAATGGTGGAACAAACCCCCTCAAGATGCCAGGTCAGCGGAGTCAATCACCACCTTCCGGAGACACCTGAAACCCCACCTCTTTAAGGAATACCTAGGATAGGATAAAGTAATCCTTCTACCCCCTCCCCCCCCTTAAAAGATTTTGATGCACTATTGTAAAGTGGTTGTTCCACTGGATATCATAAGGTGAATGCACCAATTTGTAAGTCGCTCTGGATAAGAGCGTCTGCTAAATGACTTAAATGTAAATGTAATCATTTTAGAAAGAGAGGGTCCAGATTGTCTAGCCCGGCTGATTCGTAGGGGTCCAGATTTTGCAGCTCTTTCAGAACATCAGCTATCTGGATTTGGGTGAAGGAGAAATGGTGGGGGCTTTGGCGGGTTGCTGTGGAGGGTGCCGGGCAGTTGACCGGGGTTGGGGTAAAGCATGGCGGAAAGGTGGAAAGCATGGCCAGACATAGAGAAATGTTTATTGAAATTCTCAATTATAGTGGATTTATCGGTGGTGACAGTGTTTCCTAGCCTCAGAGCAGTGGGCAGCTGGGAGGAGGTGCTCTTATTCTCCATGGACTTTACATTGTCCCAGAACTTTTTTGAGTTAGTACTACAGGATGCGATTATCTGTTTGAAAAAGCTAGCCTTAGCTTTCCTAACTGCCTGTGTATATTTGTTCCTAACTTCCCTGAAAAGTTGCATATCACGGGGGCTATTCGATGCTAATGCAGAACGCCACAGGATGTTTTTGTGCTGGTCAAGTCTGGAGTGAACCAAGGACTATATCTATTCCTAGTTCTACATTTTTGGAATGGGGCATGCTTATTTAAGATGGCGAGGAAGGCACTTTTAAAGAATAGCCAGGCATCATCTACTGACGGGATGAGGTCAATGTCATTCCATGATAGCCCGGCCAGGTCTATTAGAATGGCCTGCTCGCAGAAGTGTTTTAGGGAGGGTTTGACAGTGATGAGGGGTGGTTGTTTGGTCGCAGACCCATTACGGATGCAGGCAATGAGGCAGTGATCGCTGAGATCTTGATTGAAACCAGCAGAGGTGTATTTGGAGGGCGAGTTAGTTAGGATGACATCTATGAGGGTGCCCGTGTTTACGGATTTGGAGTTGTACCTGGTAGGTTCATTGATAATTTGTGTGAGATTGAGGGCATCAAGCTTAGATTGTAGGATGGCCGGGGTGTTAAGCATGTCCCAGTATAGGTCACCTAGTAGCACGAGCTCAGAAGATAGATGGGGGGGAAATCAATTCACATATGGTATCGAGGGCACAGCTGTGGGCAGAGGGAGGTCTATAGCAAGCGGCAACAGTGAGAGACTTGTTTCTGCAAGAAACTGTGAATTTTTAGAAGTAGAAGCTCAAATTGTTTGGTTACAGACTTGGATAGTAATATGGATAGTAAAACAGAACTCTGCAGGCTATCTTTGCAGTAGATTGCAACACTGCCCCCTTTGGGAGTTCAATCTTGGCGGAAAATGTTATAGTTGACGATGGAGATTTCAGGGTTTTTGGTGGTTTTCCTAAGCCAGGATTCAGACATGGCTAAGACATCTGGGTTGGCAGTGTGTGCTAAAGCAGTGAGTAAAACAAACGGCTTCTAATGTTAACATGCATGAAACCAAGGCTTTTACGGTTACAGAAGTCAACAAAGGAGAGCACCTGGGGAGTGGGGCTAGGCACTGCAGGACCTGGATAACCTCTACATTACCAGAGGAACAGAGGAGAAGTAGGATAAGGGTACGGCTAAATGCTATACGAACTGGCCGTCTAGCACGTTCGGAACAGAGGGTAAAAGGAGCAGGTTTCTGGGCTCGATAGCATAGATTCAAGGCATAGTGTACAGACAAAGGAAAGGTAGGATGTGAGTACATTGGAGGTAACCCTAGGCATTGAGTAATGATGAGAGAGATACAGTCTCTAGAGACGTTTAAACCAGGTGATGTCATCGCATGTGTAGAAGGCGGAACAACATGGTTGGTTAAGGAATATTGAGCAGGGCTAGAGGCTCTACAGTGAAATAAGTCAGTAATCACTAACCAGGACAGTAATGGACGAGGCATATTGATATTAGAGAGAGGCATGCGTAGCCAAGTGAAAATATGGGTCCAGTGAGTGGTTGGGCTGACTGGGGACACGGCGATTCAGACAGTTATTTGGCCGATGCTAACAAGCTAACAGTTAGTAGGCCGGGGCTAATCAAGCTAGCAGTTAGCATACCGGGGCTGGCAAGCTAGCAGTTAGCAGACCGGGTTAGCAAGCAAGCAGTTAGCAGACCGGGGCAGGCAAGCCAGCAGTTAGCAGACCGGGGCAGGCAAGCTAGCAGTTAGCAGACCGGGGCAGGCAAGTTAGCCTTTGGGGGACGTCGCGATGGGGGTAAGTCTGTTTTTGCCTCTTCGTGCGGTGACGTCGATAGACCAGTCGTGGAATTAGTAGGGTTCCAGGTAGCTCTAGGTAGCTAGCATGTTAGCAGAATGGGCCTTCAGCGGGTGTCGCGCCTGAGGGGCCTGTTGGAGTCCTCGGGCAGATTATGTCGGTATTCCAGTCGTAGAGGATCGGCGGGGTTCCGTGCCCCGTACCAGCAGTAGAAGGGGTCCGGATATTGTAGCCCAGGAGTGGGCTTCGGTGCTAGCACAGGAGCCCTGGCCGGGCTAGCTTCAGGCAGAATAGTGCTTGCTCTGTGATGGAAACGCTAGCCAGGAGTGGTCACTCGGGATTGCGGTTAGCTAGTTGCGACGATCCAGGTGAAAATGTTCCGAGTTTGCGGTAGTAATCCAGGGATATGGAGAGAAATAGGTCCGTTATGCTCTGGTTTGAGTCAAGTTGTACGAACTGTCGAGAGCTTTCCGAGCTAAAGGTTAGTTGATGACCGCTAGCAATGGTTTGCTAACTGATAGCTGGTAGGTAGTTAGCTGGCTAGCTTCAGTTGAGGGATTCCAAATCCGAAGTAAATAGAAATACTTTAGAAAAAAGCAGATCCACGCCACATTGGGTGAGGCGGATTGCAGGAGAGTATTCAGAAGTTGAGGAAAATATTTTTAAAAGATATGCAAAGAAAAATGTAAGAAATATATACACAAGGGACAGGATGAAGACAAAGACGTCTGACTGCTACGCCATCTTGTAAAAAGTGTTGATGTTGAGACTGGTGTTTTTCGGGTACTATTTAATGAAGCTGCCAGTTGAGGACTTGTGAGGCGCCTTTTTCTCAAACTAGACACTCTAACGTACTTGTTCTCTTGCTCATTTGTGCACCGGGGCCTCTCACTCCTCTTTCTCTTCTGGTTAGAGCCAGTTTGCGCTGTTCTGTGAAGGGAGTAGTACACAGCATTGTACGAGATCTTTAGTTTTTGGGCATTTTCTCACATGGAATAGCCTTCATTTCTCAGAACAAGAATAGACTGACGAGTTTCAGAAGGCTAGAAGGCCTTCTGAAGGTTAGTTTTCAGCTGTGCTAACATAATTGCAAAAGGGTTTTCTAATGATCAATTAGCCTTTTAAAATGACAAACTTGGATCAGCTAACACAACGTGTCGTTGGAACACAGGAGTGATGGTTGCTGATAATGGGTCTCTGTATGGCTATGTAGATATTTCATTCATTTCAGTCGTTTCCAGCTACAATAGTCATTTACAAAATTAACAATGTCTACAGTACACTGTATTTCTGATCAATTTTATGTTATTTAAAAAAAAAAAAATCTTTCAAAACAAGGACATTTCTAAGTGACCCCACACTTTTGAACAGTGGTGTAAATTATGGCATAACAGCTCAAATAAACAAACCGAAATGACAGTCCATCATTACTTTAAGACATGGTCAGTCAATTCGGAAAGTGTCAAGAACATTTAAAGTTTCTTCAAGTGTAGTCGCAAAAACCATCAAGCGCTACAATGAAACTCGCTCTCATGAGGACTGCCACAGGAAAGTAAGACCCAGAGTTAACTCTCATGCAGAGGATAAGTTCATTAGAGTTACCAGCCTCAGAAATTGCAGCCCAAATAAATGCTTCACAGAGTTCATGTAACAGGCACATCTCAACATCAACTGTTCAGGGGAGATTGCGTAAATCTAGCCTCATGGTCGAATTGCTGCAAAGAAACCACTACTAAAGGACACCAATAATAAGAAGAGACTTGCTTGAGCCATGAAACACGAGCAATGGACATTAGATCAGTGGAAATCTGTACTTTGGTCTGATGAGTCCACATTTGAGAGTTTTGGTTCCAACCGCTGTGTCTTTGTGAAACGCAGAGTAGGTGATCTCCGGATGGAGTAGGAGGTGTAATGGTGCTTTGCTGGTTACACTGTTGGTGATTTAATTACAATTCAAGGCACACTTAACCAGCATGGCTACCACAGCATTCTGCAGCGATATGCCATCCCATCTGGTTGGCGCTTAGTGGGACTATCATTTGTTTTTCAACAGGACAATGACCTATCACACCTCCTGGCTGTGTAAGGGCTATTTTACCAAGAAGGAGAGTGATGGCGTGCTGCATCAGATGACCTGGCCTCCACAATCACCCGACCTAAAGACAATTGAGATGGTTTGGGATGAGTGGAACATAGAGTGAAGGAAAAGCAGCCAACAAGTGCTCAGCATATGTGGGAACTCCTACAAGACTGTTGGAAAAGCATTCCAGGTGAAGCTGGTTGAGATAATGCCAAGAATGTGCAAAGCTGTCATGAAGGCAAAGGGTGGCTACTTTGAAGAATATAAATATATTTTGATTTGTTTAACACTTTTTTGGTTACTAAATGATTCCATATGTGTTATTTCATAGTTTTGATGTCTTAAGTATTATTCTACAATGTAGAAAATAGTAAAAATAAAGAAAAACCCTTGAATGAATAGGTGTGTCCAGACTTTTGACTGGTATTGTATGATTTAGCCTACATGGTAGAGAGCAAGATAGACAGGTGAGAGGGGTGTCAAAGTTACCATAGACAAGTAGGTGTGTGCAGATTTACAGTATGCCCTGGTATGTCACCCCGACTGTCCATCTGAACACACACCTGACGGGGCGGTTCCCCTGGCCCTCATCCCTTGTCCCCCAATCCACAGCCGCCTAACCTCTATATGCCAGAGCCAGATGAAGACATCTTGGGTAAGTGGATTCCTCCCATCCAGGAGTTCCCTATTGTCATGTTAAATTACACAGTCAAGGCGAAGCAGAGCCGGCAGACAGGAGACAGGTATGGTGTCATAAATAGACCAGGCGTAAATCACTCCTACTGAGTTAACCAGGACAGATGACAGGAGTGGAATGATAAAAACAGAGAGAACCTGTACATTGCTAGTCCCTCCATGAGTTCTACCTAGCAATATCTAGACTGCTGAACAAGTCTCCAAATGGGGATGGACTGTGTGACACCATGTGTGATGGGGATGATATGTCTCAGAGCACTGACAGCATAGCAGTTCTCAATGCTTCAAGAATCGTCTGTTTGTTTTACTGTTCAGAACCCCTTTTAAAACGTTTCTGTAAGATAGATAGCATATGATGTTTATGTCATTTATGGATTAGAGTTCATTGATTTCGATAAACCCAGTCAATCAGCAAACATCCTTTTTTATTGTCACTCCAATGTAGATATAATATATCTTAGACATAACACATATTTTCTTAAACTCCCTACCCCAAACATTTCCAGACAAATTAAAGGGATGCTTCAGAATTTAGGCAATGAAGCCCTTTATCTACCAGAGTCAGATGAACTTGTGGATACCATTTTTATGTCTCTGTGTGCAAGTTTGAAGGGAGTTGCTAACTAGCATTAGTGCAATGTCTGGAAGTCTACGGTAACTGCTAGCATGATAGTTGTTACCATAGTTTTCCAGTCATTGCACTAAAACGAGTTAACATTGGCTCGCGAAACCTGTAACTTCATACTGGATGCGAAGACATAAAAATGGTATCCATGAGTTTATCCAACTCTGGGGAAGTAGATAAAGGGCTTCATTGCCAAAATCCTGAAGTTTCCCTTTAACATTTGGGCAAATTCTCATTTTACCTAACTCTACACTAGCTGTTACATCAGTGAAATCCTCAACAAAATAGCTATGCCATTCATTCGTATTTTCTGAAACGTGCTGTACTCTTTATGTACAATACAATAAAGCAACAGTGTACAACTGCTTCTCCTCCCTGGACGGTACTAGCTCACAGTGAGTAATGGCCTGAACAATACAGTCATGCCAGGAGCGAGAGGGGAGGGGAGGGGAGGGAGTGGGTAGAAAGGCGGGAGGGAAGGAAACCTCCTGTTTACCTTCGCTTGTTATGCCCACTTCCTGCTTTTATGCTATTGGCCGTGTTTGTCAGGTATTGTTCCGACACAATGACACAATCCAATCAGACACCAGGACAACTGTCACCGTGGTTTCACAGCTGCTCACCTTCCGAGTTGGAGATTTTATAGTTGAAAGCACACTCTCACACAAATAAACACCATGTATGTACATTTTACACTGTAAAATACATTAAAAACACGTTGACTCTAGTCAGTTAATCAATACTCTCCTTCTAAGACAGTACATTTACATTTACATTTAAGTCATTTAGCAGACGCTCTTATCCAGAGCGACTTACAAATTGGTGCATTCACCTCAGTGAATCACCACAGTCTCACAAACATTGCATCCTTCAGATTCAGTGAGAAGTGCATTGATTTATATGTAATTTTTAACAAAACACCCAAATACATGAACACCATACACTGGGTGTACAAAACATTAGGAACACCATCCTAATACTGAGTTGCAGCCCCTTTTGCCCTCAGAACAGCCTCAATTAGTCATGGCATGGACTCTACAAGGTGTCGAAAGCGTTTCACAGTGATGCTGGCCCATGTTGACTCCTTCCCTGGCACTTACTACCAAAGGTACTTAAAAATATTTTGTCTTGTCCATCCACTCTCTGAGGCACACATACGCAATCCATGTATCAAGGCTTAAAAATCTTTCTTTAACCTGTCTCCTCCCCTTCATCTACACTGATTGAACTGAATTTGGCAAGTGACGATAAGGGATCATAGCTTTCACCTGGACTCACTTGGTCAGACTATGTCATGGAAAGAGCAGGTGTTCCTAATGTTTTGTACACTCACGTACATCTATTTAACTGTTATCCTTTTTATGTCCTTTAAAAGGAGTACAATGTTCTGTTATAGCAGCTTTTTTTGCACTGACAGGAACAATTACAGGTGTTTATAGAAATGATCCTACCTTTTTCGAAAGCTGTAGACAAAGAATTTTGCACTTACAAAGTCTTTAGAGAACAACTAGGAAGTGTTTTATTTGCCTTGACTTGTGAAACAATCTATTTTCAGGAGATTTTGAGCTTTCATGCTGTGAAATGTCTGACAGTAACCAACCATTAAGAAAATGAACCATTTGTTAGCGTAACATTGGTGAGAAAATTACTTTAATGGTTTATCAACTTTCAGAATCCATTTGTGACTGTTGGAAAGGAGACTCTACTGTTCTCCTATTGTTCCATAATGATATATGGCATGACAACTCACTTTCGCTACAATTGAACTTCCAACTGTCATCATAACTTTTTATGATTACATTGTTCCTTAAAATGTTCAGCATTCTTATTTAGAGATGCCGCTAACAAATCTGGGCTCTGGTCAGAAGAGGAGAAGATTTCAAGTTGTGTTTGCAGTTATTTCCTACCAGTGCAAGTACCAAAAAAAATCCAACACTGTATGTGGATTGTGGAGTGGGTCTAGGGTGCATTGTGCATGTATGTATCTGCTTCAGCAACTGACCAGCCATTGGATGTCTCTCATTTCCGCTGGGCTACATTACCGGAGATCAGTATTGGCCATCGACTATACCGGCACTGTAAGACTTCATCAAGCAGATCAATACAGAGGTAGGGGAATTCTCCATTTAATGTCAAGTATCTGAAGACTTTGCTTACATTACATAGCGTTATTAAATTCATGGCAAGAGAAGGAGGAGGAATAAAGGTATAAAAAAAGGAGGGAAAACTAATTGAAGTCTGATTATGGTCCCTCGGGGAGGGGGTTACAGTTTATTAATATGTCACTTCCAATACAGATGCTCACTATTCAGATTTGTGTTGTCATGGAAACCTCATTCACACCAGAGATGGGAGCAAAAGTTAGCGCCACCGCCACCGTCTCCGTCACTCCTGTGCAAAGACAGATTTGAAAACCGGGTTTGAATCAATGTGTTTCTTTCCCTTTGCAGGGAGAGAACAAGTCCTTAATATATATTTTTGATTACGAAGATCGATTTTCACTCCCACCTCTCCAAAATACATTTGACACTGTCTCTAGACGCCGCTGCGGTCTCTGTCACAGACACAATCCATCCAGGCACAAGTCATCTACAATATCCCTGTGCCCCGCTCCTGAACCCAACGACCACATGGATTTGTTTCTCCCATTGTGTCTTTCATCACTTGTATACAGTATTTAGGATGTCTCTTTCTGTTTGGGAGATTTGAGTATATCAGGTACTGTATAAGGTAATCCGGTGTCATTTCAAAGTACTGTAGAGACATGTTAGTTTGGTTGCTTTGATTTGTAGGTATTCGTTTTTCATGATTATTTTAGCACTTTGATCATGTGTCAGTTGAAACATCAACTAACATACAGCTGTTACCTCATTACAAAAGTGTTATTACACAACCTCCATTGTCTCCAGATATGCTAAGAAAATACAGCTCACCCAATTGTGTTGGTGCTCAGCAGGGTATTTTTCCTCCCCTCTCTCTGACAGACTGATAGAAGCTGTCAGAGAGAGTGAAAGTCATATCACAGCCCTGTGCTGTGTTGTGTGGAGAGGAGATTTCACATGGAGTGTCGAGAGATTTATCTTTCATTGAGAACACTTCTCCTCATGGCTAATGTGTCACCTCACTTTAGTACATCCTTTTGTGACACCGGAGTCTTCCAGACAAACAATACATACCTGAAGAGGCCGATTCACACTAAGCCAGTCAACCCACGCATTATAAACAGGAGAAAAGCTACCTTTTTCAGAAGGCAGAGCAGGATATAAACCTTCCATTCACACTCACCAGCTCAATGAATGGCATTCTGGTGCTACAGTACAGTATGTCTGGCAGACAATAATAGTCTATCATCAAAGTCAAATACAGTACCAGCAGATGACTGAACAAGTACTATACGTGAATGTTGCCTTCTCACTTCGGTAGTTATTTTGTGGTGGAAAACCTACCACTGTGAAATTCCCACAAGTGTGTCAAGGCTGGGCTTGACACATTTGCTGTATAAGTATGCTATATTCCATAAAAAACACTGTGCAAAATAGAGAATCCTGTTTTTCTACGTTTATTTAGGAAATGAACGGCTGATTCGTGCCTTGGTGTATCAGTGTGGATTGTGTTACTCAGTGCGCCTATGTATGGTGCTTGAACACATGTTTGTATGTGGGTGGATGTGAGGTAGTATGTTATCAGCCTTGGAGTGAGATCACTTCCTGTCTCTCTCTGCCCCCAGCCCATTCAGATAAGAGCACCCACACTCGACCCTCTGGGAGTTGTCTAACAGGAAGTGGTACAATGGGCTACTCCATTAGCTTTCACATTGCAAGCCACACATGTCCTGTCCGTGAAGCTGTCCAAAATAAGCTGCACATAGCATTTCCTGTTGGAGTCCATATAAACCCTCAGAAGTGCATTTGTGTATTCACACAGGGGCTATTTAGCTAAGTGCTACCTGTTGACTCCTGGCTTTTGGAAAATGAATCATAGGCCTATTGTTTCTGGTCCACCTGTGTATTGGCTTTGTGGTTGGGTAGCCTATCTGCTGCAGGCGTAGGGGTGCTAGCTTATTTAGCATGTGGAGGAAGGAAGTGTAATTGTACTGTGTAAATGATATCTATGCACAGCTGTAAATTACTTTTCTCTTCCTTTTATTTGGTCCTTTCCTTTTTAAGTGACATGTTCCGTAATTTGTCACACTATGATTTGTGACAGTATGATTAATGGATTTAATTAGATATTATTTATTCAAAGGCTTTATTAGTGTATAGGCTGTATTTCATTTTCTATTGATCTTTTGAAGGCAAGACAATTGTATTGGTTGCTCAACCCTCGACCTGACTGTATGCAAGGATTTTTATTTTGTGTTTCTCAGGAATGCTGAATTATCTGTGTTGCTCTCACCATCCTCCATTCTGTCACATCTCTGAGAAGCAGAGGTGCTGTTGTGATAACATCCTGTAGGTCTGATGATGTGATTTGTGGTTCACTTTTTCAGTATGCTATTGGTCAACAACTTAGATTTGTAATTCAAACAGTCATATGGTTATAAAAGGGTCTTTAGATTCATTGTGTTGTCTCTTTTTCTGCTGACTCAGCTCTTTATGGAACAGTCTGCCTACCCATGTGAGAGACGCAGACTCGGTCTCAACCTTTAAGTCTTTACTGAAGACTTATCTCTTCAGTAGGTCATATGATTGAGTGTAGTCTGGCCCAGGAGTGTGAAGGTGAACGGAAAGGCTCTGGAGCAACGAACCGCCCTTGCTGTCTCTGCCAGGCCGGTTCCCCTCTCTCCACTGGGATTCTCTGCCTCTAACCCTGTTACAGGGGCTGAGTCACTGGCTTGCTGGTGCTCTTTCATGCCGTCCCTAGGAGGGGTGCGTCACTTGAGTGGGTTGAGTTACTGACGTGATCTTCCTGTCTGGGTTGGCGCCCCCCCTTGGTTTGTGCTGTGGTGGAGACCTTTGTGGGCTATACTCGGCCTTGTCTCAGGATTGGTGGTTGAGGATTTCCCTCTAGTTGGTGGTTGAGGATTTCCCTCTAGTGGTGCGGGGGCTGTGCTTTGGCAAAGTGGGTGGGGTTATATCCTTCCTGTTTGGCCCTGTCCGGGGGTTTCTTCGGATGGGGCCACAGTGTCTCCTGACCGCTCCTGTCTCAGCCTCCAGTATTTATGCTGCAGTAGTTTATGTGTCGGGGGGCTAGGGTCAGTTGGTTATACCTGGAGTACTTCTCCTGTCTTATCCAGTGTCCTGTGTGAATTTAAGTATGCTCTCTCTAATTCTCTCGTTCTCTCTTTCTCTCTGAGAACCTGAGCCCTAGGACCATACGTCAGGACTACCGGGCATGCTGACACCTTGCTGTCCCCAGTCCACCTGGCCTTGCTGCTATTCCAGTTTCAACTGTTCTGCCTGCGGTTACGAAACCCCTACCTGTCCCAGACCTGCTGTTTTCAACTCTTAATGATCGGCTATGAAAAGCCAACTGAGATTTATTCCTGATTATTATTTGACCATGCTTGTCATTTATGAACATTTTGAAAATCTTGGCTCTCTCTAATTTTCTCCTTCTCTCTTTCTTTCTCTCGGAGGACCTGGGCCCTGGGACCATGCGTCGGGACTGCCGCCCGTGGTGACTCCTTGCTGTCCCCAGTCCGCCTGGCCTTGCTGCTATTCCAGTTTCAGCTGTTCTGCCTGCGGTTATGGAACCGCCACCTGTCCCAGACCTGTTGTTTTTCAACTCTTAATGATCAGCTATGAAAAGCCAACTGAAAATTATTCATGATTATTATTTGACCATGCTTGTCACTTATGAACGTTTTTGAACATCTTGGCATAGTTCTGTTATAATCTCCACCCGGCACAGCCAGAAGAGGACTGGCCACCCCTCATAGCCTGGTTCCTCTCTAGGTTTCTTCCTAGGTTTTGGCCTTTCTAGGGAGTTTTTCCTAGCCACCGTGCTTCTACACCTGCATTACTAGCTGTTTGCGGTTTTAGGCTGGGTTTCTGTACAGCACTTCGAGATATTAGCTGATGTACGAAGGGCTATATAAAATAAAATTGATTGATTGATTGATTGATTGATTGGTGATATACCTACACTGTCTCTCTTTCTCCCCTCCCCATGGACGTTCTGGGACATGACATTTATGGCCGTGACATCTAGCTTTCTCTCCCTCTCTGATCATGCCTAGATACTTAATATATGGTATGATAAGGTATCTCATATCTTTGAAAATATAAATACAGTTATATTTAAACTAAATGGACACATAATTTAAACTGTTATACATAAGTCCTTACATGTATGTATAATGCCCTAAAGGTAGATACATGTTCAGCTGTGTCCTCGCCATACATTTACCACCTCAACCTTTTCAATATACATCAGGCTTAGCTGTGATCAAGTTCACGATTTAACCAGGCTGACAATCCTATCACTCATCCTCCTCATGTAGCCCTTATGAATATGTATAGGCAGCAGCTAAACTTGTTAACATTCCCATTTAATCCCACCCAGACAGATGTGGAGCATTTTGCTATTGAACCCGAATCAATTGTAATAATCAAACACTTCCCAAGGGGTCAGCTGGATTGGCTGGGCAGAGAAAAATGACCTGTTGAGACATTAGTCAATGTCTCTCGGTTATCGTTGGTCTCATTTAGTTTGACAGAGAGCAGGTTGGGTTAGAGACTTTTAAGGGCCACTCTGAGTCCTCTGTCTACTCAATGCAAATAAGCACTCACCAACAGGCGACATGCTGTTTATTGCTGTCTTGTTAGCAAAGCGATTTATGCTGCATCAATTTATACAGCTCCATTTATTACTGAATCTGTCAAGGGCAGCGTGAGTTGTCAATACGGTTATGGTAGACTCATTTGTCAGTTGGAGGGATTTCTAAAACGTATATAACTATATCATATAATCTTTTCAGAGATGTACTTTTTATTCCACTGTAGCTTGGTGGGAAGTGGATGCTAGTCCACGACAATAAAATAGGAATAATGATGAATGCCTTAAATTAATCATTCAAAGGAGTCATTTCTTAATAATAATATAAAGACACTGCTACGATTAAAATACTACAGATGACAACACAATCATGGTCATCTGTAATAATGTACTCAGTTCAACAAGAATAAAATGTATAAGCATTATCAAAGCTTTTCTTAGAATGTCCTGTTTGTTCAGGTAGCATGAGTCACATCTCACAGTGGTGAATAAAAACGAAAGGGACAAAAGGTCAGTGAACTAGGGCGACATTACAGCAGCTTCAGTTACAAGGAATACAGTCATTAGCATGACAACACCTCTCCACAACACACTGAACCAGTGAGACATTCTGAGATTTTATGAGAGACATTCTGAGAAATTCTGTGAGCCTTTCTGAGAGACATTCTGTGAGACTTTCTGAGACTTTCTGAGATCAAATCAAATCATATCAAATTGTATTTGTCACATGCTCTGAATACAACAGGTGTAGACCTTACAGTGAAATGCTGACTTACCAGACCTTAACCAACAATACCAACAAAAAAAAAGAAAGAAGAAATAAACCAACAAATAATTAAAGAGCAGCAGTAAAATAACAATAGATACAGTACATTCTGTGAAATGTTTCGTGAGACATTCTGAGACTTTCTGAGAGACTGTCCTCTAAATTCAGTGAGCCATTCTGAGATACATTCTGAGAGTTGTTTTGTGAGACATTCTGTGACACATTCTGTTACCACATATCCTCTTAAACATGTCATGCTAGATATCTTAGAATTTGTTCAGCTTAAATCCACAGAAGCAATGTTTTATTACTATAAACAAAATTACCAACTGGGTACCTAAATTTGTCATACCGTTCCTCTTTTCAATACGGATGCTATTATTCAGATCATGTGGGTACCATGCGATGTTGAAAACACAGACTTACAGTGAGGGGCCATACACCACAGGAGGACACAGAGGGGAGATGAGTTCCCAGGGAGTGTCTCACACAACCGGCTATTTGTCAAAGCTGCCACACTGTAACAGGGTCTGCATAGAGGCTTTCTCTTTGAAACATCACACTTTTCATGTTTTTTTAACCATATGTTAATTTTTAAACTATGACATTATCCTCAACACATTCTGTTATTTATAAGGATTATCTTATTATAATATTCACATAAGTCATTGTTGTACTGTAGCTATAAGTACACTCCATCACACAATGTTTAACAGGTTAGCCTGTTTTGTCATCTTTCAGTGTTCAGCACACTGTGTGTGTGTGTGTGTGTGTGTGTGTGTGTGTGTGTGTGTGTGTGTGTGTGTGTGTGTGTGTGTGTGTGTGTGTGTGTGTGTGTGTGTGTGTGTGTGTGTGTGTGTGTGTGTGTGTGTGTGTGTGTGTGTGTGTGTGTGTGTGTGTGTGTGTGTGTGCGTGTGCGTGTGCATGTGCGTGCGTGACCTCTCCAAGTCTGTTCCAAATACTGAGCCATGCAGCTTCGCAGGAGGATCATCATCAATCATGGATGAAAAATGTTATTTTTTTCCTGTCCCTCCAAGGCACTTGACCTTTCTGAGACTTTTCTCTGGGATTTCTCCTTACTGTGATATCTTAATAAAAGATACAGAGATCCTCTTACCACTGAAAAGGTGCAGTGGAGAAACAGCAATATAAACACTCCAGCACTTTGTGGGACCTACACAGTTCTATGTGTTTTCGAAACGGCCCAGGGGGATGTTAAACTGTTTCTCCCAGGAGGATTACGTGTCACATCAGCGTCGATGTATATGTCTGTATTCAGAGAGCATTAGCGCTACTACAGCATTTTCATGTCTGAATATGCATGGACGTCAGTAATCAAAGGGACACATAGGGCAACTGGAATGGCAGACAGCAGGGCATATAAAATGTTCTATGTAACGAGGTACAACTCCATCACAATCTCTCTGGTTAATATACTGGTTCATGCTGTGTTGAGATCAACTGCGGTTGTTCAATAATAAATTACCAATATTAATATCTGTACTTATTGGACTGGAACAAATCTCGGTGTTACTGTATATAGACAGACTATAAACCAATGCAGTAATGACAGTGCATCACACATATCTGTAATAATATTGAAAAACATTTGCAATCTGATTCTCACCCTTATCCCTGTCTGTTCAGAGTATTCCCCTCAGGTATCCCTCAGGTATCCTGACTCGTGGTAGCCCCATCCCCACTGAGAGCTTCCCCCTGGCGGCCCTGTCCCGCTGGTAGCTGGCCTGCCATGGCATTTTACCTGTGGAGGAGACATGGGGAATCCTGGCAGACTCTCAGACTTTCCAGCCCCTCCATAGAAAGGCCAGAGACTCTCCCTCCTCTCCTCACAGAGTTGTCTCTCTATATGGGTACATTCTGCCAGCCACAGCTCCTCCTGGTCCCCTTGCAGGAATAATCCCTGGCTGGCAGAGCACAAAAGGCCAGCCTGGGCTGACTGGGCCTGAGAGCAGCACTCCTGTTGGGGAGCCTGGATCGGTCCCCATAGGGTCCAGAGTGGTCATGGGTCTGATAAGCTACACCCACGAAGAAAATTCTCCAGTGTTAAATCAACACCGAGAGTGTTAAATCAACACTGAAAGTGTGGACCTGTGTAGACACTGGAACAATGTTACCTTCACACACTTCTTGGTGTAAAGCCTTATTTCCCAGAGAGCCTTGCCTTTCGAGTGAATTGTGGAGTTACCACCCATGACTGTATTTGATAGTGACAGAGATATGGTTGTTGCATTCAAATATTTTCAATTATATGGACTTTGCCAGGTGAGATCCTAAACAAATGTATATTTATTCAAATTAAATTAACACAATACATATTGTATAAAGACTTCTTTTGAGGTCCTAAACTCTAAACATAACAATTAAGTATGTAACTGTTAACTGTTGAATAAACACTCATGGGTGTAAAATAACCCCAGTATTCGGATTATTAACCAGAGTTTAGCTTAAACCATGTCCATCATTATCATATTTCCCGGCATGCTCTATTGCAGGTTGATTTTAAGAATTGTTTGTTTCAACATCTATGTTTTTGCATGGACATTGATTGATACATTAATCTTATGCAGCTCAAATGTAAATTAATACATTTTCTAAACTATTCCAAAATGTTATTTGGTGTTATTGCATCTGTCACAGAAATGGTAGTTCCAGTTAAAAAAATTTAGGTAGTCTCATTTTGCAGTCTTCCTAATCCTGGCAGTCATTCTGAATGCAGGTTGCGAGAGATAAAAAATTCTGAAGGTTGGATATTCCCACTCTGGCTGGATTTCAATAGGAATTTCACATCACTTTTCAACCCAGCCTAATTTGACAGGTTGCATGAATAACCCAACATGTTGGGTTGTTCAGATTACCCAAACATGGGAAAAAATAAGCATCATTTGGGTTTTCATGCTGGGTTGACCAAGAAGCTGTGTAAGGATCTGGGTGTAGCTGGTGCAGAGGAGTCAGGCGCAGGACAGCAGAGATGAACAACAAAAGGAACTTTACTCAAAATGTCAAAATACATGAAGTAATACCAAGCCCACAAACATTGGACCGAACTTACAATAAACAAACACGCACAAAAAACATGGGGGAAACAGAGGGTTAAATAAGGAATATGTAATTGGGGAAATGAAACCAGGTGTGTAAAACAAAGACAAAACAAATGGAAAATTAAAAATGGATCGGCGATGGCTACAAGGCCGGTGACGTCGACCGCCGAACGCTGACCGAACAAGGAGAGGGACCGACTTCGGTGGAAGTCGTGACAAGCTGGGTATTTTCTTAATGCAATCCATAGGTTATAGTCACGAGGCCTGGTTTATTAGTGGTGTGGCTTTCAGATAGTTTACTTGGCCTTCCTTGATAGTAAATGTCATTCCTGTGGATCATGTTATATTTGAACACAGCAATGTCCAATTTTTCTTGAATATTATTGTGCAACATTTATTGCACGACACTTTCAGTGTTCATTTAACACTGGGGAATTTGCTGTGCATCCTCTTCCACTCTGAACTAACACTTGTCTATGGGAGGCAGTAGCACGATGTTCAGGGTGCTTTAGCATGGACAGGGGCTTTCAGGGGAGGGGAAGGGTGGTGAGACGCTACGTGGTGGGTTATAAATCTGTAATAAGAAGGGCACACAAGTAATGAGCAGCCGTCCGCTCTGAAAGTAAAGGTCAACCCTATCTCACCATTCTGGTTCTCGCTCATAGAGCCGCTTTTGAGAGAATACAAGCTAAATCTCCCTCAATGTAATCTAAGAAACACCACTCATTTCTCGCCATGCTCCACACGGAAGCTTTAAGGGCTGGAATATGTTTATTAAGGACAGAAGAATAGAATAGCATGACAGTCTAACTTTTACGTAATTTAAGTCACCATGTGGTTACCATCAAATATCCGCCTTATTTGGTAAAATAAGTATTTTTGTTCCGTGTTCAATTCTCATCAGGACTAAACTGTGAACCTGGACCAATCTAATCAGTGTGTGGAGAGGTTGGGCAGGGGTGGTTTTGATTCTGTCAGGGATTTGACTCGCTAAGGCAACTCAAAGACTCAAGCAGCAGAAAAAGAGAAGACGCAGGTCTAATAATCTGACTCTGTCTAATCTACCATCTCTTCCACAGAAAAACACATACACAAACGTGCATTACACATGCAGAGCATTCAAATGTATTCTGACCCCTTGACTTTTCCACATTTTGTTACATTTTAGAATAAGGCTGTAATGTATTTAATTGATTTGTCCCTCATCTATCTCCACACAATACTACATAACGACAAAGGAAAAACAGGTTTTCAGAAGTTTTAGGAAATGTATACAACAATGTAAACTGAAATATCACATTTACATAAGTATTCATACCATTTAATCAGTACTTTGTTGAAGCACATCTGGCAGCGATTACAGCATCGAATCTTCTTGAGTATGACACTACAAGCTTGGCACAACTGTATTTGGTGAGTTTCTCACATTCTTCTCTGCAGATCCTCTCAAGCTCTGTCAAGTTTACATTTACATTTACATTTAAGTCATTTAGCAGACGCTCTTATCCAGAGCGACTTACAAATTGGTGCATTCACCTTATGACATCCAGTGGAACAGCCACTTTACAATAGTGCATCTAAATCTTTTAAGGGGGGGGGGGCAGAAGGATTGCTTTATCCTATCCTAGGTATTCCTTGAAGAGGTGGGGTTTCAGGTGTCTCCGGAAGGTGGTGATTGACTCCGCTGTCCTGGCGTCGTGAGGGAGTTTGTTCCACCATTGGGGTGCCAGAGCAGCGAACAGTTTTGACTGGGCTGAGCGGGAACTGTACTTCCTCAGTGGTAGGGAGGCGAGCAGGCCAGAGGTGGATGAACGCAGTGCCCTTGTTTGGGTGTAGGGCCTGATCAGAGCCTGAAGGTACTGAGGTGCCGTTCCCCTCAAAGCTCCGTAGGCAAGCACCATGGTCTTGTAGCGGATGCGAGCTTCAACTGGAAGCCAGTGGAGAGAGCGGAGGAGCGGGGTGACGTGAGAGAACTTGGGAAGGTTGAACACCAGACGGGCTGCGGCGTTCTGGATGAGTTGTAGGGGTTTAATGGCACAGGCAGGGAGCCCAGCCAACAGCGAGTTGCAGTAATCCAGACGGGAGATGACAAGTGCCTGGATTAGGACCTGCGCCGCTTCCTGTGTGAGGCAGGGTCGTACTCTGCGGATGTTGTAGAGCATGAACCTACAGGAACGGGCCACCGCCTTGATGTTAGTTGAGAACGACAGGGTGTTGTCCAGGATCACGCCAAGGTTCTTAGCGCTCTGGGAGGAGGACACAATGGAGTTGTCAACCGTTATGGCGAGATCATGGAACGGGCAGTCCTTCCCCGGGAGGAAGAGCAGCTCCGTCTTGCCGAGGTTCAGCTTGAGGTGGTGATCCGTCATCCACACTGATATGTCTGCCAGACATGCAGAGATGCGATTCGCCACCTGGTCATCAGAAGGGGGAAAGGAGAAGATTAATTGTGTGTCGTCTGCATAGCAATGATAGGAGAGACCATGTGAGGTTATGACAGAGCCAAGTGACTTGGTGTATAGCGAGAATAGGAGAGGGCCTAGAACAGAGCCCTGGGGGACACCAGTGGTGAGAGCGCGTGGTGAGGAGACAGATTCTCGCCACGCCACCTGGTAGGAGCGACCTGTCAGGTAGGACGCAATCCAAGCGTGGGCCGCGCCGGAGATGCCCAACTCGGAGAGGGTGGAGAGGAGGATCTGATGGTTCACAGTATCGAAGGCAGCCGATAGGTCTAGAAGGATGAGAGCAGAGGAGAGAGAGTTAGCTTTAGCAGTGTGGAGCGCCTCCGTGATACAGAGAAGAGCAGTCTCAGTTGAGTGACTAGTCTTGAAACCTGACTGATTTGGATCAAGAAGGTCATTCTGAGAGAGATAGCAGGAGAGCTGGCCAAGGACGGCACGTTCAAGAGTTTTGGAGAGAAAAGAAAGAAGGGATACTGGTCTGTAGTTGTTGACATCGGAGGGATCGAGTGTAGGTTTTTTCAGAAGGGGTGCAACTCTCGCTCTCTTGAAGACGGAAGGGACGTAGCCAGCCGTCAAGGATGAGTTGATGAGCGAGGTGAGGTAAGGGAGAAGGTCTCCGGAAATGGTCTGGAGAAGAGAGGAGGGGATAGGGTCAAGCGGGCAGGTTGTTGGGCGGCCGGCCGTCACAAGACGCGAGATTTCATCTGGAGAGAGAGGGGAGAAAGAGGTCAGAGCACAGGGTAGGGCAGTGTGAGCAGAACCAGCGGTGTCGTTTGACTTAGCAAACGAGGATCGGATGTCGTCGACCTTCTTTTCGAAATGGTTGACGAAGTCGTCTGCAGAGAGGGAGGAGGGGGGGAGGGGGAGGAGGATTCAGGAGGGAGGGGGAGATGGCAAAGAGCTTCCTAGGGTTAGAGGCAGATGCTTGGAATTTAGAGTGGTAGAAAGTGGCTTTAGCAGCAGAGACAGAAGAGGAAAATGTAGAGAGGAGGGAGTGAAAGGATGCCAGGTCCGCAGGGAGGCGAGTTTTCCTCCATTTCCGCTCGGCTGCCCGGAGCCCTGTTCTGTGAGCTCGCAATGAGTCGTCGAGCCACGGAGCGGGAGGGGAGGACCGAGCCGGCCTGGAGGATAGGGGACATAGAGAGTCAAAGGATGCAGAAAGGGAGGATGGGGAGGATGGGAAGCGTTGCTCCACAGCTATTTTTAGGTCTCTCCTGAGATGTTCAATCGGGTTTAAGTCCGGGTTCTGGCTGGGCCACTGAAGGACATTCAGAGACTTGTCACGAAGCACCCTGCGTTGTCTTAGCTGTGTGCTTAGGGTCCCTGTCCTGTTGGAAGGTGAACCTTCGCCCCAGTCTGTGGTCCTGAGCGCTCTGGAGCAGGTTTTCATCAAGGATCTCTCTGTACTTTGCTCCGTTCATCTTTCCCTCGATCCTGACTAGTCTCCCAGTCCCTGCTGCTGATGAACATACCCACAGCATGATGCTGCCACCACCATGCTTCACCATAGGGATGGCGCCAGGCTTCCTCCAGACGAGGCACTTGCCATTCAGGCCAAAGGGTTCAGTCTTGTTTCTCATGGTCTGAAAGTCTTTATGTGCCTTTTGGCAAACTCCAAGCAGGCTGTCATGAGTCTTGGTGCAGGCTGCTCCAAGTGGGCTACCAATAGTCTTGGTGGTTCCAAACCTCTTCCATTTAAGAATGATGGAGGCTACTGTGTTCTTGGGAACCTTCAATGCGGCAGACATGTTTTGGTACCCTTCCCCAGATCTGTGCCACGACACAATCCTGTCTCAGAGCTCTTACAGACAAATCCATCAACCTCATGGCTTGGTTTTTGCTCTGACATGCATTGTCAACTGTGGTACCTTATATAGACAGTTGTGTGCCCATCCAAATCATGTCAAATCAATATATTTTTTACCACAGGTGGAATCCAATCAAGTTGTAAAAACATCTCAAGGATGATCAATGGAAACAGTATGCACTTGAGCTCAATATCGTGTCTCATCGCAAAAGGGTTTGAATACTTATTTTAATTAATGAATTAGAAAAATTAAAAATCATTTGATTTACTCAATTTTAGAGTAAGGCTGTAACTTAACAAAATGTGGAAAAAGTCAAGGGGTCTGAATACTTTCCCGAATGCAAATCAAATCAAATTTTATTAGTCACATACACATGGTTAGCAGATGTTAATGCGAGTGTAGCGAAATGCTTGTGCTTCTAGTTCCGACAATGCAGTAATAACCAACAAGTAATCTAACCTAACAATTCCACAGCTACTACCTTATACACACACAAGTGTAAAGGGATAAAGAATATGTACATAAAGATATATGAATGAGTGGTGGTACAGAACGGCATAGGCAAGATGCAGTAGATGGTATAGAGTACGGTATATACATATGAGATGAGTACTGTAGGGTATGCAAACATAAAGTGGCATAGTTTAAAGTGGCTAGTGGTATATGTATTACATAAAGATGGCAAGATGCAGTAGATGATATAGAGTACAGTATATACATATGAGATGGGTAATGTAGGGTATGTAAACATTATATTAAGTGGCATTGTTTAGAGTGGCTAGTGGTACATTTTTACATAATTTCCATCAATTCCCATTTTTAAAGTGGCTGGAGTTGAGTCAGTATGTTGGCAGCGGCCGCTAAATGTTAGTGGTGGCTGTTTAACAGTCTGATGGCCTTGAGATTGAAAAACAGCTTCTGTCTCTCGGTTCCTGCTTTGATGCACCTGTACTGACCTCGCCTTCTGGATGATAGCGGGGTGAACAGGCAGTGGCTTGGGTGGTTGTTGTCCTTGATGATCTTTATGGCCTTCCTGTGACATCGGGTATGGTAGGTGTCCTGGAGGGCAGGTAGTTTGCCCCCGGTGATGCGTTCTGCAGACCTCACTACCCTCTGGAGAGCCTTACGGTTGTGGGCGGAGCAGTTGCCGTACCAGGCGGTGATACAGCCCGACAGGATGCTCTCGATTGTGCATCTGTAGAAGTTTGTGAGTGCTTTTGGTGACAAGCCGAATTTCTTCAGCCTCCTGAGGTTGAAGAGGCGCTGCTGCGCCTTCTTCACGACGCTGTCTGTGTGGGTGGACCAATTCAGTTTGTCCGTGATGTGTACACCGAGGAACTTAAAACTTTCCACCTTCTCCACTACTGACCCGTCGATGTGGATAGGGGGGTGCTCCCTCTGCTGTTTCCTGAAGTCCACAATCATCTCCTTTGTTTTGTTGACGTTGAGTGTGAGGTTATTTTCCTGACACCACACTCCGAGGGCCCTCACCTCCTCCCTGTAGGCCGTCTCGTCGTTGTTGGTAATCAAGCCTACCACTGTAGTGTCATCCGCAAACTTGATGATTGAGTTGGAGGCGTGCATGGCCACGCAGTCGTGGGTGAACAGGGAGTACAGGAGAGGGCTCAGAACGCACCCTTGTGGGGCCCCAGTGTTGAGGATCAGCGGGGTGGAGATGTTGTTACCTACCCTCACCACCTGGGGGCGGCCCGTCAGGAAGTCCAGGACCCAGTTGCACAGGGCGGGGTCGAGACCCAGGGTCTCCAGCTTGATGACGAGTTTGGAGGGTACTATGGTGTTAAATGCTGAGCTGTAATCGATGAACAGCATTCTCACATGGGTATTCCTCTTGTCCAGATGGGTTAGGGCAGTGTGCAGTGTGGTTGCGATTGCGTCGTCTGTGGACCTATTGGGTCGGTAAGCAAATTGGAGTGGGTCTAGGGTGTCCGGTAGGGTGGAGGTGATATGGTCCTTGACTAGTCTCTCAAAGCACTTCATGATGACGGAAGTGAGTGCTACGGGGCGGTAGTCGTTTAGCTCAGTTACCTTAGCTTTCTTGGGAACAGGAACAATGGTGGCCCTCTTGAAGCATGTGGGAACAGCAGACTGGGATAAGGATTGATTGAATATGTCCGTAAACACACCAGCCAGCTGGTCTGCGCATGCTCTGAGGACGCGGCTGGGAATGCCGTCTGGGCCTGCAGCCTTGCGAGGGTTAACACGTTTAAATGTTTTACTCACCTCGGCTGCAGTGAAGGAGAGCCCGCAGGTTTTGGTAGGGGGCCGTGTCAGTGGCACTGTATTGTCCTCAAAGCAAGCAAAAAAGTTGTTTAGCCTGTCTGGGAGCAAGACATCCTGGTCCGCGACGGGGCTGGTTTTCTTTTTGTAATCCGTGATTGACTGTAGACCCTGCCACATACCTCTTGTGTCTGAGCTGTTGAATTGCGACTCGATTTTGTCTCTGTACTGGGACTTAGCCTGTTTGATTGCCTTGCGGAGAGAATAGCTACACTGTTTGTATTCGGTCATGCTTCCGGTCACCTTGCCCTGGCTAAAAGCAGTGGTTCGCGCTTTCAGTTTCACGCGAATGCTGCCGTCAATCCACGGTTTCTGGTTTGGGAATGTTTTAATCGTTGCTGTGGGTACGACATCGTCAATGCACTTCCTAATGAACTCGCTCACCGAATCAGCATATTCGTCAATATTGTTGTTGGACGCAATGCGGAACATATTCCAATCCGCGTGATCGAAGCAGTCTTGAAGCGTGGAATCAGATTGGTCGGACCAGCGTTGAACAGACCTGAGCGCGGGGGCTTGTTGTTTTAGTTTCTGTTTGTAGGCTGGAATAAACAAAATGGAGTCGTGGTCAGCTTTTCCGAACGGGGGGCGGGGGAGGGCCTTATATGCGTCGCGGAAATTAGTATAACAATGATCTAGAGTTTTTCCAGCCCTGGTAGCACAATCGATGTGCTGATAGAATTTAGGGAGTTTTGTTTTTAGATTAGCCTTGTTAAAATCCCCAGCTACGATGAATGCAGCCTCAGGGTGTGTGGTTTCCAGTTTACAAAGAGTCAGATGAAGTTCGTTCAGGGCCATCGATGTGTCTGCTTGGGGGGGAATATATACGGCTGTGATTATGATCGAAGAGAATTCCCTTGGTAGATAATGCGGTCGACATTTGATTGTGAGGAGTTCTAGATCAGGTGAACAGAATGACTTGAGTTCCTGTGTGTTGTTATGATGATCACACCACGTCTCACACCACTGTACACACACACACGTGCGCACACACGAATTACACACACTTGAAAAACACACAAATACCCACACACTGATACACTCCCTCCACTGTCACACCCACGGGACTGCAGTGAGCAGATGGATAGTTTTAGAGCAGTGGGGTCAGTGTGAGAGTCCAACCCTCTAAACCCTAGAGGAAATAATATAGGGCAGTACAGTGAGGCCTGGACCGAGCTCAGTCATTGGTCCCCGAGATGAAGGGAGTCGAGGGAGGAGGGAGAGAGAGGGAGCAGAGAGAGAGAGCAGGCCGATAATCTCCTCGTGACCTGGCAGTCACTGTAGAGTACTATTAGATCAGTTACCAAATCCTATCAAATATATTGCCATCCCACTATGTGGTAGCCAAGAACAGGGCCGGAGGGCTTGCCGCCTGCGGTTCTTATTAAACCTCTGGAAAGAGAGCTCTGTTTGTCTCCTCTGAGAATTACAGAGGGGCGGAACAGGAGAGCTGGGATTAGTACTACAGCAGGGTGGTGGGAACAGGGACAGCCAGGAATTCTGATCTCATTTCCAACACTGTAAAAGTACCCTTTTCACACAAGCAGCAGGATTTTTAAAAAGTGAGTTGTGTGCGTGTGTCAGAATGTGTGTTTGTGTAGGTGGAGGGTGTGGAGAGGGTGGAGTGTGTTGGTGGGTGGGGTGAGATAAAAAACAAAGTATTCGTCCTCTTATAGATAATTCAATATTGTCACTACCTTTCCCGGGATTTCATTCATATGAGACAAGGTAATGAGTAATGCTTTAACTTGGCACATTGTTGTTCGCTTACTCATGTCTGTCAAAGCTGTGATGTCAAGCTGTGACACACTCAGACTCCGGCGACATGATTTCACCTCAACTACCAACCACATCCCTTGTTCCGACACTGGGTAACAACACAGACTAATGTGTCTACTCTCTCTTCCCAGTCTAAACCTACAGCATGCCTAATGACTCTGGCACCTGCTCTAAGTTATCACAGAGGCAAGATCTGCAAATACTATTATGATAATGGAGCAACAGATACTGTGGTGGATAATTGCTTTTTTGAGGCAGGGGGTAAACATGCCTTGACATCCTGAATTGACTCCAGACTGCATCTGCTGTTGATCATCAGGTCTTCGACAAAGACAGAAACAAACTGTCTGCACCATTCCGGCAGTGACAATGTAAGACAACAAAGAAAGTTGGTGATGAGAACGAGAATCTTTCAGGAACAGGAGCTTATGCACTATTATTGGTTGAATGATCTCAGGCTTAGTGGGTTGGTGGAAAATGGAGGGGGAGAGGGATTGGCAAGGTGCCATAGCTGTGGCGGGCACATAGTGGAAACGGAGTGCGGCCCGGTTTGTTTTCCTTCTTTCAGCATTCAAGCACACAGCAATTACTCAATCCCTTGGAGGCAGCAGGCCGTTGGAGTAAACGATGTCCTGCATCATTTTCAGCAGGCCCAAGATGGATGAGATAGAGCGTACAGTCATAATTGACACAACAGGATGACGCAGTTAATATTAATACAATGATGATGGGGACCTTCTTCTGATTCAGTTGAGCCAGTTGGGCAACACATCTCTGGTTTGATATAAAGTCTTGAAGGATAAGAGGTATTGCTAGCTAGTTTTATTTGTTGACACCATTTTCAATCTTTAAGAAGGCACTGCGTTGCCGAAACGTTGCTAAATAGGAAGACCCATTAAATTGTTGAGAGCATACGTGACTTTCTTTTCTCACTTTAAGACACTATTTTCAATGACATTGAAAGACAAAATAGCAAGTTGATCGTTGACATTGCTGTTAGTTGTCATGTTCCTCCTTCCTCCTGTCAAATGTTGACTCGCAGGCAAAATAAAATTTTGCGTTAGATGTGGTTATAATAAGAGAAGATATATTTAGGCAAACAAACAAAATGTTAATTTTTTTTCTTCTGGTTAACTCCATGGCAACAGCACATCACACAGTAAGTAATATATTCATGCTGGAAACTCAGCTGAGATCAGAGTGCTGCACTCTATTCATGACTAATACCAATTTGAAAAAGTAAAAACTTAAAAGCAAAAAACAAAGGACTTCTTTCACCGACTTCACAACAACCAAACCTGAAATCTTCAAAGAGCCGTTTTCATTGCTAAGAGAAAACACAGTGCTCATGGTGGTTATAGTGGCCATAGATCACTTTCAGTGCTGTAGCTCTGAAGCACTTGCATTTCTTTTGGCATATGCTGTAGCTTGTGAGGAATAACCAGTGGGAATGTAGCTGGGCTCTCCAGACGTTTTTCGGGATGATTAAAACCTGGGTCTAAGTGAAGGCTAGGTTCCATCTCTCCAGGTTCCTGTTGTTTTCAGCTGAAAAATGGAGATGCACTTTGTGAGCCTGTGAGAGGGAACACATACAGGGGGAAAACAGGCCATTGCTGAAACTACAAAGGGGAACCAACACCTACTGAGCCTTTCTCTCCAATGCATTTTAGAACACGTAACGTCAGAGTACAGAAGGCAAACGGATGACAGAATTAGAGGAAGAAAAGAACCACATCACAAAGGGAAAAGTATGTATGTATGATGTTTAATTAATTTACTGGAATAAGGAAGAGAGAGATTCAAAAGCACGGCATTAGTAGGTAATAGCAGGCAGGCACAGCATGTCAAATGCTGGAGGTATCTTACAAGGGCGAGGAGAGGAAGATTAAGCAGAAACTTGGGCGAACGCTCATGGTTATCCTTTATTTCACGTTTTAACTCCTTGAATGAGTACCAGAGTAAAACACATCATCTTACCTCTTCATTTTCCAGTTCACATATTCTAAGTCACAGCTAGAGCGAGACCCAGGCCTTTGAGCCAGTCGCCACTGCAGCTTCAGGCAGCATTACATCTCTTTGTGCTTGAAGGTAAAGTCTCTCTCTCTCTCTCTCTCTCTTTCTCACAGAATCAAGTGTGTCACCCTGCAGCTATG
This sequence comes from Salvelinus fontinalis, assembly GCF_029448725.1. Classification (NCBI taxonomy): domain Eukaryota; kingdom Metazoa; phylum Chordata; class Actinopteri; order Salmoniformes; family Salmonidae; genus Salvelinus; species Salvelinus fontinalis. The sequence goes on from NC_074683.1 coordinate 6,176,703, forward strand.
AATCGCCATCCTCTCTTACCCAAATTCAGGGTGAAGTGAAAATGTGCCATTCACTAGCTTCAGAGTGCCTCTAGGAGAAGAGGAAATAACTTTCTCATGCGTCTGTGCCCTGGGTCTATTTTAATCCTGTGTTGTTGGAAGCCGTTGAATAATCGCCTTGAGCAGGTCTGTTCTCAAAGCAACAGAGAAAGAATACATTTAGCTGAGGTACATGTTCTGGTGCGGTTGAAATGGGTGCTCTTTGTTGGCCACACCACATAATTTCACTATCTACTGAACCCTATTTGCTTCTATGACTTTACCTGCCCAGGGAAGAATTACCTGCCCAGGGCAATTTGCAGAGAATGCTTAAGATCACTGATAGCATTTACAGAGCCAAGGAGTTTAAAATGATATTTTGTCCTTACTTTCATCCACATCATAAGACCATGTGCAACACTTTCAGAGGAAAACAAGAAATGCAGGTCTTCTGTGTTTGTAGGGGAGGTTAACCACCCTCTCAGCCATTCCAAAACATGAATAACTTATAGGGCACTCATATCGAGATAAAAAATGGGCAAAGCCATGTTTACAGTTGTGATAGATTCTGACGGGCATTCTCAGGGGGCACCCAAAGTCCTAACAGTAATCAGGCTTTTCTGATGACTCCCCTGCTGCCTCTCCCAGGACCCTTGACACCCTGGAAATGAATGTCCTTGCTTCCATTTCCTCTCACCTGCAAGGGGCTCAAAGGGGAATTACAATGCTCTTGGATTTTCATTTGATTTCATTTCAATATTTATTTATTTCATCTGTATTTCTCCTTTCGCTGTGGTGTGATCTGACAGGTGCGGGAGCAAGCAGGTTGAATGTGTGTGGGGAGTGGAGGAGAGACGAGGGGTGAGGAAGTAATCTCTCCAGACTAGGGCAAGGTAATTTCATTTTTCAAGTTTGTCAGCTGGCAATCACACCATGTCAGGGTATCTTCACCTCCAGAGGATCGTTTTTTTTTTTTACTATGCCCAACAAATATGCAGGCGAATGCAATTCACCTGCCATGGAATTTTAATATGGTATAATGAGTGAAATGTGTGTGTGTGTGTGTGTGTGTGTGTGTTGTATTTACTAAGGATCCCCATTAGCTGCTGCCAAGGATACCACTACCTATCTACAGTACAAAGTGTATATTACCACAATGCAACGATAGTCATGTGTGTAGAGTGTGTGTGTTAGTGTGTGTATGAGTATGTGTGTGTCTCCTCACAGTCTGCCTTGTTCCATAAAGTGTAGTTCTATCAGTTTTTTTATGTGGAATAGAGTTCCATGTCATCATAGCTCTACGTACTGTAGTACTGTGCATTCCTCAGAGTCTATTCTGGACTTGGGGACTGTGAAGAGACACGTGGTGGCATGTCTCGTGGGGTATGTATGGGTGTCTGAGCTGTATGTGTATGAGTGTGCATGTGTGTAGTGCCTGAATTGTCAAGAGTGGCATTGTGAGCCTATATATTAGCTTTAACATACCACATTAAATAAAGCCTGCAAAAGTACATTACATAGCAGACAGTTGTCATTTTTTAAAATTAGTTAATTTAACTAGGCAAGTCAGTTAAGAACACATTCTTATATACAATGACAGTCTACCAGGGAACAGTGGGTTTACTGCATTGTTCAAGGGCAAAACAACAGATTTTTACATTGTCAGCTTAGGGATTCGATCCATCAAACTTTCGGTTACTGGCCCAATGCACTAACCACTAGGCTACCTGCCGCCCCTTTACCACATTTCATGTCCAATTTGTTGGACTAATCCAGGTGTCTTTCAGATGCTGAAGAGAGTGAGTGATGGGGGTGTCTCAGGCTCAACAGAGATGTAAATTCACCAGGATTATGGGGTCATAAAAGATAACATGAGGAATTCTGCCCTGATTTATATTTATCCAGGAAGCTGCTCTCATTAGCTGAGATTACATCAAAGGGAGAGTCTCAGTACATCACAACATCATAACAGAGGGTTCACTATCCCAGCTGTCATTCCCAATATATTTGACCTGGAAAAAATTGTCCAACCTATTTTTCATCTACATTCCTCTGGCTATCTCCGCTCAGACAGATCCATACTGTATCTAAACCTCAACACATAATCTGGTGCCGTGTTCCAACAGAGCTATCACTTTCACTTTGCTTGACCTTTTACAGCATGGCACAGAGAAAGTTAATGAAGTACACATGCTGGCACACGTACACGCATGCTGACACACGCACACACACCTACACATACACACACAAACACCCTTACACACGTATCTTGTCTCCCCTCTTCTCTTGGACTGTCCTAATTGGCTCAGGAGCATAGGGTTCAGATAGACACACAGCACATTGAGCCCTCCTCCCTCCCTGCACTTCCTGTTTTCTTTGGCACCACTACCAGCAACTGAAACTGGACATATCTGGACCAAAAAATTCAAATGAAAACTCTCTGGAAGAAAGTAAAAGCACACCGTAGAACAATAGTTCATTGGGTGCTTTGTGGAAGAAACAGTAAAAAAAGAGAAAAGAAAAGAAATGGAAACCAGGGAGATCGTCACATTCAGAGAACAAACACACACATATAAGAGTAAGCATATTAAATCTGCCTGGGTAAAGGTCATGGAGAAATCCCACTTTCTTCCCACCATCCCTGCTTGTTATCTAGCCATTTTTATTCTGCAAATATTGCTCTCTGACAGTTTGACCTTATCTGTGTTTCTGAAATATAGGCAGGAGAGCACTTGATCGAAAGCAAATTCATTTTATGCCGATGTATTGTAATATGTTAAGTTAATTCCAGTTAAATGTCAGGTGAAATGCTGGCCAGGTTTTATCTTCTGCACTCTAAACAATATGTACCATGTGAAGTGAGCAGAATCCATATATAATTGTAATAACTTTGCTTTGTCTCACAAGAATAGTTATGCCTGATCTGTTTCTTGTAAAATGTCAGTCATTTTCTAAATCATTCCGGGAACCTTTTCAAACTTCGCATGCAGCATTATGATAATGACTTGTTACACAAGCTTGTTTATTGTGATGTATAAACTGGTGTCAACTGTAAAACGCTCACCCTGAACACATACAGTATATACTGTATAAACAGCCTTCAGAAAGTATTCAGACCACTTTACTTTTTCCAGATTTTTTATGTTACAGCCTTATTCTGAAATAAATAAATAAAAATCTACACACAATACCTCATAATGACAAAGCAAAAACAGGTTTTTAGAAATGGCTTTTTTACGTAAGTATTCTGACCCTTTGAAATTGAGTTTAGGTGCATCCTGTTTCCAACATCCTTGAGATGTTTCTAGAACTTGATTGGATTCCACCTGTGGTAAATATCATTTGATTGAACATGATTTGGAAAGGCAAACATCTGTTTACATAAGGTCCCACAGTTGACAGTAAATGTCAGAGTAAAAAACCAGGCCATGAGGTCGAAGGAATTGTCTGTAGAGTTCCAAGACAGGATTGTGTCGAGGCACAGATCTGGGGAAGGATACCAAAACATTTCTGCAGCATTGAAGGTCCCCCAAGAACACAGTGGCCTCCATCATTCTTAAATGGAAGAGGTTTGGAACCACCAAGAACCCAAGAACCCCACGGTCACTCCGACAGAGCTCTAGAGTTCCTCTGTGGAGATGGGAGAAACTTCCAGAAGGAGAACCATCTCTGCATGCATCACTCCACCAATCAGGATTTTATGGTTGAGTGGCCAGACGGAAGCCACTCCTCAGTAAAAGGCACATGACAGTCAGCTTGGAGTTTTTGCAAAAAGCACTTAAAGACTCTCAGACGATGAGAAACAAGATTATCTGTTCTGATGAAACCAAGATTGAACTCATTGGCCCGAATGCCAAGAGTCACATCTAGAGGAAACCTGGCACCATCCTCACCATCGCTATAAAAAAATTATATATATACTGCAATTTAGCTGGTACACCATTGAAATATAAGTTGAATTCAAACTTTCACTTACAACACAGCTGCTGGTCCACCCACCCTCGAATGTCAAATTGAATGGGAATGTCATTTCTATTATTTATATTTATATTATTTCAATATGTTTCCTACGAGGGACTGACTGTTAAATTTATAACAATCAGAGTTGGGGAAATTCACGTTTAAAAGTAACTTGTTACGTTTCAACTTTACTTCCAATAAAAGTAATTTGGAAAGTAATTTGGAAAGTAACTTTTGTGTTACTTTTTCGTTACGAAAATCCGAAAATATGCCTATGTATTTATATTCCAGGCTCAGACATTTCTCATGTTGATATTATTTAAAAATAATAATAATAATTGATTATGTGTGTATTGTATTGTTTTACTGCACTGTTGGTTTTACTGCACTGTTGGAGCTAGGAACATAAGCTTTTCGCTGCACCTGCGATAACATCTACAAATCTGTGTGCGCGACCAAGAAACTTGATTTGATTTGACACACACACGCACACACACAACAATACAATAGAATACCATGTTATCGTTGGAGCCTATCAAGCATTCTCCACCATGTTTTTGACCAGGAGACTAAAAGGGAATGTTGGCTTTGGTTCACTCCAAACAGTGGGACATTCACATGTAATTGATGCTCAACAAACAACAGGAGAGGGAGGCCTGGGACTGTGAGTCAAGGACAGATAGTTTCCAGATGAGGCCAGTTTGCGTTTATCATTGTCTTTTCAGTGAGTGGCTGTACATCTTTGATAGCAGAGTGTTTGATATTCAATATCTGCAGCAGCTTAACAAACATTGTCACGCCCTGACCTTAGAGATCCTTTTTATGTCTCTATTTTGGTTTGGTCAGGGCGTGAATTGGGTGGGCATTCTATGTTTTGTGTTTCTATGATTTTCTTTTCTATGTTTTGGCCGGGTATGGTTCTCAATCAGGGACAGCTGTCTATCGTTGTCTCTGATTGAGAACCATACTTAGGTAGCTCTTTTTTCCACCTGTGTTTGTGGGAAGTTGACTTTGTTTAGGGCACATAAGCTTTTGAGCTTCACGGTTTGTTTTTGTAACGTCTATTGTTTTGTTCGGCGTCATTTTGATTTAATAAATAAAATGTACGCTCACCACGCTGCAACTTGGTCCTCTGCTTTCAACAGCCGTGACAAATATATTCACTTGATCGAGAGCAACACAGATATACAGTATCCAGATGTGTTTCACTCTAATAAAAAAAGGTGGTATCTAGAAACTAAAAGGGTTCTTCGCCTGTACCCATATAACCCTTTCAAGAAGGTCCTGGTCCTGGTCAGGCCCTGGATGGGAGACCAGATGCTGCTGGAAGTGGTGTTGGAGGGCCAGTAGGAGGCACTCTTTCCTCTGGTCTAAAAAATATCCCAATGCCCCAGGGCAGTGATTGGGGACACTGCCCTGTGTAGGGTGCCGTCTTTCGGATGGGACGTTAAACGGGTGTCCTGACTCTCTGAGGTCATTAAAGATCCCATGGCACTTATCGTAAGAGTAGGGGTGTTAACCCCGGTGTCCTGGCTAAATTCCCAATCTGGCCCTCAAACCATCATGGTCACCTAATAATCCCCAGTTTACAATTGGCTCATTCATCCCCCTCCTCTCCCCTGTAACTATTCCCCAGGTCGTTGCTGCAAATGAGAACGTGTTCTCAGTCAACTTACCTGGTAAAATAACGGTAAAATAAATAAAATAAAAAAGAAACCTTGTTGGTTCCAGGTAAAACCTTTCTGGGTTCCATGTAGAACCCTTTCCACAGAGGTTCTACTTGAAACTAAAAAGGGTTCTACCTGGAAGCAAAAAGGATTATCCTATAGGGACAGCTGAATAACCCCTTTGGAGCTCTTTCATCTAAGAGTGTGTGTTGGGGCTACATACAGGGGTTGGTGGAATACATGAGGTGCAAGGTAGTGTACACTCAAATATAAGTATGAGCATAAAGAATTTCCAGCAATTTTAAATGAAGTGATAGAAGATAGAACAAAATACTTTATCAGGAATTTGTTCACTGGCCTCCTTTAGCCCTCCAAAAGACCCCCCCCCCCCCCCCCCCCCCCCCCCCACACACACACACACACCCACGCTTTCCTATATATCTCTGTCAGATTTTTGTTTCCATTGTTAGAGTGGAGGGCTCAGCTAATTAGTATTGGAGTGTAAAGAGGAGATGAAGAGGTTCTCTGGGAGATATCTTTATTCATAGGGGCTTAGCTGTGATTGGCATGGCCTCAAGACATCCAACCCCACTCCTCGGGAACCCTGACAAATGTTATTGATCATCTCAAATGATCTGAAATTTGTCCTGCACAGAACATACCACTGAGAGGGGATTGGATGGTTTGCATGCATATAGTTGCATACATATGTGTTTGTGTGGTGGGGGGTCTATCTGAACCCTATGCTCTTGAGCCAATTAGGACAATCCAAGAGGAGAGGGGAGACAAGATGTGTGTGTATTGCATCCTTCTGGTTTTTTCAATCAGCATTAAAGGGGCAATCTGCAGTCACTACTGCACTTCCATTTTTGTACATATAAATTAATGATATGTACCAATTGATTCTTGAAAAAGGTCACTTCTAAATGCATCATGTGCTTAGTCCAACTGTCATACCCCATCAGAACTCAAAATATACGTTTGTTTTACTCAAATGTTTTTATCAAATGAAGTATTAACAAACACTATATATATCCTCAAAACATGGGTGAAACTATAATTTCGATATCATGGGCGGTCAGTCCTTGCACCCATAGTCTGTCTATGAATTTGAGACTAGTTACATTTCTCCAGGCCCATCCTTCGTTTTTTTAACTAAACGGAGGTGGGGAGATGCTTTATTATTGTTTCAACTGCTAATTGCTGCTTTAAGCATTATGCTGCATTGCAACAGGCTTAATATTATATCAGTTTTCCTCTGAGGAGACCGACCTATTTATACCACGGATTCATGGATGATTAGGATGCTGTAGTGGTGGGCTGGGAGTGGAAAGGAAGAGGAGAGGAGAAGACAGGACGGAATAGGAGAGGAAAGGAAGAGGAGAAGACAGGACGGAATAGGAGAGGAAAGGAAAGGAGAGGATGCTCAAGTGGAATCCAATACTAAGTGTGTCTGTAACATTAGCCCTGCCATGCTTTGATAGTCATATTTGCTTTTTTTGAGGGTTTGTTTTTGTTTTCTCTCATGGTCGGGCACAAAATCCACAGTATATGCAGCTGTGGACTGCGTTTATATGCATGACAAATAATGATCCCACCATAACTGTATACATAAAAATCTGCTTGACTTGGTTTGATGGAAACAGAGTGAAAACAGGATGTCTAATAGCCTAAACCAGGGCCAGTTGAGGATATCATCCAAATGACTGATTGACTGATTGATGACAGAGTCTGTCTCCAGCCTCTGTGACATCATCCTGATTGGTGGCCTGCATGGAAAAAGATGCTTCAGAGTCTTCAAAGGCTTGAATGCATTCTCATTATTGACTTAATGACAGTTTGGCTGGATATCTAACTCCAGACGTGTCATCTGGATGTTTATACACAGCAGGGGCGCAACTTTGGTTTTAGAAGTGGGGAGGGACATTACCTGGCGGGGAGTCTATGATACCGCCTTAAGAATTTCTTTGGGCATCTCAAGCTCATTTCCTGCGTTTTTACAAAAATATACACTTCTACATGAAAGTATAGACGCACAGATATCATACCCCCCAAAAAATGTCTTGGGGGTATGATATTTGTGCGTCTATAACTTTCTCACTCATTATTATTCATGATTTCTTCAGGATTATACATAATCATGGTAGCGTCCACATTAATGTACAAGTGTTTAGAAACATATTCTATTCTTATTTACAATAAAAGTGACTCCAAGATAAAAAAATACATTATTCACCATTAATTTCAATTGGGCACAAAATAATCTGAAACGCAGCTAAAACAAACAGCAAATGAATCCAACAAATTGGTAGAGTCACAAGCTTTATTGTGTGCTATGAATGTGGGACCAAATAGTTATTTTTACTACTTTAATACGCATACAAGGATTTGTATCAATACTTTGGCTCCCCTAAAATAGGGTGACAGTGTATAAAAAGTGGTGTAATATCTAAACGGTTCACCCGATATGGATGAAAATACCCTCAAATTAAAGATGACAGTCTGTACATTAACTTGTTTGATTTCAACAACTGTTGAGGGCACTAACTCATATCATAGGCCTAATAGTACTGTGGAACTCTTTTAACTTGCACACAATATAGCTGGATCACCCCGTCCTGCCCCTAGGGGTCCACCACCCTGCAGCACCCCAACACATCACACCCCACTCAGCTTTAGGATCTTAGTGAAACATGCATTATTGGTTTCAGGTGTGTTAGGCCAGAGTGACAGCCAACAGTATGGCAGACCCCCAGGGTCAGGACTGAGCAGCCCAGCAGCTAGGGATTGCCTAAATAGATATGTCCCCTGACGTGGGCATGTTTTCAATACAGACTCCTTTTGTCATACAGTATTCCATATAAATCCTCCAGACCTTATTAAAGTTGCACAGTATATCTTTAATTTTGTAATATATCAAAACTAGTGATACATAAACTTTGTTTCCATTGAAAATGCAATGTAAATAAAGGCATTTTAATTATATGAAGAGTGCCTTGGTCCTCCTTTATTTTTGATGACAAATTCACAACTTGTACCAAAGAGCACCTTCTGTCTAAATCAAATCAAATCAAATGTATTTAAATATCCCTTCTTACATCAGCTGATATCTCAAAGTGCTGTACAGAAACCCAGCCTAAAACCCCAAACAGCAAACAATGCAGGTGTAGAAGCCCGGTGGCTAGGAAAAACTCCCTAGAAAGGCCAAAACCTAGGAAGAAACCTAGAGAGGAACCAGGCCAAGAGGGGTGGCCAGTCCTCTTCTGGCTGTGCCGGGTGGAGATTATAACAGAACATGGCCAAGATGTTCAAATGTTTATAAATGACCAGCATGGTCAAATAATAATCAGGAGTAAATGTCAGTTGGCTTTTCATGGCCGATCATCATGCCAGGTAGTCCTGAGGCATAGTCCTAGGGCTCAAGTTCTCAGAGAGAGAGAAAGAAAGAGAGAATTAGAGAGAGCATACTTAAATTCACACAGGACACCGGATAAGACAGGAGAAGTACTCCAGATATAACAGACTGACCCTAGCCTCCCGACACATAAACTACTGCAGCATAAATACTGGAGGCTGAGACAGGAGGGGTCAGGAGACTGTGGCCCCATCCGATGATACCCCCGGACAGGGCCAAACAGGCAGGATATAACCCCACCCACTTTACCAAAGCACAGCCCCCACACCAACATCTACTATTGTGTGGCTTAGCAGTGCTTCCCTTCCTTCTTTATTTTCTACTAGTGATACATAACTTGACATTTCTGCCATCCATTGTGACGTTAATGGCAATGCATTTCTTAGCGTCTATAAATGCTAGGTTACACAATTTCTTCTGATTACAGTCTCCAGTACCAACTTTTTCCAAGCAAACAAAAACAGGGAGAAGGGAGAATCTGTAGATATGCTGAGATAAAAGTACATACTCATCCAGCCTTCGCAAGAGGATAACGTATGTAAATACAGTATGTCCCTTTAAGTTTTCCACCTCCAGCAGATGAATTACATTTCTGCTTGCATGATATTCAGTTTCACTAGCACATGTGACTTGTTTCAGGAAACTAGGCATATGTCACACGTCACTACTTCAATGTAGGAGGCATTTGAACATTAACATTCATTTAAAATCAAAATGCATTTTGGGGCATTTTTGAGCCTTCTGGAACATGTGAACTTGAATGTGCCTTAATAGCAAACTTCTATTCCATCCGTAAATACATATAAAATGGTTAAGTTCTGAGCCTAGTTAGTTTAGCCACGAAAATAAGACAGGGAGCTTCCCGCTAGCCGTGATTCACTGTGTTAATGGATGGGCTGGACATGCCTGGACATGAGTAAGGATTGGTCTACCATGTAGCATGCTTCTGTTTATAACGTGAGCTGCTCAGTATGTGTTGATAGTCCTTTCTACCATAGCGTTTTTTAAATATATAACTTTAGCCACCGAGAACTACAAAAGTTTAGATACTTTCCTCAACAACATTGATGCCCTGAGTTTAACAGGTACTATTGAACAGATCAGTTGGAAAAGTGATTTCCTACTTTCTACACATGCCACGGTCTGTGTGAACCGGAGTGACTTGACAAAACGCTAGCCAAACAAGATGCAGCTACAAACAAAATGTGCAATGAACACCAGGGGAGACATAGAGCTGGGTTCAAGCACAGGCCGCAGCAGGTGTTTATTGAAAAGGACCACAGGAGGAGGCAGGTAGCTGGGTCCCTGGGCAGGCAGAAGGTCATACACAGGGGGTCCAAAGGCAACGGTACAGGCAGGGAACAGGCTCCTAACGTAGTCCAGGAGATCAGGCAATACGTAGATAACAGGAAATCCGATAGGCTAAACTACAGGCAGGGAATAGGCAAAAAAGGCATTGTTACTGAGGCAGGCAAAAACTATCATACACGGGAGGAGTAAATCACGGGAAACCCAGCGCTCCGAAAGACATGTCACAAAACAAACAATACCTCACAGTAACGGGGTGCAAAGAACTGAACTAAATAGTGTGTAATAATGACATACAGGTGTGTGAAAAGGTGATTAGAATTCAGGTGATTGGGATCTGGAGAGTGAGATGCTTTCAGGGGATCTAGGTGTTTGAGAGTGTGAGCTGGAAAGAGTTGAAAGCAGACGTTACAGAATGGAGTTAAATGGTTCCAGTCTGCCATGAAGCGTTCATCCATGTATACGGGTAAGAAACTAGCTACATTTTCAGATATTATACACTACCATTTAAAAGTTTGGGGTAACTTAAAAATGTCCTTCTTTTTGATAGAAAAGCAATTCTTTTAATCCATTAAAATAACCTCAAATTGATCAGAAATACAGAGTAGACAATTATTTTTTCTTCATGAATGAGGTCAGGGCTTTGTGATGGCCACTCCAATACCTTGACTTTGTTGTCCATAAGCCATTTGCCACAACTTTGGAAATATGCTTGGGGTCATTGTCCAGTTGGAAGACCCATTTGCGAACAAGCTTTAACTTCCTGACTGACGTCTTGAGATGTTGCTTCAATATATCCACATAATTTTCCATCCTCATGATGCCATCTATTTTGTGAAGTGCACCAGTCCCTCCTGCAGCAAAGCACCCCCACAACATAATGATGCCACCCCCGTGCTTCACAGTTGGGATGGAATTCTTCAGCTTGCAAGCCTCCCCCTTTTTCCTCCAAACATAACGATGGTCATGATGGCCAAACAGTTTTATTTTTGTTTCATCGGACCAGAGAACATTTCTCCAAAAAGTACAATCTTTGTCCCCATGTGCAGTTGCAAACCGTAGTCTGGCTTTTTTATGGCGGTTTTGGAGCAGTGGCTTCTTCCTTGCTGAGCGGCCTTTCAGGTTATGTCGATATAGGGCTCGTTTTACTGTGGATATAGATACATTTGTACCTGTTTCTTCCAGCATCTTCACAAGGTCTTTTGCTGTTTTTCTGGGATTGATTTGCACTTTTCACACCAAAGTACATTCATCTCTAGGAGACAGAAAACGTCTCCTTCCTGAGCGTTATGATGGCTGACTGGTCCCATGGTGTTTATACTTGCGTACTATTGTTTGTACAGATGAACGTGGTACCTTCAGGCATTTGGAAATTGCTCCCAAGGATGAACCAGACTTGTGGAGGTCTGCAATTGTTTTCTGAGGTCTTGGCTGATTTCTTTTGATTTTCCTATGATGTCAAGCAGAGACGCACTGAGTTTGAAGGTAGGCCTTGAAATACATCCACAGGTACACCTCCAAATGAATCAAATCATGTCAATTAGACTATCAGGAACCTCTAAAGCATGACATAATTTTCTGGAATTTTCCAAGCTGTTTAAAAGCACAGTCAACTTAGTGTATTTAAACTTCTGACCCACTGGAATTGTGATACAGTGAATTATAAGTGAAATAATCTGTCTGTAAACAATTGTTGGAAAAATGACTTGTGTCATGCATGAAGTAGATGTCCTAACCAAGTGGTTGGTTGGAGTGGTTGAAAATCAAGTTTTAATGACTCCAACCTAAGTGTATGTAAACTTCCAACTTCAACTGTATATGTCAAACAGCAGTTACCTTGCATTAGTCAAGTAAAGAGCAGCCAGTTTCTGCTCTGCTTACTTTTACAACTTGGATAAAAAGCACAACACACAGACAGCAGCTGCCTCTCTCGTGATTGTCCTATAAACCAGCCTTTCAGAAGCTGTGCCTTCACACATCCTGTCCGCACACTATGCAGTGTTCAACCGGTCCTAAATTCAGCAGTCTGAAATCGTCAACAGCCTACCCGACTGTTCTGAGGCCGCATGGTTCTAAAGGGCACCATTGCCACTTTTTGTATCACAACGCAATGATAAAACTGGGAGGACAAAAACGCGATTTCAAAATGTGGGGGGTCATGTCGCCCCCATCTCCAGTGAAATGGTCTATGTGGCGATCCACTGTGTCTAATGGGGAGGGGATGTAGCTCTATGTTGAATACCAGGGACAGACAGTGTATCACATGGCGTTTTAATTACACTTTTGGGATGGTTCGAGATGAGAGATTAGAGATGGCTGTATTGACTCAAGTAAGGCTATAGTGATCTATGAGCCTCACAATGGAAGTTTCCTCGGGGTACGATGGCTAAAGGGTGCACAGATTCAGGAGTTATCACTTCTATCTTACACCTTAACACATCAGTGGCCCCTGCCCTCCATACCACCTTCTCTAAACACAACACTACAAATTTTTCAGTGGCGCCCGGCCGTCTCCCACCGGCACAAAAAACGGAACCAGCTGCCTGTCCATCTGAGGCTCATCAGCCAGCCTGGGGAGTAGAGAACAGCCCCCCCCCCCCCACATACCCTGCCCATGCCACATCCTGTCCCACAGAGCTGGGCCTAACCCACAGAAAAGAGCCCTGCTACGCTCCACAGTCAAACGTGATCGTGCCACAATGTCCATTCCAATTTTGGGTTGTTTATAACCTTCTGGGCCTAAGCATGTGAGAAAGTGAATGGTAACGACTGTGGTTACTAATCTACCATGAATGTTGGTCGCTTAGACAAAACATAGGGTCTGAAGTCTGTCTTAGTCATTAATAATAGCAATAGCGTGTGATTCCAGTGCTGCTGGCTGGCACAAAAGATCCTGTGTACAGAGAGCTACATGTAACTACCAAAATAATGGAAATACTTGAGTAAATGAGGGATACAAAAAATATGGAAACAGGTGCTTCCACCCAGGAGTGGGTCCTGACTTAATTAAGCAATTAACATCCCATCATGCTTAGGGTCATGACCAGCTCAGTGGCCTTGTGGTTAGAGTGCCTGCCCTGAGATTGGAAGGTTGGGAGTTTGATCCGCGGCCGAGTCATGCCAAAGACTAAGAAAATGGCACCCAATGTGTTTCTGCTTGGCATTCAGAATTAAGGAGATAGATTGGAGGTAAGGCCCTGTGATAGGCTAGAGTCCTGTTCAGGTGGTGTACTTCTACATCAAGCTGCCTCACACTACAGAAACAGGAGATAGGCTGCTTAGGGTCATGTATAAAAACACTGGGCAGGCCATTGTTATGGCTACCACGAGCATTTTCCACCACCATCATCAAAACACCAAATTATGGAATTTCACGTGGAAGAATGGTATTGCATACCTCCAATAGAGTTCCAGAAACCTAAAGAATCTATGCCAACGTGCATTGAGGCTGTTCTGGCTCGTGGTGCCCAACAGCCCATTAAGACATTTTATGTTGGTGTTTCCTTTATTTTGGCAGTTACCTGTACATCAGCTACGAGGGTGGGTAGAGTACAGGTAACCTGATTCATAGCCTAGCTTGGGGTTAGCCATTAAGTTCCTGCAGTAGTCGGCGAGTGAAGTCGACACGGGGCGCTAATCCTGTGTGTGTGTGTAACGCTGTTTGCTAGCTCTACATTAATCCGGAGTAATCCCCATTACGCCTCACACGTTTTCTATCACAATGCTTCCAAGTCTGTCTGTCAACCCACCGTCTGCCTTTCTTCTGTTTCCCCAATGTCTCAACCTCACGAACTAATCAGCAAGGGAAAATATACGGCCAGGGAGGTCGACAGGATCTGTCATTTCCCAGTAGAAAGAAAACGAGAAATAAAAGAAAGATGAAAACATTTCTTTGAATTAAGAATGTATTTCATTTTTCTTATTTGTAAAGAATAAATAATTAACGGTCAATGTTTCATTTCTTAAATTGTGTCTTTAAGGTTCCAGCTAAACTGATTAAACAACGAAGGGCACTGTTTTTCTCTGGCGGTGGCATTTCGTAATTACCGAATGCGGTCTCTTATTGAGTAAACAGCTTATAATCAAAACACGAGGGCTCTGAAATTGTATTGAGGTTTTCCAAGCTCGGCTCGGAGGAATTCACCTCATTGCAGACAAGGTATGTCTTTTACCCCTTATTTTCTTAGTTCTACTTGACTTCCATTGATATACACCCCATCTGGCCATCAGGGGACTGTTTAAACTGAACCTCCAATCCCACAGTCCAAACCATACTGTATGTCCCAGCACTACTATATCGAGTGAAAGCGAAAGCTCTGCTAATTACTATTGATTGAGAGGTCAGAGGCCATAAATATGACCATTTCTGAGCATCCGATACTAAGAACTTTGCTTGTGATTTCTGGACTGGCTATTGATGGTAAGCCTCCTTATGATCTATACTTGGATCAGAGAAGAAAACAAATTGTAAAGAAAGCTCTATTACCAAGGCAATAAATCACTCATACCCAGGAGGTTTTGAGTTATGATTTTGAAGTGCCTCATTCATGAATCGAGTTTTGAGCAGAGCAGGCAGGGTCTCCAGGAAACGTAAAGGAATGACCAGGGGCTTGGCTCAGGTCTCAGGTTTGGCACGGTCTGTTAGCATGACACCATGTCTTAGCTTTGCCCTGAGGCAACACATATATGGTTCCAATAGACCACCAGCCTCTCCCTCTGATACTGCTGATTACAGTGGTCTCCACGGAAACTAACTTTCACATGCTACACCAATAAGAGGCATATAAGCAGGAGAGGATATAAGAGGGAAGATGTACAGTAGTTAAAGGTAATGGGGAAATACAGGGACTTTGTGTTAAATGTGTAAGTGACAGTTTCTTCCTAGGCGGATAGCTGGAGGTGACATCCATGTTTCTTGGAAAAGACAGGAATAGATGGGTTTGAGGGGGGCTCAGAGATATGGCCTTAGTGAGATCACAGGCAGGGAAGAGACAAGATGAGACAAGACGTTGCTACAGTCCAGGGGCCCAGGCAGGTCCTGCTGAGATGGACCCTGGACTTTAATTTCCTCCATGTCTGTCAGGGTACATGGGCTCTGGGAGGGCTCTATGTCATAATGAATCAGAGACGTGCTCAGGGCTATGTTTGTGAGGCTAACCCTTGACCCATAGTGCAGGAACCACATTATGTCAGTGGGAGCCAGATGTATGGCTGCCTGCTAGGTATTAGTGGAGGTATTGCTTGTACTGTAACTAAGATACACAGAGTAACCAATGGTGTGGCCGTTGGGTGGGGATGGGGACTGTGGACATTTTTAAAATAGATCTTAAAAGCTTTTTAGCCTAGCTTCTCCTTAGTGATGCTTTTTAAGTATTTCAGATTTTTTTGAAATTATTTAGTTTTTTTAATCATCTTATGTTTATTGTGTAGTAAATATTTCTGTTTTGATTTAGATTTTTTTAACGTTATTCCTGTGAAGTGAATTGTGTTTCAAATTTTTTTTTTACCTTTATTTAACTAGGCAAGTCAGTTAAGAACAAATTCTTATTTACAATGACGGCCTACCCCGGCCAAACCCGGACGACGCTGGGACAATTATGTGCCGCCCCATGGGACTCCCAATCACGGCCAGATGTGATACAGCCTGGATTCATGTCTGAAATGTGCTATACAAAGAAAGCTTGATTTGATTTACAACCTGTCTAATAATTCAAAAAAAATACAATTTTATTTGTCACGTGTCAAATAAAACAGATATAGAGTTTACAGAGAAATGGTTACTTACGAGCCCTTTCCCAACATTGCAGAGTTAAAAAGTATGACATTGGCTGTATATAGGGCTCCAATGAGGGGTTCGGAACTGGATTCTCAATCCTCGTAACCTGGGCTGATATTAAATATTAGTGATAGCGATATTAACGTGCAATGTAGACAGTTCTATTTTCTCCCGAGATACAAAACATTTGTATGCTGATGAAGTGCCCATCGGTTATGAATGTTTTAACCTCGGTCTTGAGAAGTTATACAGTCAGTTCCTGATTTCAAAGAGCACCAAAAACTACACCAACCACGAGCCTTAGCATTTCTGCTGCCACAGAAACAGACACTGGGTCTGTTCTAACGCGATCAAAAAGTTCCATTTGCACCTGTGACAATGCTATCAAGTGCCATCATATATTCGCTAACAGATCTCATGGTTTATTTTAGGGATGAGGAGAAGAGTATCAGCAATGTTTTGTAACTTAGGTAGCTAAAAGAAATTGGAAACACAACAACCGTCATGTTTCTAAAAACTTCCAAAGAGCAAGTCTACTGGTTGAGTGATTTGTATCAGCTCTGCGATTGGACAAAACAGACCGCAATGCTGTGTGGAATGAGTAGTTATTTCGCCCCCTAACTCTGATATGTACACAGTCTTGTATCTGTAACTCACACAAACTGTATGGTTGACATTGTTGTGTTTTATTTTGGGTGTTTTTGACTTTTATTATTTTTTAGTCATAGCCATTACTTTTGTTTTATTTGGAAGTACTCCATGCTTTCTGCATTGACATGCACTGAAATGTAGTTGTACCAATTGATTGAGTCAGTACATCTGTTGGTTGGTGACCTTTTTTTTTTACATTGACCGTGACCTCACTTCCTCATTCAAATGAGAGAAGATTAAGACAAGTCAACTTTTCTCTGTCATTATTTCTCCTGTTTTACAGGTTAGTAATGTGTAAAAAAATATCTATTTAAAAAAGATAAGATACAGTAACATTACATTTTTGTTAACAATACAATAGTTTTTTTATTTAACTAGGCAAGTCAGTTAGGAACAAATTCTTATTTACAATGACGGCCTAGCAACAGTGGGTTAACTGCCTTGTTCAGGGGGAGAACAACAGAATTTTACCTTGTCAGCTCGGGGATTTAACCTCACACTCAACGTCAACAAAACAAAGGAGATGATTGTGGACTTCAGGAAACAGCAGAGGGAGCACCCCCCTATCCACATCGACGGGACAGTAGTGGAGAAGGTGGAAAGTTTTAAGTTCCTCGGTGTACACATCAAGGACAAACTGAATTGGTCCACCCACACAGACAGCGTTGTGAAGAAGGTGCAGCAGCGCCTCTTCAACCTCAGGAGGCTGAAGAAATTTGTCTTGTCACCAAAAGCACTCACAAACTTCTACAGATGCACAATCGAGAGCATCCTGTCGGGCTGTATCACCGCCTGGTACGGCAACTGCTCCGCCCACAACCGTAAGGCTCTCCAGAGGGTAGTGAGGTCTGCACAACGCATCACCGGGGGCAAACTACCTGCCCTCCAGGACACCTACACCACCCGATGTCACAGGAAGGCCATAAAGATCATCAAGGACAACAACCACCCGAGCCACTGCCTGTTCACCCCGCCATCAATCAAAAGGCGAGGTCAGTACAGGTGCATTAAAGCAGGGACCGAGAGACTGAAAAACAGCTTCTATCTCAAGGCCATCAGACTGTTAAACAGCCACCACTAACATTTAGTGGCCGCTGCCAACATACTGACTCAACTCCAGCCACTTTAATAATGGGAATTGATGGAAATTATGTAAAAATGTATCACTAGCCACTTTAAACAATGCCACTTAATATAATGTTTACATATCCTACATTACTCATCTCATATGTATATGTATATACTGTACTGTATATCATCCACTGCATCTTGCCATCTTTATGTAATACATGTATCACTAGCCACTTTAAACTATGCCACTTTATGTTTACATACCCTACATTACTCATCTCATATGTATAGACTGTACACTATACCATCTACTGCATCTTGCCTATGCCGTTCCGTACCATCACTCATTCATATATCTTTATGTACATATTCTTTATCCCTTTACACTTGTGTGTATAAGGTAGTAGTTGAGGAATTGTTAGGTTAGATTACTTGTTGGTTATTACTGCATTGCCGGAACTAGAAGCACAAGCATTTCGCTACACTCGCATTAACATCTGCTAACCATGTGTATGTGACAAATAAAAATTGAATTGAATTGAATTGATTTGATCTAGCAACCTTTTGGTCACTGGCCCAACGCTCGAACCACTAGACTACCTGCCGCCCAAAACAGTTGTGTGATGTGTTGCATTTTTTTGTGTTTCAATCGAAATGAGAAAATGCTAAGTCTCTCCATTTGAAGTGGTGGAGTCATGCTAGGTGAACCTAGACAAAATGGCATTGCAGACATTTCGACGTGATACAAATATATTTTTTAAGCTCCTGGAGACTTTATTAAATTAAACGAGTGCTCAGACTTAGCTACATATACATTTGACTAATGAATCCTTCAATTGAGAAGTGTTAGTAATTTATATTTTTGAATTTTTTACTGGATGATTTTGCTAAGCAACCGAGGTTTAGAACCACAAGACAAATAGTTCACCAGATGTATAAATGTGAAGCATCCGATTGGCGTTTCTAATTAATACCAAATATGGTGATGAGAGGAAGCCCAGTGGCCAGCAGTGGGAGAAGATGGATTTTGGCCATCATTCTGCAAATTTTCTCATCGAATTAAACATTTGATCTCCAAACAGTTTTCTGTAGAATCTGTAACAAACAGTATGGACTGCGATTTTGTAGACTTTACAGTTTTCCATGGCGAATTTGGTTATTGCACACGCACACGTCACAGAGTAGGCATTCGCTAATGGACGTATGCAAATACATGCTAGAACGTGCCAATAGGATCTCACTAGCTCATGATTGGCTCTGCCCACATCCTTGCTTGTTCTGCCCACTATGATTCATTTTCTCTCATTGTTCTATCTTGGGTTAGTTATAAAAATCTTTTGTGATGTGTTGGGGAAATATACATTTTGGTGGTTTTACATAACAGGTATGAAATTTGCACAATTCTTTATTTTGGTTATTGGATAGCAAAAGCTATAGTTATGTATTGATTTAGGGGACTGAATATGGAATGGTAAAATGTGGGAATGTACTTTTGTTAACTATAGTTATTTTTGTATGGATATTGAGAATTCGTGATTCTGTGAAATTATATTTGCTACAACTGTATGAGACAATTGACCCTGTTGCACCTCCATTTCATCTGAGAGAAGATTTCTCGACACAAGCCAACTTTTCTCTGTCTCATTATTTCTCCTGTTTTAATGGTTCACCTTGGCGCTTTTTGTAGTTGTTCAATGTTTGGAACCCCGTTAACCAGAATTTTGTTGAAATTTGTATGCTAAAAATCTGTGGTCATGTCATTTCTGGAACCAATACCGCTGGAAGAGGGGCGCGGCCTGCTGGAACTACATTCTTAACCTGTCCAAATAATGCATGTCTGTATACTGTCAGTCTAGGCTTATACTATAGGTGTGTCATTATTTGTTAAATTGTCATAGCTATTGAAAGCGACTCTTTACACAGTGGATGCATGCCCCATTTGAGATGTTCGCTCTCTGTCTGAGAGTGGATGGACTGGGATCCTAAATATCATCATCATGTTTTCCTCCCATGTTGTCTCCCTGAAGCCAGCTGAGCTGAGGTAGGGTAATGAAAGGAAAACTGTGATATTGGAGGCATATTCATGTGGCTAGGTCTGGCGTCTAGCCTTGGTAACTCTTCTTTGTGCTTCGCCATAAATGTGAAGCGTGTTCCCCGTTAGAAAGTTCCGCAACACAAATAAACTCAAAGAGCTCTCAGTCCCAGATTCATCTTTCACACGAGAGCGGTCAAATTGTAGTCCCTCCAGCTCTGGCTACGCACAATTTGCTCCCTTTGGCCCAGTAAAGCAGTGTAATAATAACAATGTTCTCTCTCTCTTTTTTTCTCTTCCCCTTTATCTGTCTCTCTCCTGCTCTATCCTTGGGTTTTGAAATGCTGAGGCTAGCTCAGCTGTTTATTTGTTTGATGGGCTTAACTGGCCCGTGTGGACTTTGGGGAGGATGGACAGGATTGGCATTACTGTAATGTGGTTGATTTTATATTTTTATTAACATGAGTTAGAACAGAAGACTATGTAGTGGTGTAAACTGTAATACCATTCAAGATGTCTAAAGTCACATGTGGAAAAGTGACAAGGGTTTATTTGTTTGCCCTTTATCAAGATGTGCCTCCACTTTTGTTTTTGTTCAATGCTTTTTTTGCAAATCCCTCACTCAGGATACAATGAAAATCTACTTCTGTTAATTCCATCAACAATTGCCATAAACTTGGCTGTAGCACCGTCCTTTCCTTCCTCTATCATTGTGTGTTTTATATTGAGGGCCGTCTGTTCTGTTCAACCTGGCAGGCATGCATTGGCATTCGCTGATTAAACTGGAGTTTGAGGCTCTGGAACACATGGCATCTTTTACTCCTTGAAGGATTTTGGCTTGCTGTAAAACTATTTTTTGATTGTCTTTCGTTGTATTTATCCAATTACTATTATATGAAATACATTATGAATATTACTCATACGGTATATTATGTCAGTTTATACTGGATTACTCACTAAATCCAGAAGCTGATTTGTAGATAGAGTTTAGGTTCAGTGCACTACTGTATGTGCATGGGTGCCCTCCACAGACACACACACACACACACACACACACACACACACACACACACACACACACACACACACACACACACACACTTGCCCACCCACCACATTCACACATTCCTTGCTAAATAAAAACATTGTCAGATTTGCTTTGGAGTCAGTGTTACAATTGACAGAAAGCACTCACATAGCTACTGATATTGATCATCATCCCTCTTCTACATGGCACAAGTACAAGACAGACATTGCTGTTTCGCTTTACACTTGATGTTGAGCTCCTCTTGCTGCACAGCCATCGATCATGTCAGGACGAAAAGTTCACGGCAGAGGGAATTCTCCCAGAATGTATTGCTTTCAACTGTGGAATAGATGGAAGAAAAGAAAGAAAGGGGCTTGGCAGAAGATGAGTGTGGTTTTGGGCTCAGAGCGTAGGCATCACCACAATACCATATATCCTCACACTCCTCTCTGTCTTAGTGACGCTTGGTTTTACCTGTGTTCATGTCGCTTTCACCATGGGTGTTCAGTGTGCCGTACTTAGACAGTGTCCATTACTATATAATAATAAACACAGTTAATAATATTGATTAGGATCTAACTTACCGGCCTTTAGATACTAAGCATTAGATCAAACAAACACTGTATAGCCTCAAAACATGGCTAAAACAATCATTTTGATGTCATGGATTGTCAGTCGTTGTATCTATAGCTCTGTCCATGACTTTGAGAGTGATTACATTTCTCCAGCCCCATCCCTCTTTTGTACCAAAACAGTGGCAGGGTGCCTGTTTGTTACTGTTTGAACTGCAGATTTCCAGTTTAAGTCAAATTCAGTGGTATTTTACTGCTACCATACCATTACAGTGTTACTATCAATGATTGACACGCTCAACGGGAGAAGGATATTTCTAGTATACCTTTAAGTGTAATAGCATTTGTCTGTGATATAGTATGTTATCTAAGTCATATCATCCCTCTTCTTTCATGAATAATTTAATCCAAGATAGAACTAAAGAAAGTAAAACCGGAGTGAGAGAGAAACTTGGGGCATCATACAGTTAAGAGGGAATAGAGAGTGATGGCAATGAAACAATCACAGAACACTTCGCCTAAACTCACTATTGTGTAATTTTCTCTCTCTCCCTGCTGCAAAGGAGTTTAATTTCTTTCTCTCTTTTTTCAATCCAATCTCAAGTACCTAAATCCTCCCCAGTGTTCCAAGCTGAACTGCAGACTAGGATAATATATGTTTTTTCTTCCTGGCTGAATACAGACAAAGGCTGCCACTCCAGGAGGTCAGATGTACTCAGGGGCCGACAGTATATGTGTGTGTGTGTGTGTGTGTGTGTGTGTGTGTGTGTGTGTGTGTGTGTGTGTGTGTGTGTGTGTGTGTGTGTGTGTGTGTGTGTGTGTGTGTGTGTGTGTGTGTGTGTGTGTGTGTGTGTGTGTGTGTGTGTGTGTGTGTGGCCTTGCACCAGAAGAATGCATGTCTGACATGATTTTAAGATATGTGCCCAGTCGGTCCTCAGATTGTCTGCCACTGTCCTTTCAGTTGTTCCAAAGGTCACAGTGGCCTTCAGCCACTATGGTCCTTTGGAACAGCCTGCTGGAGGATCTGAGGGCCTCAGAAACTATCAGGATTTGTAAGTTACACCTTTTTAGCCATGCTTTTACTTAGGATGCATTTATTCATACTATCTTTTTTATTTATTTTAGCCCAATTTATATATCATATTAATTTTAATGCACACGCCTCTTATTTTACTATTGTTTTACGATTTTAATTTGTCTAGTTTTTCTTTTTCACCTTTTATTGTATTTATTAAGCACTTTGAAATGCATCCCGTGTAAGAATGTGCTCTATAAATAAAGTTTTATTGTGTGTGTGTGTGTGTGTGTGTGTGTGTGTGTGTGTGTGTGTGTGTGTGTGTGTGTGTGTGTGTGTGGGGGTGTGTGGGTGTGTGTGTGTGTGAGTGTGTGTGTGTGTGAGTGTACATGGGTTTTTGTTGGGGGACCACTTTGCTGTTCACCTCCTGTCTCCAACACAGCATACAATACAGACTAAAATGTAAATAGCATTATACTTCTTAAGGATGATAGAAACCTCTGTGGTATATCTTTGCATTGACTTTTGTGGGGGAATCAAAGCATTTGGATCAAATTATGCATTTTTTTATATATAGTTTATTGGATTACGCTAAGATTATCAGAAAGGGGCTACGGCAGAATACACACAAACACATTACTTCAGTCTGTCAACCTTCTTCAGACAGTATTTCATTAGGGATTAGCTACAAGGTCCCTCCAGGTCTAACTGAAATACATTTGTTAGGTTAAATGAGGGTGGCAGATAGCCTGGCGGTTAGAGCGTTGGACCAGTAACTGAAAGGTTGCTGGTTTGAATCCCTGAGCTGAAAAAGGCTCTGTTGATATGCCCTTGAGCAAGGCACTTAATCCTAGTCACTCTCGATAAGTGTCTGTTAAATTACAAAAATGGAAGTGGAAGAAAAGCAAGTGTACAGTCTGGAAGGCTATACCTTTCATTGGATTATCTATTTGAAAATGTAATTAGTAGGAAGAAATACCAGCCAAAGTTTCCCCGTTGGATGCACTGTTTTGCAATGACATGCTTTATATACAGTATTCAGAATAAACCGAAGATACGGCAGGTGACAGTAATAGCAGTCAAAGTCGACCCACTCCACCCAGCCATTACAGTTCCCTCAGAGTAAGTAACTCTCTCAAGGCGAGTTTGGCGTAAGTGGTAGTGGTTGTTGGTGTGGTGGTGGTGGCGACAGCAGTGTTGGTTGGCATGCAGATGGGTGATATCACCGACACCTCTCCCCTTCACAGTGGATCAGTCTCTTTAGGGCCTGATCAAAGCCATGTGACCGCAGCCATGCGGTCGTTGATTGCTTCCATGCACTCCATGACACCACTCGGCTCGGCCCACAACACCCTAATTAAAATGGAGAGTGAGAAGAGAGGGACTCCCACACACACACACACACACAGACACACACACACACAGACACACACACACACACACACATACACACACACACACACACTAAACAGAGACTTCACGCATACACACAGGCACGCACACACACTTACATGAACGCACAGTAAACACTCCACTGACCCTGCGTTGACTAGAACCACCTTCTCCTTTTGTTCTGAAAAGGGCAGCCCTTGAAAAGCAGAAGCAATAGCTGAGGACCCTCGTAATGCTCATTTTAACCTGATGTCACTGTAAAACCCATAAGCACAAAGTCAATGGCTGCAAACCAAGATGGATGCATACCGGTAGGCGTAGCTAATGAAATGAAAACATAGAGAAACCAAGTCACAATGACAAGAGATTCTGACCCTACACCTGGCGGAACAGAAGTTTATCCAATTTCTATTCAAAATTCCAATACTAATTAGAGTGAGAAATACCCCCTCGGCACCTAGCCGGCGGTG
This sequence comes from Salvelinus fontinalis, assembly GCF_029448725.1. NCBI lineage: Eukaryota > Metazoa > Chordata > Actinopteri > Salmoniformes > Salmonidae > Salvelinus > Salvelinus fontinalis. Next base: position 6,201,077 of record NC_074683.1, read on the forward strand.
ACTCAGGGAGCTGGGTGCTTTGTTGGTGGCTTAGCAGGAGGGATCAATATCATATCAGGACTGGTGGAACACATGACAGTTCAATTTCACAGCCAGCCTCTCAATCGATACCTGTGGAACAGTTTCGGACTATCCCTAAGGTTGCCTGGCAGAGTTAATCTATATCATTAGCCAGGTCACCATGCGCATGGTTATTTCACTGTGCAACAATAAATGTTCATAAAACATGGCACGCTCTGTTCTCTCCTGCTTGACTGCCCACCGTTAATTGAGGTAAACATATGCACATCTTCTTTTCATAAGTCATGTTCAGAGAATATAGAAAAGGATAGGATGGCAGGCCTAACTACAGGGTACAAAGCGGAGGAAATTTAACCAAGTTTTATCGAGCATAAAATGTGTTAAAATAAACTGTTTAAGGTCTGTCCGTACCTTTAGGACGAAGTGTTTGCCCTTGAAACCTTGCATCACTTACAGTAACTGTTCATTATACGTATTTATGTCTGCTTGGAAGAAATAAACAGAAGGTGTTACATAACTAAAAGTGTTGGCAAAAAGGTGTTTCATATGGATACATTTGAAGTCGGAAGTTTACATACACTTAGGTTGGAGTCATTAATCTCGTTTTTCAACCACTCCACACATTTCATGGTAATTAACAAACTATAGTTTGGGCAAGTCGGTTAGGACATCTACTTTGTGCATGACACAAGTCATTTTTCCAAGAATTGTTTACAGACGGATTATTTCATTTATAATTCACTGTATCACAATTCCAGTGGGTCAGAAGTTAACAGACACTAAGTTGACTGCCTTTAAACAGCTTGGAAAATTCCAGAAAATTACGTCATGGCTTTAGAAGCTTCTGATCATTTGAGTCAATTTGAGGTGTACCTGAGGATGTATTTCAAGGCATACCTTCAAACTCAGTGCATCTTTGCTTGACATCATGGGAAAATCAAAATAAAACAGCCAAGACCTCAGAGAAAGCATTGTAGAACTCCACAAGTCTGGTTCATCCTTGGGAGCAATTTCCAAATGCCTGAAGGTAACACGTTCATCTGAACAAACAATAGTATGCAGGTATCAACACCATGGGACCATGAAGCCGTCATACCGCTCAAGAAGGAGACGTGTTCTGTCTCCTAGAGATGAACGTACTTTGCTGCGAAAAGTGCAACTCAATCCCAGAACAACAGCAAAGGACCTTATGAAGATGCTGGAAGGAAACGGGTACAAAAGTATCTATATCCACAATAAAACGAGTCCTATTTCGACATAACCTGAAAGGCTTCTCAGCAAGGAAGAAGCCACTGCTCCAAAACTGCCATAAAAAGCCAGACTACGGTTTGCAACTGCACACCGGGACAAAGATCGTATTTTTTGGAGAAATGTCCTCTGGTCTGATGAAACAAACATAACTTTCTTTGCCATAATGACCATTGTGATGTTTGGACGAAAAAGGGGGATGCTTGCAAGCTGAAGAACACCATCCCAACCGTGAAGCACAGGGTGGCAGCATAATATTGTGGGGCTGATTTGCTGCACATGCACATGCTTTACTGGTGCACATCACAAAATAGATGGCATCATGAGGTAGAAAAAATATGTGGATATATTGAAGCAACATCTCAAGACATCAGTCAGGAAGTTAAAGCTTGGTCGCAAATGGGTCTTCCAAATGGACAATGACCCCAAGCAAACTTCCAAAGTTGTGGTAAAATAGGTTAAGGACAACAAAGTCAAGGTATTGAAGTGGCCATCACAAAGCCCTGACCTCAACCCTATAGAAAATGTGTGGGCAGACCTGAAAAGCGAGTGCGAGCAAGGAGGCCTACAAACCTGATTCAGGTACACAAACTCTGTCAGGAGGAATGGGCCAAAATTAACCCAACTTATTGTGGGAAGCTTGTGGGAGGCTACCCGAAACGTTTGACACAAGTTAAACAATTTAAAGGCAACGCTACCAAATACTAATTGAGTGTATGTAAACATTTGACCCACTGGGAATGTGATGAAAGAAATACAATCTGAAATAAATCATTCTCTCCACTATTATTCTGACATTTCACATTCTTAAAATAAAGTGGTGATCCTAACTGACCTAAAATAGAGAATTTTTACTAGGAATAAATGTCAGGAATTGTGAAACACTGAGTGTAAATGTATTTGGCTAAGGTGTATGTAAACTTCCGACTTCAAATATGTATATCTCATTGAAGTACACTATCTGGAACTTTTAGATTTGAAGCCACAAATGCATGCAAATCTTAAATATACAAAAGTAATTATCTCAATCATAGAAACCAAATGGATTGTTAATTTGACGCTGCTCAGGGTGGTAGTTAGGTCATTTTAAGAAAAATAAAAGGATAATTAAAACCAACCTAATTTGAGCAGCTTGACCAACTATCTAATACGAGGAATTAGCAGCCAGATAAATCCACATGAATTCTAATTCAATGCCCTGGATTTCAGCGAAAAGCAGGAAAGGGGAGGGGGAAATGGTTTTCCCCATTTACTGAAGCTCAGCTGGAATCGCCTGTCAAAATATACCACGGAAACCCAGTGGAAAACTGACACAAGCGGCTCCGCTTTGAGTGGCATTGTGGTTTTGGCCATGGTCCACTCCAAACTGGAACAGGTTATTCCTCCGCATGTGCCAGGGGGCATCGACGGGCAGGGGTGGGACAGGAAGCAATCCTGAAGCAAGGGAGTATGGGTAAAAGTGTCTCCACAAGCCAGATTTTCCTTCCACTGTTTGCGATGACCGGACACAGCAGAATTGTAACATGCTGTAGGTCACAGGTTGTTACTATAGCAAAGGCTAATGTTTAGACAAGGGAGCTTTTATCAAATCTACAATGTGGTTTAAAGGATGGACACCAGACGGTCTTCAATATAAAAAAAAATCATTTTGAAATGTTTAAGAATAACTAAATAGTTTCCTCTCCCAGTTCACCACATGTTGCTATAATAACTTGCTAAAGTATTTTGCTTGAAAAGGACAAGGAGGGATTCTAATATAAAGCCATTTTAGATTTGAACATTTAAATGGCACGCAATGCCGTAACTTCACCATTCCAACAATGGCTGGACAGCGCATAATCCACTGGAGTTTAGGTTGGTAGACTCAACTGTAGTGAAGCTTCCCGTCACACTGTGCTTCTGATTCTAACACAGCCTCTCACACTCCCTCTCTCATCCCAGCTTACACATTTACAGTCGGCCTAGTGGCAGAGGTCCAGACCCTTAAGCCCAGCTCCCAACACACACCCTGAACCCACCCGGGTGTTCACTTGATGACTTCTTTGGATCAAGAGAGGAGAATGGGGGAATTGGGTCCAAGAGTTTAGTGGCTCGGACTGGAACCAGAAGAGAGTTAAGACTGCCATTATATGGAGATATTGAACTGAGGATTGCTCTTGTTCAAACATTTTGTGAAATCAATAGTGTAAGTTCTACGGTGCCCAAAATACAAAACATTTAAGTCAAATCAAATCAAATATTTTTGGTCACATACACATTGTTGGCAGATGTTATTGCGAGTGTAGCGAAATGCTTGTGCTTCTAGTTCCGACAGTGCAGCAATATCTAACAAGTAATCTAACAATTCCACAACAACTACCTAGTACACACAAATCTAAGTAAAGGAATGGAATAAGAATACATACATATAAATATATGGATGAGCAATGATAGAGCAGCATTGGCAAGATGCAATAGATGGTATAAATTACAGTGAAAATATATGAGATGAGTAATGCAAGATACTGTATTTAACATTATTAAAGTGTTATTATTAAAATGACTAGTGATCCAATTATTAAAGTGGACAATGATTTCAAGTCTGTATGTAGGCAGAAGCCTCTGTGTTAGTGATGGCTGTTTACAGTCTGATGGCCTTGAGATTGAAAAACATCTTCTGTCACTCGGCCCCAGCTTTGATGCAGGGGGTGGCGGGGTGCTCCCGCTGCTGTTTCCTGAAGTCCACAATCATCTCCTTTTGTTTTTAGTGAGAGGTTGTTTTCCTGACACCACATTCCAAGTGTACTCCCCTCCTTCCTACAGGCTATCTCGTCATTGTTGGTTATCAAGCCTACTACTATTGTGTCGTCTGAAAATGGGATGTTTGAGTTGGAAGCATGCATGGCTGCGCAGTCATGGGTGAACAGGGAGTACAGGAGGGGGCTGAACACACACACTTGTGGGGCCCCAGTGTTGAGGATCCACGAAGTGGAGATGTTGTTTCCTACCTTCCCCACCAGGGGGTGGCCTGTCCAGGACCCAATTGCACAGGGTGGGGTTGAGACCCAGGGACTCAGCTTAATGGTGAGCTTGGAAGGTACTATGGTGTTGAATGCTGAGCTGTAGTCAATGAACAGCATTCTTTCATAGGTATTCCTCTTGCCCAGATGGGATAGGGCAGTGTGATGTCGATTGCATCATCTGTGGACCTATAGGGGCGGTACGCAAATTGAAGTGGGTCTAGGGTGACAGGTAAGGTGGAAGTGGTATGATCCTTGACTAGTCTCTCAAAGCACTTCATGATGACAGAAGTGAGTGCTACGGGGTGATAGTCACTTAGTTCAGTTACCTTTGCCTTCTTGGGTACAGGTACAATGGTGGCCATCTTGATGCATGTGGGGACAGCAGACAGGGATAGAGAGAGATTGAATATGTCCGTAAACACACCAGCCAGCTGGTCTGCGCATGCTCTGAGAACACGGCTAGTATGATATATGAGATGCTAACAGAAATGTATAGCTCGTCAAGTGGTGTAAAACCATTGTTTTAGATGTTATTCACGTTGGTCCCTTTGATAGAAGACACCCAGTTTCTCCTACCAAAGATTCAAGCCTCAAAACCGGCATTTAAAATCAAATTTCCGCAAATAAATCCTCTCGACCGGATGACAACATATTAATTTCCCCATAATGTTGAATTTTGAATGTCCTCTCATGACAATAGAGGTGAATAGACATTCAGTCAGTGTGACTGACAGTATCAATTACAGTAACAAATGTATGACTGGATGAGTTGATGGTAATATATGGACAAATATTGGACACATCATGACCTTAGCTCTCCTAGGCAAGATTTTATTTGACAGTCAATCAATATTATTAAAACAGTTGATTAAATGGTTTAAAGTGCACACACTATATTGCATAAAGTAGTTCTGAATCCATATTTAAGGCCTATAGGTCAACTTGAGTTCAGAACATTTTCATCATGTGATCTTACTGATGTAACCGCCAATACAAATATTGTGATGATTTAACAAGTCCTCTCATTAATGAAAAGCTGTACATTACTCCCAATTGGAAAGCCCACCAAGATTGCATAAGTACACCAACACATACCCACCCAGCAATACACACAAGCATGCACACACACACATGCACACCACCACAGAGTTTTAGGGATCTGTTACTGCAGTGACTGTTGGTATGGGATATGAGTCATGGGGAAGTGGTACACCTCATATAAACTCCAATAACCTACAGCTGAGAACAGTAAAACCTAGAGGTGAATGTGTGGCTTGGTGCATGGGAACATCTTTCCAGATATTTAGCAAATGGGGGATCTGAGGAGCTGGATAAGATTGAATGCAGTATAGATCAGACATCCCTTAGCTGCCATAATTCCCTACATAGTCCTGGACACTGATCTGGCCCCTGGGAGGCTGGATCCGGTGGGTGACTTAGAGCAGGGATATCAGCTTTGTCTTTGAAATTCCCCAGCAGTGTGTCAGCTTTGGCAGTGAAAATCCAAGATGGTGTTTGTTGGCCTTCGGCATGAGAAAGGACTGTTTTCATTGTGTGAAGAACCTCCAGATCCTGCAGAAATGTAACCAAATAATATGTGATTGACCACTGTCATGAATGTCAAGCAACAATTGCTCATCAAGCTTAGACGATTCTGGATTGAGGCAGGTGCATTTGAGTCCAGAGGGAAGGACAAGAATCTTGTACATACTCTTAGACACACAATATGCCAGCAGACCTGAATCTGAAGGTTTTGGTGTGGGTTTATCCTTTCATAGTGTGTACATAAGGATTTCACATCCCTTACACGTCATTACTAACAAACGCAACTGCAACATTTATTTTCTTAATTTAATCCACACCATTGCTTATCATGCAAACGCTTTGACTGGATTGGACCAAATACACATGTACATTGACCAACTGTTTAGGGAAGTTATTGGAATTCCATATCAAATGACAAAACAAGTTAAAGGCAATATATTAACAACGTACATTCCTCTTGAACAGGCCACTATATGGCAAGTAGCTTAGCGTTGGGCCAGTAACCGAAAGGTCGAATCCCTGAGCCGGCAATGTGGAAAATCTGCCGTTCTGCCCTTGAGCAAGACAGTTAACACCCAACAACAACTGCTCCCGGGCACCGATAACGTGGACGTCGATTAATTAAGGCAGCCCCCCGCACCTCTCTTATTCAGAGGGCTTAGGTCCAACACACATTTCGGTTGAATTCATTCAGTTGTGCAACTGACTAGGTATCCCCTTTCCAAGTATACCCTAACATGATGGCTGGTTTAACTTGGTACAGTAGACATTTCATGCTGAGCTCAGCTTCCTCTGTCCTGTCACTTCACTCAACACAACACCCTGTCAGCCATGGGGTCAGTCTCTGACTGCCTTTCTCCTTAATGAACTAGCAGATAATGGCCTATGGGGGCCTGGGACAGCCTTAACACAAATTGCCATGTCCTCTGACTAGGATTAGCTGTAATTACTGTTCTGTTCGCAATAGAAGATCAATGGGATAACAGTGTAACACGTAAAGGCCGGCTGGTGTCACACGCTAGGCTACCATGAAACAAAACCCTGTGAGCCTAGTTCAAATGAGGCTGAAATTGTTGTTATTATCAGTGGGAATGTTGTAATTATAAGCATGACTATTTTGGCATCTGTGTCAAAATCTTTAAGTTTTAAAACAATTCTCTCAGGAAAACTTACTTTGAAGTTGGGACGGTTATCTTGATTATTTCATACAATGTGGCATTGAGTACATATGAGGCCCTCTCCTGTCCGATCCCGTTACTGCTAGCCTGTTGAATGTCTTTGATGACTTACACATGATCACACATGCATACTGTACTGAACTGTGCACACACACACGCACACCCACCGGCACACAGACCGACACACACACACACACACACACACACACACACACACACACACACACACACACACACACACACACACACACACACACACACACACACACACACACACACTGACATGTCCATATAACCTCTGCATCGCTGCATATCCGATGCATACTGTACAGCAGTAGTGCTCATGGCCCTATCTTGATACAGCCCTCACCTGCTGTGTGTTGAACCTGTATGACCTCCCCCATCACCCTATCCAAGGCATGTCAGAGCCAGAATGGGAGCCTCTGGGCTGATGCCGTCCGCTCTGTCAGGGAGTAGTGTTCTCCCCTGGCCTCTACAAAGTGGGGCGGAACGCTGATTAATGACTATGGCTCTGCTCTCTTGGGTTTTTAATTAAAGTATCTTTGCATGCCCACACCTACACACACACGTGCACACACCTACACACACACACAGAGTAATAATGGATTACAGATAAGGCCTGGAGAATGGGGGAGAATCCGAAGAGAATGTCAATTAAGACCAATTCAAATGAAGCACTCCTTGATGATGTGACCCTGTGACTCTTTTACCAGTTCTAATCATCCTCTCTGACTGGATGTGTGAGAATGAAGTTGTCCTCTTGATTAGACAAACATACATCTAGATGGGGGCAGTGGACATTTCTGTATGCTTAGGCAAATGAACTGGTCAATGTACACCCATCATGTAGGATGTGATGAGCAGAGGGTATATGTGTATACTTAGAGGAAAGTGCGATCAATTTAGTTGGAGATGTTCAGGCAAAGAGCATTTTTAGGATCATTGAAATATTACAAATGAGTATAAGGGACACAGTCACCGTAGCAAACAGATCGCTACACATATGCTCTTTAAAAAGAAGCGCTGGACTGTTCACCATCAGATGGAACAAACAGCTTGTTGATTTAGGCCGCAGGGAAGAGGAAAAAAAGAGGGATTTGCTCATTCACTGGAGGGAAGGAGAGCGAGAGGGTGCAGTTGTCATGAATGTTGAAGTCAGTGGCGGCGTGGCGGTGACGGTGGGCTAACCTGATGAATGCAGATGGTGTCTGGCTGCTAGCGCCATACGGCGCTCCAGATTAAACCTGCCGCCACTTACAGAACCAGAGAGAAGAGCGCGCCGCACGGAAGGAAAGCCAAGCGGGACCATTTGATCTCATTCCATATTCCATTTGTTTTTGGCCGATTCTGTGCCACAGATACAGGTCTATATGAATAGTGCATAGACTAGCCTGCTACATAATCAATGAGGGAGTGGGAAAAGGGAAAGTGAGTGACTCATGTCACTTCAAAAGCCTGTTTTTCTTCCTTCCAGTGATTTGGATAAAGGGTTTTATTGGGTCTGTTGGCAGAGGGTTCATTGTGTTGAGGATAATGGGCACAAAGCTGGTCTCCGTCGAGGCACGTTATTATTCTAAACAGTGTAATGAGGTTTGTGTAGCGCCAGCGCCTTGGGACAGACAGGCAGCCTGATGATGATTCTGAGGGAAGAAGATGCAATGAACTGTATCTTCTGGATGAGGGTGACTGGTTGGTTCTTGTCACATTGTTATGGTCCGCAATAACGTCATTGTGGTTGTTGTCGTCACACACACACACATTATCATCTGCATTTTACATCTTAACGTCTTTGATGAAACATATCTTGGTTGTCTTACCTATTTATGAGTCGCATTCAAAGTTATCCAGCCTCGAGAGGAGTTTAATCAAAACATGTACTGTACCTTGAGTGTTAATGAAGTAAGACCTTTGAAGCCTTTAATTTGACTGATAAACACAAACTAAATTCAACTGATCATAGTATTTTTGCAAACCTAATTAGAAAACATATAACACAATGCAAAAATAAACGAATTAAACATGTTCTGCAATAGTTCCTTCTTCTTTGTAGAGCTATTCTTTTTTTCTAATTAGGTACATGAAGAGTAATATATCCACGTTAATAAACAATGACTTTCAACATGTTTGAATCAGTTCATTCAAACTTAAAACATCCCCTTCAAGATTCAATTATACTGACAATATTAGCGAGACATTTCCCTTACAACAAGAATCGCTTTAATTCACAGAATAACCCTGGGGTGTCTGTTTTTGAAAGAAACATTTGATAATTTCAAAGAAAGCGGCCCAAACAATATTCTTCTTCCATATCCATCCGACTCAGAAAAACATATTTTTACAAAACAATGTATAATCAAACTTACTCTACCAAGCAACTCACAATATTGTTCTTTCCTCTTCAAAGGTGAGGCGGAAGAGGAAGGGAATAAGCCAAACTATATACTTCCATGGATGGACTAATGGTACAGCTAAAAACAAAGTGCGCATGAGTTGCCAGTATGTGTCAGGTTGAGCGGGTGGTAAAATAGGAAAGGTGATTGGATTGTGCCGGAGCACAGCATGTACCAATTTCCAGAGTTAATGGGAAATGTCTCCTTCCTGCCTTGTTTTCTTTCCCCAGCTCCGGGAAACGTATGTGTCTTCATGTAGAGTGCAGGGTTCATGTGGCCATGGAGGTGGGGGACAACACCATGCCAAGGGAGGGTAAACACTCCAAGACTACCCCCTCCGTACCACACTAGACACCCTAAATACCTGAGTAAGTAAACACCCTGTTGTTGGTTCTTGGTGGGGTGGCAGGCGGATGAGAATGTGGATGAGCAGGATGTTGCAGAATTGGACCAGACAGTTTTCAGGGCCTCAGAGCCCAGGCTTAGGTTTAGACTGGCCATTCGGGCGCGGCGTGACCAAATAAACATGGCCGTCATCTTCTTGAGTCCGAGCTGACGCCAACAGCCAACATAGGTCCACGTTGTGGCACCCAAGATCAACAGCCCACGGATAGGGAAATAAATACTGGACTGAGTGACCGACTGGACCAGTAGACCACGAATTACAGTGTAATGCTAGAAAGACTTTCATCTTGACTCTCATCAGGACATGCATTTTCTCTCTCTCTCCCCCTCCTTCTCCCTCCCTGTGTGTATGTGGACCTCTGTGGAATATTGGAAGTTCAGGCTGAGATTTGAAACAGTAATAGACACTGTCAGAGAAACGTTCTGCCATGGTTTGCCGATTGCAGCTGTAGGGTGCCTGAAAGCTGGACAGATGTGGTTTGTCTGATAGGAAACGTCTTGACACAGTCTGTTGTTTCATGCTATTGGCTGTGCAAGTGGATCATTCATGTCTGGTTGTGTTGAATCGTTCAACTGCAAGTGCTTGAAATAGTTCACTACTACTTGAACAAGGATTACTAGAAATAGACAAATACAGGGCACTCGGAAAGTATTCAGACACCTTCCCTTTTTCCACATTTTGCTACAGTACGTTACAGCCTTATTTCAATATTGATTATGTAAATGTATTAAAAATAAAAACAGAAAAACCTTATTTACATAACTATTCAGACCCTTTGCTATGAGACTTCAAATTGAGCTCAGGGCATCCTGTTTCCATTGCACATCCTTGAGATGTTCCTACAACTTGATTAGAGTTTACCTGTGGTAAATTCAATTGATTGGACATGATTTGGAAAGGCACACACCTGTTTATATAAGGTCCCACAGTTGACAGTACATGTCAGAGAAAAAAACAAGTCCTGAGGTCGAAGGAATTGTATGTAGAGCTCCGAGACAGGATTGTGTCGAGGCACAGATCTGGGGAAGGGTACGAACACATTTCTGCACTATTGTAAGGTCCCCAAGAACACAGTGGCCTCCATCATTCTTAAATGGAAGAAGTTTGGAACCACCACGACTCTTCCTAGAGCAGGCCGCACGGCCAAACTGAGCGACTGGGGGAGAAGGGCCTTGGTCAGGGAGGGGACCAATAACCCGATGGTCACTCTGACAGAGCTCCAGAGTTCCTCTGTGGAGATGGGAGAACCGTCCAGAAGGACAACCATCTCTGCAGCACTCCACCAATCAGGCCTTTATGGTAGAGTGGCTAGACGAAAGCCACTCCTCAGGAAAAGTCACGACAGCCCGCGTGGAGTTTGACAAAATGCATCTAAAGAACTCAGACCATGAGAAACAAGATTCTCTGGTTTGATGAAACCAAGACTGAACTCTTTGGCCTGAATGCCAAGCGTCATGCCTGGAGGAAACCTGGCACCATCCCTACGGTGAAGCATGGTGGTGGCAGCATCATGCTATGGGGATGTTTTTCAGTAGCAGGGACTGGGAGAGTAGTCAGTTTGAGGGAAAGATGAATGGAGCAAAGTACAGAGAGATCCTTGATGAAAACCTGTTCCAGAGCGCTCAGGACCTCAGACCGGGGTAAAGGTTCACCTTCCGACAGGACAACGACCCTGAGCACAGCCAAGCCAACGCAGGAGTCGCTTCGGGACAAGTCTCTGAATATCCTTGAGTGGCCCAGCCAGAACCCGGACGTGTACCCGATCTAACATCTCTGGAGAGACCTAAAAATAGCTGTGCAGCGACGCTCCCCATCCAACCTGCCAGATCTTTAGAGAAGAATGGGAGAAACTCCCCAAATATAGGTGTGCCAAGCATGCAGCATCATACCCAAGAAGATTTGAGGCTGTAATCGCTGCCAAAGGTGTTTCAACAAAGTATAGAGTAAAGTGTCTGAAATATGTAATATTTTTATTTTTATTTATTTTTTTGCAAATGTTTCTAAAAATCTGCTTTCAATCTTTTATTATGGGGTATTGTGTGTAGATAGATGAGGGGAAAAAACATTTATTTCATTTTAGAATAAGGCTGTAATGTAACAAAATGTGAAAAAATTCAAGTGGTCTGACTACTTTCTGAATGCACTGTAATTTAACCTTGGCTCATGCATATACAATCCTCTAGTCTCAGATTTTCCCTTCATGTTTGACTTTTAGAATATAATCTCGTCCAAATCTGCTTGATTCGTCCCCAATGCACCATTCAATATTCTAGCATTTCTAGAATTACCTTCTGTGGTATTTTAAGAGGAGCGGGGAAGAAGTCATGCTGGAAGCCTCATATTAGCCGATGAGGCAGCTGACAAATGCATTGTCGTGTGTGCGTGAGGTTCGATTAATCTCCCCAACGATGCAACGGCTAATGGGCAGGGAATTTAAGAGAGGACATGGCCGCTCTCTGATCTTGCTCCAGGACACAGGCAGCAGAGAGTAATCTCCCATTGCAATCAGATTACTCCTCTCTCCCTCAAACATTATACTGCACCACACACTGCCTGCCTCAGACACCCAGCACCAGATTTATAACAGTGTCCAGTTTTAATTCTCAGTGGGGGTAATCCATCTTTTCCTTTCGTTTTATTTGGGAACACTTTTCTCATGTTCTTTCCTTTGCCTCTTCTATTTAGTGCTCAACGCTAGTTATTGTGGTCACTACCACAATTGTCATTATTATGTCATTTAAGATTGACTGTTTTGCTGAATTATTGCATTTAGCAATTTCTCACTACTGTGAAGTGTCAAGATGACTCATACGCTTAATTAATCTAAAATGTTGGGTAAGCAATAAAAAGTTGACCTATCAAATGGTTTCTACTCCTCGATCTCCAGCAGGTATTCGGTTATCTACGTACTCTGACTCCCCCAGTTCTTCCATGTGCTACTATACCTCAGCTAATTCAAGTCTTGTCTGTGATCCAAACAGCCGTCTGAGGAAGGGGAGGTGGTGAGGCTGACGCCTCTGGGGGAGACGAATGCTCCCTATCCATATGGCTTACAGACGGAAATGCAATAACGGTGCTTCAGCAATATAGACCTGAAACCCTCCAAGTCAGCGACTCCTGACTGGGGCTGATGAGGCCTTCAATATCAGTTCACCTTTCCCTCTGTCTCCCTCCGAGAGCCTGCACCTCTGGCTCTGCCTGTGTCATAACACCCTGGGCTGATGCAACGACACAGAAACACTATCTGACTGCTCGATGTTGAACCAACAACACATGGAAGGCCAAGAGAGTTGATGGGGCCAAAAAGGGCACCTAATACTCATGACGATAAAAGTTTGGTGTCCGACGTATTGGTGGTATCCAAATTAAATACAAAGAGCTTTTGTTTCATTCTTAAACTTCCGATGTTTATGGACTTTTATCCTGGAAATGTCAAGATTTTGAAATGTCAGGTACAGTGTACTGCTGTAGCAAAGGCATGAAGACAGAACGCCACCAGACCACGGACGCCGTATGACCGTGACATTTGCTGACACGCTGGTAAAGGGTGAAACCTCCTCAAAACCTGCAGCGAAACAGAATTACTTGACCTTCCACCTAGGACTCGATATATTTATGGCGGGTTGAAGTGGATGCAGTATGTTCCTTTAAATGAAGGTCAGTTGAACTTTGACCTTATATCCTGCAGCCAAACCAGTAATACTGTAGTTTTTCCTCCTCTTCTCTGGGCAAAAATACAGTAGCTGGCCTCTCATATTCCAGTCAAGTAGAAGGTGGCTGGCCATACTGTACTTTTTGTACTTCAGAGTTAAACTCTTTCAACTGTGCTCCCCTAGATCCAATTACTTTTGACATTTTAATGTCATCTCAACCAAGGGAAATAGCCCTATTCCTTATTTCTGAAGAGAAAAACTGCGCTCCTTTCCTGCAATTTATTTCCCTTAGCACCACCTGCAATTTGGCCTGACCATTCACACTAATTGGTTATCTATCTTTACATTCTATGGGTCCCAGGCCATTACTAATTGGTTATCTATCTTTACTTTCTATGGGTCCCAGGCCATTAATAGTGATGTCACAGGGTTCCCACATGAAAAAATACGACAGTTACTATAGAATACTACAGTACTTACTATAGAATTCTGTAGCAAACTGTAGTATACGATACTACACACTGTAGTATCACTTGATCATATGTAGTAATTACTATAGAATGTTGTAGAATTCTACAGTAAATACTACAGTAATGACCGCAAAAACACTAGCCCGCAAGATCACTACACTTTTTTTTAAACTATAGTTAATACTACAGTATTTAATTTGCATTTGCCCTGCCCATTCCCCTCCCCCATATCCCAATTTGTGCCACCCATAAGTGAGAAACCTACATGCCAAGTATAGACCATATTGTTTTCGATTAATGTTATGTAGCAGAAGGCTATCCACTAGGTTTCCTGAAGGGCAAAGCCTCCTCTTCTATGTCGAAGATAATAAAACAATATAGTAAATACTACATTATATTACAGTCTACTAAAACACTGTAGTTAATACTACAATCTGCAAAAATGCTGTTAATTACTATAGTTTATACTACAGTATTTTTGCTATAGTTAACTGTAAATTCTACAGTATTCACTGTAGTGTTCTTGCAGACTTCAGCCAGGATCAAATTGAATTTGTCACATGCGCCAAATACAACAGGTGTAAGGTTTACAGTGAAATGCTTACTTACAAGCCCTTAACCAACAACACATTTTTATGAAAATACCTAAAAATAAAAAAACTAAGAGAAAAGAATAACAAATAAACACAGAGCAGCAGTAAATAACAATAGCGGGGCTATTTACAGGGGGCACCGGTGTCGAGGTAATTGAGGTACATGTAGGTAGAGTTATTAAAGTGACTATGTATAGATAATAACAGAGAGTAATACTTTTTGCTAATGTCATGTCGTCCTAGTGTGAGTCTCAAGATTGGTCATCTGTGGCATCCTTAATGCTGTCATCCTGAAAGTGAAACTCATTTCACTCATAATAAAGTCCCATGAGGTACATTAAATTGATGCTAAATGATTTCTGTTACTCATCACTTGTTAAAATTCCACCTAGGTACAGTATGACCCTTCAACACTTCTCATTTTCCCAGACTTTACTTAAAGAGAGAATGCGACATTTTGGCAATCAACCTTTTTTCTAATGACCCAGTGTCAGATGATCGCATGGATAAAAATGTTATGCATTAGAAGGAAGTTGAAGGTAGTTTCTGGAGCCATTGCCAACTAGCATTAGCGCAATGACTGGTTAGATGTTCAGGCCTTTACAATGTCAGCTTTGCCAGTGCTGTGAAGTGATGAGCACTACAGCATAAAGTATAGTAAATCATAGAACCCTCTTTCATCCCATCTCCTTGGCTACCCACCTGTTTCACTACCTGCTGTCTCAAATCACAATGTCAGCTGCTGTCCAGAGCTGGATTGCACAGTTCAGAGAGTATCCAGGTTTTTCTCCTCCTCTATCCATTCCTCTATGTATTTCCATAACCTCCCTTCTTTCTATACCTTGATTTAGGGCAGCAATTAAAATGTCAAAACACACATGTGCACAAAGCAGGATCATGGGAAATGAGTGAACAGAAGTTGGAGCCAATAAAGTATAATCTGTGTAGTTGGCCTGTCTAATTCACAACATTTCTAGTTACAAGCACACCGCAGAAGGAAGGAGGGGTGATAGTGATACAGGATTGATGATGGAAGTGAGAGGGAGGGGGTGTCCAGAAAACTTAATTACATTCTGGATCAGCTGGACACAAACCATCTCTGATTGTTGTTATGTCCCTATATCACAAACAAACCAATATTTCCTGACGTTGAGGCTCAATCTCCATATACAGGTGTCTCGGCTCTATCTTCCTAAGGAACAAGGTGTCCTCCGTGTTCCGAAAATCCATTCTGCCGATTCGACGGCCCTCAACTTCAGATTTGATCAAGTGGCGAGCCGCTGATGGGAGCAAAGTGCTGCGACCGTTGCCTGTTGCGGCGCCTGCATTTGAATATCTGTCAGACAGCGAGATGATTGGTTATGCAAACCATTATTCATATGTGACAACATGCGGAGTGGATACTTTTGTATTAATGGCCCTTCACATCGGCAGACGTTATTGATGTAGACAGCCACACCTTCCCAATGCTACGGATTCAGCAAGCCCACCGTTATATTAATAAATGGCAGACAGAGAGGGAGATATAATGTGCCGGTGCGCGTGCGCGTGAGCATGTGTGTGGGAGAGAGATAGAGAGGGAGAGAGAGGCATTTTGAGGTCATTGTTCAAAACACCATTATTAACATAAGACTGAAGATTCAACAGTCTTCACGTCATCTTCATGTCTATATTGAATGATTCCCTATACATTTCATTACCCAGCTTTAAGATAGAGGGAGACAGAGAACATTCTGAACAAAAGAGGAAGCAGAGAAACTGACAAAACACACACATACAACCCTGCATGTGTCAATCAAAGTCTTAATTTGGATGGAAAGGCTTAGGATAGGATCTTCCCTCTCTGGTTTAATCCAGTCAGAGGAGATGAGTAAAAGCTTTTACCAAGAGCCAATTCTCATATCAAATAAACAAAGGACTACGGAAAAAGAGGGGGAAAACAAATGAACCTTAAGCTTGATGCCAAATTGAAGGATTTCAGCAACAGCAGACATGGAGGTGGATAACAAACTAGAGAAAATAATTTTTCAGCAGTAATATTGAATATTACAGCAGTAATATTGAATGGTAAATAAGGCTTAAGTCTAGCAGGTTGGACAACCGCTGTCATTTCAAAACTTCATTAGAAATTGAAAACAAAATATTTTTGATGGTTGATCAAGGTCACTCTACCACTGTGTAGAGTAGTGTCCTTATTGGTTTTATGTACTGCTTATGGGTACGTTGGCATCATTATTGTCAAAGCGGGGGAATAATGTATATTTTTTCTGTCCATACATCAGGCAGCTGTGCCAAGATAAGACAAGAGCGTGTGGGAGAGAATGAGCTAGGTCAGTCGCAGTATTCTGCAGCTCTTAAAACAAATTAATCTTTTACCTCTAGGGTTGTGGCAACATATATCCAGTATGTAATGTGATAAGAGTATGGGAACAGAGGGACGTACGGCGCATCAAGAGGTGCTTAGTGTAGCTAACAGATTCATTTCTTCACCTGCCGCAGCTCACACTACTACACCTCTACCTCAAGGTGAGGGCAGCGTCAGGAAATGGGGAAAATGGTGCTCTTTCAAAGCACAAATAAGCGTGTCTCCTTTAAATCCCTGTAGCTCATCCACGCCTGCACTGCACTTAACCTGATGCACCGCAGACACATTCATCTCACCCCCAAGGTGGAGGGATCAGAGGAGGCCGCAAAACCCTGCTAAATGGAAATCCTTCACTTATATGCAGACTCATAGCGCTGAGATATATTTGTGGGGTGTCAGGTCCACCTCTGAGACAGGGAATATTGTAATGAGAGGTGATAGGGGTTCTCTTATAATAAACTCAGCAAAAAAAGAAACGTCCCTTTTTCAGGACCCTGTCTTTCAAAGATCAGTTTAAAAATCCAAATAACTTCACAGATCTTCATTGTAAATGGTTTAAATACTGTTTCCCATGCTTGTTCAATGAACCATAAACAATTAATGAACATGCACCTGTGGAACGATCGTTAAGACACTAACAGCTTACAGATGGTAGGCAATTAAGGTCAGTTATGAAAACGTAGGACACTAAAAAGGCGTTTCTACTGACTCTGAAAAACACCAAAAGAAAGATGCCCAGGGTCCCTGCTCATCTGCATCAACATGCCTTAGGCATGCTGCAAGGAGGCAAGAGGCCTGCAGATGTGGTCAGGGCAATAAATTGCAATGTCCGTACTGTGAGACGCCTAAGACAGCGCTACAGGGAGGCAGGACGGACAGCTGATCGTCCTCGCAGTGGCAGACCACGTGTAACAACACCTGCACAGGATCGGTACATCCGAACATCACATCAGCGGGACAGGTACAGGATGGCAACAACAACTGCCCGAGTTACACCAGGAATGCACAATCCCTCCATCAGTGCTCAGACTATCTGCAATAGGTTGAGACCCACAACCCACAGTCACTGGACCAGACAGGACTGGCAAAAAGTGCTCTTCACTGACAAGTCACTGTTTTATCTCACCAGGGGTGATGGTCGGATGTGCGTTTATCGTCATAGGAATGAGCGTTACACCGAGGCCTGTACTCTGGAGCGGGATCGATTTGGAGGTGTAGAGTCCGTCATGGTCTGTGGCGGTGTGTCACAGCATCATCGGACTGAGCTTGTTGTCATTGCAGGCAATCTCAGCGTTGTGCATTACAGGGAAGACATCCTCCTCCCTCATGTGGTACCCTTCCTGCAGGATCATCCTGACATGAACCTCCAACATGACAATGCCACCAGCCATACTGATCATTCTGTGCGTAATTTCCTGCAAGACAGTAATGTCAGTGTTCTACCATGGCCAGCAAAGAGCCCGGATCTCAATCCCATTGAGCACGTCTGGGAACTGCAGGATCGGAGGGTGAGGGCTTGGGCCATTCCCCCCAGAAATGTCCGGGAACTTGAAGGTGCCCTGGTGGAAGAATGGGGTAACATCTCACAGCAAGAACTGGCAAATCTGGTGCAGTCCATGAGGAGTAGGTGCACTGCAGTACTTAATGCAGCTGGTGGCCACTCCAGATACTGACTGTTACTTTTGATTTTGACCCCCCCCCCCCCCCCCCCCTTTGTTCAGGGACACATTATTCAATTTCTGTTAGTCTGTGGAACTTGTTCAGTGTATGTCTCAGTTGTTGAATCTTGTTATGTTCATACAAATATTTACACATGTTAAGTTTGCTGAAAATAAACGCAGTTGGCAGTGAGAGGACGTTTCATTGTTTTGCTGTGTTTTTATGTGGGCTGTGCAGGTCATGTGGGGATGTGAGTGATCCCCCATACAACCCAAACTATACAGTGCTGCCTCTGATATTTTATTTTCACACTGTCCTTTCCAACTCTGTATTGGCAATATGGCTAGCTCAGTAGAGTTCGGTTCTGTCGTGGGAAAAAAGGTAGTTGAATTACCATTACTGGGGAAAATTAAAGATCAACAGAAGCAGGGAGTTAACTGGAGGAGGACTGTCTCAATGGCCTGATGACATTTCAATCAAAACATAAAGACATCATTGAGGATGCATCTGTTGAGATGGAGAGAGAGGTAAAGGGGTAGAGAGAAAGCGGGAGACAGGGAGTCATTCACTGTGAGGTAAAGCGTGGAATAGAATGGCATTTATAAAAGGCTGGAACTCAGATCATATCACCATGGCTGACTGTCACATCTCACGGCTCCCTCTGCCCTCCTCTCCTCTCTCACCCCGTCATTGTCTCTCCCAGAATTCATTGCATAGACAGATCGCTGTCCAGGGAGAGAGAGGCTGAAGCGAGGCACGTTTCACGCATTCCCCATTGCAATTTGCCAGTTACAAGAAAAACAGCACCAAGTGTAGTGAGCTGAGAATATCAACTCTCCTTTGATGGGAGGAAGAGACAGCTGGCTAGGAATAATACTTCTGAAATGTAGCCTTATATGGCCTATAAAGCTGTTAGGAGTCAGGTATTTTATCGTAAGGAAATGCTATAGAATTTGCTGTTGTGTTGATTCCAGTAGCCACAAAGTAAGCTGCAGATGTATTTCTAGTGTTTACTAGGAGACATGCATAAGAGGAGCTGCAATGAAATTCAGTTTGCTAGTCAACAGATGGAACGATTCATCTTTCTTGTTTCTGAAGGGACACAATCAAAGCTAATGAGAGATCGACATCTACATGTACAAATTGACTCAAACAATTCACATGGAGGGAAGGAAGGAGGAATTCATTTTGGCACTTACTTTGTTTCTTAGAGTTTTGTACCATTTTACATTGAATCCCCACCCCTTCTAAGCGTTCAGAGTGTGATGACGGTGTGTGTGCGTACATGTCTGTGCAGGCTCTGTAGCTGTGAGACAGAGTGATAATGAGAGTGGCGAGACCCTGTGAAATGGAGATGTTCTCAGAGCTGCTGGAGTGACATATTGAACATATAGAGGTGTGGGATATTCAGGGGCTCACAAGCTATAAACAACGCTCTGAAAAACCATCATTGTCCTCTCAAAGTCACTGCTGGCATCCATCTTAGGCCTCCAGGGTCCGACAGAGATGTCATCTAGAAATATGGCGTGTCAAAACACAGTCATTTACTTTACGTATGTCTTCTGTCTCTCCCATCCTTTACAGTTAAACATGATACTGTTATGATGTGAAAATGGAAAGACTAATATAATTATTCGTTGTCAGCATTCACACTTCTGGGGTACCACGCTCATGTCACACTCATTCATTACGTATCATAATTAAACAATAGATTCTCAGCCAAAACTTTCAGGACTTTGCCTCATCGAACATGGATAGCTAGGAACTTTCCTTGAACAAAGAGTTAGGCAGGCAGGAACCTTTTGTACCTCTCAACTAGCCCACCAGCGGAGCAGAGAATACATGAATGAATCATTCCTTCTGCATCAGCACCCCTCCAATCGGAATGGCAAAACTCCATTAATTCTGCTGCTTCGCAAGCCTCAGTTTTAATTATCGCTGCATTAGCAATGATAAAGTATACATGGCAGGCTCACTGTGAAGGTGTGACCTCCGCTAGCTTGCTCTTTGTTCAATTAGCAACATGGCACCACGACGGCACCGCGAGCTGACAGCTAAACACTGGCCAGGGCTAAAACATACCCCTCCCCCATCCACTCAATACATGCAGTCGTATTATTGTGTTTCTATGACTTTTTCTTTCACCGTCTATCACTATCACCTTAACACTTCATCCCTCGGTTCATTGTCTCTCTCTCTGCTGGTTCGGTGGAATATTAATTGAAAGCGAATGTGAAGCATGGTGCATCCATGTTTTAACACTAATACCATATGGGACGTCATGAATGCACACAACAGGGCTTAATCACCTTGGCATGGGCTGGCTTCCCTCACATCTGTCCAGGCTCTGCTGAGGGGAAGATGGTAGGCGCTATGGTTACAACGGTTCTGTCGATTATTCCTGGTTGGTTCCCTAGAGGCACCATGGGCCTATCAGATTCTCTCTGTCACATCTCCTCCCGAGCAAATATTTCATCATCTACGAGAGTGTTGCGTTAAATCACTTGCAGCCGGCTCCCATCGCTATAACAGGGATACCGGCAGAGGTATTAAGCCAGATGGATCGCGGAACCTCTCGTATTGACGGAACAAGTTAGTCAAAGACGACAGCTATTGATGGACAGCAGTGGACTTTTTCTTATTCGTCAGTCAGATTTTTCAGGAAGTAGCTGGATCATTCGTTTGGGATTATGAGAGTGTTAGGAAAGTACGTAATGACATAGGAAAACATAGAAGATAGACATTCACATTCACTGTAGCAAATCATGCCTGTATCAGGGTATTAGACATTGATGGGTTGTGAGGAACCAGTTAGGCCAGCCACATGGCCATGTGTTACCCACCATGCCAAACACTTAGATTAGACAGTGGCTCACACAACAGAAGGCCCTCTCTCCTCTCCTGCCAAACAGCCAAACCCTTTCTCCTCTGATTCAACCTCATATTGTAGAGTCTGTTCCCTCATACCCTCCTCCATTTCAGAGTCTATCAGATTAATGTTCCCTAAATATCTGTTTTGGGGGATTTTCATTGAGTGCCAATGTGACATGTTGTTTCCATAGCATTTGATGTGTTGGTAACAGTTGTCATTGGAAAAGGTGCACTTTGTGCTTTGACAAGGTGTCTTTTTTAGGGATATCTGTGTGTGCATCTGTTTGTTTGAGAGAGAGTATGTATGGACAAAATTCTTGAATTGAATGAATCAAATCTTTACAGTAATGTACTGTTTAAACCAAAGTTTTTGAGGATTTACCTTTTTTTAGAGTAATTTACAGGTAACCGGCTACCAGTAAGTTACCATACACTTTAACTTTGTGACCACATTTTTGTTTGTTTTGTTTTTCATTTGTTGGGGGGGTTACAGGTCAATTATCCACTTAACCAGCATTCTGCAGCGATACTTCATCCCATCTGGTTTGAGCTTAGTGGGACTATCATTTGTTTTTCAACAGGACAATGACCCAAAACAACAAGTCCAGGCTGTGTAAGGGCTATTTGACCAAGGAGACTGATGGAGTGCTGCAACAAATGACCTGGCCTCCATAATCACCTGACCTCAACGCAATTGAGATGGTTTGGGATGAGTTGGAATGCAGAGTGAAGGAAAAGCAGCCAACAAGTGCTCAGCATTTGTGGGAACTGCTTCATGACTGTGGGAAGGCATTCCTCATGAAGTTGGTAGAGAGAATGCCAAGTGTGTGCAAAGCTGTCATCAAGGCAAAGGGTGGCTACTTTAAAAAAATCTAAATATATTTTATGATTGAAGTTCTTCAAACACTTTTTTGGTTACTAGATGATTCCATATGTGTTTTTTCATAGTTTTGATAGTGATGTCTTCACTATTAGAAAATAGTAAAAATAAAGAAAAACACTGATATGAGTAGGTGTCCAAACGTTTGACTGGTACTGTGTGTGTGGGTATATGTATATGTGTCACGGCTGTCTTCGTCCTCCTCATCTGACGAGGAGAGGCGAAAAGGATCGGAGGACCAATACGCAGCGAGGTAAGTGTTCGTCATTATTTAATGAAAGAAACTGAACACTACAAAAACAACAAAGAAACAACCGTGAAGCTAAATAACCATAGTGCTGACACAAACACTACACATAGACATAGACAATAACCCACAACCCACAATACAAACCAGGTTACCTAAATATGGTTCCCAATCAGAGACAACGCAAAACACCTGCCTCTGATTGAGAACCATATCAGGCTAAACACAGAAATAGACAAACCAGACATACAACATAGAATGCCCACACAGCTCACACCCTGAATAAATAAAACATACAAAGCAAACTATGGTCAGGGTGTGACAATATGAGAATCTTCAGTTGCCTTTCATCCCTGTATACCTCACACCTGCCTTTCCCTTCCCATAAGCATGTATCTTTGTTGTATCTTTGTTAGTTATGCCTACATATATCAACAAGAATTTAAGAAGTTACAACGGCAGCTTATTACAATGTATACTTCATTTTTTTTAATAAATACTTGTTAGAATATTGTTTACAACACACAGATTTAATTTATTGTGAAAGGTGAAATAAAAAATATAATATATATGTGTATATATGTATATATATGTATTAGTACATTGTGTATATATATATATATATATATATATATATATATATATATATATATATGTATATATACGCATATATATTAGATTTTTTATTTCACCTTAATTTAACCAGGTAGGCTAGTTGGGAACAAGTTCTCATTTACAACTGCGACCTCGCCAAGATAAAGCATAGCATTTCGACACATACAACTGCGTCGTCCGGGTTAGGGAGGGTTTGGCCGGTAGGGATATCCTTGTCTCAGTATGTAAAATGTAGTGAAATGTAAAAAAAAAAAAATAATAAAATATATGCACTCTACTGTAAGTCACTCTGGATAAGAGCGTCTGCTAAATGACTGAAATGTAAATGTAAATGTACAACAACACAGAGTTACACATGGAATAAACAAACATACAGTCAATAATACAGTAGAAAAAAAGTCTTATACAGTGTGTGAAAATGAGGTAGGATAAGGGAGGTAAGGCAATATATAGGCCATAGTGGCGAGGTAATTACGATATAGCAAAGTATATAAATATATATATATACACATACATGTATGTATATACATATATACAGTATATATATACACATATATGTACACATACATACATAGACACATATATATATATACACACATATATATATACACACACACACACATATATATACACACACACACACACACATACACATATATATATACACACATATGTGTATATATATGTGTTTATATATATGTATATGTATGTATATGCATATGCACATGTATGTATATACACACACATATATATACAACAGGAGTATAGCCTATCTGGTTGGCATGAAAATGAACCACGGGAAAAGCGTCCTCCATTCACTATTTAAATGCATGTATTTTTTACCCTAACCCCATTTCGTGACGGGTGCATGATAATCATCCATTCGAAATCAAAACAAATTTCACAAATATATTATTTAGTATATGTAAAGACAAGATTAAATCAAGAATTGTCTTTTCTCTCTCTCTTTCTCTCAGAGGACCTGAGCCCTAGGACATTGCCTCAGGACTAGCTGGCCCGATGACTCCTTGCTGTCCCCAGTCCACCTGGTCATGCTGCTGCTCCAGTTTCAACTGTTCTGCCTGCGGCTATGGAACCCTGACCTGTTCACTGGACATGCTACCTTGTCCCGGACCTGCTGTTTTGGACTCTCTCTCTACTGCATCTGCTGTCTCTAACTCTTTATGATCGTCTATGAAAAGCCAACTGACATTTTCTCCTGAGGTGCTGTACTGTTGCACCCTCTACAACACATATGTCAGAGTCAAGGCCCGCGGGCCACATCCGGCCCGCGAGAAGGTTTTTTACGGCCCCTGGGATGATCTTGATTTATTATTAGAACCGGCCCGCAGACCGCAGCAAGCCGGCAGCCCGCAGATCTTTTACACGCACCAATACTACATTTCCCACAATGCAACGGTGACGCACCGAGCAGTAGGCTGCTTCATTTCAATATTTATTGGCACAGCAGTCGTCAGCATCACAGTAAAATTAACTTTCAGATACCCATCAAAAATGGCAAAACGGAAGGTGGACACTGAGAACCGGGGGTTTCAAACAAGGTGGGAGTCGGAGTATATGTTCACGGAGGTAGCTGGAAAACCTGTGTGTCTTCTGTGTGGAGAAAGTGTGGCGGTACTGAAAGAGTATAATCTGAGACGACATTATGAAACGAAACACGCGGACAAAAACAAGAATATGGACATGGAACAAAGGCTACAAAAGGCAGAGGAATTAAAACGAGGCCTCAAATCTCGACAGGCTCTGTTCAAAAAAGCCAAATCACAAGGCCAGGCTGCTGTCAAGGCCAGTTTTATTTTGGCAGAAGAGATCGCTAAATCAGCCCGGCCATTTACGGAGGGGGATTTCATCAAAAACTGCATGATTAAAGTTTGTGACGAAGTTTGCCCAGAAAAAAGGCAACTCTTTTTAAATGTGAGTCTGAGCAGAAACACCATTGCCGAGAGAGTAGACCAGTTGTCCATCAATCTAAAAGAGCAGCTTGTGAAAAAGGGAAAAGATTTCATTGCATATTCCTTGGCTGTGGATGAGAGCACCGACATTTCTGACATTGCCCAGTTGTCAATTTTCATCCGCGGAGTGGACTCCAGCCTAAGCGTGACAGAGGAGTTTTTGGCTTTACGTCCTATGCATGGCACAACTACGGGGCATGATTTGTATGAAGAGGTGTCAAGATGTGTAAATGAGATGGAGCTGCCTTGGGAAAAACTCGTGGGTTTGACAACCGACGGAGCACCTGCGATGTGTGGACACAGGAGCGGACTGGTGGCGAAGATACGGGAAAAGATGCAAGAGGAAAACGCGACAGGTGAGCTGACAGCTTATCATTGTATCATACACCAGGAAGCGTTGTGCGGTAAAGCCTTGAAAATGGAGCATGTAATGAGCATCATCACGCGCACAGTTAACTTTATCAGAGCCAAAGGTTTGAATCACCGCCAGTTCAAGGCATTTCTGACGGAGTTAGAAACGGAGCATGGTGATTTGCCTTATCACACAGAGGTGCGATGGCTAAGCCAGGGAAAGGTGCTTCAAAGATGTTTCGAGCTTCGTGAGGAGATTTGTCTGTTCTTGGACAGCAAAGGGAAAGACACAACACAACTCCGAGACGAAATGTTTCTGTGTGAAATGGCTTTTCTGTGTGACATTACGAGTCATCTGAATGCAATGAACTTGCAGCTGCAGGGTCGGGATCATGTCATCTCTGATATGTACAGTACAGTGAAGGCATTTAAAACCAAACTGACTCTGTGGGAGACGCAGATGCGGAAAGAAAATTTGAGCCACTTTCCCAGCTGCCAGACCATGAAAGAGAAGCTCTCTACCAGTGCGTTCCCGAGCGCACAGTTGGCTGATAAAATAGGTATGCTTGCCGCTGACTTTCGACGCCGATTTGCTGACTTTGAAGCACAAAAAAGCAGGTTGGAACTGCTCGGTAACCCATTTGCTGTTGACGTGGAAAGCTCACCACCAAACCTCCAAATGGAGTTGATTGACCTCCAATGCAATGATGCACTGAGGGCAAAATATGCGGCAGTGGGTGCTGCGGAGTTCGCCCGTTTCCTCCCCGACACAATGCCCCAGCTGCGCATCCAGGCTGCTCAAACGTTGTCTATGTTTGGCAGCACATACCTGTGTGAACAACTGTTTTCTTTGATGAACCTGAACAAAACATCACACAGAAGTCGACTTACTGCTGAACACCTCCACTCAATTCTGAGGATTTCCTCAGCTCAGAGCCTTACCCCGAACATTGATGAACTTGTGGAAAAGATGGGACACCACCAAGTATCACCCTCAACCTCAAACAAGTGAACATTACTGTGCAATCACATATTTAGAGTTTTTACTCAGTTCAAGTTTAAAAGTTAAAGGTTAATATTAGTTTTCACTGCATGTTACTTCTCCTTAAACAAAGTGTTGTTTTTGATTAATAGATTTTTGCACTTTATTTTATTGTATTTCAATCCAATTATATTTTAAAAATATTTCAGTTGAGTGGATGATAGAAAATTGCTATTATTGTTTTTTTCTTTGAAGTAAATTTAGCCCACTTTTGCTAAAATAGAAAATATAGGCTACTGATGGTGCCTTGAATACCGGTTTCTTTCATTTAATGTTCATGTTATGGGGATTTTTATATAAAGGAAATTTGTCTTTTGTGTCTGTTGAAAATTAAAGATTACTGACAGAGCCATAAGAAAATATTGCTTTATTTATCTGATCATATTGGAATATATTTGTTAGGTTTTCAGTAGGTTCAATTAGGTTCACTAGACTATATGCGTCATTTAAAATTTTTTCAATGAACATTAGAACAGTCCGGCCCTCGGCTTGTAGCTAAATTTTTTATTTGGCCCTCCGTCCATTTGACTTTGACACCCCTGCTCTACAACCACTGTGATTATTATCTGACCCTGCTGGGCATCTATGAACGTTTGCACATCTTGGCCATGTTCTGTTATAGTCTCCACCTGGTGCAGCCAGAAGAGGACTGGCCACCCCTCAGGGCCTGGTTCCACTCTGGGTTTCTTCCTGGCCGCCGTGCTTCTGCATCTGCATTGCTTGCTGTTTGGGGCTGGGTTTCTGTGCAGCACTTTGTGACATCGGATGATGTAAAAAGGGCTTATAAATAAATGTGGTTTATTGCACCATCTACAACCACTGTGATTATTATCTGACCCTGCTGGGCATCTATGATAGCCTATCACTTGTGAATTATAAGCCCAGTAATGACTTTAAAATGTTTTAATCATAGTCGCACACCTCATGTAGCATAGCCCATAAGCCTATATGTTTGTATCATAACTAAAGTGGCAAAATAACTTCTTAAAATTAAGTACATTAATCTGCTTTACATAGGGTGTAGACCCTAACTGGCATACATTTGGCTGCAGCCCGGCGTCGGTACACTTATGACAACAGCCACTTCAAGTGAAGGGCGCGAAATTCAAAAGATATTTTTTTTAATATTTAACTTTCACACATTAACAAGTCCAATACAGCAAATGAAAGGTACACATCTTGTGAATCCAGCCAACATGTCCGATTGTCACGCCCTGGCCTTAGTATTCTTTGTTTTCTTTATTATTTTAGTTAGGTCAGGGTGTGACATGGGTATTTATGTGGGTTTTGTAGTGTCCAGGGTGATTGTAAGGTTTAGGGGGTTTATTTAGAGTAGTTGGGTTTATGTTGAGTATAGTTGTCTAGCTGTGTCTATGTTGTGTGTAGTTGTCTAGGAAGGTCTATGGTTGCCTGAATGGGTTCCCAATTAGAGACAGCTGGTTTCTGTTGTCTCTGATTGGGAGCCATATTTAGGGTAGCCATAGGCTTTAGTTTGTTGTGGGGAATTGTCTATGTTGAACGTTTGTAGCATGTGTGTGTACTACGTTTATAGCTTCACAGTCGTTTGTTGTTTTGATAGTTTGTAAGTGTTTTGTTTCGTTTTGCCTTCTTCTATAATAAAAGAAGATGGCTTATTTTCCACATGCTGCGTTTTGGTCCGTCTCTCATCCACACGATCGCGACATCGATTTTTAAAATGTTTTACAGCGAAAACAGCACGTATATTTACGTTAGCTCACCACCAAATACAAAAAAGCACAGACATTTTTCACAGCACAGGTAGCATGCACAAAGCCAACCTAACTAACCAAGAACCAACCAAACTAACCAACAAACAACTTCATCAGATGACAGTCTTATAACATGTTATTCAATAAATCTATGTTTTGTTTGAAAAATGTGCATATTTCAGGTATAAATCATAGTTTACATTGCAGCTACAATCAGAAATTGCACCGAAAGCAGCCATAATAATTACAGACACCAACGTGAAATACCTAATTACTCATCATAAAACATTTCTGAAAAATACATAGTGTACAGCAAATGAAAGACAGGCATCTTGTGATTCCAGACAATATTTCCGATTTATTAAGTGTTTTACAGCGAAAACACAATATAGCGTTATATTAGCTTACCACAATAGCCAGAAACACATGCCATTTCCCAGTAGCAAAAGGTTAGCGATCGTAACAAACAAGCAAAAGATATATAATTTTTGACAAACCTTGATATTCTTCATCAGATGACAGTCCTATAACATCAGTGTCACGTTCCTGACCTATTGTTCCTTTTTCTTTTATTTATTTAGTTGGTCAGGGCGTGAGTTGGGGTGGGTTGTCTTTGTGTGTTTTTGTATTGTCTAGGGTGTTGTATGGTTTAGGGGGTTATATAGAGTAGATGGGTTAGTGTTTAGTATAGGTGTCTAAGAAAGTCTATGGTTGCCTGAATTGGTTCTCAATCAGAGACAGCTGGTTATTGTTGTCTCTGATTGGGAGCCATATTTAAGGCAGCCATAAGCTTTAGGTGTTGGTGGGTAATTGTCTATGTGTAGTGTTTGTGTCAGCACTATCTGTCTTTATAGCTTCACGGTCGTCAGTTTTGTTATTTTGTTAGTTCGTGTATAGTTGTTCGTTTTCTCTCTTCTTAAATTAAAGAAGATGTATTTTGCACACGCTGCGCCTTGGTCCAATCTCTCACAGCAAGACGATTGTGACAATCAGGTTATACATACACTTATGTTTTGTTCGAAAATGTGCATATTTAGAGCTGAAATCAGTGGTTATGCATTCTGCTAACGTAGCTACTATTTCACACAACGTTCGGATATTTTTCTGACACTTTTTCTGACACACATATTCTGACCAAATAGCTATTCATAAACATAACTAAAAAATAAATGTTGTATAGGAAATGATAGATCCATTAGTTCTTAATGAAATCGCAGTGTTAGAATTCTAAAAAATAACTTCATTACGACATCCAGCTTCGGTATAGCTAGAGTACCCAAACGTTGGGCGCCGACGACTAGTTCACATGCACGGCAGATACATGAAATAGCATCATAAAATGTTTCTTACTTTTGCTGATCTTCCATCAGAATGATGGACAAGGGGTCCTTAGTCCAGAACAGTCGTTGTTTGGATTTAGAACGGCCACTTTCCCTCTCGATTTAGCAAGCGCACTAGCCAAGTGGCTCGAAGCTCTCCTTGTCAACAAACGGAAGAGAACGGAACACGGCAAAACTCCCGAAAAAAATTCAATAATCTGATTAAACTATATTGAAAAAACATACTTTACGATGATATGGTCACATGTATCAAATAAAATCAAAGCCGGAGATAGTAGTCGCCTATAACGGCAGCTAAACAGAAGGCAAATCCAGGTACCACCTCGCTCTCTCCAGAAAACCGTAAATGGGGGACACGTCATACAAAGAGCTTGTATTCCACTTCAGACCAAGATAAACACTAAATTTCTTCTCTCACCGCCTCTTGACATCCAGGGGAAGGTGTTTGACGTGCATGTATACTCATACGTATCATGCCCATTTATAGGCAGGAAGTAGAACAGAGCATCGATTTCAGACTTTCCACTTCCTGGTCAGGAAGTTTGTGCCAAATGAGTTCTGTTTGACTCACAGATATAATTCAAACGGTTTTAGAAACTAGAGAGTGGTTTCTATCCAATAGTAATAATAATAGGCATATTGTACGAGCAAGAATTGAGTACGAGGCCGTTTAAAATGGGCACCTTTTATCTGGCTACTCAATACTGCCCCTGCAGCCCAAACAGGTTAAGCAGCGCATGAGTTTCAAGTTTGGAGAAGATATTTTTCAACACAAAAATGCACCTTTATAGTTAAAGCATTACATGCATAAATCGCATTTGTGATCACTTTTGAGAATGGTGTTTTCCTGCCAATGGCACATTTGCGCTTATAGCCTACTGCTGTGTGTGCATTGCTGCGCTTATAATGTGAAGAAATAGCCTAATAGTTTATCAACATTTTAAGATAAATGTTCTCATCTGTTGCGTCTGGCTCAATGCTTAAAAACATGTTTTGATGCTAATGGTTGTAATAATTTGGGATCTATCGAATCCCACAACTGTCCCGGACTATGTTTGGAATATTTATTTCTCACACAGATAGTTCAACTTTTGTACTATGGGGAATAGGTGAGGGAGGAGGTGAGGGCCCTGGGAGAGTGGGTGCAGGAAAATAACCTCTCACTCAACATCAACAAAACAAAGGAGCTGATCATGGACTTCAGAAAAGAGCAGAGGGAGCACGCCCCTATCCACATTGACGGGACCGCTTCAAGTTCCTCAGCGTATACATCACTGACGATCTGATATGTTCCACCTGCACAGACAGTGTGGTGAAGAAGGCGCAACAGCGCCTCTTCAACCTCAAGAGGCTGACGAAATTTAGCTTGGACCCTAAAACCCTCAAACCTTTACAGATGCACAATTAAGAGCATCCTGTTGGGCTGTATCACTGCCAGGTACGGCAACTGCACCGCCCACAACCGCAGGGCTCTCCAGAGGGTTGTGCAGTCTGCCCAACGCATCACTGGGGGCAAACTAGCTGCCCTCCAGGACATCTACAGTACCCGATGTCACAGGAACGCCAAAAAAGATCATCAAAAGACCTGATTACGTGACTGAGAGGTGCTTCGGCATGCAGCGGGGAGAAGGGAATTATAATTTTTAGATTCAGCCCAGGGGCACAACAGCCACTGGCCGCAAAAGGCATGGATTCCGCCGATCCGCCGATGTCGCTCTTCCGCATCTGTGGTGAAAGGTAACAGAGTCACACAAATGGGATGCAGAAGGGAAATTCAATGCATTGTCAAATTCAGTGCTTGTCAAATCGTAAATGAGAAACTGATGAAGTGTCTACAGCCTGCGCAAGAAACATAACAGAGCTCGTGCCTTTCATGCAACTTCATTAAAATTCATCATTAGAGTCGTATAGTGCAGCCTAAAAATGTATAAAAAATCAATACTTACAGCCCAACATTTGTATCACAATTAAAGTTACACAAAGAACAAAAAAAAATTAACCTTTTTTTTTAACTAGGCAAGTCAGTTAAGAACACATTTTTATTTTACAATGATGGCCTACCTCGGCCAAACCCTCCCCTAACCCGGATGACGTTGGGCCAATTGTGCGCCGCCCTATGGGACTCCCGATCACGGCCAGTTGGGATACAGCCCGGGATCGAAGCAGGGTCTGTAGTGACGCCTCTAGCACTGAGACGCAGTGCCTTAGACAGCTGCACCACTCCGGAGTATAAATTAGGCATATAGGGGTACCTGTTTCTTTGTTAACCGCTCAACACAGAATAGCTGCATGTGCTCACTTCCTGAAATCCTTTTGAAGAAAGTAGCCTTACTATTTTATTCAGCTATGTTCAATTTTATTCTTCATACTATAAAATATTAAATAATGCAAAGGAATTCTAAGCAAATCTTGTCAAGTGAATTAGTGTAGCCCACAGCCATATGATAAGGAGAAGGCAGAGTACGTTATTCTGTTCTTCTGAAATAGACTACATCTTCTTCATATCATGTTTCTTTAGACCTCTGATTTTTTGTGATGGTGTAGGCTATATTACATGGATTTATGATACTTTTTAAAATGTAGATGTTCCAAAAGGTGTGCATCAGTGGCTTGTAGGCTATGCCTGGAAGCCAGGAGATGCTAAATGTGTTTGTTCATTAAATGGTTAATTACCGTGAGACCGGTAAATATTTGCTTGACAATCACCGGCTGACAAAATGTCATTACCGCCTCAGCCCTACCTGCGACATACGCCTAGTTTCCAGAAACTAGTCACATTTCTCCTTTGCCAAGATAATCAATCCACCTGACATGTGTGGCATAGCAAGAAGCTGATTAAACAGCATGATCATTACACAGGTGCACCTTGCGCGGTGGACAATAAAAGGCCACTCTAAAATGTGCAGTTTTGTCACAACACAATGCTGAGAAGATGTCTCAAGTTGAGGGAGCGTGAAATTGGCATTCTGACTGCAGGAATGTCCACCAGAGCTGTTGCCAGAGATTTGAATGTTCATTTCTCTACCAAAACCTTTTTTAGAGAATTTCGCAGGACATCAAACCGGCCTCACACCCGCAGACCACGTGTAACCATGACAGGCCAGGACATTCACATCTGCCTTCTTCACCTGCGGGATTATCTGAGACCAGCCACCCGGACAGCTGATGAAATTGAGGAGTATTTCTGTTAGTAATAACTAAATTTTGTGTAGAACACAGGCCACTGTGTTGTTCTAGAATTTTTATTTATTTTACCTTTACCTAGGCAAGTCAGTTAAGAACAAATTCTTATTTACAATGACGGCCTAGGAACAGTGGGTTAACTGCCTTGTTCAGGGGCAGAATGACAGATTTGTACCTTGTCAGCTCGGGGATTCGACCTTGCAACCTTTTGGTTACTAGTCCAAATCTCTAACAACTAGGCTACCCTGCCGCCCCAATGTAAACTGCCCTAACCAAAACATGTTAACCGCATGCTGTCATTGGCAGTGGATCATTATGACTAGTCTCTGTGGCAGGATGTGTCCAGTATACTGGACTGCAGTAGGGTACAGTCATCTGAGCTAGCATGTAAAGATGTCAGCGATGTGACCAGGTTTAGAAGGCAGGTAACTTACATACTGTACATACTCCAAGACCCAAAGACATGAATTATGGTAGACCATGAATTATGGTAGACCCAAAGATTGTTTTACCTCCTGGCTAGATTAGATACTTGTATTGAGCCAAACAGCATGTGTGTGGGCGACACGACGGGACTGATAATGATAAGGGCGGGTCTGGTCTAGGCATTATCATGAAGCAGTGTTCCTGTATTTGTGTCATACACTCGTATTCATGTCAACACACTAATAAAATGTCAAAATAAAAGTGTCATGCTCTTCTTCCTTTGCTTCTTCTTCTTGATAACATGTATGTCAATGGATGGAGCTACGTATGAGCCCAAACAAAACATAAACAATTAGGCCCAGCGCCTTGACAGAGACAGATACAGGACACCCTGATTGAATGGTGAAAGTGATGGGAAAATGGCTGTCCCACACAGTGCTTCTTACTTGGTTACAGGGTTGGAGCAATCTCAGAGCATGAGGGAAGCCATGTCTTACTGCCCTGACCAATCACACTCAAGATCCAGCTATCTAGCTATTCAGGTCACCCTCAAAAAGAGGAGAGGGTACTCTATATCCCTCAAGTGGAGTTGGGAATAGGGGACGGTGGTTCAAGTTTTTTTAACACTGGATAAGAGGTGTGCTTACTTTCCCTATGCTGAGCGTTATCAAAGTAAAAGGTGTCTTGCCTCTTTGTCATGTAGTGCAAACAGTTGTCTTAACCCCATAACCTCTGTAAGTATGAACAGTTGCAATGGGTTCAGTAGTATTTAACACACTTTAAAGGGCGGTAATGTAATTCAGAGGAGTATGTTATCGACATTCCCCCAAAAATGTTAATAATAAAATGCTGTTAATATTTCAGGGCCTGCATGTTCTCATCAAACATCTTGATTATGATATTAATAAGAATATGAGCAACTGATTAATTCATGAAGTTTTCAATGAGAACACTTGGGGATCTGCTCTCATGTACATTATAATAATTTCATGAGGGTGGCTTTGTGGAGTTAGTTGCCAGCTACCCGCTGAAGGATTTACAATAAGTCTTGCAGTATGCATGTGTATACTTGTGTATGCGTATAGTTGGCTCTGATACTATTTTTCTTGGACTACAGTAATCCCTTGATGTGTGTAATACAAATCAAAGTTAGTAGTTGTAATATAAGTTTACGACTGGAGTTATTATTTTTTTTAACCTTTGACTCCTTGGCGTTCCCAGAGGCATGCCAGGTTTGCAGGTTGGCAGACTGGTGCCAATTTCTAACAGACTCATTCATAGTCTAATTAGTCTTATTCGTTTGACCCTACCAAGTAAATTAGATTGTTAGAGGTGTGTCTACATTTCCCCCTTGCACATTTGTTTCTTCTTCATATACTAGATTTATAACACTTGTAAGGAAAGTTTCCTGTACTCAAGTACTTCAAATCGGGAAAATAATGCTCATCTTTCCCATTGAAATTGATATCTTACTGTACAATTTTGTAGATCTGTAATTATTATTGAACAGAAAAGCAAATGATTAGATGGGAGTCTCCCTTGAGACATAGAAAAATGTACGCGTCTCCAACGCACTCCTTTCCTGTGCACATCTCAGTATTTGGTATTCAAACTAACCTAATTCAGTCACATAGCGTGCCCTGTCGGTGTGGATAACTTGCACACTCAGATATCTTTTTTTAATTCAGCCACCGGTCAACATATTTTGTGGAGTTTTCATTCAATCGGGTTTTCAGTACATTTATCTCCCTTTAAATACACTGTACCTTTAGGTTGAATTTTGTTAACCGATTCACTAAACAGGGCTCTCCAACCCTGCTCCTTTTTGAGTTACCGGCCTGTAGGTTTTCGCTCCAACCCTAATCTAGCACACCTGATTCTAATAATTAGCTGGTTGATAAACTGAATCAGGTTAGTTACAACTGGGGTTGGATTGAAAACCTACAGTAGGGTAGCCCTCCAGGAACAGGGTTGGAGAGCCCTGTACTGGAATATTGAGAGAATGGGTTCAGAATATTAGGGATCAAATCAAATCAAAATTGTATGTCACATGCGCTGAATACAACACCTTACAGTG
This sequence comes from Salvelinus fontinalis, assembly GCF_029448725.1. Classification (NCBI taxonomy): domain Eukaryota; kingdom Metazoa; phylum Chordata; class Actinopteri; order Salmoniformes; family Salmonidae; genus Salvelinus; species Salvelinus fontinalis. The sequence continues at coordinate 6,236,363 of NC_074683.1, forward strand.
AAATGCTTACCTACAGGCCCTTAAACAACAATGCAGTTTTTTTTAAATACCTACAAGATAAATAAAATAAAAGTAACAAATAATTAAAGAGCAGCAGTAAAATAACAATAGCGAGGCTATATACAGGGGGTATATAAACCTTTTGGACCTAGACTTGGCGCTCTGGTACCGCTTGCCGTACGGTAGCAGAGACAACAGTCTATGACTAGGTGGGCTGGAGTCAATGACAATTTTTAGGGCATTCCTCTGACATATAGAGGTCCTGGATGGCAGGAAGCTTGGCCCCAGTGGTGTACTGGGCCATACATACTACCCTTTGTAGTGCCTTGCGGTTGGAGGCCGAGCAGTTGCCATACCATGCGGTGACGCAACCAGTCAGGATGCTCTCGATGGTGCCGCTGTAGAACCTTTTGAGGATCTGGGGACTCATGACAAATCCTTTCAGTCTCCTGAGGGTGAATAGGTTGTCGTACCCTCTTCACGATTGTTTTGGTGTGTTTTGACCATGATAGTTTGTTGGTGATGTGGACACCAAGGAACGTGAAACTCTCAACCTGCTCCACTACAGCCCCGTCAATGAGAATGGAGGCGTGCTCGGTCCTCCTTTTCCTGTTGTCCACAATCATCTCCTTTGTCTTGATCACGTTGAGGGAGAGGTTGTTGTCCTGGCACAACACGGCCAGGTCTCTGACCTCCTCCCTATAAGGCTGTCTCATCGTTGTCAGTGATGAGGCTGTTGTGTCATCGGCAAATTTAATGATGGTGTTGTAGTCGTGCCTGGCCATGCAGTCATGAGTGAACAGGGAGTACAGGAAGGGACTGAGCACACACCCCTAAGGGGCCCCGTATTGAGGATCAGCGTGGCGGATGTGTTGTTACCTACCCTTACCACCTGGGGGCGGCCCGTCAGGAAGTCCAGGTGCAAAGGGAGTTGTTTAGTCCCAGGGTCCTTATCTTAGTGATGAGCTGTGAGGGCACTATGGTGTTGAACTCTGAGTTGTAGTTAATGAATAGCATTCTCACATAGTTGTTCCTTTTGTTCAGGTGTGAATTGACGGTGTGGAGTACAATCGAGATTGCATCATCTGTGGATGCATTCATCTCCGTTTCAGCACCAAATTGGTAGATTTACTCTGACCTTGTAGATTATTTAGGGCAGGGATTGGTAACTGGTCCTTTTGTAGGCCCGCAGACCAATTAAAAATACTCTGAACAAAAATAAACGCAACCATTTCAAAGATTTTACTGATTTTAAGTTCATAAGGAAATCAGTCATTTTAAATTAATTAATTGTGCACTAATCTATGGATTTCAAACAACTTGGAATACAGTTAAGCATCTGTTGGTCACAGATTTTTTTTTTAAAAAGGTAGCGGTGTGGATCAGAAAACCAGTCAGTATCTGGGGTGACCACCACTTCCCTCATGCAGCTCAACACATCTCCGTCACATAGTGTTGATCAAGCTCTTGTTTGTGGCCTGTGAAATGTTGTCCCACTTTGTAACAGTAGCGGCACGTGAGTAAAATCCCCCCCCCCCCCCAAAAAAAAGACATAGTACCAGTGGTGGAAAAAGTATCCAATTGTCATACTAAAAGTAAAGATACCTTAATAGAAAATGTCTCAATAAAAGTGAAAGTCTGTAAGTATTTGGTTTTAAATATACCTAAGTATCAAAAGTAAAAATCATTTAAAATTCCTTATATTAAGCAAACCAGACTGCACCATTTTATTTTTTATTTATGCATAGCCAGGGTCGCGCTCCAATCTTCAGACATAATTTACAAATTAAGCATGTGTTTAGTGAGTCCGCCAGATAAGTGAGATCCTGTCCTGCTAAGAATTCAAAATGCAACGAGTACTTTTGGGTTGCAGGTAAAATGTATGGAGTAAAAAGTACATTATTTTCATTAGTAATGTAGTGAAGAAAAAGTATAAATTTGTCAACTATAAATAGTAAAGTAATGTACAGATGCCCCAAAAAACTACTGAATTGAAAAATACTTTACTCTTAAGTACTTTACATCAGTTCATATTACAACCTACACTGTACGTGTTTTGATAATTGCGTTGTTTGCTCTTTATTCATATGCATTGCAACCTTGACATATAGGCCTAAAGGCCGAGACAATAAGAAGACAGTCGCAGAATATATTCAACCACACCTTTGTTTTATCACAAAACCGGATAGCAAACCTCTGTCCGGTGAAGTCCACAACGCATATTGCATGTAACAGACCTGTTACATGACCAACAGCATGATTGAGCAAGTTAATGTTTGACATTTTCGGACCACTAAACATCTATTGATTTAGAAATACAGAGGTATCCGCTGCCTCCACTATACCAGCACCATTTCAACATCATCAAATCAACTCTGCTTAGTCTAATACAGTGACAACTAATAGATATCAACAACAATTTAGTCCAAATCAACATAAAGTGGCTTGAGAAAGTATTCACCCCCCTTGGCATTTTTCCTATTTTCTTGCCTTACAACCAGGAATTAAAATTGATTTACACAATATGCCTACAAATTTGAGGATGCAAAATATTTTTAGAAATAAGACATAAAAAATAACTTGACCATGCATAACTATTCACCCCCCCAAAGTCAATACTTTTTGCAGCAATTACAGCTGCAAGTCTCTTGGGGTATGTCTCTACAAGCTTTGTAAATCTAGCCAGTGGGATTTTTGCCCATTCTTCAAGGCAAAACTGCTCCAGCTCCTTCAAGTTGGATGGGTTCTGCTGGTGTACAGCAATCTTTAAATCATACCACAGATTCTCAATTTGATTGAGCGCTGGGCTTTGACTAGGCCATTCCAAGACATTTAAATGTTTCCCCTTAAACCACTCGAGTGTTGCTTTAGCAGAATGCTTCGGGTCGTTGTCCTGCTGGACCGTGTTCCTCCGTCCCAGTCTCAAATCTCTGGAAGACTGAAACAGGTTTCAAGTATTTCCCTGTATTTAGCGCCATCCATCATTCCTTCAATTCTGACCAGTTTCCCAGTCCCTTCCGATGAAAAACATCCCCACAGCATGATGCTGCCACCATCATGCTTCACTGTGGGGATGATGTTCTCGGGGTGATGAGAGGTGTTGGATTTGCGTCAGATATTTGCGTCAGACATTTTTGTCTCATCTGAACAGAGTACTTTCTTCCATATGTTTGGGGAGTCTCCCACATGCCTTTTGGCGAACACCAAATGTATTTGCTTATTTTTTTCTTTAAGCAATGGCCTTTTTTTTGCTACTCTTCCGCAAAGCCCAGCTCTGTGGAGTGCACGGCTTAAAGTGGTCCTATGGAGCTTTGCAGCTCCTTCAGGGTTATCTTTGGTCTCTTTTTTTGTCTCTCTGATTAATGCCCTCCTTGCCTGGTCTGTGAGTTTTGGTGGGTGGCCCTGTCTTGGCAGGTTTGTTGTGGTGCAGTATTATTTACATTTTTAATAATGGATTTAATGGTGCTCCATGGGATGTTCAAAGTTTCTGATATTTTTTTAGAACCCAACCCTGATCTGTACTTCTCCACAACTTTGTTCCTGACCTGTTTGGAGAGCTCCTTGGTCTTCATGGTGCCCCTTGCTTAGTGGTGTTGCAGACTCTGGGGCCTTTCAGAACAAGTGTACTGTATATATACTGAGATTACGTGACACTTAGATTGCACACAGGTGGACTTTATTTAACAAATTGTGTGACTTCTGAAGGTAATTGGTTGCACCAGATCTTATTTAGGGGATTCATAGCAAAGGGTGTGAATACATATGCACAAACAACTTTCCGTTTTAAATCTTTTTGAATTTTTGAAATAAGTTTTAAAAATATTTCACTTCACCAAATTGGACTATTTTGTGTAGGTCCATTACATGCAATTAGAAATAAAAATATATTTAAATTACAGGTTGTAATGCAACAAAATTCGAAAAAATGTGAATGGGGATGAATACTTTTGCAAGGAACTGTAAGCTAAATATGTGGCTGTCCATGGTTGATTTCTGCTTGCACGCTAGTAGGCGTACGCAAGTAGAAAAGCATGTTGACTCACCCTACTTCTAGAGAAATGCCAATGCCATCCTTCTCTCTTTCATATTGATGAAACGGTTTGTCACTCTGTCATACAGTACACACTTTTATTTTGTGTTGCTTGCTCACTAGCCTACCTTCCATTCATGGGCAATGTTAGCTAGTTAACATTAACCTTCTACATCTAGCTATTGTACATATTGCACTTACATCCTCTTAGGCCAGAGGCACAACAATGTATAAAGGAAGGGTTGGATCAGAATCGCCGTTATAATCATGGGCCAGTACGGAAAGTTAAGTAAAACCACAAGTCCAAATCCCTATCTCCATCCATGGCAAATTTCGGAAAGGGACAATTTTAGCTAGCTATCTAGACAGCCTGTGGAGGGCAACACAACATGATGCAACAATTCAAGAATGGTCTCAAAGCAATTTGATAGGAGAGACGCCAAATCCAAGAGGTCTTCCCTTGACACTATTTTATATTCTTTGCCAGGACCATTCACAGTTGAGCTCGCTCAGTTTAGCTCAATGCTGATTGGCAAATGTTTATACATTTTTTGTCAAGGGAGGCCAAAATGCTCGCTGGCTTCTCTTGCATTCAATGCTAAGGATGGCAACAATGTCATACTCGTTTGGACAAGACAGTATCAGATAGATGGCCTGCACGTAAAGAGACAGAGGGGCGCTGTTTCATTAGCTCGGATGCCTTCTCCTGTGAGATACAATCAGCCTCTAAAAATTGAAGGAAAATTATGAAACAAAGAGAAAAACAAAATACAGCTGAAGTTGGAAGTTTACATAAACCTTAGCCAAATACGTTTATACTCAGTTTTTCACAATTCCTGACATTTAATCGCAGTAAAAATGCCCTGTATTGGGTCAGTTAGGATCACTACTTTATTTTAAGAATGTGAAATGTCAGAATAATAGTAGAGAATGATTTATTTCAGCTTTCATTTCTTTCATCACATTCCCAGTGGGTCAGAAGATAACATACAGTCAATTAGTATTTGTTAGCATAGCCTTTAAATTGTTTAACGTGGGTCAAACATTTCAGGTAGCCTTCCACAAGCACCCCACAATATGTTGGGTGTATTTTGGTCCCTTCCCCCTGGTGAAACTGAGTCAGGTTTGTAGGCCTCCTTGCTTGCACACGCTTTTTTAGTTCTTCCCACACATTTTCTATAGGATTGAGGTCAGGGCATTGTGATGGCCACTCCAATACCTTGATTTTGTTGTTCTTAAGCCATTTTGCCACAACTTTGGAAGTATGCTTGTGGTCATTGTCCATTTGGAAGACCCATTTGCGACCAAGCTTTAACGTCCTGACTGATGTCTTGAGATGTTGCTTCAATATATCCACATAATTTTCCTACCTCATGATGCCATCTCTTTTGTGAAGTGCACCAGTCCCTCCTCCAGAAAAGCAGCACCACAACATGATGCTGCCACCCCCGAGCTTCACAGTTGGGATGGTGTTCTTCGGCTTGCAAGCCTCCCATTTTTCCTCCAAACATAACGATGGTCATTACGGACAAACAGTTCTATTTTTGTTTCATCAGACCAGAGGACATTTCTCCAAAAAGTACGATCTTTGTTACCATGCGCAGTTGCAAACCGTAGTCTGGCTTTTTTTATGGCGGTTTTGGAGCAGTGGCTTCTTCCTTGCTGAGCCGCCTTTCAGGTTATGTCGATGTAGGACTCGTTTAACTGAGGATATAGATACTTTGTACCTGTTTCCTCCAGCATCTTCACAAGGTCCTTTGCTGTTGTTGTGGGATTGATTTGCAATTTTTGCACCAAAGTACATTAATCTCTAGGAGACAGAACGCGTCTCCTTCTTGAGCGGTATGGCGGCTGCGTGGTCCCATGGAGTTTATACTTGCGTACTATTGTTTGTACAGATGAACGTGTTACCTTCAGGCGTTTGGAAATTGCTCACAAGGATGAACCAGAGGTGATCGTGGACTTCAGGAAACAGCAGAGGGAGCACGCCCCTATCCACATCGACGGGACCGCAGTGGAGAAGGTGAAAGCTTCAATTTCCTCAGCGTACACATCACTGACTAAAACCCTCTCAAATCCTTTACAGATGGACACTTGAGAGCATCCTGTCGGGCTGTATCACCGCCTGGTACGGCAACTGCACCACCTGCAACCACAGGGCTCTCCAGAGGGTGGTGCGGTCTGCCCAACGCATCACTGGGTGCACACAGGCTGCCTTCCAGGATACCTACAGTACCCGATGTCACAGGAAGGCCAAAAAGATCATCAACGACATCAACCACCTGAGCCACGGCCTGTTCACCCCGCTACCATCCAGAAGGCGAGGTCCGTACAGGTGCATCAAAGCTGGGACCAAGAGACTGAAAAACAGCTTCTATCTCAAGGCCATCAGACTGTTAAATAGCCATCACTAGCCGGCTACGACCCGGTTAATCAACCCTGCACCTTAGAGGCTGCTGCCCTATAGACATGTAATCACTTGTCACTTTAATAAATGTTTACATACTGCTTTATTCATTCATATGTACAGTGGGGAGAACAAGTATTTGATACACTGCCGATTTTGCTGGTTTTCCTACTTACAAAGCATGTAGAGGTCTGTCATTTTTATCATAGGTACACTTCAACTGTGAGAGACGGAATCTAAAAAAATCCAGAAAATCACATTGTATGATTAAGTAATTAATTTGAATTTTATTGCAAGTTAAAAAAGTTTGACACCCCTGATGTAGGCTATAAATTGGCAGTTAAATATGTGTGCTTATTGGGCCTACTGATGTTCGATACTGATAGTGGCTAATATTAAACATTATAGAAATAGGAAGCAGAAAAAGTCGGGGTAGCAAATAATTAAGACGTTCGAGAGTGCCCCTCCCTGCAAGTTAAAAGTCACCACAATATAAATTATACATAATGGCACAGCATTTCATAAACTTTACTATGGGAACATTGATATGCTTCCGTTTGCCTCCATATGACTGGTTTCACATTTGTCTCCAGCGTTAAAATAGGTCTAAAACAAGTGTAATTTATACTTAAAATAACCTTATCCAAACAGATTGCGCATTTACCAAGCTCTTATCAAGTTGTAAATTACAGTGCATGGAGAATGGTGTTATTTCTCTCTACTTGGAACCGACAGGTTTGCTAGTCTTATTCAAGGTTCCTCACGCTTAAAAGGTAGTGGAATTATTAGGCAATTAAGTCAAGGTCAGAATACAGGTATCTGTTGACACACCTCCGCACATCTTCATTTATTCTATCTCCACACCATGTGAATAGCGGGTGAATAGCATGCTATTCTCATGCTTAAGATCAAGGTCAGGATACGCGTAGAGAGAAAAGTGCATAAAAAAGGAACTAAGTGCACTTTAGTGGGGTCAGAATTCCCCCTTAGTGATTGGATAAACATTGGATAAACAACACCATATGCTCACTTTTAATTTGTCTCTCTTTCAGTCCTGTTTTTTTGTGTGTTCTGTAAAATGGATTACGACTCCATCTCTTCCTGCTATAACAGCCCTGCAGTCTAGCTATGAATTTATACAGTTCCTTTGAGGAGCGTTTGGTCTTTGTCCTGAAAATGTGTTAACAGCTACAGAGGAATATCAATTAGATCCATGATCCACGTCAATAATTTTTTTTAAAAGAGGCGACATTGTTCACTGTGCTTCTCCCGTTATCATTATTTCTCCTTCAACACAAGCCTTTGTGCGGCTTTGCTCTTCAGATGCGGCAACTTATTTTTATTACCTGTTTTGTTAAGCATACCGATGCCGTTCTTTCACCCTCTTCCCTGTGCCTACTCCACCAAGGCACCATGTGAACACTTACAGTTCTCATGCAAATTGCTCCTGCCATCTCTCACCATTGTTCACCGGCTGCATAACTCTACTTGGTTGCCATGGGAACTAATGATTATTTCTATCACTTTGTTGAACTTGGCAGCCATTTATTAGCACATAGTCTTAAAGAGCTGGTGTCTCTCATGCTTTAGGAAGAAAAAATATATATTCATAGCTGTCCTTAATTCTTTGCCACGATGTGTGTGTCGCTCAGCTATATTTAACATCAATTGTTGATTGGTCTGTCTAGTCGACAAAATTATTCCGTCTGCCTATTTGAAATATTTATTGAATGTGTGTGTTGTGCTGAGAAAGCCCAATCTGTGATCCACTAGCTCCACACACAGTCTTCCATTGCGAACTTACATCAGTTGAGACCTCATTGATCAGCAGTGCTATCTAACAGTAGCCCAGACAGGATCGATCTGACATTGAATGACCCTCCTGTCCCTTATTGCAGGAATTGATCAGACACACGAGAGGCCTTTGTCTTGTTAACACATTTTCAGACTGCTATTTGTTTTTTTTAGCAATACCTGAGGGGTATCCAAGCAGGTTTGAAGAGTTAGCGACGTAACTTTGGTCATACGAATGTGGCTCAGCTTTAAGCCAGGTACATTTCTATGGCAACAAATCCTTCAAAACTAACCTGCTCTGGGACAGGCTAACTCTCGGCTAACTCCACTGACCCTGAATGAAAAGGCTGAGCCACAAGTTGAGGATCAATGGAATCAAATTCCCACCCTCTTGCAAAGATTGTGTAATCATTCACAAAATTTGAGGAAGACGACTGACTAAATAATATCACACACAGTAACACTTTTGTATGACCTAACTTGTGCTTGTGGTTATGCATTGATAAGCACACCAAAGTCAACATTAATTATAAGCAATAAAGACGACACTTCGAAAAGCCTATTTCACACCATAGGCTGCTGAATTTGCAGGAAAACTTTTTTCATTTTGATGTCAGCACAAAGGAAAATGTGGCACTGACTCACCCATGGATTGATGTTCTAGCATTGTCTCAATGAAGAGTTTGATGTTCGACCATCCATGTGTGACATGAGCGCGCAGTTACAAGCCTGCTAGAGTTAGCGGCAGGTGGACTAGCAATATCCACCTTTGCAGTCTGGCTGATGCTTGAGCTGGAACGTGAAGGTAACTGAAGCTAGTTAGCTTTAGAAAACCCTGAGTAAATCTAGCTTGCTTCGTAGGATACCCCTCTGATCTGTGGCATGGGGTGGTCTAGCAGTCCACAGAGCCTGCCTCTGGAGCACATGTACGACCTATTGCTGCCAGCATGGGTTTAAATCCGACCCACTTATCTTTCAGCACTTTCTCAGTACATACCTTTTACCTCTCTCTCTCTCTCCAATAAACATACAAAAATTATTACCTGATCTAACACCCCTTGATAATATTAAATCAAAAACAATGCCAACGGATGTATGTATTGAAATCAGGCTCATGCTGCCTAGAAGGTGGCTGTGAGGGACTCTATATAACACTGGGTGAGCTACATGCGTCTTGTTTTCTCTCAGATTAAAACATTACTCCAGTGTTGACAGGAAGGCCCTATTCTGAGCTTTCTTCAAACAGCCAGCGGAGCAGGGAGGCCTGGTGTCTGGGACCTTGGTTTGCTCAGCCTCGCCGGGTGGACATACACAGTGACTAAGGCCCAATAAATCTTGAGGCAGGCTCTCGTGCCCTTCAATCAACAACAATGGCAGGGGCCTAAATCTCCTAATATAGAGCTGAGCTTTGATACAGGCCCGCGGTGGTTTATTTAGTTAACTGTTGCGGAGGGGGCTGTGCTGACGTAGGCTTCCTTAGTCAAACACGGACAGTGTTTTTGCGGCTGGGCTGTATGTGACTGGCAGATATAGAGCCCATCCATCCTGTCTGTCAAAATGGCAGACTCAGAAAAGGTCTAGAAGTGAGACTTAACAATGCCAAAGCGCCAGACGACTAGCAGTCTTTATATTTCTACAGGGTTCTGTTTATTTTTTTTGCGTTAATCAATTAGCCTCATAGTGTAAATGTTTTCTAGCTAGCACCATAACTTAATGAATACATGTGGTTTGACTACCAAACAAGCCTTTTTGTGTTCTTGTCAAAGTAATGAATCCATCTTCAACACCCACTATGTCTACTACTGAGATGTGGTTGTTGAGGCAGGACGTCTTTCGCTAGCTGAGTAAAACCTCATACACAACTTTGACTTGGCGCCCCATATTTGCACAATGTATTCAAAGGCATGACAATATAAAACACATCAAGATAAACAAAGTTGTGGTCCCTCGACTTTTAGTTGTTTAATTAGTGTGCCTATATCATTTTCTATGGATAGTATATTCCTCCCCCAGTAGGGAGCACATAAGCAACTTTAATAATACAACCTATAGAATGGTTTTCTTCTTCTCTGAGTACCTGGCCACTTCTGTAACCCACGCTGAGAGGAAATAAGGGACTTCGCTCCAGAAGAGACCAGCTCGCTACGCCATTGTTCCTCCTCTAGCCCATCTTAATTAGGTCCCTTTGATTCCATTTGAACAGAGAGTGACCCAATTTGGCGTGTTACTTCTAATGCACCCTCTAGAGGCTCTCAGCATTGATCCAGGCCTCTGACTTGCTCCGAGTCCTCTCAGAAGCCGCGCTGCTTGATTCACGGCACAGTGTTGGTAATCTTAAAAGACAATGAACCAAGCAAGCATACAAACTCAAAGGGAATGGGATGTTCTATTTCAATACAGGTCGCCAAGGCCTTTGAGCACCTGGCGACTAGGCTTGGCAAGCCAATGATATGCTAATTGTAACAAACAGCCAACTGACATCTGTGGAGCAGTTTAATAGGAGCGCTCCTGGGGTTTCTCATTATATAGGCCTAAAGGATTGATATTCTGGTTATATATGTATATATATTAATTTATTTTAGGTCCCCTCTTGGACTACTATAGTCACCCAAAAGTGGTCTTATGTCTGTCTCAGTTCCAGGGCATAAATTCCATGAATAATCTTTAGCCTATGAGTTAGCTGGGCTGACAGAGTTGTGTTTGTTTTTAATCAGTGTGTGTTGAGCTTGGCTGTGGACTACGAGGGCCAGGCGAGGGTGGGGCCTGATAGGCTGGGGGGGGGGGGGGGTGTTGTGCAGACCCGGGGGGGATTGTGGAATTGTAGGGAGCAAGGCTCCTGGGGTGTCATGAGTGTGTGGTTGTGGCAGCTGCCCTGTGAAGCATCATACTGGAAAGACATCACCACACACACTCGCGTTAGCCTCTCTGCCAGCAGTCAGACACTGACGTACACACAGAGGTGGGCGGCTAAGCCAACATTCTCCATCGCTTGGGGAGGTAGAAATTGGGCTGTGGCCGCTGTAGCCTCGCCGGGGGAAAGGTGCCAAGTGCTTGTCCATTATAACAGGATCTGCACTCTCTCAAGTCATTTTCCCCCCACGGCGCTCCCGCTTGAGTGCTGTGAAGATACAGCATGGGGAGACTGTGTTTTTGACATTTACTGAAATGGCCTTGAAGCATTTCGGTCAGGAGGAGCACAGGCATTGGCTTATGAATAGCTTGCCACAGACAGGAAGTGAGAGCAGTGAGAGGGAGGGAGGAAAAGATAAAAAGAACAGCAAGAGGGAAAGAAAGAATGAAACTGAAAATGGCTTATACCCATACATTAATGAACTATTTAATGGCAATTCATCTTCAACTCCTTGCATAACCCCTTGATTAAAATGTAACTTAATAATGGCAGCAAACACTTGAGAGGAAGACTTCCTATCATCTCCATCACCTCTTTATTGGACATTAGAAAGTAGACATTTTCAAAAGTCATTAACCAGGCCAAATCCACACTGATGAGAACATGAGCCAATATTTTTAATTAGCTCCGGAAAATCACTAGCATTTAGTTCTAATAGGATCTTGTTCCACATGAAAGACTTGTGTTTACGCCCATATGTGACTCCCCTTTCACCTTGACTACCCCTCCCTCCAGCTCTCCCTTCATTCCTCCCTCATTCTTTCCATCCCTCGCTCATTCTTTCCATCCCTACATCTATCCTGCATAACCTACCCATCTTCCGGATAATGAGGCTTAATAGATCAGAACAGGCTTTATTACCCAGGTCAAGTCTCTTTAGGAATTGCCTTGCTAATGCCAAATGTTTAAAGGGATAAGTACTGTAGCTGTTTAAGTGATACATATGCAATAGGAGAGATGTTTATGCTTCTTTTCAGAGCACACAATGCATATATGAATCACTGAGGAATCCTGAAACGAGTCCCTGAAGAGGTAATTTTTGAAATTTTATAAATGAGAATGTTGTGACATACACTATACACACATGAGTATGTGGAGACCCCTTCAAATTAGTGGATTCCGCTATTTCAGCCACACCCGTTGCTGACAGATGAATAAAATGTAGCACACAGCCATGCAATCTCCATAGACAAATATTGGCATTAGAATGGGTTGTACTGAAGAGCTCCATGACTTTCAATGTGGCACTGTCATAGGATGCCACATTTCCAGGTCAGTTGGTCAAATTTCTGCCCTGCTAGCGCTGCCCCGGTCAACTGTGGGTGCTGTTTTTGTGGAAACGTCTAGGAGCAAAAACGACTCAGACACAAAGTGGTAGGCCACACAAGCTTACAGAATGGGACCGTCGAGGGCTGACGTGCATAAAAATTGTCTGTCCTCAGTTGCAACACTCAATAGGGAGTTCCAAACTGCCTCTGGAAGCAACATCAGCACAAGAACTGTTCGTCGGGAGCTTCATGAAATAGGTTTCGATGGCCGAGCAGCCGCACACAAGCCTAAGATCAGTGTGTGCACTGCCAAGCGTCAACTGGAGTGGTGTAAAGCTCACGCCATTAGATTCTAGAGCAGTGGAAACGCATTTTCTGGAGTGATGAATCACGCTTCACCATCTGGCAGTCCGACGGACAAATCTGGGTTTGGCAGATGCCAGGAGAACGCTACCTACCCAAATGCATAATGCCAATTTAAGTTTGGTGGAGGCAGATTAATGGTCTAGGGCTGTTTTTCATGGTTCGGGCAAGGCCTCTTAGTTCCAGTGGAAGGAAATCTTAATGGTACAGCATACAATGTCATTCTAGACAATTCTGTGCTTCCAACTTTGTGGCAACAGTTTGGGGAAGGCCCTTTTCTGTTTCAGCATGACAATGCCCCCCTGCACAACGCAAGGTCCATACGGAAATCGTTTGTCAAGATCGGTGAGGAAGAACTTGACTGGCCTGCACAGACCTCAACTTCTTCGAACACCTTTGGGATGAATTGGAATGCCAACTGCGAGACAGGCCTAATCACCCAACATCAGTGCCCAACCTCACTAATGCTCGTGGCTGAATGGAAGTAAGGTCTGTGCAGCAATGTTCCAACATCTAGTGGAAAGCCTTCCCAGAAGAGTTGAGGCTGTTATAGCAGCAAAGGGGGCGGGATAAACTCCATATTAATCCCCATGATTTGGAATGAGATGTTTGATGAGCAGATGCCCACATACTTTGGTCATGTAGTGTATTTAGTATGATGATATTAAGAGACATAATAGAGACCGAGAGAGACAGAGTGACAGAGAGACAGTGGCTGAGAGAGAGAGAGACAGACAGCGTGGCTGAGAGAGAGAGAGAGACATTGGCTGAGAGCAAGTAGGAAGAAGATTTAAAAAAAAAAAAAAAGAGATAAAGAGATGGCAGATTGAAACAAGCATTCGTACCACACGCCAACCCGTGTTTCCTCATGTTCCTTTGATTCTAGCTGGCTTGTGTTAGCTTGCTACCTGGAAACTGTTCTGTCAGAGGAAGAGGCATGCTACCAGAGACAGAAACCGTGGCAACAGGAACAGCAGCAACAGCAATAGCTCATAACACAGGCCTAGTTTGAGATAGAGAAGCCACAGATAATGAAGGGAGTCAGATCCCCTAGTGGTCCCAGGCCTGAATCTGGCCAGGTTGCAGGATCAGAGCTGGCTATAGTGGCTATATGAGGGGGGGGGGGTCTTGGCTGTACTCAGACCTAGCTGTCCTATCAGGCATCATCCATTGTCCATCCACCAGGATCCATCTGGAAAGCCAACAACAAGAGTTTTGTTCTGAGCCTCTTAGCACAGCACAGCTTGTTAGCCAGGCCTGCCTCAATCTTGGTGTTTGGCTTTCTTATTCACCAATGTGTGCTCAACCTTGTACATTCACACATACACGTAGCCCAAGCTTTACACACTCATCATTTGCAGCCAATACTGGTCTGCAAAAAGACAGGCAGTCCCATAGGCTTCCTATCCAGCTTGTTAGGTACACTGCAGACTGTACTCTGTCCTGGCCCAAATCACCCTCTGTGTCACGCAAAACAAACAGCAGGGTCAGGAGATGGTGGTTGGACTGGTGAAGACTTCCAGGTCCAGCTATGCCGATATTAGTTGATTGTCTGAGCCAGATGGCCTAGTACATCGTTGGAGGATTAGATGATTTGTCTGTTACCAGTGTTGTAAAGGACAGCGTTCCAGAGTCTGACCATCACTCCAATTAGACCTGAAACAGATAGATCCCTTTTATCTTTGAAACAAGGGAGTGGACATTCATTTTAGTAGATGGTTTCATGGAAACTGCAAAATAGGTCAAGAACGTGTCCTGTGTTCACAACAAATAACCTTGTTGCAGCAGACTGGACTGTTATAAGCACAAACATTAACATTCCCATTACAGGACCAATGAGCATAGAGCACATGGCGAATGGTAAACTTACCAATTGCTGTCGTGATTGAAGAGAGGTTGTTCGCTACGTCATGCAGCATCCTTCAAAAATAGGAGAAACTCAAATAAACAAACATCCCAAACAATCTTGTGCCTGCTTGAAAGCCTGAGACAACAACCTTCAAAGCAGCCATGAAGAGGACCTATTGTTTGATGAGGCAGAGGCCATATAATGCAGTGCATTTTAAGTGAAGATGTTGAAGTACCTCTGGATGGTGACTCATGTCCCTGAGCCCAGAATACCTCACCACCATGGGCCAGAAACAAGATGAGAGGGAGAGAGAGATGTCTGGGTTTGCGTCACCAACCTCTATGATTCAGTTGTGTTTGTGCCATGTTCTTTCTATCAATTCCTTTGATAAGGCATCAGGTTTGTGGTCCACTGGGACTGCCAATAGATGGAGTTGATTGGCGCTCCACTCAGGGCCTGAGAGAGAGAGGAGAGGACGAGAGAACACAAGACGAGAAAGAGAATGTAAAGCCCCAGCAGAACCAGTACCCCTCCACACCATTGACCTGCATGATGAGCACAGCCCTGCAAAGTGCTTTTATTTTCCCCCACTCCATCTCTCCCCATGTATTGCTCTCCTCCCCCGTATCTGATGTTCTCTGTTCATTCATAGGAGATAAAAAGATGAAAGGAATGGAGACAATCATGAACTTCAGTATTGGATGTTTCTGTGGAAAGATACAGTTGTCTATTATCTTTTCTA
Source organism: Salvelinus fontinalis (assembly GCF_029448725.1). NCBI lineage: Eukaryota > Metazoa > Chordata > Actinopteri > Salmoniformes > Salmonidae > Salvelinus > Salvelinus fontinalis. The sequence continues at coordinate 6,251,727 of NC_074683.1, forward strand.
CATCTCATGTTGATTTGAATTTATTAGTCGTCAGTCCACTCAGATATGTGCGTGATTTCAAAACTCAAAAAAACATTTTAAAGAAGACTCCAGAAAACCATATACACCGTAATCAATATTAGCCGGTCACTGCTATACGTGCATTGCATACATGCGTCCTTTTTAATTCTGCTGCCGTCACTTCTTCACCCTTCTCTTTCATAAAAAAACTATTATACAAAAGAGCTGGAGGTACAACAGGCACAATCAGAGTCGGTTGGTTATTGTCCACAAAGGGTGTTGTGAGTCACCAGAACTCACCGTGTGGTGAGCACACACACTAACCATAACAGCTTGTTTTGGACTCCTACTTTATAGAAACCTTCACATGGACAGCTAGCTAGCCAGGGGGAAATTGATATATTACGCAATCATCAGTTTCTGATGGCAGTCGCAGTGGTATGTCTAAGAGAGAGACCGATGCATTCTACCATCCACACAGTGCAGCCAGTGTGGTTTTTTCCTTGAGCTAAAAAGTGCAGAGCTCCTGACTTTATTCGCAGGACTTTTGCCAATCACAATGTTTTGGTGATTATTTTCCAAGGATTAGGGGTATTTTTCCGGTAGATTGTAATAGCCTCTGTATATTCTAACCTCCTTTTAATCAGCGGGGAGAAGGAACAATCACTTCCATCACTGGGATGTAGCCGCTCTCCCAGCCAAAGTGTGTTGCTTATTTATCCAGCGTCTCAGACTCTCCCAGTTTATTTTATCAGACTGAGTGAAATTCCAGTATTGGCTCCAATTCGGGAGGTACTAGGGGCTCGTCTTGCCCCCTTCTCTAAGCAAATGTGGACAGGAGAAAGGTGTATAGGGTTATGAGGTGGGGGTAAATGTACAGTTTTAACAGTGGAAATGTTTCAGACACTGAGAAATAGGATCTCTTAAAGAGTCGGTGACAGACACGTGCTGAAACAGGCCGGTAGTGAGAGACGCGGTGGTGGGGAACACCAATAGGGCTGACTAACGAGAGGATGTGAACAGTGGGAACTGGGAACCCTTAATTAAGCAGCATTACAAAGCCATGGGCTCGTGTGTTTACCTGCATGTATGTCATCAAACTCATACACCAGAGAAAATCAATGGCAGATCAGCTTAAAGTATAACCATACACATACGCACACAGGCACCCACATAAAAAACAGCAGACGCGCGCACATACAATGATATTTGATCATGTATTATTCTACCTATATCAAAGGCTGGTTGTGTCAATTGATTTGCAGTATCGACTGGGGGGGTAAATTAAGGATTTGGGTCTACGGATTGGCACTGAAAAGGCCCTAAAGAGACAGCCACTGGTGGACCTATAGGTGCCGGATCTCTCACGTCTCACAAGATGGAGGTTCCTCAGAGGTGGAATAGGAGAACCATCCTCCTTAGTTAATTTTAATTTAAAAATAGAGTTAAACATTCAAAAAGTTATTATTTTTAGATAACTATACGAAATGCATTCACGTCACAAAATAATTGATTAAAACACACTGTTTTGCTTTGAAGGTCTACACTAGCCTCAACAGTACTCTGTAGGGTAGAACCATGGTATAGCCAGAACACAGATAGCTTCTGTCGTCTTCTGGGTAAATTTGACTTCAATACAGCATCTAGGAGACTCATTGTTCTCACCCCCTTCCATAGACTTAAACAGTGATTATGACAACTTCCGGAGGATGTTCTCAAATCTATCAGAACCCCTGCAGCATGAATTTACATGTTGTCCACTCAATCAAAGAATCAGAGAATGAATCTAGTACTGAAAACATAAGCTACAGCTAGCTAGCACTGCATAAAATGTGGCAAATTGTTGACTCAATAGTTGAACAGTTTTCTAATTCAATTCCTTTTCAAATGAAGGGGAAGCAAGAGAGAGCTAGCTAGCTAATATATATATATATATATATATATATATATATATATATATATATATATATATATATATATATATATATATATATATATATATATATTCATATAAACTATGAAATAACATATGGAATCATGCGGTAACCAAAAAAAGTGTTAAATCAAAATATATTTTTGTGATTGGGGTTCTTCAAAGTAGCCACCCTTTGCCTTGATGATAGCTTTGCGCACTCTTGGCATTCTCTCAACCAGCTTCATGAGGTAGTCACCTGGAATGCTTTTTTTTTTATTGTCACATGCACCGAACACAAAAGGTGTAGAACTTACAGTGGAATGCTTACCTACAAGCCCTTAACCAACAATGAAGTAAATAAAAAAAGGCTCATTCAATTAACCTGTGTGCCTTGTTAAAAGTTAATTTGTGGAATTTCTTTCCTTCTAAACACGTTTGAACCAATCAGTTGTGACGTGACAAGGTACGGGTGGTATACAGAAGATAGCCCTATTTGGTAAAAGACCAAGTCCATACTATGGCAAGAACAGCTCAAATAAGCAAAGAGGAAAGACAGTCCATCCTTACTGACATGAAGGTCAGTCAATTTGGAAAATGAAAGACCTTTGGAAGTTTCTTCAAGTGCAGTCGCAAAAACCATCAATCGGACACCAATAATAAGAAGAGACTTGCTTGGGCCAAGAAACATGTGCAATGCACATTAGACTGGTGGAATTCTGTCCTTTGGTCTGTTGAGTCCAACCGCCATGTCTTTGTGAGAGACACAGTAGGGTAACGGATGATCTCTGCATGTGTGCTTCTCACAGTGAAGCATGGAGGAGGTGGTGATGTGATGGTGCATTGTCTGTGATTTATTTCAAATTCAAAGGCACACTTAACCAGCATGGCTACCACAGCATTCTGCTGCGAAACGCCATCCCATCTGGTTTGCACTTAGTGGGACTATCATTTGTTTTTCAAAAAGGACAATGACCCACTGTGTAAGAGCAATTTGACCAAGACGGAGAGTGATGGGAGTGCTGCATCAGATGACCTGGCCTCCACAATCTCCCGACCTCAACCCAATTGAGATGGTTTGGGATGAGTTGGACCGTAGAGTGAAGGCAGCCGAAAAATGCTCAGCATATGTGGGAACTCCTTCAAGACTATTCGAAAAGCATTCCTCTAAAATATATTTTGATTTGTTTAACACTTTTGTATACTACACAATTCCATGTGTTATTTCATAGTTTTGATGTCTTCTGCATTATTCATAAAAGAAAATAGAATAAAATTGAAAACCCTTGAATGAGTAGGTGTCCAAACTTTTGACTCTTACTGTATCAGTGGTGGTTAGTGGCATTTATGATGAGGGAGGACTATTTTTTTTTATGAGCATGGCCTTATTTCAATTGCAGAATGTTGGATGACTGCCGTTCATATTCCATTCATCCAGTTCAATGTAACATTGATAGGTTTAGACGACTACTTGACACTCACATTTTCCCTATACAGATCATGAGGTTGCTACAACCTAGCCTATGAAAAATGTTTACAACGTAACAGTTGCAAACAAGTTTCTATTGGACAAATTCAGGTATTTTTTTATCCCTGTTTCGTTTGCTTGCATTTAGGAAACATTTTAACAGAATCAGCCGAATGAATACACCCCTGATCACGCAAACAGTGTTCACTTTCCTAGCAGCCACATTGTATTCATTCTAGCCTCCATGCATCTCCTCCTTTCCCTTCATTTGTGGACTTCAATGAACACCACATCAGCTGTATGTGACAAAAAAAAAAAAAAAAAACTTTCCAAGCCAAACCATGTCATAACCGCTACACACAGCCTACATCATTGTCCCCATATAAGCTAAAGTAATGAACTAGTCAACATAGCTAATAGTACTGTGTTAATAAACCCACTCCAATCATACAGTAACATTACAGTGTATAGTCAATAACCAGTTAAGCCGGTGGGCCCCGGTGGCAATACATTTATAAAACCTTGACTTCGAAGGTGTTCCAATGGTGTTGGCTAGTCAGCCAGCTAGCTAACATAGTATCCCTCTGTTTGAGCAACTAAAATAGCCAGCTGCATTTGCTATCTAAGTAAGTGAAACTGAAAAAAATACAACTTCTCTCGCTCCTTAATTTGTTGAAAACTGTTCAACTATTGTCTTTCTCTCTCTTTGAGTCAACTACTCACCACATGTTATGCACTGCAGTGCTAGCTAGCTGTAGCTTATGCTTTCAGTACTAGAGTCATTCTCTGATCCTTTGATTGGGTGGACATCATGTCAGTTCATGTTACAAGAGGTCTGATCGGTTGGAGGACGTCCTCCGGAAGTTGTCATAATTACTGTGTAAGTCTATGGAAGGGGGTGAGAACCATGAGGAGGACGGAAACTACTGTAGCTGTCCTTCAGCTACACCATGGTGCTACCAAAAAGAGTGCTGTTGAGGCTACTGTAGACCTTAAAAAGTTAGTGTGTTTTGATCAATTATTTGGTGACGTGAATATATTTAGTTATATCTAAAATAGGATAACTATTTCAATGTTTTATAATTAGATTTTTACAAAATTCACTGAGGATGGTCCTCCCCTGAGGAGCCTCCACTGTACTGTATATATTTTTTTACTTTCACTTAGCTAACGAATGCAGCTAGCTAATGTAGCCTACTCAAACAGAGAGGGATGCTATGTTAGCTATCTGGCTATCCAACACTGGAACTCTTCCAAGTCAAAGGAAACCTTTGGTTTTATTAATTTATTGCCACAGAGGCTGACTGTACACTGTACTGCATGATTGTAGCGTGTTTACTAACGCGCTACTTCTAGTAGCTATGATGTGACAACAATGTAGGCTATGTTTAGCAGTTAGCGGTCATGATATGAAGGTTTGGCTTGGAAAGGTTTTCTCCTGGTAACAGACAGCTGATGTGTTGTACACTGAAGTCCACAAGCGAAGGGAAAGGTGATACAAGGAGAGTGTGTAGATAGTTGCGGGAATTCATTATATATACATACACACAACGAGCAAAGTGATCATACTGTTTTTATATGGTGAACTGTTTTTATGAAAGTCAACTGTGTGAGTGTGATCAGGGGTGTGTTCATTCCGCCGATTCTGTTGAAAAACGTTTCTTAAAACCAGAAGCAAACGGAACGGCAATCAAAATACCAGAATTTGTCCAATAGAAATTCACATTTGCAACTGTTGGACTAATGATTACACCATAGATCAGCTAGATGTAGGCAAGCGTCTGCAAGGCTTTAAGGCATGCTCATAAAAATCCTCCCTCATCTTATACGGCACCTACCGCCACTAACAGACACCTTCAAATACAAATACACACTCCCTCCAGAGGCATGATTATCTCACAACACAGGACGAACTCAGAAATGACAACTAAAGCATTTGCTCATTGCCTTATTTCATAAAAAATTGGCAATAATTTTTTTTTTACAAATCTCATATCTAACAATGGGTGATAAACCATTCAGTGCTCACCACCCATTTTCATTTTCTTCTTTCTTTGTCTTCTCAGTGAGATGGATTCACGGTCGGAAGCAGCTCATTGGGCCACTGATGTTCATATCAAGTCTCCAATTAATTTCTCCATCACGTTAATGTGCAGAATCGACTGGTACCTCTTTGATCTGTATTAGTTAAGGTTTCACTACGTTTGATCCCTCTCACCAAGACCTCACGGCTGGACCTCTACTGCCGGCGGGTTACTTCTCAGCTCTTTGTTGCGGTCTCTGGTGTGTGTGTGTGTGTGTGTGTGTGTGTGTGTGTGTGTGTGTGTGTGTGTGTGTGTGTGTGTGTGTGTGTGTGTGTGTGTGTGTGTGTGTGTGTGTGTGTGTGTGTGTGTGTGTGTCTGGCTGTCTGTGGCCTTGCTGCCCTCAGGGACTGGCTACAAAGAGACTGAGCCCCTCATCTAGCTCTGTCTACCACTTTCACAGGCCATCAAAGTCAACCACAACACCCCATTAGTGGCCATTTGGGAGAAAACACATTTAAATAAATGAATGAATCCAAACAGACATCAAAATAACAACCATAACATTGTCTAAGCTATTAGTTAATACACCAGCTTAATAACCATAATGGTTGGTGTTACAAACCCAAAAACTAGCCTACTAACATATTGGCACTCAAGTCTAGGGTTGTTAGGCCTAGTTACATGGTCTGCAACCTGAATGAGCATGTATGAGAGAAATCATTCAAGGGAGACAGCAACCTTACCTTGGTCCAAGGTCAGCTCTCTCTCTTGACCTCTTGGTCAGCCAGTTAAAGCAGATTATTATTTGTTCAGATGGTGACGAAACATAAATATGTACAAAATTAGACAAATACAAAAGGCACGCCTAAAATAAAGACTCAAAAACAAATGAAAGGCCTCATTACCAGGAAATAAAACCAGCAGGCTCCCCAAGCTGGCACTCTGACGTTCACCCTAATTGGCAGCACCTGATGTGCTTATCAAGCCTTGGCTCAGAAGCCAGACCTGGTTGCTGCCACCTGGGGATGGAGTGTGGAAATGTATCCTGGATAGTGTATTTGTCTATGTCCTAACACTAACCTTGCCTCGATATCACAACAGTTGTAATCGGTCCCAAATAAAGTGTATTAATTGATAAGGAATTAATTTGTTTGTTAACGCAGGACATTGCTGCTTTGCCTTTCAACAAATTGTTTTCCATTTATCATTACGTGGTAATCCAGATAGAATACGTTGGTAAAACAAAGGCTAACTGGGGATTTTTCCCTATCAAAGCACAACCAGAATTCTATTGTGATACATAGGGATCCACATGCTGTATTAGAGATATTTATTTGTGTTAAATGTATTATGTCTTCTTATATTTTTTGAACCTTTATTTCATCAGGGAGTCCAATAGTGTACAGTATGTGTTTCTCTGTGCCAAACCCTAATGTTCATGTTATATATTCTTTGTATCAGACACTGGAAAGCATCTACTCACCAACAGAGTCATACTGTATTTGGTGGAATAGCATAGTACTGTCAAGTAGGTCTATTCTGATGAGAGGTTTGTTGCCCACACACAGTTATATCACATACAACAACAACATGCGCTTTGCAAGGCGGACTAAATGGCCCGCAGTGAATACAGTACACAGTGAATACCGACACATTGTAAATGTATTGAATGAAGCAGATCATGGAAGATTATTTGTACTTTACATATCAATCCAAAAGGCACAATAAGTGTCATCTTAACCCAGGATATCCAACGCCTGAAAATGGTCTGTAAGTATGAGAGCCGGAAACAACAGCATCAGAGTTACAGGCTAGAGCTAATATGACAGCAAGCAGACAGAAGAGGAAAGAGGATTGCTAAAGAAAGAAATATTTTGATTTTTGTAACATTTCTAGAGAGCAAAAGTTCATCTAAATTTTCTCATGCTTAGAAATGTCAAACCCAGTGAAAAAAACAAACGGGAGTAAATACCACTTAAGTCTCAGAGAAAGAAAGCAGCAGGTTTCCACCGCCATAGAAACAACTGTGAAAAATGCAATTCCACCGGCCTTTCTCCACTGAAGTGTCGGGGATTAGGGCACCAGAGGCACACAGGGCAACCCGCTGGTCCTACACTGCTCTCTCACAGGACCTGATATACAGGACCCATTTATATGCCGCCATTCCAAACGCCTGACTTATGGCCACACTGCCATTTTGGTGACATCTGCTAGGCATCTAGGAATCCGCTTAACCAACAACCTTTTCTCCATTCTTCTCATCCTGCTTTCTTTTCTTTTCTTTCATTTCATTAAATCTGGATGGGATGACACGTCTCACCTTTTTCATCCTCCCCTGTGTGAAATTCTCTTTAGTTATATTGAGGTTGGGGGGAAAAAACGGTTAAGAACCCAAACAGTGGCGACACCTACGGCGAGCGGAACAAGGGCGACCTTGTGTTTACATTTACGCGGAGCCACTACCCCACTGGGATATTGATGTGGTGTTACAGGCCTGGAGCTAGCCAGGCAGAGAGAGCAAGAGAAAGGAGGCAAAACGGTTCTCATAGTGCTTCGCCAAACCACTGGTCCACGGGACTCCAGGCTGCCCCCTTTTGTTCAGGTTGAGTAATAGTGTTTTGGATCTGCACACCTAATAAGAGTGTATCAGAGGGAACCAGTGACTCCCGACTCGACTGGAGAGAGAGGAGATTAGCTCTGTAGACATAGTGTAAAATGGATGCTTCCAAAGCTCGCTGAACGTGAAAGTGTGGGACAATTGTCTCGAAGAAAGGAGACAGGGGGTGTGTGTGTGTGTGTGTGTGTGTGTGTGTGTGTGTGTGTGTGTGTGTGTGTGTGTGTGTGTGTGTGTGTGTGTGTGTGTGTGTGTGTGTGTGTGTGTGTGTGTGTGTGTGTGTGTGTGTGTGTGTGTGTGTGTGTGTGTGTGTGTGTGTGTGTGTTGTATGTCTTGATCTGTGGATGTCTATGACCCAATGACTGAACCAACACTACATTCATCATCCCAGTGTTTTCCTTGTGCTTTAACAGCTTCTGTCCCTCTACTGACCCCACTGGTCAGACACAATATAGCATCACACAGATCTATGAATCACTGCATTGATAGCCATATCTCTTCAACCATGTAATTATTGCTATGTACATACAGATGGATTAGCTATTTACATACAGAATGTGCCCTGCTAGCCTCATATCCTACAGATGGCATAGGGTCATAGAGCTATAGAGGGCTGCTATAGAGAAACCATTTTAGATCATTCTCAGACTTGTGTGAATACTTGTTTTTGTGATATGATACATATATATTTGGGTTTCCTAGAAAAATAATACAGATTAAAAAAAGATTGTAGAAACAGATTGTAGATACGTTTACAGTTTTATTTCCAGAACACAGAGCTCGTCTTGAATTGCGTATTCAGTATATGTACAGCACAAGTGCACAGTCAAATATACAGTCTATCTATTTATTCATATTTGAAAGTGATTCAAAATATAGAAACATCCCCCCAGTTAAGTGTTCTGTGAACCATGTAAATGGATGCACAAGGAAGGCTTCTCCATATTAACTATTGATGTCTGGACTGTTGTGATGCTTCTATCTCTGCATGGCTCTGGTACTGGGAGGAATCAAAGAACTGGAATAAAAGTTACAGAGGACAAAATGAAATACATGAACATTTGTTTGTTAGAAAATGCATTTGCCTGTTGTGGAGAGCATGTATCTCTGAATAGACGTGGATGCATTTCTTCCTAATGCTTCAGCATGGTACTAAAATTCTCTTAAAAGCTGTTAACACTATACAAACCATGGAGTAAATAATGTGTGGAAATAAAAGCTTGCTAAAAATACAATAGTACAAATAAATAAAATAGACTTTCCATTTGGCTGTTGTATTATTGATATTGGACAAAATAGTCGAGGTGAAATAGTGGCTTTGAAGGACACATTGGGTCAAAACAATTCAAATATGCCAGGCACACGAACAGCAACCCAGAACTTATAAGGCGTCTTTTCACTTCTCCCCTCATTTCCCTGTCTAAGAGTTATAAATAAGTAAATGTCTCTCTCTTGCAATGATAGAAATGTTGCTTCTGCATTATCCATATGGGCCAAGGGCATAGAAGTTCAGCTTGTAGTGGACTCAAGCAACAAATAGCTTATTTAAAAAAAAACTTTTTTTGTTTTTACCACATTGTACTTAGTCAAAAGTGTACTCACAAAATAATAAATACAGTCCTTTATCTCTTTGCGATGATAAAACTCCTATTCTACTCAGCCCGTTTGGATCAGGAAGGTGAGTAAACTACTCAAGGGCCCCCTGTCTGAATCTTTCATTTGTAAATGGACCTAAGCTGTAGCAGCGCCACAACTACATATAGTACTGATTAGCCAGGATTACGTGTCATTATAGGAAAACAGCAACGGTAACTCATTGAATCTCTAATCCACCAAACATGGTTTGTCTTAGACACTTCCGAGCAGTCAGAACAACAGCACATGCCAGGTGGAGCTAACAGACTCACAGGTATGGGCTCATGCTCAGTAAATACTGTATCTACAAGCTTTTATCATTTATTTTTTTTATCTGAGTATGTGCTCAATAGGAACATGAAAGTAAGATTGTAAGTGTTTCTTTAAATTCTATGTGGCATTCTGTGGGATGATACAAAAATATATGAATTGACACGTTTTGTCTTAAAGGCGAGCACAAACTGTATGACCAATATATATACTAATATCGTATTAATTATTACTGTGCATGCCTGATTCTGCTGAAGCACTCTTATTTTAAATCCGTCAGAGATTATCATATAAAAAATAAAAATATGTAATCAACCAACTCCAAAAACCAACTATTCCGGAAGACCACTCGCAGACATGTCCCTCCGAAGGCATTATGTCAGCAAACAGCCCTGTTTGTTTTTCTTTAAAGGTGACGAGCTAAACTGTTCCCCCCTTCAAAAAAACTTTGGGATAATCCAGACTGACAGGGAGGAATGAGACGTGGGGGACACAATATCCTCTCTCATAATTTCATTCACCCAATCCCGCCTGTAGACCACAACTCTGCCCAGAGAGACTTTATGCAAGGGTCAGGGTGTCAGGATTAAGTCTAGAAAATGGAGGGGGCAACCCTCCCTTTTAACCCCCCGCCCCCAACAGCTCATGTCCCCCTTCCATAAAGTCCACCAGCTGTTATCTTGTACTAAACCCTGCTGAAGAGAAAGGGATCTATAAGGCCCAATCAGAAGATATGACTGTGGGGTTAGTGCGCCACCATCAAGTACGGCTGAGGTAGATGTACAGAAGGCTGACGGAGAGTGTTCCACAGAAAACCAGATTTGAGATTCAAAAGGGCTAACACATCACCCACCATTTTAGCCCTGTCAAACAAAGACACAACAAACACTTTCAGAGTGATTAAACACTCAATGTACCGAGTTTGACGTCAAACTTTGCTGAAGGGGGAGAGCAGAGATAGAGGCGAGGTGTAGGGTAGATCAAGCACACGTACTGTATATGATGTGAAAGAGTAAGTCAGTTGCAGACGCAAACATTGTTGTGCAGTGACTGGAGGGCTGACGGGCTGGATGGACAATCCAAAAACTTGTGACAGTTTTGGGGTGAGGGAACAGCCGCGGGACAGACTAGCTGGGAGTTCATGAGAGGGGCAGTCTGGCAACGTCTGGAGAGAGGAGGGAACTGTTGTATCCTTCAGTCTAAACCTATGAGCAGTCACCATCCTCTTCCTCATCATCAGCATCATCATTAATGAACTCCAGATGAACCCAAAGGAATTGGTTCATTTCACTTGGAGATTGGAAGGTTTCTGGATTGTTTGGCTTAATAACCAAAACAGAGGAGGTGAATCTGCGGCCGCACTGACCTGAAATCACTTATTTTGGATTTGAACATGCACAATTCAAAAGGGACTCGCACATTTGAGCTATCTTTGATGCAGATGCATGGTAACAATTGAATAAAATTAGAGAAAAAAAATTGAACCTCGCACACTGCTCTTGCTAGTATCACTGCTCTTTATTAAGATTTACATCCCGGCGTCAATGAGACCCAAACAGAGATTTATTTGAAAATGCAAAAATGTTACATAGCAGAACAAGCGGAAACTTTGTCACAATCTGTTTTAATAATAATAATAATTATTATTATTGTTAGTATTATTTTTATGACATAGTTATACAGGTATTTGTATAGGGAATATTTAAAGCATTATGTTGTTATCATATATTGAACGTTGTACTATACTTGAGAGACGTTTTATAGACAAACTATATGCCTACACTTATTTATTTTTTTTACCTAATTTTTACTGGCTTTCCAAAATGTACAGAATAAATAACAATTGTTAATTTAAGAGAAGTACATTCCAGTTTATTAGTATTGTTTGTGTACAATCTTTTTTCACCTTTTACACTTGTATATACAAATATTAGGTATAACAAGTATTCCATTGGAATGTATGAGATATTATGTTTTTGGCATAATATTGAAAATATGAATAAAATACAGGCCTAAAGTACTTCATACAAAAAAGATTTGCAAATGTAATCCTGTAAATCGAATTGATTAAATTATATTGTCGTATTTCAGTGTCACAATACATTATTTTAACTAATAAATGATGAAATACATGTTCCATTCAACTCCACATGGCTGACATGTTTGACCTAAATATTTATTATATTTTAAAATGGCAAAAAATGTTGTTGGTTAGCTCCACTAGCAAAGCAGCACATATTTGAAAGTAAAAAATAACTCATAGGTTTTGTTAGTAACTATTATAGTACTATTATAGAGTGGCAGTTAGAACCCACTCCTGTTGATGTAGGGACCCAAGTGGAACGAGGCCGGAGAACAACATGTGACACATATTCTTAATGTATTCCATATCTCACATTTCCATGCTTTGGCTGGAATCTCAGACCTCCTCACATGACCCTAACAACATAATTACACACAATTTACATCACATTCACTGTTGGCACTCATTCAAGATTTTAGAGGAAAACAAGTACACCAGACCTATCTTTTTTTTCTTCTCTAGTCATCGAACCCCTGCGACGAGAAATACCAGAGATATGATGAGATGAAATTTGAAATCCCGAAGAGCGATTAATTCATTCTCACACATGGGGGGGCCAAGCAGGCAGGCATTAAAGCGGGGTCGGCTTCAATTTTGGTCCATTAATCTCCAAAATATGGACCCCATGCCTGAGCCAATGGGATGGCCAGATCTGACCGTCTCCTACTGATACATGGAGTTCATGTGGAGTTCATCATGGTGGCTGTGGCAACATCGAAGACTTTCCATCTTAACTCAGAATGCGGTCACAGTGGCCAAAAAACACCCGGTCTAAATGAGTGGTGGTAGTGATGAGGAAATAGTGTTAAACGAACAGAATGTTCTCTTCCTCATACAGTAAATATTTTATTTGCTAGTTTTCAGTATTATTTTAGATTTTCAGGAGGGTAAGGAAATGTAGACTATCAGAAAAGACTTACTTATTTTACATTTGTCATTAAGGGATATAACCCTCAGTCTCACAAGAGAAGTTATCTTAGATTTTTAATTAAGCTGTAATTGACCTACATTTATGAGTTTCCCCCCTATGTTTTGCATTCTACCAAAAACTGTAAAATCCCCGTGGATTGATGAGGAATTGACAAATTGTATGGTTGAGAGGGATGAGGCAAAAGAAATGGCAAATAAGTCTGGCTGCATAACCGACTGGCAAACATACTGCAAATTGAGAAATCATGTGACTAAACTGAATAAGAAGGAAGAAACTACACTATGAAACAAAGATACATGACATAAAGAATGATAGTAAAAAGCTTTGGATTGAGTGTGGAAAAGGTGAAAAAAAATATTGTTGTCTATCAACAATGATAAGCCACCGGGGTCTGACAACTTGGATGGAAAATTACTGAGGATAATAGCGGACGATATTGCCATTCCTATTTGCTATATTTTCAATTTAATCATACTAGAAAGTGTGTGCCCCCAGGCTTGGAGGGAAGCAAAAGTAATTCCGCTACCTAAGAATAGTAGAGACCCCTTTACTGGCTGAAATAGCCGACCAATCAGACTGTTACCAACCCTTAGTAAACTTTTGGAAAAAATTGTTTGACCAGATGCAATGCTATTTTACAGTAAACAAATTAACAACAAACTTTCAGCATGCTTTTAGTGATAGACATTCAACAAGCACAGCACTTACACAAGTGACTGATGATTGGCTGAGAGAAACTGAGGATAAAATATTTCTAAAACTTAAAAGCATTGTATTTGGGACAAATCCTTCACTAAACCCTAGACCTCAACTAAATCTCGTAATAAATAATGTGGAAATTGAACAAGATGAGGTAACTTAACTGTTTGGAGTAACCCTGTACTGTAAAACTGTCATGGTCAAACATATTGATACAGCAGTAGCTAAGATGGGGAGAAGTATGTCCATAATAAGACGCTGCTCTACCTTCTTAACAGCACTATCAACGAGGCAGGTCCTACAGGCCCTGGTTTTGTCACACCTGGACTACTGCTCAGTCGTGTGGTCAGGTGCCACAAAAACAAACTTAGGAATATTGTCATTGGCTCAGAACAGGGAAGCAAGGCTGGCCCTTGGATGTACACAGAGAGCTAATATTAATAATATGCATGTCAATCTCTCCTGGCTCAAAGTGGAGGAGAGCTTGACTTCATAATTACTATTGACATGTTGAATGCACCGAGCTGTCTGTTTGAACTACTGGCGCACAGCTCGGACACCCATGCATACCCCACAAGACATGCCACAAGAGGTCTTTTCACAATCCCCAAGTCCAGAACAGACTATGGGAGGCGCACAATACTACATAGAGCCATGACTACATTGAATTCTATTCCTCATCAAGTAACTGATTGAGGAAAAAACAGATACCCCCTCTGGAACAGAGGGGACTGTGAAGCAACACAAACATAGGCACGGTCAAAAGCATACACACACACACGATAGCATGCGCACTATGCACACACGTACACATAGATTTTGTACTGTATATATGTGGTAGTGGTGGAGTAGGCGCCCGAGGGCACACAGTGTGTTGTGAAAGTATTGTAAAGTTTTTAACATTTTATTAACTGCCTTAATTTTGCTGGACCCCAGGAAAACTGGGATCCATATTAAATTGGGATCATATTAAATACAAATACATTAACCTATTTATGTGAAATTCCAATGGAGTCTGCATCTGCCCTGCTTTTGCATATGTGGCCATTGACTGGGACACTACTGCCATCAACAGGGCACTGAGCGTGTCCCGTGACACAGTCCAGCCCAAAATTAATCAAGACTCGCATCCACAAACAGTTCATGTGAGTGTGTTCCGCAGTATGTACTATTATCCTCTGAGACTGACTTAGAATCACAGGAACTCTTGACCTCACACATGCTGCTCTAAACAGGACTTTATACACAAAATCGTCAGCGGTGTGATGAATGTAGGACACTGCTTGTGCCCTGCCACTGTATGACAATGTGTCTGTGTCTGTTCTCTCCTCATCTCTCAATCTCCTCTGAGAGCATTAGAGTGATAATACTTTAGAGGCCACTGCCCGCCTCTAAACCTCTCCCTCCAGGCCTGCCATGAACCTTTCACCCAACCATCATATCACAGAGAACAAGGGATTGGAATGAAATAAATAGAATAGGCCATGGTGTGGTGTTCTAGTACAGTATTCCCCTCATTTAAGTCTGATTAAAGAATGTCATTTAAGGGTATTTTTTTTATATTAAAGTGTCAAAATCACTTCCTGTCCCAGGTGTTAACAACAAATGGATTGAGACATGTTTGCCATGTTTTATTTACGGTAGTCATGATTAAAGTGTCTGTGTGTATGTGTCCGTGAGTACGTGTGTGTATGTGTGTGTGAGGGTGCGTTGCATAGATATGGGTGCGCCTGAGTAGAGTGTCTGTGCAAAGAAAAGTAATGGTGTTGGTTTCAATGTTATGCGGTTTGCTAACAACGCTACCACTAAACAAACAGGCAATCAACACAAATGCCAAGGCTGACACATTGATTTACGACGAAAACAATAAAAACAAATCACTTTCAACATAAATTACAGAATTAATACAAACATCCCAAGTAAATTACAGACTCAATTGTCTCTGGGAGGCCATGCTTATGATATGGAAATAATTTGGTGTTGATTAGGCCGCCGGGTTGTTCGATATAACGTTGTGTGCTTCAGTGGCTAAACTAAATACTGCTCAATCAAGGACCTGCGTGATATTTCAATAATGATCTAGGCCGGCGGAGATTGATTGAACCATTGTTTTCGTCATAAACTCTCTCATGATATCTCGATCAGGAGGACTGGACACAGAGTTGACAGAGAACCGGGCTGCTATGTAGGTTAGCTCTACAAAAAGTGCTTTAAGCCGAAAGAGAAATAAATAAAGAAAGTGTTTGGAGAGGTGAGTGCTCGGTCAGCTAGTCTGCATATCCCATCCAATGCCACAGTTGTGTCACATCTGAGGGTGGTCATTAGGCCGTTACTGATCTAATGTGTGCTGTCTACCGTACAAACTCGGAGCCAAACACGGGACACACAGAAACAGGCTCACACATAATTCCAATAGATACTGTTGAGATCCAAATTTACCTCACACAATTATGCATGCCATTGTATCTTTAATTCATGTGAGAAAAAATGTATGCATATTTGTTTCCTGCTAAGAATTGTATTTAAATGGTTTGAAAGCCATCCCTGGGTATTTTGGGGAAACAATCCATAGATTTGTATGAGTGAAAATGCTTGGTGCCATACAGATACATGAGACGTAGCTCTTAGTTTTTTGCTAGAAGAAATAATAACATTTAAAATTCACGAAATTATAATGTCTTATTGACATACATTATTTAACATATACAGTGCCTTCAGAAAGTATTCACACCCCTTTACTGTTTACCATATTTTGTTATGTTACAGCCTAACATTAAAAATGAATTAAAGCAAGATTTTTTGTCACTGGCCTACACACAATACCCTATAACGTCAACGTGGATGATTAAAAAAAAAATGTTTACAAATTACTAACAAATGAAAGCTGAAAAGAAAAGCTGAAATGTCTTGAGACAATAAGTATTTAACCCCTTTGTTATGGCAAGGCTAAATAAATTCAAGAGTAACATTTTTCTTAACAAGTTACATAAAAAGTCTGGGCGATGAATTCACCTTTCAACAGGACAATAGCCTAAAACACAAGGCCAAATCTACGCTGAGTAGCTTACCAAGAAGATAGTGAATGTTCCTGAGTGGCCGAGTTACAGTTTTGACTTAAATCTACTTGAAAATGTATGGCAACAACTGAAAATGGTTGTCTAGCAATGATCAACAACCAATTTGACAGAGCTTAAATAATTGTTTTAAGAATAATGGGAAAATGTTGAACAATCCGTTTGTAGGAAGCTCAGGGGTGTGAAGACTCATGTAAACTAGATATTTCTATATTTAATTTACAATATATTTGCAAAAAAAATTTAAAACATGTTTTTACTTTGTCATTATGGAGAAGTGTGTGTACACAGGCTGTAACACAACACAATGTGGAATAAGTCAAGGGATATGAATACTTTCCGAAGGCAATGTACATGTTTTGAAAGGCAACAAAATGGTCTAGATAATGCGCTACGGTGCTGAAAAATTGCATATTGTACCTTATCAGATCATCATACTTTACGGCTCATCATCTTTTATAGCTTACACTACTTGGGGAGAGGACAAATGTGAAGGATAGTGAATGGTTTAGAAGGTTGTGGTTTACACCTGTTGATGTTTTTCTCCTCTGTAAGGTTTGTGTGGGCCTAGGGCTGTCATTGTGAAGTTATTCTAAAGCGTGAACTCTCCGTCACAAAGGGCCAGCCATAGAACAACACCGGGGCAATATACCACTCTACTGCAAGGAGTGAAATGTGGTCTTGTAGACATGATGAGAAAGGGCAAAGTGACAATTTCTGTTTGAGAATGTTGACTGAAATGTGGTAGTACACCATCACAGCTAGCACGGCAACCTGGCAGGTGCATTACTGTACCCACAGATCAGTGGTCCATTCACACGCATTCGTATCTCTGTGTACCGGATTTCCAGAATAGCACAAACTGACATTTAGAGGTGTGTGTGATTTCTGTGTGTTTGAGTGTCCTTCCATTTCACAGTGGTCATGTAAAACACATCGTGTCTCTGTGACTTAGATATGGAGTGACCTCTGCGTGACCAGCTACTCTCACCCACTCATTTGCCGACGGGGATACACACAAAGAACATGGACACGAAAAGTGAAAGTCTCCTGACTTTTTTCCTTCCGCACTCACCTTGAAAATGAACTATAAAAGAGATAAAAGTTTGATGTAGGTAAATGCAAGTGCAAAGCATTTATCTGCAAAAACTTGTTTTAAATCGACTTCTTGGTTTCTATATTGTCTTTATGTGAGTACATCGAGTCAAGAGTGGTAGAAGTGGATGCAAGTTTGAATATGTTTCTAAGATTACAGTTTTCTTTTGGTCTGTCTCCCAAGCTTCTGCAATTACTTTTGACCTCCATTTGAAGTTTGTAATTGAAAGACTACAGTAAACTTTAAGAAATGTAATATTGTCAGCCTTTAAAATCAAACTGTTAGTCAAGCGCAATTGTACAACTACTCATTTGGTGTCATTGCATGTATTCCACTAAAAAGTAAAGAGGTTAGGGTTGTGTAGAGATTCTACAGGCCACAAAAAATGATTTGGATTACTGAAAAGGGAATAGCTTTGCTCTTGTCCTAATGATTAATCTTAGTTCACAAATATTCAATACATTAATATGAGCAGTGAGTTCACTTGTTTGGTAGATGTTCAAATCATCGTACATACTGAAAATACGAAATATGTTTCCTAACTGATTCCTATATGCATACACTTAAAACCTCACATTTTCAGATAATCCAGCTTTGATCTCAGCATATGGATCTCAAGGTACATTCGGCTCTGTCTTTCTTCAATAAACTAGAAACTATAACTATTCTTCAATAAATTAATGCAAAGTACAGTATACAATATTTGTATATATATATTTGATATATAACTACATAAAAGTAGAAATAAAACTGTAACATTATCAGCTTTCTATTTTTATCTAAATACTCATAATAATTATTTCAACATGGACAGTACAGTGTCCCAGATGTTATGTAGTTCAACTCATAATAACTTATTCATTTATCCTACTCTTATTTAATTGAATCAATTCCACATAAATTAAGAATGCACCGCTCAGTACCAATTTGTTATTTTATTTGATCAATGTACAGTTTGTTAAAATGTAAAAAAAAAAAAAAAAATTGATATGTACAGGTATTTTATTCTTATCGTACAATATACAATAATTTATTTTACATGTGAAACATACCGGAGTGTAGTTGAATATAAGAAAATATGAAACCACACAGAACAACCATCTCACTGGGATTAAATAATTATATCAGCGTCAATAATCAGTTGTACAAAAAAGTCTTAATTCCGGTTCTATTTTGAAGTACGTTTTCTACTTTTCTGAACACATTTCTAAACCTACAATATCTTTGGGAATAGTCTATATAAGGGTAATCTGATGCACTTCACAGTTAAAAAAATTACTGATGAAAAATGTAATAATGATCTTGTAATTTTTCAACAATTATGTAATTAGAAACTATTATTGTTTTGTAAATTCAGCTGTAGTTAAAACAAAAGAAAAGGGATGTATTCATCTTCTAAAAATTAATGCAAAGTATATTTCTAAATAATAAACAGGGTAGTCATAGACAAAAATCGAATTGTCTGCTTCCTGATAAAATAATGTTTATATAAAGTATAAACATTATTGACTGTATATGCTGTATGCATATCTAAATAATCATCACACTCAACCTTGAATATAAATGTAATTCATATGTTATAAAGGTATGACATATCAATAGTTGTAACATGTTAAACAATTGCATACTAGTGTAATTTAACTGTACCCACATCCACATTTTGCTTCTACATTTGGGGATGTGTCACATGTTGTGATCAAGCACAATGTCCTGCAAATACATGCTGTCTGCCGAAGTCTGACAGGGCCCGGAACATAGTTCCACGGTCCCACCTGAGGCATGGACTCTACCCCAGCTTCACCCCGTTACATAAAGACGAGACACACAGCTCTATGGGGAAGACAGACATGAGACAATGTGACTACATGGCCATAGAGAGAGAGAGAGAACTCAAAGGCCATTTCACTAACCCAAGCACATGCTGACCTAAATATTGTACTTAATGGAATAGTGTTCATTTTCTCTTTACTATCCTGTATGAACAGCATGTGTGTGTGTGTGTGTGTGTGTGTGTGTGTGTGTGTGTGTGTGTGTGTGTGTGTGTGTGTGTGTGTGTGTGTGTAGCATAGACCAGATACAAACAGTGGTGTTCTTATTTTCCAGTTGTACAAAACCGCCCTGGTGAAACATGATAGGCTGCAATCATAAAGGTATGGCTGTAATTTATGTTCTCCCCTGATGATAATTGCTGCCTGGACTCTTCGTAGTGCCCCACCAGTTCACCTACTCTGGTATTCAATTATGTACGGGGAACAAACCCTCTCGTAACAGAGACGATTGGCTGCTCAGGATTTCACCTTCGACCCTGTGTTTTATCAGTCTCATCCTGCAGGAAGGCAGTTTGGTTTGTGGGAGAATCCGCATAACTGACTGATGACTAGGGATATATTACCTTGATGGGGTCAGGAGAAAGTTGGAATCCCTCATTTACTTTGATCAATTCCATGTTGGCTGTTTCATATTAAATTTAGAGTAACTCAAGTGAAGTACTAAAGTAAAGTCAAATGTTTGAGGTAAAATGTATAATATTACAATTATTATGCAATTCACGGTTTAAATCATGAATGCATTAGTATAGCTATAAGTATTGTAATATCTGTAATATGATTAATATGGTATTGTTATATGTTATAATATGTCACTAATATGTTATTGCTATTTAATACCTGTAATGGGAATGGTATGTGGTTAATCCTGAGAGGACTGAGTGATGACTCAGAGTGATTATGAAGTGGCCACAGAAGAAACGATGCAGGCTAAAGTAAGATGGATTCCTACGCAAACGTTCAGTCTGTAAAATAGGTCAGCCAGTCATAATGGGATTGAACTTTTGACCTGAGAAAGAAATGGTCTCTATTGTTCCAACATTGGCCTGACCGTACCCATCCTTATTATCACATGTATGTATCAGATTTATCAAGTGATTTACTTGTTGTCGATAATGTTATTTTATAAGGATGTATTGGATGTATTGCTTGTAAAGTATTGGAGGTGGAAACAGTATGGCTCCCCCGGTGAGTGGAAACAGAGTTTGGAATTAAAGATATGTGTCAGCTAATATCAGGCTCTAACATTCATTACAGCAAGGAATGTTTTACAGTACAATTGAGAAGCAATGCTCATGCAGCTACTGTACTAACGCAAACATTAAAAGTTCATGGCACAGAATGTTATATTAAACAGATTTGTTCCCCTTTGTTGCGTATACATTCAGCCTTGTTAGAGAAGTATTGAATAAGATCGGCAGACCGAGAGTTGCTTCCTCTTTTTTTTTAAAAATGGTTTTGCATAATGTATTTCCGCTAGTTATGACTTGATTTCTGTCCACAGCAAGCCTCCATTTGGCTTCATGGGCGAGCAGCTGCATTTATACACACAAGAAACAAGATGGCGGCTTACAGTACCTTGTGTCTCCAACACGGTTTCCTTCCTGTGTCGGAGAGTGACTGTGCCACCTCGACGACAAATCTTTTAGAACTATGGATGCCATATTTCAATCTCTCCCTTCGTCCGTGGCACGAGGCACCCAGAAATAATGTTTTTTATAGACGTTTTAAAGTAAGTCCTTGTTACTATAAAAACCTTATTATCAACTCTCTAAATCACAAATGTCTATGTTTTGATATGAACAAAAATGCTAAATAATCAGACGGCAGGTTTCCGTATGCCTAGCATACATTCCCTTTCTCTCCCGTTCCCTTTCGCTCTGTGTCTCATTGTCTCTTTTTGAGTGCTATTCCTAGCCTTCTCGGTCTGCAGCGGGCTCATAATATCAGATTGCACAGCCTGCCCTGGCCAAATGTGAATTTTATACTCTAGTGAACACAGGCTTTACACTTTCATTAGCTCACATTCTCCTCAGCAGTGCAAATGCCATGTCGCAGGACGAGGGGGCCCCGGCTGACTGGGGCTGACAGGGTGGAGGAGGTGGGAGGGCGGGGGCTGCCGGAACGAGTGTGGAAAAAAGGACTTCCGGAAAGTACAGCTTGCCCTAAAGGCACAGGCCCCAGAGCCAAAGACCAAGTCAAAGGACTGTTGCCTGATCGGCCACATATTGTAAACACCAGCATGGTAAAGAAGATACCACCCATTGCTTGGAGTAGATGTCGTAATTATTTCCCCAATGTGTGATACTGCTCCTAATTACGTAATAATTAATATTTATCTGGAGCAATTTTACACTTCTACACACATAGATTCTTGACAAGTGTGTAAAATTCATTTTTAGTAGTGCAAATATTTGGTTTCCATTACTGCTAACTTAATTACCTCCATTGGTATTGAAGATTTTCAATTTACAGATGAAAAGCTAAATGAATATATGATGAAGTCATTAATTGCATTGTTTAATTGAGTTCTATTTCTTTTTCTCCTTAATAGTATTTTCTCATACCTTATGTATGATTAATGTTAACTGCTCACCTCCCTTTAAGTAATACCATACACTTTTAAGAACAAGACAATCTGTGGATGAAAACAAGAGTTTGAAATAGGATTACTTTCCTCTCTTTTTATACGTTGTTGTAGTTGTCTATCTCTTTGCCGCCCATCCTCAATTTGTGCTTTGTGAGCCAAAATGAACCAAACAAATTGAAAGGAGAAATGTACACGTACATCAACATCTCCAGATAGAAAAAGGGGCCAAGCGATACGAGAATTGTTTCTGTCAGCTCTCCCCCTGAGAGATGAAAGCAAATGCTGGCTCTGTCTGAAGCTATTAGGTCGAGGAGTGCTTCTCGGCCTACCCTCTTTGCTCCCGCTCACGACTCTGCTCTCTCCAAAACTCACGACTGGCACACAAACTCAGCTTCATACAAAGTTGTTTCACACACTTGTAAGAATTGACTTCGATCGTTCCTATTTTGTGTTATTATATAAAGTCAGAAAATTCTGTAACCTACCTACATAACAGTAGATGTCCACTACATGTCATTCAACTACTAAATTAACAAAATTTTGCAGTAGCTTGCTGGTAGTTGAACTATATTAAAATCTAGGTAGTACTTTCAGTAGTTATTTACGTTTTTGTCATGTTGCGTTGTAACTACTGGAACAACACACTCCTTTAAAAACATACATATATATTTGCGATGAAGGCAATCATTTTGGTTGTTTTTCAGGAAACACACCTCTCTACTTCTCACTTCAAACAGAGTTTTTGTGTTTAATAGGAGGCAAAATGACACGTTATGTTAACGTAGGAACCCAAATGGATTTGTTCGTGTAGATTTCTATACGATACATTTTCACGAAGTAGCTTTAGTTCAGTAAACTATGTGTATCATAAGGATAGCTTTAGTTCAGTACACTATGTGTTAAATAAGGATGGCTTTAGTTCAGTAAACTATGTGTTAAATAAGGATGGCTTTAGTTCAGTAAACTATGTGTATCATAAGGATAGCTTTAGTTCAGTAAACTATGTGTTTCATAAGGATAGCTTTAGTATAGCTTAGCTTCTTCCTAAGTGAAATAGTTGGTAGGTTGATGGACCTGACCAGAGTAACAGGCCAACACTGGGATCTCCATGGACCTGACCAGAGTAACAGGCCAACACTGAGGTCTGCATGGACCTGACCAGAGTAACAGGCCAACACTGAGGTCTCCATAGACCTGACCAGAGTAACAGGCCAACACTGAGGTCTCCATGGACCTGACCAGAGTAACAAGCCAACACTGAGGTCTCCATAGACCTGACCAGAGTAACAGGCCAACACTGAGGTCTCCATGGACCTGACCAGAGTAATGGGCCAACATCAAGGTCTCCATAGACCTGACCAGAGTAACAGGCCAACACTGAGGTCTCCATGGACCTGACCAGAGTAATGGGCCAACATCAAGGTCTCCATAGACCTGACCAGAGTAACAGGCCAACACTGAGGTCTCCATGGACCTGACCAGAGTAATGGGCCAACATCAAGGTCTCCATAGACCTGACCAGAGTAACAGGCCAACACTGAGGTCTCCATAGACCTGACCAGAGTAATGGGCCAACATCAAGGTCTCCATAGACCTGACCAGAGTAACAGGCCAACACTGAGGTCTCCATGGACCTGACCAGAGTAATGGGCCAACACTGAGGTCTCCATGGACCTGACCAGAGTAACAGGCCAACACTGAGGTTTCCATGGACCTGACCAGAGTAATGGGCCAACACTGAGATCTCCATGGACCTGACCAGAGTAATGGGCCAACACTGCATAGACCTGACCAGAGTAATGGGCCAACACTGGGGTCTCCATAGACCTGACCAGAGTAATGGGTCAACACTGAGGTCTCCATAGACCTGACCAGAGTAACAGGCCAACACTGAGGTCTCCATGGACCTGACCAGAGTAATGGGCCAACACTGGGGTCTCCATAGACCTGACCAGAGTAACAGGCCAACACTGAGGTCTCCATGGACCTGACCAGAGTATTGGGCCAACACTGAGATCTCCATGGACCTGACCAGAGTAATGGGCCAACACTGGGGTCTCCATAGACCTGACCAGAGTAACAGGCCAACACTGAGGTCTCCATAGACCTGACCAGAGTAACAGGCCAACACTGGGGTCTCCATAGACCTGACCAGAGTAACAGGCCAACACTGAGGTCTCCATGGACCTGACCAGAGTAATGGGCCAACACTGAGGTCTCCATAGACCTGACCAGAGTAATGGGCCAACACTGAGGTCTCCATGGACCTGACCAGAGTAATGGGCCAACACTGGGGTCTCCATGGACCTGACCAGAGTAATGGGCCAACACTGAGGTCTCCATGGACCTGACCAGAGTAATGGGTGAGGGCCTTGTCTTGTCAACACTTTGTCTTGTCATCAATTTGTCTCTTGCTCTAATTTCTGCTCTAGTTTCTGTTGTTAAACCATCAAGTTCAATCAGTCCTCAATCTACATATGTTTACTGTATTTATGGAAGTATGTAGGTGGGGGGAAGAAAGAGTAAGGAAGGTAGCAACAGTGTATTAGTGGCCACATGGGGCCAAGGAGATGCACAAACTCCCCGTCCTCCATCCGATTAGAAAATATGGCATTTTAGGAAACGTATTCTACTTCCTCTTTCACGTTCTCTCTCTCTTTTTTTTAATGGATGAAATATGGCGGGTTCATGTGGAGTGCAGTGATTACATTTTTGAATGGCGCTAAAATGGAAACCTCTCTGGGGCACTCCCTGACCTGTCATCCTCCGTCTTCCTCCAATGGATCTGATGAGTGCCGGCCCTTCTCGCCATCCTATTTGCCTCTTTCTCTGTCTCTGTCTCTTCCTTCCCTTTCTATCTCTCCCCCTGTCTATTTCTCTCTCCCTCACGCCTCTCTCTCTCGATCTGCCCCCACACTGTGTCTCTCTCTCCCTCCCTGGCCCTAACCCCGCTGGGCTGGCATGGCACATTGAAGCGCTGTACAGCACAGCAGAGTGCCCATCCCTCCTCCCCTCTCTGTTCATCCTCAGTGGCGCTGATAGGAGATCTGCTCTTTAAACTAATCATCCGTTATGTGAAACAGACCTGATTATAGGCTGACAGAGGGAATTAAGGCGGGCCGGGAGAGGTCAAAATGAGTGCTCCGCCATCCAACGACCAGGCGCAAGTGCTTATGCCGACTTTTATTTGTATTGCTCGGTTTATTTTTATATTCGAGAAACACTCAAGCAGTTCAGATGTGCAGCTCAAGTACTATTTGGTCATCTATTTGATTTGTTTCTTTGTTCTTTTTTCATCTTGCAATAGGATGCGGTCAACCATAGGAGTACGCAATTATAGTCCTATTTGTATCTGCTTCCATCCACTTTCTATGACATTATTTCTATGTTATAAAGCCTTACAATAATCTGTAGTTTAATTTGGCAGTATTAAGCCATATATATATACACATACATATTTAGGCTTATTTCTAAATAATCTGAATCCTGAGTTGTATTTTGAGTTGTATCCTGTCCCTGAAATAAAGGGACAGGATCTAAGTGTGTCCACATCCTGTTTTGTTCATTGACATAATTTGGATTTTATTGAAGCATATCTATATTAAACTGTATTTGTGATCTGCTGTTCAGAGATACAGATGCAATGCCTTATGGGTATGGTAATTGTTTAGCGTTACTGTATAGTTAACGCAGAGGTCAGAAATCTCTCATGACTGATGCGTAGTTAATACACTGAAAGCTACTCCACGTCTATTTCTACTGATGTCCCCCATACTTTGCACCTTGCAATTTAAAAAGGGTTTAATTTTGGTCAATTGCATAGAACTCTTTAAAACATGATAATTGCATGGACAATTCAATTCATTAAAACTATGCAGGTAATAGGTCATCGGCTACAAATTAGAGTGCAGTAGTTATTTTAATGAAAGCCTCAAAGTTGCCTCCTAGAATGGAATTGACATGCAGATTAAAGAGTAACCTAGAGGAAAAACTAAACAAAAACGAATCACACACAATCACTGAGTCATACATTTTTAACTGAATATTTTTGAACATCAGCACTTTCACGTCAAGGAAATGTTAAGCAGCTGTACACAGTCATTTTTATGTAAAATACATGAAATACTGTTAAAAATATAAAAAATGGCCAAATATGTTTTTCAGGTCATTTTATAAATGTATAGTTCCTGTGTATTTACATGCAATAACGCCCCAATTTGTCAGTACGCAAATGAAATACGATCTATCAAAATAATAATTTCAAATTAAACGATTTCAATTAAATAACAATGAATGGAACATAGCCACATACATTGTTCTACAGTTATTTATGTTTGCATGTTGGGTGTGTAGACCTATATTGTAGACATATATATTCAGTAACAGATGGTTTGTTCAGGCATTGTTCAAGAGTCAAAATAGGGAGTTCACTGTCATGAAACGACTTTTATTAAGGTCATTATTAATATGGCACCAAATTTGCTGACATCAAGCAATCAACGGAGGGACAGCTCGTGTAAAAGTTTTATGGGCAACTCTAATTATCGTGGAGGCAGTACAGTAAATGTTAACATAGAGATGGAGGTGCCGTTTACCGTGGAGACAATGAAAATATGCCGCGTGTGTTACAGAATCTAATTATTTAATAAGGTTAGAACAATATAAACATACTTGTGATGTTGTGTATGTAGTATTGTAGAATGTGCTGTACTCCTAAATCAACTGTGCAGATTAATTTGCAACTCAGGCAATATTTGTTTTATGTCTAGTGGTACTGAAAGTATATGCTGAGCAGTTGAACATGTTACATGATTCAAATCACCATGCTGGGAAAGTAATATAAATACATACACTTACATACATTAGCAAACAAAAATAAACAGGCGAGATGGAGTAGAATTATAGCTTTGGGATCCTGTACATCTGGCACTACGTGAAGTCCTAACCACAGTCAGACTGCAGGTTTTACTCTGGCTTAAAGCGCCTGACCGGCCCGCCGTGTGTCTCTCTGTCTAAAGCCTGGCCAAGGTAAACCCATGATGAAGGGAATTTTCCATGTGTGTATGCCCACACTGCTGATTCACAACTGCCATGACTGTAAACTGTCAAATCCTCCTCTAACACATTACCTTCTAGAATCAAAGGGATTTTAAAATAGTATTTAATTATTTCTTTGTTATTTTTTTATTTATTTTTTTATCTTTATTTACATCTAATCGACTAGCTATGTAATGTCTAACTATAACCACTATAGCAAATACATAACATTATTTTTGTGGTACTAGAATGTAAGGTAAATATAATATAAAGGAACATGTAATTAATACCAGGTTTGTAGTGAATGGGACAAATCAAAATGTATGCAAAGCTGAATGAGTTCCCTCCATAACTCCATGACCTCTACATGCACTTTAAACAAAATGGCCTCCTTAATGCGAACCTCTACAGACTAACCTGTTTGAGTCTCGCCATCCAATAGCAATCTATATACAATGTAAAATCAGCATAAAGAAAATGCTAAATGGTAGTTTTTGCTTCATACAATTTAAAACCAACACAGTAAAATGATTACACAATAACAAATCATACTTGTGAAATCATGAAAATTTGCCATGTCATGTGGGTGCTGTGCTAGCATAAACAACCGTGTACATCTGTGTACATAGAGCTCTGGCTGTTGGGGTTAAGGGGAGTCCCTACTGGTGGAATAGCTGCACATGAAAGAGTTGAGTTGTAGGTCACATCCTGTCGTTCCCTATCTATCAGTTTGTTTCCGCTCCGGTGGCCCAGGACGAAGTGTTGTTTCAGGAGGACGAGAAGAGGAGGGATGTACGTTAGCCTTGTCTCTGTGTGGCGTGGCAGAGGAAGATGGCGATGGGTGGGGTTTAGAGACATAGTCAGGTGCCGCAGCACACTGGAACCCTGAAAGCTGACCCTGTGGAACTGTAGGCGTCCTAGCAGAAGAGATGTTCCCCAATTATGCAATAGCTGAAGCAGTGAGGTGTTAAAATTCTTACATCTTTGAAATGCGTTAAATCAGTCCAGAAACAAGAGCTGATTGTCTTGATTGTTTGCTGGCTGTTGTGAGAAACTGAAGGTCATGTTGATTGTGACTCGAAGCACTAACTTGGCCTTTTGGTGACTGAGCAGAAATATAAATGCAAATGCAACAATTTTAAAGATTTCACCTAGTTACAGTTCACAGAAGGAAATCAGTCAATTGAATTGATTTCATTAGGCCCTAATCTATGGATTTCACGACTAGGCAGGGGTGCAGCCATGGGTGGGCCTGGGAGGGCATAGGCCCACCAACAGAGGAGCCAGGCCCAGCCAATAAGAATGAGTTTTCCCCCACAAAAGGGCTTTATTACAGACAGAAATACAGCAACCGAAAATAAGCTTTTTATTTTAATAAAACACTGTAGTGAATCACAGGGAGGTGCATGATGGGAATGTTCCCTGGGTCTGGGTCCCTGGGTCTGACCCCCCCCCCCCACCCCACACACACCCACACCCATACACACACACACAGCTGTATTTTAAGGACATTTCAGGAATTTTGACCATTAAAAATATTACTTAAAAAATATTACCTAACCTTATCCCTAAACCTTAACCTAACCCTTACCTTAACCCTAACTTTAACCCCCAAAACTCTAACCCTTAAGCTTAAAACAATATTTGATTCAATTCAGGACATGGAAAAAGTCCTGACTTTTCAAAAAAGTTATTGTTTTCCTACCTTGTCAGGATATTCAGTGAATTGTTAGGACATTGGGGTCCTGAAAAGATAGGAAAACAACCCACACACACACTTATGCACATACAACCTTAGTGTCCTAACAGGGTCATAAGCCCACACACACACACTTATGCACATACAACCTTAGTGTCCTTACAGGGTCATAAGCCCACACACACACACTTATGCACATACAACCTTAGTGTCCTTACAGGGTCATAAGCCCACACACACACACTTATGCACATACAACCTTAGTGTCCTTACAGGGTCATAAGCCCACATACACACAAAAACATAGCTAATGTGTTCAACCCCTCTCACCGCCACGCACAGATATACTCATACAGTATATTTTATGTACTGTATCTGCATCCTTCAAGGAGATGTACATGGGATGTTATAGACGGGTCTAGACACCTTTTGCATGATTTCACGTTTTTTCACGAGTCGCACAAAATGAAAAATAACGTTGCAGATAATGTTTCGGGAATGACACAATTTAATGTCTACAACATCTAAAGACCTGCCTCACTATACTGATAGCTTTGCCATTTCTAAAATGATATATTTGTTCATGTCTTTACAAGGCCCCCATATCACACAATGAGGATGAGGAAGTGATTTTCTGTTTGCGGTAAGTTTCTCAAAAACAAGTGAAATCAAAAAAAAGATATCTGGACCTTTCTATAACATGCATCAAAAGAGAGATTTGGTTGTAAAAAAAAGAAAATGTATCCTTTAAAGTATCCTTATAATATGGTATTAACATATTATGATATTATCTAGCTATGATATATTATCTTGGCAACCATGACTTCTGTGAATGTCTTTTTTTCACACCCATGAGAAAATAATTTACAGTTTGATATTTTTCTACAATAAATGACTTTCCTGGTATATATTCATATTGACATCTGTTTACATTTCACACATTTCTGTGGTAAATTCATATGCCAAAGTCTAACAATACCGATGGGCATCGCTCCATAGCATCTGAGGCCCTGGCTCTGCCACTGACCACGGTCAAAATACAGGCAAACAATCCTACACACACACACACAAACACACACACACGTTTGTATGACTACAGTGCAAGCTGAATGAACATATCAAATATAATGGATGAAGTAATGTGTTGGATTTACCTCTCCCCCTGGGAGAGCATTGTTGGTGGTAAATCAGATTAGATTTAGACAGATTTGATTCAAGAAAAGGAATGTTATATACAACTAACACATGATCTACCTTACTCTAGCATTGTAATAAAATGAGCTACAGTAATATGATTTAAAGCTGCAAAATGTAACGTCTTGGGCGACCATAGAAATGTGAGTTGTAGATCTGTCACTCATTGAAAGCAAGTCTAAAGAAGTGGTAGATGTGTTCTATGGGCTATATTTCTATGATTCCCATTCTTAAGTTTTGTTTCTTCATCTTTTACTTTCGGGTTTTGTACACCAGCTTCAAACAGATAAATACAATTTTTTGGGTTATAGAAAATATATTTCACAGCGGTTTAGATGGCACAATGATTCTGTACGCTACACCTGCTTGTTTTGTCACTCAAACTGAAATTAGGCTAACTATTAGAATTTTAACAACAAGGAAATGGCTAAGTGATTTCTTCATAGTGTATCTTTAATCAAATAGAAATTGACAATGGCATGAATCTTGAGACCTACTGTTTAGGTCAATTTCCAGCTAAAGTGCTATAATGTTATTTTTGCCCCAATAGCTATTATTCAAAATTTCAGTTAAAGTTATTGTAAGTAGTACCTGACGCCAGTCTGGTTGAAACCAAGTTATCTTCTGAGAAGCAAGAGGTACTGGTGTCATCAAACACAGAGCACCAAAGTGTTCCGATTGAGGATTCCAATAGAGGGTTTCAATTGGTTACAATCTAGCCTATAAGCTTCTAAAGGTTAGGATAAAGAGGTCAGAGGTGAAAGGACATTGGGAAACCTTAAACATGCTCTAATCACTACACCAGTCGGTCTGTTGGAAGAGATACAACACCAGGCCTCTGAGTTTCACTGAGTTTCCAGCCACAGACATCACAATTTCCAGACTAGGCTGGGGAGAGGTCCAGGAAAGTGCCCAATGTTTAGAAGACTTGGTGTGCTTATGGTTTACAGACAGTTTAATAAGTTTGGCTACACATCGCCTCTGCTCAGAAATGGTGCTATTTCAATGCTCCCAGTGACGCCATTGTCATTATTACAATTTTTGGTTCATTATTTCAGATGTGTTTCATTACGTCTGATTTTCAGCGAATGTAATGTCGTTAGCCAAGCCTCACTGAGCTGCCCGTAAATAAGTAATACGATTATATGGAAACATTGTTACTGTAATTTTAACATGGGAATTGACACCCCCTCTAAACCTAAATGCCCCCATCCCACCAAAACATAAATGTATATATTCTGGATTGTTAAATCAGCTCAATTCTTACACATTGAAAACGTAATTTTGGTGTGATATTAAAGTATATCCATTCTTTAACGCGGTGAAACTTGCAACATGTGCAGACAGTTGCGTGAACACTGGTTGACGGCTATACTGAGAGAAATTGGAAGTGATTTGGAAAAGGAGGACCATGCGGGCATAGAGTTCTGAGAGCCAATGCTACAAACTAGGAGGGACGGGTGAAATGAACAAACAGACAAATATTTCCTCATTTCCTCTC
This sequence comes from Salvelinus fontinalis, assembly GCF_029448725.1. Lineage (NCBI taxonomy): Eukaryota > Metazoa > Chordata > Actinopteri > Salmoniformes > Salmonidae > Salvelinus > Salvelinus fontinalis. The sequence continues at coordinate 6,283,380 of NC_074683.1, forward strand.
GGGGCACTCGGTAAAGAAGGCAGCAGAAATCCAAATAACCAATTTCTGTGCTGACTGATGCATGGCTGTAAGATCATGGCCCAGATTGTTTTCGATATCAATCTAGCTCCCCCCTTTAAAAAGCCCCTTAAATTGATCAGCGCTGTTGTATCGCTTTGCGACGGCAGTGATCAGAGCGAGAGATAACTTCAACTGGGTCTTTGCTGCTGGAGAGAAGAGGGCTGAAGAAATTATTTTGATTTAACTATAGGCTAAGGCTATCCCTAGTGCACCACACATTATTTCAATGTTGATCTTTATTGCTGCCTATTTATGTGTGTGTTTATCTAGCAGGCAGAGGGACAGCGGGCCCACAGCCATTATTAATGCGGTTGGAATTGATTAAAGTATGGGGTTGTCATATTAAACGCACTGAGAGAGAGAAGGGAGAATAGCAAGGCTTTAACCCCATAGAAGAGGGGGAATATAGATGAGCATAACCACTGAATAGAAGACGAGGAATTAACCCTATCATTACGCTATTGCTCAGTGGTTTGTGAAACTCTGAATGGATACAATTAATACATTGTAGAGAAATAAATCATAACTGATAGCGACAGGAATAAGGCGTTGGAGATTTAACGCAGGATCTGCTACCTCCCATTTAAAGTACAGTAACAGGTGGAAGCAATTACAATATTGTAGCACAAGGCCTTTCTGAGAATCTAGAGCTGTTGGAGAGAGTGAACAGAACCCATCAACCCCACTTTTCTTATGGTGTGTCATCAAAGAGGTTGCCCAGGGTAACCGTGTTATTCCCGTACACAGGAGCGATGTCAAGAGCTTTTTATCATCTGCGTCGTCATCATCATCATCATGATCATCATCATCGTCATTATTGTCATCATCATCCTCACACAGACCCTCCCCTTTCAAGATGCACCCATAACATGACACTTTCAGATCTTCCTTGAGACGCGTGTTTTCTCTGTGATATAGAGCCATTTATAGTCCTAGACCCTAATCTCACCATCCTTCCATCACTTTGTTCCTCCCCTCTATCTATTCCATTCATTCTCCCTGAAAAGAGAGGGGACCCGGTCCGGGTAGAAAATCATAAGTTCAGGATGTGCCTGCAAATGAGCTCTTCAGAGTGTTCGATTGTGGTGATGGCATTACCTTCCTGCACTATGTGATTTGGAACAATGCTTGATAGATCTAATTATGGACTCATTTAGCAGCTAAAGGCTTGGTTTGCTCTGCACCAGAGGAGATTAGAGAAAGAGAGTGCGTGTGTGTGTGAGCATGTGCGTGTGTGTCCTATCCATTTACGATCAGTTCTGTTCCGCCACACACTTCCATTCTTAGATGTACAGTACAAGGACCCAGGTGCCAGCTGAAAAGAAACACTCACATGAAACACATTGAAAAGTGAAACATAAAGCTTACTGTATGTTGATGATAACTAAGCAAGAAAAAGGTGGTGTGTGTAACGTCACCAAAATGGTGTGCATTGTTCTAATTGCTGTTTATTGTGCTGTTGTGTTTGTGTATGCGTATGGTGGTCGGTTGCTATGGAGATCTGATGTCTACCAGATGACACTAGTCACCCGTCCAGCCTGTTTTGGGTTTCCACGGTGACCTATCACTTCATTAGCATAGTGGAGTGAATAAACACAGAGAGAGAGAGAGAAAGAAAGAAAGAGAATGAAGTGAGAGGGGGAGGGAGAGAGGAGGGGAGAGAGAGAGAGAGAGAGAGAGAGAGAGAGAGAGAGAGAGAGAGAGAGAGAGAGAGAGAGAGAGAGAGAGAGAGAGAGAGAGAGAGAGAGAGAGAGAGAGAGAGAGAGAGAGAGAGAGAGAGAGAAGCAGAAAAACAAAGAGAGAGCAGGAGAGAGAGATCTACCTTTCCCTCTCCACTCTAATCAATGTTTTCCTGCCAGGTAAGTACCAGATATGATTGGAGTGATTTAAATAAGAGGAAATTAAAGGCCATATGTGGTTAGTTTATCCATTCTGGGAAACCAAGGGCCAATCAGAATCAGTCACCAGGTTCCCATGGTTAGGAAGTTACATTAGGAAATGTTATATAACCATGTTAAGATTTTTTTTCTAATCAATCTATTTAGATCATCTATTTTAGGTATCTGGTCAGGAATGTACACATTAACTCATTTACACCGCTCTGGGGAACAAAGACAGTATATGAAGGGATGGTGAGCAGCTTGTAACATTATTAGGCTGATGGTGCATGGTGCTGACCGTTCTGCAGCCGTCCCCATGTGTGGGATTGTACTTGAACTACAGATAGACAATTTGCTGAGCCTGCATGGTTACAGAGCTGTGTCACATGGGCTGTGTTTACAGATGCAGCCCAATTCTGAAATATTTTTCCACATATTGATCTTTTGACCAATCACATCAGATCTTTCATATCATCTTTTTCAGAGCTGATATGATTGGTCAAAATACTAGTCTATTAGTGAAAAAAATATCAGAAATGGGCTTCTTGTGTAAACACAGCCATGGTAATACACATGGCTTAGAGTAATTCACATATTGTATGCATTTACTTCCAGAGAGTGAAGCTCATAAGCATACTAACACACGCATTATTCACATACAGTACCAGTCAAAAGTTTGGACACACCTACTCATTCAAAGGTTTTTATTTATTTTGACTATTTTCTACATTATTTAATAATATTGAAGACATCAAAACTATGAATTAACACCTGTTGAATCATGTAGTAACCAAAAAAGTATTAAACAAATCAAAATACATTTTAGATTTTAGATTCTTCAAAGTAGCCACCCTTTGCCTTGATGACAGCCTTGCAAACTCTTGGCATTCTCTCAACTAGCTTAATGAGGTAGTCACCTGGAATGCATTTCAGTTAACAGGTGTGCCTTGTTAAAAGTTAATTTGTGGAATTTATTTCCTTCTTAATGGGTTTGAGCCAATCGGTTGTGATGTGACAAGGTAGGCATGGTATACAGAAGATAGCCCTATTTGGTGAAAGACCAAGACAATATTATGGCAAGAATAGCTCAAATAAGCAAAGAGAAATGACAGTCCATCATTACTTTAAAGACATGAAGGTCAGTCAGTCTGGAAAATGTCAAACCTTGAAAGTTTCTTCAATTGCAGTCGCAAAAACCATCAAGCGCTACAATGAAACTGTCTCTCATGAGGACCGCCATAGGAATGGAAGACCCCGAGTTACCTCTGCTGCAGAGGATAAGTTCATTCGAGTTACCAGCCTCAGAAATTGCAGCCCAAATAAATGCTTCACAGAGTTCAAGTAACAGACACATCTCAACATCAACTGTCCAGAGGAGACTGCATGAATCAGACCTTCATGGTCAAATTGCTGCAAAGAAACCACTGCTAAAGGACACCAAAAAGAAGACTTGCTTGGGCCAAGAAACACGAGCCAGGTACATTGGACCGGAGGAAATTTGTCCTTTGGTCTGATGAGTCCAAATTGGAGAATTTGGGTTTCAACCACCGTGTCTTTGTGAGGTTCCCACCGTGAAGCATGGAGGAGGAGGTGTGATGGTACTTTGCTGGTGACACTGTCAGTGATTTATTAAGAATTCAAGGCAGAGTTAACCAGCATTCTGCAGTGTTACACCATCCCATTTGGTTTACACTTAGTGGCACTATCATTTGTTTTTTAACAGGACAAAGACCCAACACACCTCCAGTCTGTGTAAGGGCTAGTTTACCAAGAAGGAGAGTGAGGGAGTACTGCATCAGATGACCTGGTCTCCACAATCACCGCACATCAACCCAATTGAGATGGTGTGGGATGAGTTGGACAGCAGAGTGAAGGAAAAGCATTCAACAAGTGCTCAGCATATGTGGTAACTCCTTCAAGACTGTTGGGAAAGCATTTCAGGTGAAGCTGGTTAAGAGAACCCCAAGAGTGTGCAAGGCTGTCATCAAGGCAATGGGTGGCTACTTTGAAGATATCTGTTTATCACTTTTTTGGTTACTACATGATTCCATATGTGTTATTTCATAGTTTTTATGTCCTCGCTATTATTATACATTGTAGAAAATAGTAAAAACATAAAGAAAAACCCTTGAATGAGTAGGTGTGTCCAAACTTTGACTGGTACTGTATGTATAAGGACATACACATGCACACGCTTGTACACATACACACACCCGAAACACCCAACACAAATTCACACAGACAATTGACCGTTAATGCTCTTTGTCCATGAATGCTTCTGTTCAAATGAGCCTGCAATAAAAAGAGAGGGTCCAGCCAGGGCGGTAAGGAGAAACAGGTGCATGATGGGTCTAGATGAGTCCCCTGGGTGAGCTTGTACATGACCTCCCATGGCAACATCTCACTCTGCAATCCTGCTCTCTAGCTACGCATGGGGAAATTATGATATAAGCATGTCCCTGTGTATTACCATCTATTTCCATAATTGCTTGTAGGGAGCTATTAGTCTGTGGCTGATATATTTTACATGGTAATATAGAAAATATAATGCAGTCTGTTGCATCTGTGAATTGATGTTGAAGGCTCAATGGTTCTTAAAATAGTACATTTTCAAAGAATTTGTGCATGCTAACGAGATGAAATGTAGGTATGTTACTTAACATTACACATTATGGAAAATGTACAATCTTAGAAAAAAGTGTTCCAAAAGGGTTCTTCGGCTGTCTCCATAAGAGAACTGTTTTGGTTCCAGGTAGAACCCTTTTGGGTTCCATGTAGGCCCTCTGTGGAAAGGATTCTACCTGGAACCCAAAAATAGTATATGTGGAACCAAAAGGGTTCTACCTGGAACCAAAAAGGGTTCTTCAAACGGTTCTCCTATGGAGACAGCCAAAGAACCATTTTAGGTTCTAGATAGATTTACTATTACAACAACAAAAAAGATTCAGATATTCCTATAGCAAAACAATAAGATGGATATAGCCTGAGAATAACAGGTAGGACTTTTTTTTGTGAGTGTATACATGGATGTGAAGTCAGGTACATAATTATTGGCCAGCCTGATAAAGATGAGAAAATGATTGACAAATGTGAATTAAAAAATAAGGTCCGCCAAGCAAAAAACGGTTTATTTTATATGTATATAAGAATGTACAGAAATTGTTTTCTCAACTGGATATGAATATCCAACTAGTCAGTGACAACTGTTTGGAGTTTGGAGTTTGTGACAGCAACTATGAGGTTATTACAGTATTAGACCCAGTATTAGACTATGTTCTGGGATTTCCTGCGCACTTCTGTGACTGTAGTAGAACCCCTTACCTTCTAACGACGTTTGTGTGGCTTGTAAGTGTCACAGAGAAAAATATATATGTGTGTTCGTGACAGGCTCAGCTTTCGTAATAGTGGTAGCTCAAACCGTACACTTTCAGACGTTTTTTTGAGAAGAACTGTTGGCCAGAACTACGCTGAACAAAAATATAAACATAACATGCAACGATTTAAAAGGTTTTACTGAGTTACAGTTCACATAAGGAAATCAGTCAATTTAAATGAATTAATTAGGCCCTAATCTATAGATGTCACATGACTGGGAATACAGATATGCATTTGTTGGTCACAGATACCTTACATCAACGGGAGAGGTGTGGATCAGAAAACCAGTCAGTGTCTGGTTTGACCAAAATTTGCCTCATGCAGCACAACAAATCTCATTCGCATAGAGTTGATCAGGCTGTTGATTGTGGCCTGTGGATTGTTGACCCACTCCTCTTCAATGGCTGTGCGTAATTGTTGGATATTGTCGAGAACTAGAACACACTGTCATACACCTTGAGCAAGAGCATCCCAATATGCTCAACAGGTGACATGTCTGGTGAGTAGAGTGCCTTGCAAAAGTATTCATCCCCCTTGGCGTTTTTCCTATTTCGTTGCATTACAACCTGTAATTTAAATTGATTTTTATTTGAATTTCATGTAATGGACATACACAAAATAGTCTAAATTGGTGAAGTGAAATGAAAAATATTACTTGTTTAAAAAATTAAAAAAACATAAAAGTGGTGCGTGCATATGTATTCACCCCCTTCGCTATGAAGCCCCTAAATAAGATCTGGTGCAACCAATTACCTTCAGAACTCACATCATTTGTTAAACAAAGTCCACCTGTGTGCAATCTAAGTGTCACATAATCTCAGTATATATACAGTACACGTGTTCTGAAAGGCTCCAGAGTCTGCAACACCACTAAGCAAGGGGCACCACCAAGCAAGCGGCACCATGAAGACCAAGGAGCTCTCCAAACAGGTCAGGGACAAAGTTGTTGACAAGTACAGATCAGGGTTGGGTTATAAAAAAATATACAAAACTTTGAACATCCCATGGAGAACCATTAAATCCATTATTAAATTTTTTTAAATAATATGGCACCACAACAAACCTGCCAAGAGCGGGCCGCCCACCAAAACTCACAGACCAGGCAAGGAGAGCACTAATCAGAGAGGCAACAAAGAGATCAAAGATAACCCTGAAGGAGCTGCAAAGCTCCACAGCGGAGATTGGAGTATCTGTCCATAGGACCACTTTAAGCCGTACACTTCACAGAGCTAGGCTTTACGGAAGAGTAGCCAGAAAAAAAGCCATTGCTTAAAGTAAAAATCAGCAAACACGTTTGGTGTTTGCCAAAAAGCATGTGGGCGACTCCCCAAACATATGGAAGAAGGTACTCTGGTCAGATGAGACTAAAATGTAGTTTTTGGGCCATCAAGGAAAATGCTATATCTGGAGCAAACCCAAAACCTCTCATCACCTCGAGAACACCATCCACAAAGTGAAGCATGGTGGTGGTAGCATCATGCTGTGGGGATGTTTTTCATCAGCAGTGACTGGGAAACTGGTCAGAAATTAACCTGTCTAGGATGAGTGTGCCGCTAGCGGCACTCTCCCCCCACCCCCACTGAAAAACCAGTGCCGCGAAATTCAAAAAAAATATTTTTTTAAAATATTTAACTTTCACACATTAAAGTCCAATACAGCTAATGAAAGACACAGATCTTGTGAATCCAGTCAACATGTCCGATTTTTAAAATGTTTTACAGGGAAGACACAATATGTAAAGATGTACATCTATTACCTAAAAACACATTAGCATAATCCACCATCTTTTATTTGTCCACCAACACCAGTAGCTATCACCAATTCGGCTAAACTAAGATATTTATAGCCCCTAACCAAGAAAAAAACTCATTAGATGACAGTCTGATAACATATTTATGGTATGGGATAGGTTTTGTTAGAAAAAAGTGCATATTTCAGGTAGATGGCATAGGTTACAATTGCACCCACCGTCACAAATGGAATAGAAAAACTACTTAGAGCAACGTGTTTACCTACTTACTAATCATCAAACATTTCGTAAAAATACACAGCATACACGAATCGAAAGACACAGATCCTGTGAATACAGACAATATTTCAGATTTTCTAAGTGTCTTACAGCGAAAACACAATAAATCGTTATATTAGCATAGCACATAGCACATAGCAGCCCAGCAATGATTCTAGCCAAAGTGAGCGATAAAAGTCAACATCGCCAAAATATATTAATTTTTTCACTAACCTTCTCAGAATTCTTCAGATGACACTCCTGTAACATCATATTACACAATCCATATAGAGTTTGATCGAAAATGTTTATATTTAGCCACCAAAATCATGGTTAGACAATGTGAAATGTAGCTCAGCTGGTCAGAAAATGTCCTTGCGCCACTTAGACAGTGATCTACTCTTATACATAAATACTCATAAACGTGACTAAAAAATATAGGGTGGACAGGGATTGATAGACAATTTAATTCTTAATACAATTGCGGAATTACATTTTTTAATTTATCCTTACTTTTCAATACAGTTTGCGCCAAGCGAAGCTACGTCAAAAAACATGGCGTCCTAAGCCACTAAAATTTTTCGACAGAAACACGATTTATCATAATAAAAATGTCCTACTTTGAGCTGTTCTTCCATCAGTATCTTGGGCAAAGGATCCTTTCTTGGGAGTAATCGTCTTTTGGTGGAAAGCTGTCCTCTTGCCATGTGGAAATGCCAACTGCGTTCGAGATGAACTGGAAGCGTGCCCAGCTATTCACAGCGTTAAAGAAATAAATGTCCCAAAATCGCACTAAACGGATATAAATTGCTATAAAACGCTTTAAATTAACTACCTTATGATGTTTTTAACTCCTATAACGAGTAAAAACATGACCGGAAAAATATAACAGGCTAAACTAACGCTTGGAAAAATAGCAGGTCGATGTCCTCCACGCGCATTACGCAGCTGCAAAGGAGCTCCTACCTACAGGGTTTTTTTATTTATAGGGCCTGTGAACGCGCAATCGACCCCATTCAAATCGTCATCACGTAAAGGCATCCAGGGGAAGACGTAAGCAGTGTCCGTATAGTCATAGCAATAACAGTGCCCTTTTAACTGACTCCAGAACAGTGGCCAAAATTTCTGAAATCTGACTCCATGTCAGGGAAATTGCTGTAGAATGGGCTCTGTTCCACTTAGAGACAAAATTTCAACTCCTATAGAAACTATAGACTGTTTTCTATCCAATAATAATAATAATATGCATATTGTACGATCAAGGATTTTGTGGGAAGCCGTTTCAAAAATTACACGATTAGCATAAATAGTCACAACAGCGCCCCCATCCTCAACAGGTTTTAAGGAATGATGGATGGCGCTAAATACAGGGAAATACTTGAGGGAAACCTGTTTCAGTCTTCCAGAGAGTTGAGACTGGGACAGAGGTTCACCTTCCAGCAGGACAAAAATAATTATTTGTTTTTTATTTAACTAGGCAAGTCAGTTAAGAACAAATCCTTTTTTACAGTGACGGCCTAGGAGCAGTAGGTTAACCGCCTTCACGGGCAGAATGACAGATGTTTACCTCGTCAGCTTAGGGATTTGATCTAGCAAACTTTCAGTTACTGGCCCCAACGCTCTAACCACTAGGCTACCTGCTGCCCCAATGACACTAAGCATACTGCTAAAGCAACACTCGAGTGGTTTAAGGGGAAACATTTAAATGTCTTGGAATGGTCTAGTCAAAGCCCAGACCTATATCCAATTGAGAATCTGTGGTATGACATAAAGATTGCTGTACACCAGTGGAACCCATCCAACTTGAAGGAGCTGAAGCAGTTTTGCCTTGAAGAATGGGCAAAAATCCCACTGGCTAGATGTGCCAAGCTTATAGAGACATACCACAAGAGACTTGCAGCTGTAATTGCTGCAAACGGTGGCTGTACAAAGTATTGACATTGTTGGGGGGGGGTGGGGGGGATAGTTATGCATGCTCAAGTTTTCTGTTTTTTTGTCTTATTTCTTGTTTGTTTAACCCCATAAATTATTTTCCATCTTCAAAGTGGTAGGCATGTTGTGTAAATCAAATGATACAAACCCCACAAAAATATTTTTTTAATTCCAGGTTGTAAGGCAACAAAATAGGAAAAATGCCCAGGGGTATGCAGGCCATAGAAGAATTGGGACATTTTCAGCTTCCAGGAATTGTGCACAGATCCTAGACATGGGGCCATGCATTATCATGCTGATGCATGAGGCGATGGTGGTAGATGAATGGCATGACAATGGGCCTCATCACGGTATTTTTGTGCATTCCAATCGCCATTGATAAAATGCAATTGTGTTCGTTGTCCATAGCTTATGCCTGCCCATACCATAACCTCACTGCCACCATGGGGCACTCTGTTCACAATGTTGGCTGTCTGCCATCTGCCTCTGAATTTGGTTACGACTGTAGTCAGATCAAGACCCTGGTGAAGTTAACGAGCACGCAGATGAGCTTCCCTGAGACGGTTTCTGACATTTTTGAGGCTGGCATGGATACACGTGGTCTGCGGTTGTGAGCCCAGTTGGACGTGCTGTGAAATTCTCTAAAATGACAGTAGATGTTGGAATATTGCTACGGGGACTTGCCTCCATTCAGCCACAAGAGCATTTGTGAGGCAGGGCACTGATCTTGGGCGATTAGACCTGGCTCGCAGTCGGCATTCCAATTAATTTCAAAGGTGTTCGATGGGATTGACGTCAGGGCTCTGTGCAGGCCAGTCATGTTCTTCCACACCGATCTCAACAAACCATTTCTGTATGGACCAGGAAAGGGCCTTCGACCAAACTGTTGCCACAAAGTTGGAATTACAGAATCGTCTAGAATGTCATTGTATGCTGTAGAGTTAAGATTTCCCTTCACTGGAACTAAGGGGCCTAGCCCAAACCATGAAAAACAGCCCCAGACTATTATTCCTCCTCCAGCAAAATTTACAAATGACACTATGCAGTGGGGCATTCCCAAATTCGTCCGTCGGACTGCCAGATGATGAAGCGTAATTCATCACTCCAGAGAACGTGTGTCCACTGCTCCAGAGTCCAATGGCGGTGAGCTTTACACCAATCCAGCAGACATTTGGCATTGCGCATGGCTATCTTAGGCTTGTGTGCAACTGCTCAGCCATGGAAACCTATTTCATGAAACACCCGTCGAGGACAGACCATTTTTACGAGTTATGTGCTTCAGCACTTGGTGGTACCATTCTGTGTGCTTGTGTGACCTACCACTTTGCGGCTGAGCCGTTATTGCTCCTAGACATTTCCACTTCACAATAACAGCACTTACATTTGACCGGGGCAGCTCCAACAGGGCCGAAATTTGACTAACTTGGAATCTTGTGGAAAGCTACCCAAAACGTTTGACCCTAGTTAAACAATTTAAAGGCAATGCTACCAAATACTAATTGAGTGTATGTAAACTTCTGACCCACTGGGAATGTTATTAAAGAAATAAAAGCTGAAATAAATCATTCTCTCTGCTATTATGTTGACATTTCACATTCTTAAAATAAAGTGGTGATTCTAACTGACCTAAAACAATTTTTACTAGGATTAAATGTCAGGAATTGTGAAAAACTGAGTTTAAATGTACTTGGCTAAGATGTATGTAAACTTCCGACTTCAACTGTATATAGTGTACCTCATACCTACTGTAAAATATGGTGGTGGATCTTTGATCTTATGGCGCTATTTTGCTTCCACTGGTCCTGGGACCCTTATTAAGGTCAATGACATCATGAACTTTACAAGGAGTACCAGGAAATTTTGGCCCAAAAACGTATTGCCCCTCTCATGAGGCTGAAACAAGTGGATCTTCCAGCAAAAAAATAAACCCAAGGACACATAAAAATCAACAAAGAAATTTTATTTTAGCCCAAAAATCCACATATCGCAATGGCCATCTCAGTGTCCGTACTTTGAAAACCTGTGGTTTGAACTGAAAAGGTTAGTCCATAAGCGTAGACCAAGGATTTCAAAGATCTGGAAAGATTAAGTGTGGAGGAATGTGCTCTCTCCCAATGTGTACTCCAATCTCATAAAACATTTTAGAAGAATGGTCTAAGACGTTCATGACAAAAACCGGTGTACCTGGCACCTACTACCATATCCCATTCAAAGGTATGTGAATGTTTTGTCTAGCCCATTCTCCCTGTGAATGGCACACATGCACAATCCATGTCTCAATTGTTTCAAGGCTCAAAAATCCTTCTTTAACCTGTCTCCTCCCCTTCATCTACAGTGATTGAAGTGGATTTTACAATTGACATCAATAAGAGATCATAGCTTCACCTGGATTCACCTGGTCAGTCAAAGTCACAGAAAGAGTATAATGTGTTGTGTATATAATGTATATACAGTGTTTTTTTTTTATCCCTCACATTCCCCAAACTTCTAAAGGCAATTATTTTTCAATCAAACCCTTCATATTAATCTTTGCCATATACATAAAACAATTATATTTGACTTCACTGGCTCCATATTGCTTTGTAAAGGGCATTGAGACAGCAGTTATAATACCTCAGTATCGGTTCCAATCATGGGCCACTTTTCTAACCAAACAGCAACCAGAAATGAGGTGGCCCTCACGACTCATAATGTTACAGATAGATCTACTTATCACACCTCTCCAGAAACATATGGAGATTTATTCATAGTAGATGCTGTTGTGCTGTGCCCTCGCCCTTAATATCTTAGATCTATCGCACTGGTGTGCTTTCTCTATTCCTCTATTCCCCTCTCTCTGTCTCTCCCTCCCCCTCTATCTCACGCTCGGTCCCTCTCCCTCCGTCTCCTTGTCTCTCTCTGCTTCTCCCTCTCTGCTTCTCCCCATCTCCCCCTCTCTCTCTGATATCCAATGCATTGGGGGGGATACATGGAATGCTTCATTTATTTTCTCCCTGCCTGATAATTATCGTAGTGTGACATCAGTGTGGACAGAGAGACAGTTGCATGCTGGACATGGTTAGAGGATAGGGGCGTCATCTGGGGACGAGCCTGTGAATAGTCCATTAACACCGAGGCAGCCGCTGCCAGAAAAATCCTCCAAACCAGCAGATGAAAGCCAAGCCAGTAATGACTAACAAATTAGGGCCGGCTATGGGGATATGGAACCTGCAGATGTGCTCACTGTCACCGGCCAGACATGAAGGGAAGAGAGGAGAGGCAGCAGAATCCATATTGAATTACATTACTCATTTGCGCAGCAGCTAGCCTCCTTTCATTGAAGCGAGCGTCGGGCTAGTTGACAAAAGAGCCACTTTAAGAGCTATTTTCTGTACACACAGAGCAGATGCTGCCTGAGTTTACACCTCAATGACTCCTTAAGCCCCTGTCACGGAAAAAAGTGCCCAGATTTCCTCCATTCACACAACCTACAGGTGCCTCAGGCAGGTTGATCTAACCTCACAGCCCACCCAGGGGAAATAAAATGGTATTGTTCCTATGAGGTAGCTTTGATGTTAAATACCGTGAGGATTCCAGACAGTGGTGTATGTCTATTCCCTCCCTCTCGTTTTCCATTTGATCTCCCAGATTGGTGAAGAGGAGTGATGGGTCTGCACTTAAACATTTTGCATAAGAGCTTACTTATTAATTTTCTGATTTTGATCTACTGCGTTAGGAGATCTTTTGATCTTCGTGTCAGAAAATTACGGGTAGTTCTGCTATAGTTGACCAAAATGATGTTAATTGTTCCAAATGGCACGTTGTTCCCTATGTAGGGCACTACTTTTTAACATGGCCCACAGGGCACTGGTCACAAGTAGTGCACTATACAGGAAATCGGGTGCCATTTGGGGCACCCATGGTCCCGTCTGTCACAGTAGGAATCTGAGGACAACAACACTGACGACATCAGCATCGCTATGCCCTTCATTCGAGGAAATGTCAACCGCAATTCTCTACTTTACAGTATTTCTCTATCGGTCCAATCTGTATCTATTTCTCTATTTCTCTATCCTTTCTGATGTGTTGTTCTGTTGGGCTCTGTGTTATTCTACCTGGTGTGTGCAGTGTGATGGTCGAGCTCTGGGTAACAGTGGATCATCGTGCCTGTTGTGTTTTTAAAGTTCGTTGAGAGGGAGGAGGCTAGAGATTAGACTGTCTCATACTGGTCATTATGGTGAAACCATATCTGATGGATGGGCAGTGAGCTAGGGGCTCAGTGTGTGTGTGTCTGTGTGTGTGTGTGTGTGTGTGTGTGTGTGTGTGTGTGTGTGTGTGCCTGCCTGCCTGTGTACATGCGCACATGCTTGTGAATGTCTCATTTTAAAAGTACAAGTGGCATGATTGTTCCTGTCGACCATCAAACGCATACGTTTCCCTAACCAATCAATAAACATTTGATTTGACTATTCTAGGAGCATCTTTACGCCTCCGAAATGTCTCAATATCCTTAGATATGTTGATTTGGAGAGCGGATCTCCCTCCCTCTCTGCAGTCTCCCCAGTGCCTCAACCTGGCCTGGTCTTACCTGTAGCCAGGTCACACCAGACCCAATGCATTATTAGACATTTTCCCAGGTCCCCGGGACATTGGGAGATGCCTTGTGCACGTATGCAATTACAATAGGCAGACAATAGGAATTTTTACCTCTTTTGATGTTTGAAACTGCGAGCTGTGGCTCCGAGGATCTCGGGTTCAACCCCAGTTCTAGGCAGTCTTTTTTTGGTGCTTTTTTAACCCTATCCCAAACCTGAACCCTTACCTTAACCACTTGAAATGAATGCCTTAATGCCGGGGGAGCGTGGGGGTTCTAAGCTAACATATGGGATTGTTTTAAGATGGTCATACCAAGGAATATTTATCTATTCCATTTTTTTAATTTTAAGAGCCATTAAAAGGTATAAAAAATGATTTAAAAAAAAAGAATGGATGAAACACTGAATCTGGCATTACTGTTTTTATCCAACAGAAATGCATTGATTAACCTGATTCAATACATCGAATAACAGATAGTCCCTCAGAAAATCTAAAGGACATTTGTTCTGAAGTGTTTCTATCCTATGTCATAGGATGCCATCGTTCCAACTAGTCAGTTTGGCAAATTTCTTCCCTGCTAGATCAGCCCCAGTCATCTGTAAGTGCTGTTATTGTGAAGTGGAAACATCTAGGAGTAACAATGGCTCAGCCGTGAAGTGGTAGGCCACACAAGCCAAAAGAATTGGACCGGTGAGTGCATGAAGCGCACGGCGCGAAAAAATGGTCTGTCTTCGTTTGCAACACTCACTATAAAGTTCCAAACTGCCTCTGGAAGCAACGTCAGCGGAATAACTATTCGTCGGGAGTTTTGTGAAATGGGTTTCCATAGCCGAGTAGCCGCACACAACCCAAGCGTCAGCTGGAGTGGTGATAAGGCTCGCCGCCGTTGGACTCTGGAGCAGGGGAAACGTTCTCTAGCATGATGAATCACACTTCACCATCTGGCAGTCCGACGGACTAATCTGGGTTTGGCGGATGCCAGGAGAACTGCAAACTGTGCCAAATGTAAGGTTTGAAGGAGGAGAGATAATGGTCTGGGGCTGGGCCCCTTATTTCCAATGAAGGGAAATCTTAACGTACAGCATACAATGACATTCTAGACGATTCTGTGCTTCCAACTTTGTGGCAACAGTTTGGGGAAGGCCCTTTCCAGTTTCAGCATGAGAATGCACAAAGTGAGGTCCATACAGAAGTGGTTTGTCAAGATCGGTGTGGAAGAACTTTATTGGCCTGTGCAGAGCCCTGACCTCAACCCCATCGAACACCTTTGGGATGAATTGGAATGCAGACTGCGAGTCAGGTCTAATCGCTCGACCTCACTAATGCTCTTGTGGCTGAATGGAAGCAAGTCCCCGCAGCAACGTTCCAACATTTACTGGAAACCTTCCCAGAAGAGTGGAGGCTGTTATAGCAACAAAGGGGGTACCAACTCCATATTAATGCCCATGATTTTGAATGAGGTGTTCTACGAGCAGGTGTCCACATACTTTTGGTCATGTTATGTATCCTTCCAATATATCCTTCCAGTATCCTTCCAATTCATGTGAGGCTTGTGGGCATCATAGAGCAAAACAGAGAAAACCATCATGTTCGTGAGTCTCAGCTTTAATAGTTTGTATGCCAAGCCATTCGTATGCTATAGACGTTTTCGTGGGAAGACCGATTTTCGGGATGTCTCATGGTCTGACAAACACCGCTCTAGCTCTGCCACCATCTCAGATGCGGTTGAGCGATTTTGGTGGACACGGTGGATTGAGAAGCAGCCCAACATTCATCTCTAGTTTAAACAGACGGTTAACCCTTTACCCTTGTAAACTAGAGATTTCTAGTAAAATTTCAATTTCAACAGGTGCAGTTGCGACATAGCAGGCCTACTTCCACATCACCCACAGACATTTATCCCCCCTGGACAAAAACGTCAAATACTGAAGTGAGACCATGAGATCTTGTTTCTTATCTGACAGGGCCCAGCATCATAAAGCTGAGGGCTGTGACAGCCCAGACACAGCCAGGCTCCCTCAGCCCCGGAGATAGCCCTTTTAGTGTCTATAAACAGCAGTTTGACTGACAGGCTGGGACTGAACCCTAATTACACCTGGCTATCCAGGGCCAAACAGAGATCTTTACTGGGGCCCTCAGCGCTAAGCTATCTAGCTAGCTAACTCCACACTAGGAAGCCTTTACTTCCCCCAACACTTTTTCAATTTCTCCCTCTGACAACTCGTCATGAAAAAAACAATACAGCTTTATACTTACCATTGAAATTTAATAAACAATTTTAAAGGGCCAAACAAGCACAAAACAGGCGCTTCCTGACAGCTCGGGGAGGAAATATCGAGCTAGTCGGTAGCCGGATGTTTGAGCCTGTCATTCTGCTTTAGGTTGTGATGACCACATCCATATCTTTCGCCCTGGTTATCATATAGATGGTAAATTAAATAATTGAAACCTAATCTGTCATGGGCCTGCATGGCAACAGGAGGCCAGTTATTGAGGAAGGCTTTTCCCCTCTCTCTCTACCTTTCTCTCTTCTTATTTCTTCTCTCACTTTCCATCACTCTCTCTTACTCTCTCTTGACTCTATACGCTGCTCCCTATCTCTCTCTTTCTTTTCCTGCACCCACCCACCTACCCACCCCCCTCTCTCTCCATTCCTCCCTCCCCTCCTTCCTTCCTCCCTCCCTCCCTCCCCTTCTTCCTCCCTCTCTAACCCTATCTGGCAGGGGCTTGCTGCGTTATTGAACAGCATCTCCTCATCTCTGTCCTTATCGAGCGGACCAAGCAGCGCTGAGCCTGCCAGCCTGTTACTATTGCACCCCATTTGTCTTCATGTTCAGGTAGCTATTCTCAGTTCACAACACCCGTCCACTCCTCATGCACAAATGCACATACGTGCATGCACATGCACACACACAAACACACACACACACACACACACACGTACATACACACACAGCACACACATGGATGTGCGCGTACACACACACACACACACAAACACAAGCTCGCGGTTGGTAGACTGGCAGTGTGACTCCTCTTACAGAAAAACCACATGAATTTCATGTGGTTTTTGTGAAGTTAAAGTGAAGCAATGTGACAACATGTGAAGCAACATGTGAGAACCTAAAACTACATGTGACAACATCTGAGCACCTGTGAGAACATGCTCTCGTGTGATATGAACGTGACAACATGGGGATGCAAACTACACATTTGAACACGTGAAAACCCAGGTCTCAAATATAATTTAGAAAATGTTACATTGAAAGACATCATTGACATTAATTCAATGTAAACAGTCATGGTCGCCTGCAGGTTTGGTCTATTTCCAGGTTTGTTCAAGGGACATTTAAAAAAAAAAACATTGTGTCATGGTCCCCTGGAGGTTTTTGTCTCGTGAAAATACAGTAAATCTACAACTAGTTACTGTATTTTTACAGCTAAATTCAGGTGTCCTGGCTAAATTCCCAATCTGGCCCTCAAACCATCATAGTCACCTAATAATCCCCAGTTTACAATTGGCTCATTCATCCCCCTCCTCTCCCCTGTAACTATTCCCCAGGTCGTTGCTGCAAATGAGAACGTGTTCTCAGTCAACTTACCTGGTAAAATAACGGTAAAATAAATAAATAAATAAAAGGTGTTTACGTTGAAGAACAGACTTCTTGGATGCTAGCTACCTGAAGTTCCTGCTGCGCCACCAGATATGTGAACATGCTGGACATTGGCCAGAATACATTTCTGCACTTTGCCTAAAGTCGAAGTAAAAATAAAGTAAATATATACAACAACATGACGGTATTACTGTATTTCTATAAAGTTACAGTATGCTGCTATATTCTGATTAGCAATCTGAAATATCCTGCTACAGTGTAGCTATACAATCAGATCTGTGAGTGTGAAAGTGATATGGTCACAGACTTATTGCAAGATTACTCTGCACTTTGCTAAAAGCTCCACAGAATCAAGTAAATAATTGTCTAAATATCACCACCAATGTAAAACTAGCAATGCTCAAGGACATTTGATATAGAGAACATGTTAATTCTTTGAACTTGCTACCTCTTTGTTGGGAGTGCATTGATGTTTCTGCAGTACCACCAGACTCATACTTATTTGCAAAAATAATGGCATGGTTAGGATACAGTGTTGTTACCTGGTGTACTAAAAGGTCAATGGTAAAAATTCACAGGTAAACATATATTGGGTTGCGAAAGTATTCACCCCCCTTGGCATTTTTCTTATTTTGTTGCCTTACAACCTGGAATTAAAATTGATTTTTGGGGTTTGTATAATTTGATTTACACAACATGCCTACCACTTTGAAGATGCAAAATATTTTTTATTGTGAAATAAACAAGAAACAAGACAAAAAAACAGAAAACTTGGGCATGCATAACTATTCACGCCCCCAAAGTCAATACTTTGTACAGCCAGCTTTTACCGAAATTACAGCTGCAAGTCTCTTGTGGTATGTCTCTACAAGCTTGGCACATCTAGCCACTGGGATTTTTGCCCATTTTTAAGGCAAAACTGCTTCAGCTCCTTCAAGTTGGATGGGTTAAGCTGGTGTGCAGCAATCTTTAAGTCATACCACAGATTCTCAATTGGATTGAGGTCTGGGCTTTGACTAGGTCATTCCAAGACATTTAAATATTTCCCCTTAAACCACTCGAGTGTTGCTTTAGCAGTATGCTTAGGGTGATTGTCCTGCTGGAAGGTGAACCTCCGTCCAAGTCTCAAATCTCTGGAAGACTGAAACAAGTTTCCCTCAAGAATTTCCCTGTAATTAGCGGCATCCACCATTCCTTCAATTCTGACCAGTTTCCCAGTCCCTGACGATGAAAAAATCTCCACAGCACGATGCTACCACCACCATGCTTCACTGTGTGGATGGTGTTCTCGAGGTGGTGAGAGGTGTTGGGTTTGCGCCAGTTATAGTGTTTTCCTTGATGGCCAAAAAACTACATTTTTGTCTCATCTGACCAGAGTACCTTCTTCCATATGTTTGGGGAGTCTCCCACATGCCTTTTGGCAAACACCAAACGTGTTTGCTGATTTTTTACTTTAAGCAATGGCTTTTTTTCTGGCCACTCTTCCGTAAAGCCCAGCTTTGTGGAGTGTACGGCTTAAAGGGGTCCTATGGACAGATACTCCAATCTCTGCTGTGGAGCTTTGCAGCTCCTTCAGGGTTATCTGTGGTCTCTTTGTTGCCTCTCTGATTAACGCACTCCTTGCCCGGTCTGTGAGTTTTGGTGGGCGGCCCTCTCTTGGCAGGTTTGTTGTGGTGCTATATTCTTTCAATTTTTTAATAATGGATTTAATGGTGCTCCGTGGGATGTTCAAAGTTTCGTATATCTTTTATAACATAACCCTGATCTGTACTTGTCCACAACTTTGTCCCTGATCTGTTTGGATTGCTCCTTGGTCTTCATGGTGCCGCTTGCTTGGGGTTTCCCCTTGCTTAGTGGTGTTGCAGACTCTGGGGCCTTTCAGAACAGGTGTATATATACTGAGTGAGATCATGTGACAGATCATGTGACATATAGATTGCACACAGGTGGACTTTATTTAACTAATAATGTGACTTCTGAAGGTAATTGGTTGCACCATATCTTATTTAGGGGCTTCATAGCGAAGGGGTTGAATACATATGCACCCACCACTTTTCTTTTTTTTTCAAGTTATTTTTTCTTTACCAGTTTGGACTATTTTGTGTATGTCCAATACATGAAATAAAAATAAAAATCAATTTAAATTACAGGTTGTAATGCCCCAAAAATTGGAAAAGCGCCAAGGGGGGTGAATACTTTTGCAAGGCATTTTATTTCCAGGTTGTAAGGCTACAAAATAGGAAATGCCATGGGGGGTGAATATTTTTGCAAGCCACACTATATGTGTTTTTGTGCCAACATGCAGTAGAAGGGCTGTAGCAGTTTACGTGTTTCATGGTTGTTCTGATGCAAGCAGAGTACAAAGGCTATTTTGCTTTTTAAAGTAACTTAATGGCAGCTTGTTACTAAATGTTGCAGTCAATTTATAATTTCTTAACTGGAAAGTACTTGTCATTTATTTACTGTAAAAGTCACAATTACTTACTGACAAAATGTTGCCAGTAACCTACAGGACAGAAGAATACAGCCGTGGCTGTCATCTATGTCACGCCCTGACCGTAGAGATCCTTTTATTCTCTATGTTTGTTTGGTCAGGGTGTGACTCGGGTGGGAAAGTCTATGGTTTCTGGTTCTTTGTTTTGGGCCGGGTATGATTCTCAATCAGGAACAGCTGTCTATTGTTGTCTCTGATTGGGAATCAGATTTAGGCAGCCTTTTTTCCTTTTCTTATTTGTGCGTTGTTGTCTTTGTTAGTGGCATTTATAGCCATACAGAGCTTCATGTTCGTTTTGTTGTCTATTGTTTTTGTTCGCGACATTTAAAATAAAAGAATGTACGCTTACCACGCTGCACCTTGGTCCGGTCATTTCCTTGACGACGAGCGTGACAATCTAGCTCTTTTTGGTCTCCTGTAAGAGGGAATGTCATCAGTTAATCTGCTCCGTTCATAAAAATGAAGCTTGTACATTCGATAGTGTCCTCTCCTCCCAGGCTGCTGGAGTAGGATCAGATTGGCTACAGTAGCGGAATAAATAAGGGTGAGGTTTTAATGTGTGCAGGGTTAGTTGGTAGGGCAATTTTTTCACAAAGTGTAATGAATTCCGAGTACAGAATAGTAGTCTGATACACAGCAGGTGACGGTATGCACCTAAAACATTTGTTTGCGGACTGCCATAATATCAAAGAAGAAGCTTGTACACTGTCAGCTCTGCAGCCTGTTAAAGCCTTACATAAGTGCATGTGATACCAAAGAAACATAAGATACTTCATGTATAGCTAGTCACCATGTAATTGTAATGCTCCACTTGCCCACCAGACATTAAACTTCTTAGGGCTAGGGTCCTTTTTTCTCAATTTCTGCCTGACTGATGTGCCCAAAGTAAACTGCCTGTTACTCAGGCCCTGAAGCCAGGATATGCATATAATTGGTACCATTGGAAAGAAAACACTTTGAAGTTTGTAGAAATGTTAAAATAAGTAGAAGGACACAGTCTTGGAAATTCATGTTTGGGCACGCGATGAAGACAAGACGCTCCTGCTAAAATTGGTTTCCTACTGAACATTCTTTCCGTAAGAAATATTATAGTTTGATTACATTTTAGGGTATCTGAGGAGTCAATAAATACTTATTTTGACTTGTTGAAACAAAGTTTAGCGGTAGATTTTTGGATTCCTTTCTCTGCATGTTGAAAGAGTGGATTACTCAAATCGATGGCGCTGTAACGGTCCTGACCTGTTTTATGTTGTTTTTGTATGTGTTTATGGTCAGGGCATGTGTTTTGGGTGGGCAATCTATGTTATCTGTTTCTATGTTGGTTTTGGTTGCCTGGTATGGCTCTTAATTAGAGGCAGGTGTTTTGCGTTCTCCTCTAATTAAGAGTCATATTTAGGTAGGGTGTTCTCACTGTTTGTTTGTGGGTGATTGTCTTCCGTATCTGTGTTATGTCTTGCACCATACGGGACTGTTCGGTTGTTCGTTTCGTTTCGATGTAGTCTGTTTCCTGTCCGTAAGTGTTGCGTTTAGTTATGTAAGTTTATGTTCAGGTTTCGTCTACGTCGTTTTCTTGTTTTGTATTTTTGAAAGTGTTTTGTTTTTTCGTGTTGCCATCGTCGTGTTAAATAAAAGATGGCTTATTTCCCTAATGCTGCATTTTGGTCTGATGATCCTTCTCTCCTCTCCTCGTCCGAGGATGAGGAGAGCGACAGCCCTTACAGAATCACCCACCAAATTAGGACCAAGCGGCAACGGAGTAAGCAACAGGGCAACAAGGACTCCTGGACTTGGGAGCAGATATTGAATGGAGAAGGTCCCTGGGCTAAGGCAGGAGAGAATCGCCGCTCTCAGGAAGAGAGGGAGGCAGCTAAAGCCCAGGAGCGGTGGTTTGAGGAGGCAGCAAGGAGACGTGGCTGGAAGCCCGAAAAGCCATGGGAGCAGCTGGAGGCACTGAGGAGAGCAGAGGCTACCGGAGAGAGGAACCGGAGTTATGAGGGAATGCGTCTGGCACGGAAGCCCAAAAAGCCCGTAAGTAACGCCCAAAAATTTCTTGGGGGGGAGGCTAAGAGGTAGTGGGCCAAGGGCAGGTAGGAGACCTGCGCCCACTTCCCAGGCTTACCGTGGAGAGCGGGAGTACGGGCAGGCGCCGTGTTACGCAGTAGAGCGCACGGTGTCTCCTGTACGAGTGCATAGCCCAGTGCGGGTTATTCCACCTCCCCGCACTGGCAGGGCTAGATTGGGTATTGAGCCAGGTGTCATGAGGCCGGCTCAACGCGTCTGGTCTCCAGTGCGTCTCCTCGGGCCGGCATACATGGCACCTGCCTTACGCATGGTTTCCCCGGTTCGCCTACATAGGCCGGTGCGGGTTATTCCACCTCCCCGCACTGGTCGGGTGACCGGGAGCATTCAACCAGGTAGGGTTGGGCAGGCTCAATGCTCAAGAGTGCCAGTACGCCTCCACGGTCCGGTATTTCCGGCGCCACCTCCCCGCCCCAGCCTAGTACCTACAGTGCCTACACTACGCACTAGGCTACCAGTGCGTCTCCTGAGCCCTGTTCCTCCTCCACGCACTCTCTCTGTAGTGCGTGTATCCAGTTCGGTGCCTCCAGTTCCGGCACCACGCACCAGGTCTACAGTGCGCCTTATCCGGCCAGAGCCATCCGTCTCCCCAGCGCCATCTGAGCCATCCGTCTCCCCAGCGCCATCTGAGCCATCCGTCTGCCATGAGCCTGCAAAGCCGCCCGTCTGCCATGAGCCTGCAAAGCCGCCCGTCTGCCATGAGCCTACAGAGCCGTCCGCCAGACAGGAGCCGCTAGAGCCGTCCGCCAGACAGGAGCCGCTAGAGCCGCCCGCCAGACAGGATCTGCCAGAGCCGCCAACCAGACAGGATCTGCCAGAGCCGCCAACCAGACAGGATCTGCCAGAGCCGCCAACCAGACAGGATCTGCCAGAGCCGCCAACCAGACAGGATCTGCCAGAGCCGCCAGCGAGCCATGAGCAGCCAGAGCCGTCAGAGAGCCATGAGCGTCGAGAGCCGTCAGCCCGCCATGAGCGTCGAGAGCCGTCAGCCCGCCATGAGCGTCGAGAGCCGTCAGCCCGCCATGAGCGTCGAGAGCCGTCAGCCCGCCATGAGCGTCGAGAGCCGTCAGCCTGCCATGAGCGTCGAGAGCCGTCAGCCTGCCATGAGCGTCGAGAGCCGTCAGCCTGCCATGAGCGTCGAGAGCCGTCAGCCTGCCATGAGCGTCGAGAGCCGTCAGCCAGCCATGAGCGTCGAGAGCCGTTCAGTCAGGATCTGCCTGAGTATATCAGCCGGGACCTGCCCCTTGTCCCGGTGTTGCCCCTTGTCCCGGTGCTGCCCCTTATCCCGGTGCTGCCCCTTGTACCGGTGCTGCCCCATGTCCCGGTGCTGCCCCTTGTTCCGGTGCTGCCCCTTATCCCGGTGCTGCCCCTTATCCCGGTGCTGGTCTTTATCCTGGTGCTGCCCCTTATCCTGGTGCTGCCCCTTGTCCCGGTGCTGCCCCTTGTCCCGGTGCTGCCCCTTGTCCCGGTGCTGCCCCTTGTCCCGGTGCTGCCCCTTGTCCCGGTGCTGCCCCTTGTCCCGGTGCTGCCCCTTCTCCCGGTGCTGGCCATTCATTTAGGGGATGTTAGTTTTAGGGTGGTCATTGGGAGGGGAAGACAGAAGCGGGGAGTGACTATGGTGGTGTGGGGACAGCGTCCAGAGCCGGAGCCACCACCGTGGTCAACTGCCCACCCAGACCCTCCCCTGGACTTTGTGCTGGTGCGCCCGGCGTTCGCACCTTGAGGGGGGGGTTCTGTAACGGTCCTGACCTGTTTTATGTTGTTTTTGTATGTGTTTATGGTCAGGGCATGTGTTTTGGGTGGGCAGTCTATGTTATCTGTTTCTATGTTGGTTTTGGTTGCCTGGTATGGCTCTTAATTAGAGGCAGGTGTTTTGCGTTCTCCTCTAATAAAGAGTCATATTTAGGTAGGGTGTTCTCACTGTTTGTTTGTGGGTGATTGTCTTCCGTATCTGTGTTATGTCTTGCACCATACGGGACTGTTCGGTTGTTCGTTTCGTTCCGATGTAGTCTGTTTCCTGTCCGTAAGTGTTACGTTTAATTATGTAAGTTTATGTTCAGGTTTCGTCTACGTCATTTTCTTGTTTTGTATTTTTGAAAGTGTTTTGTTTTTTCGTGTTGCCATCGTCGTGTTAAATAAAAGATGGCTTATTTCCCTAATGCTGCATTTTGGTCTGATGATCCTTCTCTCCTCTCCTCGTCCGAGGATGAGGAGAGCGACAGCCCTTACAGGCGCCAACTAAACTGACTTTTTGGGATATAGAAGGAACTTATCTAACAAAACGACACTACATGTTATAGCTGGGACCGTTTGGATGACAAATCAGAGGAAGATTTTCAAAAAGTACATGAATATTTAATCGCTATCTGTGAATTTATGAATTCGCTGTAATGGCTACTGTAAATCAGACAGTGCAGTTAGATTCACAATAAGTTAAGCTTTCAACCGATATAAGACACTTGTATGTACCTAAATGCTTAATGTCCACAATTATTATGATTATTTATTTGAATTGTGCACCTACAGCTTCACCGGGACAGGTTTTAAGGTCAGTGAGTGTGATGGATTAACTAGAATAAGTTACTGTGAATTTTACAACAATACACTGGTAACGAGTTGACAGTAAATTATTGAAAATTAAACATTAACTTACTGTGAACCAGTTGCCATTTGACTACTGGAAAATGCATGGTAGACGTTTTAAGAGTGCAGCTCTTGATTGTCACAAGTTCTAACAAATATTGCAGAACTGACAATGGCAAATGAGGTGCTCAACCTTCATCCACATAACAATAAAACCACTTAAACTAGTACAACATTTCAACTGACGGTTGGCACAAATACAAGATATTTTAGACCATGCCCTCACACTGGTAGTTACTAGTGGCAAATGTGTCTATCATCCTTAAGCTCTGACTGCTCCCACATGCTAACCTCCGACTTCACCTACTAAGGAAATGACTTAGATAATAGCAATTTCTGCAGTTAAATGTAACAAAACAATACTTGTAAAAAGCAATCTATTTATATGGTTTTTGAACTCTATCATTTGCTTTCAAGCATGATAGCTGTACTTTTAGTTTATGGTTGATGCAGCTTGCTGGCCATTAGCCAATTGGCATTTCCCAATGATTTCAAAGCACATGAACGCATCCAACTTGTATTTATGACTTCACAACTGGTAAATTCCCACTTTCCCCATGGTTACACACACAGTTTTCTATTTGATATATTTGGTAGAAAAATGTACTATTATACGAGATCAGCCTCACATGTACCCTAAAAGGTACCAACCAGAACCATGTGTTCTGAATGTACCTTATGTGTACCTTTGACCTTGTTGTACATCAGGGAACAACACTGTACTGTAACCTTACTCTTATTTTTCAGAGTGTGTGGAGATACTGTATGCTCTTAGTAAAAAATAACCATCTGGTGGCACTGCTGAAACATTGATGCACTCCAGACCAAAAGGTTGCAAGTTCAAATCTCGAGAGCATTTATGCTAGATTCTATCAGATCCACCCTAGCAGACACCTGGAGTAGATCCCAACACCTTGTCTCAGCCTCCAGTAATTATGCTGCAATAGTTTGTGTCGGGGGCCAGGGTCAGTCTGTTATATCTGGAGTATTTCGCCTGTCTTGTCCTGTGTGAATCTCTCTCTCGCTCTCTCTCTCTCTCTCAGGACCTGAGCACAAGGACCAAACCTCAGTTTCAACTATTTTGCCTGTGGCTATGAAACCCTGACCTGTTCACCAGACGTCCTACCTTGTCCCAGACCAGCTGTTTTCAACTCTCTCTCTAACTCTCTCTGCTGTCTCTAACTCTGAATGATCGGCTATGAAAAGCCAACTGACATTTACCCCTGAGGTGCTGACCTGTGATTATTATTTTTTGACCCTGCTGGTCATCTATGAACATTTGAACATCTTGGCCATGTGCTGTTATAATCTCCACCCGGCACAGCCAGAAGAATACTGGCCATCCCTCAGAGCCTGGTTTGTCTCTAGGTTTCTTTCTAGGTTCCTGCCTTTCTAGAGAGTTTTTCCTAGCCACCATGCTTCTACATCTGCATTGCTTGCTATTTGGGGTCTAAGGCTGGGTTTCTGTATAGCACTTTGTGACATCGGCTGATGTAAAAAGGGCTTAATAAATACATTTGATTGATTGATTGACATGAGTAGGACGGGTGTGGCTTTGTGACAATGACCACACGAGCAGTTGCTCACCGATTTGACAGCTCTAACGCAGTTACACCACCAACACCGCCAAAACACCAGTTGTGATACTGTTGGCTGTCGCGTGTTTAATCTAGATCTGATTAAATCTAATCCTTAATGTCAAGTGTCCCTGAGCATTGCTACTTTTTACTAGGTGTTATTATTATTATTGACTTGATGCTGGGCAACATTTAGCAAAGTGCAGGAAATTTAGGTTTCTGTCATCCAAGAGGTTGTGAGTTCAAATGTCAGGTGTGGTAGCATCACAAGTGTTTTAACCAATGTTGTGGACAAAGCCATTTAAAGGAACATTTAAAAAAAATTCAACTTCATATTCATCATCTCTAGCAAAACCTCAACATACGTATGTGAAAATTGTGCATTTCTAAGTTTTGTTGTAAAAAAAGATAGGAGATAAGTGTTTCCGATGACATCGTCAATGTCCATCCTGTGACTTTAACCAATTATGGTGAAATTGCCTACCAATTGTGTACTAATTGGTTGATGATGTCATCGGAAACACTGCTTTCCTTTATCTATTGAAATGCACCATTTATACATATGTTGATGTTGTGGTGGTGCTGGTGATGAATATGAAATTCATATATCAAATTCCAATTTTTCCGGTATTGAAAACAATTGAACTAGAACTGGGATTTCTGTGTACTTCCTGAAAACAGTTATTTGTTGTATATTTACAGACAAAATACAGTTCAGCTGTAGAATTACATTAAAAGTTGTTTCCACTATTTTCACCACAATTCAGTGCCCGGTAACTTACTATAAAATAACAGGATTTCTTTTTTCACACGCATCTACAGTATCTTATAAGTATCCTATAAGTTTAAAGGAGAAGTTTCCCCATATCCAGAAACTCTCTAGTGATTCTATACATTGAAACTCCCTACCAACAAAAAATTGCAGTTTTGAAACTGCAGTAAAAGTACAGTAACTGCAGTTGACTGTGGAATTTTGGACGCAGTAATTACAGAATAACTGCAATGTACTGCAGCTGAACTGCAGTTATACTGCACTCTAACTGCAGTTACATTGTAAAATTACTAGTAAATATACATTTTTGGGGACGTAGTATTTGCCGCAAACTGCAGTTATACCACAATGTACTGCAGTTATACTGCAATCTTATTTCATAAGTCTTGTGAAGTTGCTGGATGCAGGCCTCGTTCTGCTTCGTTGCCAAATCCGCAAAGTGTGGACAAAATCTCTTATTTTTTTAAACGTATGGCCGAATGGGTCATTTCTGTCAAAGGTACAATCGGTTTGCAGTCAGGAAATGTGTACTTTTTCACCTTAAACATTTTCAATTATTTTGTATCATTATTTTATGAGGCTGACTGCCACAGCATCAGAGATGGGCAACAATTTGCACGTGTACTCTCGGGGGAATCCTGCTATATAGAAACTGCATGTTATGTTCTTTTTCACAGATTTTAGTATTTTGGCGGAGAAGTGATGCTGCCCAGCAACACGAGTCTACCAGATGGGCAAAAAGCTTTTTATGCTTACTTTCGAGGCAAGCAACGCTGAAGCATGAATGAGAGCACCAGCTGTTCCAGACGACTGTGTGATTACACTCTTTGTAGACGATGTGAGCAAGACCTTTAAACAGGTCAACATTCACAAGGCAGCAGGGCCAGAGGGATTACTAGGACATGTACTCAGAGCATGCGCGGACGAACTGGCAAATGTCTTCAGTGACATTTTCAGCCTGTCCCTGACCGTGTCTGTAATACCTACATGTTTCAAGCATACCACCATAGTCCCTGTGCCCAAGAACACGAAGGTAACCTGCCTAAATGACTACCGCCCCATAGCACTTACGTCAGTAGCCATGAAGTGCTTTGAAAGGCTGGTCATGGCTCACATCAACACCATCATCCCAGAAACCCTAGACCCACTCCAATTCGTATACCGCCCAAACAGATTCACAGATGAGATAATCTCAATTGCACTCCACTCTGCCCTTTCCCACCTGGACAAAAATAACACCTATGTGAGAATGCTGTTCAGTGACTGACTACAGCTCAGCGTTCAACACAACAGTGCCCACAAAGCTCATCACTAAGCTAAGGACCCTGGGACTAAACACCTCCCTCTGCACCTGGATCCCAGACTTCCTGATGGGCCAGCCTCAGCTGGTAAGGGTAGGCAACAACACATCTGACATCATGATCCTCAACAAGGGGGCCCCTTAGGGGTGTGTGCTCAGTCCTCTGCTGTACTCCCTGTTCACCCATCACAGCGTGGCCAAGCACGACTCCAACACGATCGTTAAGTTGGCTGACAATGCAATTGTGGTAGGCCTGATCACCGACAATGACAAGACAGCCTATAGGGAGGAGGTCAGAGACCAAAAACATCTCCCTCAATGTGAGCAAGGTGAAGGAGCTGATCGTAGACTACAGGAAAAGGAGGGCCAAACACGCCACCATTCACATCGACGGGGCTGTAGTGGAGCGGGTCGAGAGCTTCAAGTTCCTTGGTGTTCACATCACCAACAAACTATCATGGTCCAAACACACCAAGACAGTCACGAAGAGGGCACAACAATGCCCCCTCAGGAGATTGAAAAGATTCGGCATGGGTCCCCAGATCCTCAAAAAGTTCTACACCTGCACCATCGAGAGCATCCTGAATGGTTGCATCACCGCCTTGTATGACAACTGCTCGGCACCTGACCATAAGGCACTACAGAGGGTAATGAGTATGGACCAGTACATCACTGTAGCCAAGCTTCCTGCATTCCAGGACCTCTATACTAGGCAGTGTCAGCGGAAGGCCGACAAAAATTGTCAAAAACTCCAGTCACCTAAGTCATAGACTGTTCATTCTGCTACCACACGGCAAGCGGTACCTTAGTGCCAAGTCTAGTTTCCAAAAGGCTTCTTAACAGCTTCTACCCTCAAACAATAGACTGCTGAACAATTAATCAAATGGCCACTCGGACTATTTGCATTGACAACCTCCCCTCCTCTTTTGTTTTTACACTGATGCTACTCGCTGTTTATTATCTATGCATAGTCTCATTACCCCTACCTACATGTACAAATTACCTCAATTACCTCGACTAACCTATACCCCCAAACATTGACTCGGTACCTACCCCTTGTGTATAACCTTATTATTGTTATTGTACGGTGCTATATTTTTATACTTAAATATACATTTTTTTAATCAATCATTCAGAGTATCTCTACCGCTCCTGCTGTCTCTAGAGAGTTGAAAACAGCAGGTCTGGGACAGGTAGCACGTCCGGTGAACAGGTCAGGGTTCCATAGCCGCAGGCAGAACAGTTGAAACTGGAGCAGCTGCACGACCAGGTGGACTGGGACAAGCAAGGAGACATCAGGCCAGGTAGTCCTGAGGCATGGTCCTAGGGCTCAGGTCTTCTGAGAAAGAAAGAAAGAAAGAAAGAAAGAAAGAAAGAAAGAAAGAAAGAAAGAAAGAAAGAAAGAAAGAAAGAAAGAAAGAAAGAAAGAAAGAGAAAGAAAGAAAAAGAGAATTAGAGAGAGCATACTTAAATTCACACAGGACACCGGATAAGACAGGACAAATGCTCCAGATATAACAGACTGACTCTAGCCCCCCGGCACATAAACTATAGCAGCATAAATACTGGAGGTTGAGACAGGAGGGGTCGGGAGACACTGTGGCCCCGTCCGACGATACCCCCGGACAGGGCCAAACAGGCAGGATATAACCCCACCCACTTTGCCAAAGCACAGGCCCCACACCACTAGAGGGATATCTCCAACCACCAACTTACCATCCTGAGACAAGGCAGAGTATAGCCTACGAAGATCTCCCCCACGGCACAACCCAAGGGGGGGGGGGCGCCAACCCGGACAGGAAGATCACGTCAGTGACTCAATCCACTCAAGTGATGCACCCCTCCTAGGGATACCAGTAAGCCAGTAATTCAGCGCCTGTAATAGGGTTTGAGGCAGAGAATCCCAGTGGAGAGAGGGGAACCTGCCAGGCAGAGACAGCAATGGCTGTTCATTGCTCCAGTGCCTTTCCGTTCATCTTCACTCTCCTCGGCCAGACTACTCAATCATAGGACCTACTGAAGAGATGAGTCTTCAATAAAGACTTAAAGGTTGAGACCGAGTCTGTGTCTTTCACATGTGTAAGCAGACCATTCCATAAAAATGGCGCTCTATAGGAGAAAGCCCTGCCTCCAGCTGTTTGCTTAGAAATTCTAGGGACAATAAGGAGGCCTGCGTCTTGTGACTGTAGCGTATGTGTAGGTATGTACAGCAGGACCAAATCGGAAAAATAGGAAGAGCAAGACCATGTCATTCTTTGAAGGACAGCAGTAAAACCTTGATATCAGCCCTTGTCTTAGCAGGAAGCCAGTGTAGAGAGGCTAACACTGGAGTAATATGATCAAATTTTTGGGTTCTAGGTAAGATTCTAGCAGCCGTGTTTAGCACTAACTGAAGTTTATTTATTGCTTTATCCGTGTAGCCGGAAAGTAGAGCATTGCAGTAGTCTAACCTAGAAGTAACAAAGCATGGATACATTTTTCTGCGTCATTTCTGGACAGAAAGTTTCTGGTTTTTGCAATGTTATGTAGATGGAAAAAAGCGATCCTTGAAACAATCTTGATATGTTCGTCAAAAGAGAGATCAGGGTCCAGAGTAACGCCGAGGTCCTTCACAGTTTTATTTGAGACGACAGTACAACCGTCAAGAGGAATTGTCAGATTCAACAGAAGATCTCATTGTTTCTTGGGACCTACAACTAGCATCTCTGTTTTGTCCGAGTTTAAAAGTAGAATATTTGCCGCCTTCCAGGGAGGGAATTTTGGGGCTTCACCATGTTTCATGAAAATGTGCAGCTGTGTGTCGTCCGAATTCCAGTGAAAGTTAACATTATGTTTCTGAATGACATCACCCAGAGTTAAAATATATAGTGAAAACAATAGTGGTCCTAAAACGGAGCCTTGAGGACCACTCGAAATGTACAGTTGATTTAACATCCACAGAGGACAAACCATCCACAGAGACAAAATTATATCTTTCCAACAGATAAGATTTAAACCAGGCCAGAACTTGTTCGTGTAGACCAATTTGGGTTTCCAATTTCTCCAAAAGAATGTGGTGATTGATGGTATCAAAAGCAGCACTAAGGTCTAGGAGCACGAGGACAGATGCACCGCCTCGGTCTGACTCCATTAAAAGGTAATTTACCACCTTCACAAGTGCAGCCTCAGTACTATGATGGGGTCTAAAACCAGACTGAAGCATTTCATATACATTGTTTGTCTTCAGGAAGCCAGTGAGTTGCTGCACAACAGCTTTTTCAAAAGATGTTGAGAGGAATGAGAGATTCCCGAGAGGCTGATCATTTTTTATATTTTCTGGGTCAAGGTCTGGCTTTTTCAAGAGAGGCTTTATTACTGCCACTTTTAGTGAGTTTGGTACACACCCGGTGGGAAGAGAGCTGTTAATTATGTTAACATAGGAGGGCCAAGCACAGGAAGCAGCTCTTTCAGTAGTTTAGTTGGACTAGGGTCCAGTATGCAGCTTGAAGGTTCAGAGGCCATTATTATTTTCATCAATATGTCAACAGATATAGTATTAAAAAACTTGAGTGTCTCCCTTGATCCTAGGTCCTGGCAGAGTTGTGCAGACTCAGGACAACTGAGGTTTGGAGAAATACGCAGAAATACGCAGAGTCCATAATTAGCTTTCTAATGATCATGATCTTTTCCTCAAAGAAGTTCATGAATTTATCACTGCTGAAGTGATAGCCATCCTCTCTTGGGGAATGCTGCTTTTAGTTAGCATTTCAACAGTATCAAAAATACATGTTGAATTGTTTTTAATTTCCTCAATTAAGTTGGAAAAATAGGATAATCGAGCAGCAGTGAGGGCTCTTCGATACTGCATGGTACTCTCTTTCCAAGCTAGTCGGAAGACTTCCAGTTTAATGTAGCGCCATTTCCGTTCCAACTTTCTGATAGCTTGCTTCAGAGCTCGGGTATTCTCTGTATACCAGGGAGCTAGTTTCTTATGACAAATGTTTTTTGTTTTTAGGGGTGTGACTGCATCTAGGGTATTGTGCAAGGTTAAATTGAGTTCCTCAGTTAGGTGGTTGACTGATTTTTGGGTCGGTGGAGGGAGTCTGGAAGGGCATCTAGGAATCTTTGGGTTGTCAGAGAATTTATAGCATGGCTTTTGATGATCCTTGGTTGGGGTCTGAGCAGATTATTTGTTGTGATTGCAAAAGTAATAAAATGGTGGTTCAATAGTCTAGGATTATGAGGAAAAACATTAAGATCTACAACATTTATTCCTCGGGACAAAACTAGGTCCAGAGTATGACTGTGGCAGTGAGTAGGTCCGGAGACATGATGTGCAAAACCCACTGAGTCGATGATGGCTCCGAAAGCCTTTTTGAGTGGGTCTGTGGACTTTTCCATGTGAATATTAAAGTCACCAAAACGTTGAATATTATCTACCAAGACTACAAGGTCCGATAGGAATTCAGGGAACTCAGTGATAAACGCTGTATATGGCACAGGAGGCCTGTAAACAGTAGCTATAAAAAGTGATTGAGAAGGCTGCATAGATTTCATGACAAGAAGCTCAGTTTTTGTAAATTGAAATTTGCTGTCGTAAATGTTAGCAGCACCTCCGCCTTTGGGGGATGCGCGGGGGATATGGGCATTAGTGTAACCAGGAGGTGAGGCCTCATTTAACACAGTAAATTCATCAGGCTTAACCAATGTTTCAGTCAGGCCATTCACATCAAGATGATGATCAGTGATTAGTTCATCGACTGAAACTGCCTTGGAAGTGAGGGATCTAACATTAAGTAGCCCTATTTTGAGATGTGAGATATCACAATCTCTTTCAATAATGGCAGGAATGGAGGAGGTCTTTATTCTAGTGAGATTGCTAAGGCGAACACCGCCATGTTTAGTTTTGCCCAACCTAGATCGAGGCACAGACACGGTCTCAATGGGGATAGCTGAGCTGACTACACTGACAGTGCTAGTGGCAGGCTCCACTAAGCTGGCAGGCTGGCTAACAGCCTGCTGCCTGGCCTGCACCCTATCTCATTGTGGAGCTAGGGGAGTTAGAGCCCTGTCTATGTTCGTAGATAAGATGAGAGCACCCCTCCAGCTAGGATAGAGTCCGTCACTCCTCAACAGCTAGGGGAGTTAGAGCCCTGTCTATGTTCGAAAAATAAGATGAGAGCACCCCTCCAGCTAGGATACAGTCCATCACTCCTCAACAGGCCAGGCGTGGTCCTGTTTGTGGGTGAGTCCCAGAAAGAGGGCCAATTATCTTCAAATTCCATCTTTTGGGAGGGGCAGAAAACAGTTTTCCACCAGCGATTGAGTTGAGACTGCTGTAGAGCTCATCACTCCCCCTAACTGGGAGGGGGCCAGAGACAATTACTCAATGCCGACATCTTTCTAGCTGATTTACACGCTGAAGTTATGTTACGCTTGGTGACCTCTGACTGTTTCATCCAAACATCGTTGGTGCCGACGTGGATAACAATATCCATATACCCTCTACACTCGCCAGTTTTAGCTTTAGCCCACACCATCTTCAGATTAGTCTTAACGTCGGTAGCCCTGTCCCCTGGTAAACAGTGTATGATCGCTGGAGGGTTTGTTTTAAGTCTAATATACTACGGGTAATGGAGTGGCCAATGACTAGGGTTTTCAATTTGTTCGAGCTAATGGTGGGAGGCTTCAGCGTCTCAGACCCCGTAATGGGAAGAGTAGAGACCAGAGAAGGCTCGGCCTCTGACTCCGACACGTTGCTTAATGGGGAGCACCGGTTGAAAGTTTCTGTCGGCTGAATGAGCGACACCGGTTGAGCATTCCTACAGCATTTCCTTCCAGAAGCCATGACAAAATTGTCCGGCTGTGGGGACTGTGCGAGGGGATTTAAACTACTATCTGTACTTACTGGTGGCACAGACGCTGTTTCATCCTTTCCTACACTTAAATTACCCTTGCCCAACGATTGCTTCTGAAGCTCGGCTTGCAGCACAGCTATCCTCGCCATAATGCTCTGTTCACAAACACAAACAGAACCCACAGAACCCAAGGACAGCAACACAATTAGACCCAACCAAATCATGAGAAAACAAAAAGATAATCATTTGACACATTGGAAAGAATTAGCAAAAAAACTGAGCAAACTAGAATGCTATTTGGCCCTTAACAGAGAGTACACAGAGTGACAGAATACCTGGCCACTGTCATAATACCTGACCACTGTGACTGACCCAATCTCAAGGAAAGCTTGGACTATGTACAGACTCAATGAGCATAGCCTTGCTATTGAGAAAGGCCGCTGTAGGCAGACCTGGCTCTCAAGAGAAGACAGGCTATGTTCACACTTCCCACTACATAGGTGGAGCTGCACTTCCTAACCTCCTGCCAAATGTATGACCATATTAGAGAAATATTTTTCACTCAGATTATACAGATCCACAAAGAATTCGAAAACAATTTGACATTTCAAATGTCTTTATTATTTTGGAACTTTTGTGAGTGTAATGTTTACTGTTAATTTGTATTGTTTATTTCACTTTTGTTTATTATCTACTTCACTTGCTTTGGTAATGTTAACATGTGTTTCCCATGCCAATAAAACCTTTACATTGAAATGAAATTGAATTTAATTTAATTGAGAGAGAGAGAGAGAGAGAGAGGAGTTAGAGGAGAAAGAGTAAAGTATTATTATTGTAGGCCTATTTATTAATCTAAGACTTCTTTAAATAGTCTATGCAAAAAGTGTTTTGTTTCCATTTGTAAAAAAAAATTGAAAACATTTCAGTGTGCCCCTTCTTAAAATGTTCTTGTTGGAGCAGAACGTATATTAATTTCAAACTTTTTAATTTACTCCTGCATATTTATTTTAAGGTTAAAAGTAGGCCTGTTGTAAAATACATAGCATTAGCCTATTGCTGCTGGGTATGCCTATGGTAAGCAATCACCTTTGCTGATAGTAGCTGCAATATTAGCCTGTTTAAACCTTTTTGAAAGTTTCATTCTGTTGAGCCATTTTCATTGTCCAAATTAAGTGCCAGCTGTATTTTATGTTTTCCCCAATATGATAGAATTACCGGTAGGCCTACTATGCTACTCGCACTCAAACCATAAAAGGGCAGATGCAAAACTGAATTTAAATTCGCAATTTAATAACCTGTTTGTATTTTCCTTATAAACAATGACTTGATATACTTTTGATATTACTCTTATGAAGTTGACAACTTTTGTGACCGTTTGATTTGGTATGGCTATTATTAGGCTTAGCTGCTGCAGGCCTGTGAAGGCATTGTGCACCTGCACTCCAACTGACTTCAACAGTTGAATTTCAGGTGAGAAAGAATGTTTTAGGCCTACCAGAGTTACTCGTTTAATCTAACATTATAATGCTTATCTTTATAAAAAAGTAAGCTGATCGAAAATGAACGATCCTTCTGTATGCCTATATGTGTATAGCAGTAGTCATCTGACAAGTATAAATAAATACATGCTGACAGCATATCTCTATCTTTCTCTCGGTCTCTCTAGTGCTAGGCCTAAGCTTGTCTCCTGTAATATTTAGTCCTATAGGCCTAAATCCATGCAATGCCCTGGTGCATTTAACACTCAAATCTCCAACAGCTGAACCGTGAGGTAGACAATTATTGTTTTAGGAAGGTAAAAACCAATAGACTATCAAGTTTTGAATATGCTACACATTGAAACACAACAAGTTGTTTTTCTTTAATTTGTTAGAGACTGATTTTAAGGACACAGAACTGTGGATCATTATCACTTGTTTATCGATGGTGCTGCCACTTGCTACTCTTGGATTTGAACGGGTCTCTCAGATCTGAACCAGCATGGGTCTTTTTTGACCTGTTTTCCACTGTCCTTTTCACAATAAGTCTAACTGTCCTCGGGGTCATTCAGAACGGGTCTCCGTTTAAAATAATAATTTTTCATATCGGGTAGGGTTTGGAAATCCACGGATACATTTCGGAACGGGTCCAACGTTTTGGATCCCTGAAGCCCTCTAATTTGCACAGCTGGGTTGTACAATATTTGCACATTATTATTATAAATACCTATTCAAGCTCTGTCAGGTTGGTGGCTGATCATTGCTAAACAGACATTTTTAAGACTTGCTATAGATTTTCAAGTTGTTAAGTCAAAATTGTAACAATTTAACTTCTTGCAACTATAGGGGGTGCTGTTTTGCATTAGCATAATTTGCTCTACAGATTAAACTGCCTAGTACTCAATTCTTGCTCGTACAATATGCATATTATTGTTATTATTGGATAGAAAACACTCTCTAGTTTCTATAGCCGTTTGAATTATGTCTCTGAGTGGAACATAACTCATTCTACAGCACTTTTCCTCCCAGTGAGTGAGTTTTCAGAACTCTTGGCCTCTGGTTCCAGATCAGTTTTAAAGCCACTGTAAATCCTATGAGGATACAAACACTGCCCACGCCTTCCTCTAGATGTCAGTAGGTGGTGACAATTTGAATGGAGTCGATTGCGCAATCATGGCCTCTATAAATGACAAAATACCGGAAGTAGCGTTCTTTTGGACTCTGCGCTCAACGCAAGAAGGATATCTGACTGGCCTTTTTCCAAGCCTTGGTTTAGCCAGTAATATAGCGTCGGTCATGTTTTTACTCGTTATAGGTGTTAGAAACATCATAAGGTAGTTAATTTCAACCGTTTTATAGCAATTTATATCCGTTAAGTGCGATTTTGAGGCATTTCTATGTGAGGCTCTTTGAAGAGCCGGGCACGTTTCGGGGTCCCAGTCGAACGTTAGTGGGCATTTCGACGGACAGAGGGCATCTTTCGACCAAAAGAAGATTAGACCCAAGAAAGGATATATTGCCCAAGAATCTGATGGAAGATCACCTCAAAGTAAGAAATATTTAAGATGATAAATCGTTGTTCTGTGGAAAATTTTTAAACGCATATTCCGCCATTTTGTTTGGCATAGCTTCGCTTGGCGAACCCTGTATTGCACAGTAAGGATAATTTTAGAAATGTAATTCAGCGATTGCATTAAGAACTAATTTGTCTTTCGATAGCTGTCCAACTTATATTTTTTTTGTCAAGTTTATGAATAGATATCCATGAGACAAGATCACTGTGAAAGATGGCGACCGACATTTTCCGGCTAGTTTTGCTAGTTTTGTCATTGTATAACCACGTTTTTTTATGGCTAAATATGCACATTTTCGAACAAACTCTATCTGTATGTTGTAATATGATGTTACAGGAGTGTCATCTGAAGAATTCTGAGAAGGTTAGTGGAACAATTAATATATTTTGGCGATGATAACGATATCGCTCTCTTTGGCTTGAATCAATGGTCGGGTAACGTTTGCATATGTGGTATGTTAATATAACGATTTATTGTGTTTTCGCCGTAAAACACTTAGAAAATCTGAAATGTTGTCTGAATTCACGAGATCTGTGTCTTTCCATTGCTATGTGCTGTGTATTTTTAAGAAATGTTTTATGATGAGTAAATTGGTAATACAAGTTGCTCTCTGTAGTAATTCTAGTCGCTTTGGTGAGATTTGTGATGCTGGTGTAACGACTGTTTGGAGGATTGACGGACCAAAATGCAGCATTAGGGAAATAAGCCATCTTTTATTTAACACGACGATGGCAACACGAAAAAACAAAACACTTTCAAAAATACAAAATAAGAAAACGACGTAGACGAAACCTGAACATAAACTTACATAACTAAACGTAACACTTACGGACAGGAAACAGACTACATCGAAACGAACAACCGAACAGTCCCGTATGGTGCAAGACATAACACAGATACGGAAGACAATCACCCACAAACAAACAGTGAGAACACCCTACCTAAATATGACTCTTAATTAGAGGAGAACGCAAAACACCTGCCTCTAATTAAGAGCCATACCAGGCAACCAAAACCAACATAGAAACAGAAAACATAGACTGCCCACCCAAAACACATGCCCTGACCATAAACACATACAAAAACAACATAAAACAGGTCAGGACCGTTACAGCTGGCTGCAATGGCAAACTATGATTTATACCTGAAATATGCACATTTTTCTAACAACACCTATCCTATACCATAAATATGTTATCAGACTGTCATCTGATGAGGTTTTTTCTTGGTTAGTGGCTATCAATATCTTAGTTTAGCCGAATTGGTGATAGCTACTGGTGGAGAGAGAAAATGGTGGACAAAGAAAAATGGTGTCTTTTGCTAACGTGGTTAGCTAATAGATTTACATATTTTGTCTTCCCTGTAAAACATTTTAAAAATCTGAAATGTTGGCTTTATTCACAGGATCTGTATCTTTCATTAGGTGTCTTGGACTTGTGATTTAATGATATTTAGATGCTACTATTTAATTGTGACGCTATGCTAGCGATGCTAATCAGTGTGCGGGGGGGGGGGGGGGGGGGTGCTCCCGGCCCCGGGGTAGAGGCTCGTGAAAGGTTTTAAGTAGGCAAGTCAGTTAATTCTTATGGCTGCAATCCCTGATATGACAACAGCCAGTGAAAGTGCAGGGATCCAAATTCAAACAACAGAAATCTCATAATTAAAATTCCTCAAACAATAATGTATTTTATACCATTTTAAAGGTAATCTTGTTGTTAATCCCACCAAAGTGTCCGATTTCAAATAGGCTTTACAATGAAAGTACCACAAACGATTATGTTAGATCAACGCAAAATCACAGAAAAGCACAGCTATTTTTCCAGCCAAAGACAGGAGTCACAAAAAGCAGAAAGAGATAAAATGAATCTCATCACCTTTGATGATCTTCATCAGATGACACTCATAGGACTTCATGTTACACAATACATATATGTTTTGTTCGATTAAGTTCATATGTATATCCAAAAACTCAGTTTACATTGGTGCCATGTTCAGAAATGCCTCCAAAATATCCGGACAAATTGCAGAGAGCCACGTCAAATAACATAAATACTCATCATAAACTTTGATGAAAGATACATGTTTTACACAGAATTAAAGATACACTTGTTCTTAATGCAACCGCTGTGTCAGATTTCAAAAGCTTTACGGCAAAAGCACAATATTCAATAATCTGAGAACAGCGTTCAGCCACAAAAGTAAGCCATACAGTTACCCGCCAAATTGTGCAGGCAACAAAACTCATAAAAAGCATTATAAATCTTCACTTATCTTTCCTGATCTTCGTCGGAATGCACTCCCAGGACTCCCACTTCCACAAGAAATGTTCGTTTTGTTCGGTAATGTCCATCATTTATGTCCAAATAGCTATTTTTGTTAGCGTGTTTAGTACACAAATCCAAACGCTCGTGCAGGTCCAGCCGAACGTCGGACGAAAACTTCAAAAAGTTATATTACAGGTCGAAGAAACTTGTCAAACTAAGTATAGAATCAATATTTAGGATGTTGTTATCATAAATATTCAATAACGTTCCAACCGGAGAATTCCTTTGTGTGTAGAGAATCAATGGAACGCAGGTTCCTATCATGTGAAATGCGCATGACCAGGACCTGGCTCTCTGCCAGACCACTGACTCAAACAGCTCCCATCCGGCTCCACTTCACAGTAGAAGCTTCACTCAAGGTTCTACAGACTGTTGACATCTAGTGGAAGCCGTATGAAGTGCAAACAGATCCATATCCTACTGTGTATTCAATAGGCGATGGGTTGAAAATCGACCAACCTCAGATTTCTCACTTCCTGGCTGGATTTCTTCTCAGATTTTTGCCTGCCATATGAGTTCTGTTATACTCACAGACATAATTCAAACAGTTTTAGAAACTTCTGAGTATTTTCTATCCAATAGTAATAATACTATGCATATATTAGCAACTATGACTGAGGAGCAGGCCGTTTACTCTGGGCACCTCTGTGCACCTTTCATCCATGTTACTCAATACTGCCCCTGCAGCCATAAGAAGTTAAGAACAAATTATTATCTGCAATGACGGCCTACCCCGGCCAAACTCTAACAACACTGGGCCAATTTGTGAACCACCCTATGGGACTCAAAATCACAGCCAGTTGTGATGCAGCCTGGATTCGGACCAGAGTCTGTAGTGACGTCTCTAGCACTGAGATGCAGTGCCTTAGACTGCTGTGCCACTCAGGAGCCTTCAATGTCATCTTAGTAAGAAACTCCAGTGTATGTTTGGACTTGTGTTTTAAGTTACTATCCTGTGTCTCCCAGTGTCTGTTGGAAAGCAGACTGCACCAGGTTTTACTCTAATATTTTAGACTGTGCTTAGCTCTATTCCTATTCATTTATCCTAAAAAAAACTCCCTAGTCATTGCCGATGATCAGCATACCCATAACATGATGCAGCCACCACCATGCTTGAAAATTTGAAGATTGATATGTTGTGTTGGATTTGCCCCAAACATAACGCTTTGTATTCAAGACAAAGTTAATTTCTTTGCCACATTTTTGTGGGGCAGTTTTACTTGAGGGCCTTGTTGCAAACAGGATGCATATTTTGGAATACTTTTTTTCTGTAAAAGCTTCCTTTTCACTCTGTTATTTAGGTTAGTATTGTGGAGTAACTACAATGTTTTTGATCCATCATCAGTTTTCTCTTATCGCAGTCATTAAACTCTGTAACTGCTTTAAAATCACTGTAGTCCTCATGGTGAAATCCCTGAGCGGTTTCCTTCCTCTCCAGCAACCAAGTTAGGAAGGATTCCTGTATCTTTGTAGTGACTGGGTGTATTGATACACCATCCAAAGTGTGATTAATAATTTCACGATGCTCAAATGAATATTCAATGTCTGCTTCTTTTTTTTCCCATCTACCAATAGGCCCCCTTCTTTGTGAGGCATTGGAAAACCTCCCTGGTTTTTGTCATTGAATCTATGTTTGAAATTCACTGCTCGACTGGGGACCTTACATATAAATGGATGTGTGGTGTACAGAGGTGAGGTAGTCATTCAAAAATCTTGTTCAACACCATTAACTTTTTATGGCTGCAGGGGCAGTATTGAGTAACTCTGATTAAAGGTGCCCATTTCAAACGGCCTCGTACTCAATTCTTGCTCTTACAATATGCATATTATTATTACTATTGGATAGAAAACACTCTCTAGTTTCTAAAACCGTTTGAATTATATCTGTGAGTCAAACAGAACTCATTTGGCACAAACTTCCTGACCAGGAAGTGGAAAGTCTGAAATCGATGCTCTGTTCTACTTCCTGCCTATAAATGGGCATGATACGTATTAGTATACGTGCACTTCATACACCTTCCCCTGGATGTCAAGAGGCGGTGAGAGAAGAAATTTCGTGTTTATCTTGGTCTGAAGTGGAATACAAGCTCTTTGTATGACGTGTCCGCCCATTTCCTGTTTTCTGGAGAGCGCGAAAGGGGACTTGGATTTGCCTTCTGTTTAGCTGCCGTTATAGGCGACTAATATCTCCGGCTTTGATTTTATTTGATACATGTGACCATATCATCGTAAAGTATGTTTTTTCAATATAGTTTCATCAGATTATTGAATTTTTTGGGGAGTTTTGCCGTGTTCCGTTCTCTTCCGTTTGTTGACAAGGAGAGCTTCGAGCCACTTGGCTAGTGCGCTTGCTAAATCGAGAGGAAAAATGGACGTTCTAAATCCAAACAACGATTGTTCTTGACAAAGGACACCTTGTCCAACATTCTGATGGAAGATCACCAAAAATAAGAAACATTTTATGATGCTATTTCATATATCTGTCGTGCATGTGAACTAGTCGCCGGCGCCCAACTTTGGGGTACTCAGCTATACCGAAGCTGGATGTCGTAATGAAGTTATTTTTTAGTATTCTAACACTGCGATTTCATTAAGAACTAATGGAGGTATGGTAGCTATGGAACTATGGTAAGCTAATATAACGCTATATTGTGTTTTCACTGTAAAACACTTAATAAATCGGAAATATTGGCTGGAATCACAAGATGCCTGTCTTTCATTTGCTGTACACTATGTATTTTTCAGAAATGTTTTATGATGAGTATTTAGGTATTTGGCGTTGGTGTCTGTAATTATTCTGTCTGCTTTCGGTGCAATTTCTGATTGTAGCTGCAATGTAAACTATGATTTATACCTGAAATATGCACATTTTTCGAACAAAACATAGATTTATTGTATAACATGTTATAAGACTGTCATCTGATGAAGTTGTTTGTTGGTTAGTTTGGTTGGTTCTTGGTTAGTTAGGTTGGCTTTGTGCATGCTACCTGTGCTGTGAAAAATGTCTGTCCTTTTTTTGTATTTGGTGGTGAGCTAACATAAATATAATTGCTGTTTTCGCTGTAAAACATTTAAAAAATCGGACATGTTGGCTGGATTCACAAGATGTGTACCTTTCATTGGCTGTATTGGACTTGTTAATGTGTGAAAGTTAAATATAAAAAAAAAAAAGATTTAGAATTTCGCGCTCTGCACTTGAGCTGGCTGTTGTCATAATTGTACCGACGTCGGGCTTGCAGCCATATTAATGTACACAGAGTCAGTCCTTGCAACTTATTATGTGACATGTTTAGCAAATGTTGTTAGGACATGAACTTATTTAGGCTTGCCACAACAAAGGCGTTGAGTACTTAATTAATTAAAAACTTCTTCAGGCTAGAGAATATTTTTCTCCACTTCCTGTCTGACTGACATGTCCAAAGTAAACTGCCTGTTACTCAGGCCCGGAAGCAAGGATATGCATATAATTGGTACCATTGGATAGAAAACACTTTGAAGTTTGAAATGTAAAAATAATGCATAAGACTATAACACAATTGATATGGTAGCCGAAAATCCAAAGAAAAACCAACCGGAAAATCTTTTTTTTGGAGAGCCCATGCTTTTACAATAGAAAGCTATGGGTCCTATGCAATTCCAGCTCCCAGATTGCAATTCCTATGGCTTCCACCAGATATCAACAGTCTTTCTTCAAGGTTTCAGGCTTGTTTCTTCCCAAATGAGGAAGAATTTTGAGTTTTGGTACTTGGAGTCAGAGTTGGAAATAAGTCTGTGCACGCGCGACAAAGAGGAAGCACACTTGCTAATTTAGCTTTTCTATTGAACATACAGTTGAAGTCGCAAGTTTACATACACTTAGGTTGGAGTCATTAAAACTCGTTTTTCAACCACTCCAAAAATGGCTTGTTAACAAACTATAGTTTTGGCAAGTTGGTTAAGACATCTACTATGTGCATGACACAAGTAATTTTTCCAACTATTGTTTACAGACAGATTATTTGACTTGTAATTCACTGTATCACAATTCTAGTGGGTCAGAAGATTGCATAGACTAAGTTGACTGTGACTTCAAACAGCTTGCAAAATTCCAGAAAATTATGTTATGGCTTTAGAAGCTTCTGATAGGCTAATTGACAACATTTGAGTCAATTGGAGATGTACCTGTGGATGTATTGCAAGGCCTACCTTCAAACTCAGTGCCTCTTTGCTTGACATCATGGGAAAATCAAAAGAAGTCTGGTTCATCCTTGGAAGCAATTTCCAGTCGCCTGAAGGTACCACGTTCATCTGTACAAACAATAGTATGCAAGTATAAACACCATGGGACCAGGCAGCCGTCATACCGGCTCAGGAAGGAGACACGTTCTGTCTCCTAGA
This sequence comes from Salvelinus fontinalis, assembly GCF_029448725.1. Classification (NCBI taxonomy): domain Eukaryota; kingdom Metazoa; phylum Chordata; class Actinopteri; order Salmoniformes; family Salmonidae; genus Salvelinus; species Salvelinus fontinalis. Next base: position 6,327,279 of record NC_074683.1, read on the forward strand.
GATGAACGCACTTTGATGCGAAAAGTGCGAATCAATCCCAGAACAACAGCAAAGGACCTTGTGAAGATGCTGGATGAGACAGGTACAAAAGTATCTGTATCACAGTAAAACGAGTCCTGCATCGACATAACCTGAAAGGCCGCTCAGCAAGGAAGAAGCCACTGCTCCAAAACCTCCATTAAAAAACAGACTACAGTTTGCAACTGCACATAGGGACAAAGACCGTACTTTTTGGAGAAATGTCCACTGGTCTGATGAAACAAAAATAGAAACGTTTGGCCATAATGACCACAGTTATGTTTGGAGGAAAAAGGGGGATGCTTGCAAGCCGAAGAACACCATCCCAGCCTTGACGCTTGGGGGTGGCAGCATCATGTTGTGGGGGTGCTTTGCTGCAGAATGGACTGGTGCACTTCACAATATAGATTGCATCATGAGGAGGGAAAATTATGTCGATATATTGAAGCAACATCTCAAGACATCAGTCAGGAAGTTAAAGCTTGGTCGCAAATGGGTCTTCCAAATGGACAATGACCCCAAGCATACTTCCAAAGTTGTGGCAAATGGCTTAAGGACAACAAAGTCAAGGTATTGGAGGGGCCATCACAAAGTCCTGACCTCAATCCCATAGAAATTTGTGAGCAGAACTGAAAAAGCGTGTGCGAGCAAGGAGGCTTAAAAACCTGACTCAGTTACACCAGCTCTTTCAGGAGGAATGGGCCAAAATTCACCCAACTTATTGTGGGAGCTTGTGGAAGGCTACCCGAAACGTTTGACCCAAGTTAAACAATTTAAAGGCAATGCTACCAAAAACTAATGGAGTGTATGTAAACTTCTGACCCATTGGGAATGTGATGAAAGAAATAAAAGCTGAAATAAATCATTCTCTCTACTATTATTCTGACATTTTATATTCTTAAAATAAAGTGGTGATCCTCTAAGACAGGGAATTTTTACTACGATTAAATGTCAGGAATTGTGAAAAACTGAGTTTACATTTATTTGGCTAAGGTGTATGTAAACTTCCGACTTCAACTGTACTTCTTTCCGTATGAAATATTATAGTTTAATTACATTTTAGTGTACCTGAGAATTAAATATAAATGTTTTTTGACTTGTTTTAACAAAGTTTAGCGGTAGATATTTGGATTCCTTTCTCTGCATGTTGAATGAGTGGATTACTCAAATCGATGGCGCCAACTAAATTTACTTTTTGGGATATAAAGAAGTATTTATCTAACAAAACAACCATGTATGTTGTAGCTGGGACCCTTGGAATTGCAAATCAGAGGAAGATGTTCAAAAAGTAAGTACATTTTATCGCTATTTGTGATTTTACGAAGCCTGTGCACGTTGAATAATATTTTTATGTGGGGTGCCGTCCTCAAACAATCGCATGGCATGCTTTCGCTGTAAAGCCTATTATAAATCAGACAATGCAGTTAGATTAATTAGAATGTAAGCTTTTAACCGATTTAAGACACTTGTATGTACCTAGATGTTTAATATTCATTATTTTTATGATTGTTTATTTGAATTGTGCGCCCTCCAATTTCTCCGAAATTTGTCGACAGGTATCCCGCTGACGGGACACCTAGCCCTAAGAAGATGACACAAGACATTTCAGCTTTTCTTTCTTTATTAATTTGTAAACATTTCGAAAAACACAATTCCATTTTGACATTATGGTGTATTGTTTGTAGGCCAGTGATTTAATCAATTTTCTATTCAGCCTGTCACATAACAGAATGTGGAAAACGTCAATGGGTGTGAATATTTCCTGAAGGTACTGCATGTTCCATATATTTTTATGACAGGGAGGTTTGAGAGACAATAGACATTGTGTAGGGCACTTAGGCCAATATGTCTACATGATATAGTGCAATGGTAATAACACAATAAGAACCCCTCGAACATCAAGAATCAGGCTAGGCTGCATACATCCGCACGCTTGCTTTGTCACTTTCTCTTCTGAAAAGCTCCTTTGTATTTTGACACTGCGCCAGATCCAGATCCAGTCAATACAGTAGCAACAAGGATCTTAGCCTTCCGAACCACTGCCTGTTCACCCCTCTGCCATCTAGAAGGTGGAGACCGGTGCATCAAAGCTGGGACAGAGAGAATGAAAAACAGCTTCTATCTTAATAAGGCCATCAGACTGTTAAATAGTCACTACTAGCCGGCATCCACCCAGTACCCTGCCATGAACCTTAGAGACTGCTGCCTTACATATGTACAATGCCTTGAAAAAGTATTTGGCCCTTTATAATTTTCACTACATTGGCATATTTTTGATACTGAATCTTATCCGATCTTCAACCAAAACGTAATATTAGATAAAGGGAACCTGAGTGAAGAAAAAACACAACAATTTAATACACATTTAATTTATTTCATGAACAAAGGTATGCAACACACAATGCCCCTGTGTGAAAAAGTAATTGACCCCTTAACTCAATAACTGGTTTTGCCAACTTTAGCTGCAATGACTCCAACCAAACACTTCTTGTAGTTGTTGTTAAGTCTCTCATGACACTGTGGAGGAATTTTGCCCCACTATTCCATGCGGAACTGCTTTAACTCAGCGACATTTGTGGGTTTTCAAACATGAACTGTTCATTTAAAGTCCTACAACATCTCAATTGAGATTAGGTCTGGACTTTGACTTGGCCAATCCGAAACTTCAAATTTGTTGCTTTTTAGACATTTTCATGTAGACTTGATTGGGTGTTTTGGATCATTGTCTTGCTGCATGACCCAGCTACCCAGAGACTCCTGTATAATTATCTGATACATGGTTTATTCTATTAAGGCAAGTCGTCCAGGTCCTGAGACAGCAAAGCATCCCCAAACCATCACACTACAACCACGATGCTTGACCGTTGTTATAAGGTTCTTACACTTTTGAAACACTTCCCATGACATTTCACATGTGAAAACGTCTTTTTTGTAGCACTTCATATGTGACATTTCACTTGTGAAATTGTTTCCCAATATGCAATTCCTTGTGTTGTCGCTGTTCAGTTAAATTAAGACCCCACCTGGGATATGAACTCAAAATCTCTTGATATGAGGGACACTGGTCTCTCTGCTGCAGCACAAAGTATCTAGCATTACTCTACCATTCATTACCTATAATACATCTCTGAACCTAGCAAAAGAGTGCGATCTGCACTGCTATTTTAACCTTTTTGTCGTGCAAGCCCGACATCGGTATATTTATGACAACAGCCACTTCAAGTGCAGGGCGCGAAATTCAAAAGATTTTTTTTTTTTTATATTTAACTTTCACACATTAACAAGTCCAATACAGCATATGAAAGGTACACATCTCGTGAATCCAGCCAACATGTCCGATTTTTAAAATGTTTTACAGTGAAGACAAAATATGTAAATCTATTAGCTAACCACGTTAGCAAAAGACTCCACTTTTATTACTCCATCAGTTTTTGACTCCATCAGTAGCTATCACAAATTCGGCCAAATAAAGATATAAATAGCCACTACCCAAGAAACAACCTCATCAGATGACAGTCTGATATCATATTTATTGTATAACATATGTTTTTTCGAAAAAATTTGCATATTTCAGGTATAAATCATAGTTTACATTGCAGCTACAGTCAGAAATTGGACCTAAAGCAGACATAATATTTACAGACACCAACGTCAAATACCTAATTACTCATCATAAAACATTTCTGAAAAATACATAGTGTACAGCAAATGAAAGACAGGCATCTTGTGATGCCAGACAATATTTCCGATTTATTAAGTGTTTTACAGCGAAAACAAAATGTAGCGTTATATTAGCTTAGCACAATAGCCAGAAACACTTGGGCGCCGGCGACTACGACAGATATATGAAATAACATCATAAATTGGGTCTTACTTTTGCTGATCTTTCATCAGAATGTTGAACAAGGTGTCCTTTGTCCAGATGAGTCGTTGTTAGGATTCAGAATGGCAACTTTCTCTCTTCATTTAGCAAGCGCGCTAGCCGGGTTGCACGGATCTCTCCATGTAAACAAACGGAAGAAAACGGAACACGGCAAAACTCCCGAAAAAAATTCAATAATCTGATGAAACTATATTGAAAAAACATACTTTACGATGATATGGTGACATGTATCAAATAAAATCAAAGCCGGAAATAATAGTCGCCTATAACTTCAGCAAAACAAAAGGCAACCCCACTGTCCAAATCGCGTTCTTCAGAGTACCGGAGATGGGGTACACGTCATTCCAAGAGGATTTATTCCATCCCAGATCGAGATAATCACCTCATTTCTTCTCTCACAACCTTCTTGACACCCAGAGGAAGGTGTATGACGTGCATGTATACTAATAGCTCTTGTGCCCATTTATAGGCAGGAAGAGGAAGAGAGCATCGATTTCAGACTTTGAACTTCCGGGTCAGGAAAAGTGCTGCAGAATGAGTTCTGTTTCACTCAGAGAAATAATTCAAACGGTTTTAGAAACTAGAGAGTGTTTTCTATCCAATAGTAATAATAATATGCATATTGTACGAGCAAGAATTGAGTACGGGGCCGTTTGAAATGGACACATTTTATCAGGCTACTCAATACTGCCCCTTGCAGCCATAAGTTAATTATCAGTTAGTCTGACTACTCTCATCATTGATTTAATTTACTTATTTAAACAATTGTAATGTTTTCTGTATATTCCTAATATGTGTTGGGCATTATGTTATGTTTTAATGTTACTCCTCAATCAGTAAATCACTATAATAAATATATACAGTACCAGTCAAAAGTTTGGACACACCTACTCACTCCAGGGTTTTTCTATTCTATATTGTAGAATAAAAGTGAAGACATCAAAACTATAAAATTACACATATCATGTACTAACCACAAAAGTGTTAAACAAATACAAATATATTTTATATGTGAGATTCTTCAAAGTAGGCACCCTTTGCCTTGATGACTGCTTTGTTATTATTAAAGTGTAGGTTTTCGAACCTCCATTGTCTGGGAGAGACAGGCTACCCAGAATTTACTCCAGCTTCGGCAGATTAAGCGGTGGATTTCCGAACGTTGGCAGCTGAGAGTGCTTGGAACCCGGAATCACTGTTCGACATGTTTCTGCATGGATTATCAGAAGAAGTGAAGGACGAGCTAGCAGCCCGGGAACTATCAATGGATCTCGACTCGCTCATTGCCTTGTCCATCTGGATCGATGGGCAGCTACGGGAACGTAGGAAGGAGAGGAGGTCCAATTCCCCCTCCCCTCCGAGGCATCCTGGAAGTCCCCGACATCTCAGTGGTTGAGAGGACCCGAGGCTACCCGAGTTCTCCCGAGAGTCTCCTGAAGTCTGCCGACTCACCTCTTCCCGAGCCGATGCAACTAGGCAGAGTTAGTCTGTCCCCAGCCTGAACTGTACACCGGCTTCACACAAAGCTTTGCCTGTATTGTGGGACTACTGGTCATTTTGTGTCTTCCTTTACACTGAAAGAACAGGCTCACCGGTAGGGGCAAGTACTCTGGTGGGCCATACGGATAACTTTTCCTCTCCCCTTACTCACACCCCTTTCCATGCCATCCTGCTGTGGGGGAACCAGTCCAAATCTCTCCGGGTACTCATCGACTCTCGGGCCGATGAGCGTTTTATGGACGCTACACGGGCGTCTGAGCTGGGCATCCCCACTCAACCCCTCTCCATTCCCATGGATGTCAGAGCACTGGAGGCGTTCTATAGGCCGTGTCACACACAATACCACTCCCATCAACCTACGAGTGTCAGGGAACCACAGCGAGGCAATCCAGTTCATGCTAATTAATTAAGTCTCCTCAGGTTCCTGTAGATCAGGTTCCCGTGGCTCCAGCGACACAATCCCCTCATAGACTGGACTGCTGGTCTGCTGCTGGTCCCGTTCTGCCAAGCCCATTGCCTGAAGTCAGCGCAGTCTGCCCCGGGACGTCTTCCTGTGGGATTGGAAGTTGCCCCAGACCTCTCTGCCATTCCCGCAGAGCACTAGGACCTCCGGAAGATTTTCAGTAATGCCCGGGCCACTTCACTTCCTCCGCACCGACCCTATGAAAAGTGGGATCAACCTTCTCCCAGGTACCACACCGCCCTGGGATGACTGTACTCTCTGTCAGGTCCAACCAAGGCTATGGTGACCTACATCGAGGACTCCCTAGCTGCAGGGTGTATCCATCCTTCTGCCTCCCACTCTGGCGCAGGATTCTTCTTTGGAGATTTTTCAAGCTGAACCTCGGCAAGACGGAGCTGCTCTTCCTCCCGGGGAAGGACTGCCCGTTCCATGATCTCGCCATCACGGTTGACAAATCCATTGTGTCCTCCTCCCAGAGTGCTAAGAACCTTGGCGTGATCCTGGACAACACCCTGTCGTTCTCAACTAACATCAAGGCGGTGACCCGTTCCTGTAGGTTCATGCTCTACAACATTCGCAGAGTACGACCCTGCCTCACGCAGGAAGCGGCGCAGGTCCTAATCCAGGCACTTGTCATCTCCCGTCTGGATTACTGCAACTCGCTGTTGGCTGGGCTCCCTGCCTGTGCCATTAAACCCCTACAACTCATCCAGAACGCCGCAGCCCGTCTGGTGTTCAACTTTCCCAAGTTCTCTCACGTCACCCCGCTCCTCCGCTCTCTCCACTGGCTTCCAGTTGAAGCTCGCATCCGCTACAAGACCATGGTGCTTGCCTACGGAGCTGTGAGGGGAACGGCACCTCCGTACCTTCAGGCTCTGATCAGGCCCTACACCCAAACAAGGGCACTGCGTTCATCCACCTCTGGCCTGCTCGCCTCCCTACCTCTGAGTAAGTACAGTTCCCGCTCAGCCCAGTCAAAACTGTTCGCTGCTCTGGCACCCCAATGGTGGAACAAACTCCCTCACGACGCCAGGTCAGCGGAGTCAATCACCACCTTCCGGAGACACCTGAAACCCCACCTCTTTAAGGAATACCTAGGATAGGATAAAGTAATCCTTCTAACCCCCCCCCCCCCCCCCCCCCCTAAAAGATTTAGATGCACTATTGTAAAGTGGTTGTTCCACTGGATATCATAAGGTGAATGCACCAATTTGTAAGTCGCTCTGGATAAGAGCGTCTGCTAAATGACTTAAATGTAATGTAAATGAGAAGAAGGACAAAACTCTGCGCCTGTGCAGAAACTACCGGGGCCTCAATGACATCACGGTGAAGAACCGCTACCCACTACCACTCAGTACCTCAGGTTTCGAGCTGCTCCATGGGTCCACCGTTTTCTCCAAATTGGACCTGCGGATCACTTACCACCTGGTGCAGATACGGAAAGAGGATGAGTGGGAGACTGCCTTCAACACGGCCAGCAGTCACTATGAATATCTGGTCATGCCATTTGGCCTTACCAACGCCCCACCTGTGTTCCAGGACCTGGTGAATGATGTTCTCCATGACATGTTGAACCGGTTCATCTTCGTCTACCTCGACGAGATCCTCGTTTTCTCCCAACCGGCCCAAGAACACGTGCTCCCCGTCCGACAGGTTCTCCAGCGCCTCCTGGAGAACCAGCTTTTTGTGAAAGTGGAGAAATGCGAATTCCATCGCTCCACCATCCCCTTCCTTGCTTACATCATCGCTGCAGGGAATATACAGATGGAAGGTGAGAGCGTGGTGGATTGGTCCCAGCCTACGTCCAGTTTGCAACTGCAACGTTTCCTGGGATTTTACAACTTTTACCGTTGCTTTATCCGGGGTTACAGCACCCTGGCTTTCCCCTGTCTGCAATCACCTCTCCCAAGGTTCTGTTCACGTAGTCTCCAGCTGCTGACCGGGTGTTCCGGCCACTCAAGCACCGCTTCACCACAGCTCCCATATTGGTTCATCCTGACCCGTGGTGGAGGCCGATGCTTCGGATATCCGTGTGTTGGCTGTCCTGTCCCTTCGTTCAGCCCTGGACCTCAAGTTACATCCCTGCACCTTCTTCTCCCGTCGCCTCAACGCCACTGAGAGGAATTACAATGTGGGTAATTGTGAGCTTCTCGTGGTGAAGAAAGCATTGGAGGAGTGGAGGCACTGGATGGAGGGGGCAGAACATCCGTTCATTGTGTGGATGGATCACAAGAACCTGGAATATCTCCGCACCAACAAGTATCTCAATTCCAGGCAAGCTAGGTGTGCCCTGCTTCTCCCTCTCCTACCAACCGGGATCCAAGAACATCAAGCCGGATGTGCTTTCACGCCGCAATAGCCCTGTAATTACACTCTCGGACGCCACGACCATCCTTCCCCATCCTACTGTCACCCTCTGATCTGTTTCACCTGTCCTTGGGATTGTCTCCACACCCCACCAGGTGTAGCCCATCTTCCCCATTATCCCCAGTGTATTTATACCTGTGTTCTCTGTTTGTCTGTTGCCAGTTAATTTTGTTTCGTCAAGCCTGCATTTTTCCCTTAATCCTGTCTTTCTCTAGTTCTTGTTTTCTTGTTTTCCCGGTTTTGCCCATTCTGCCTGCCCTGAGCCTGCCTGCCGTTCTGTACCTTTCTGACTCTACTCTGGATTACTGACCTCTGCCTGCCCATGACCTGTTGTTTGCCTGCCCCCCTGTTTTTGTAATAAACTTTTGTTACTTTGAAACTTTCTGCATCTGGGTCTTCTCCTAAGCCTTCACACTACCTGCCACTACAGAACGGCATCTCACTAAAATTAACTGCTCTTACAGGCTACACTGAATCGCAATGCTGAGGTGTGTTTCCTCTTGTTTCTCCAGTCACTTTGAGTTTACTCCCTGCTCTGCTTCATGCTATCTGGCCAGTGCTCTGGGATTTCAGATTTGTCCAGTTCAAAGATGGATGTACAACCAGACAGAGACATACATATTCAGATGTAAGAAATATGCAAGCACGTGCACATAATACAAATACATATGCAAATTCCAACTTAGACACACAGGCACAAGACTCACAGGCACAGACAGGCACACACAGACCCGCACACACACACACACACTTGCACAGAGCGGCTTGTGTCAAATCCTCTGCAAAGACGCTCTAATAGCAAAGTAAATCGTCCGAGAAAAATCAATTTAGAAAATTGCTTGAATTCTTGCAGGCATATTTCATTGTCATTAAGAGATCACAGAGAGGGGAGAGGATGAAATTAATGTCTCCCATTGCTTAGGGGGGCAAGTGCAAAGCTAGCACTACTGCCTCTAAGGGCATATTCATTTTACTCTCTTTCCCTGTGTCTTGTGGTAATGCTCCCCTTTTCTCTTTCTCTCTTTTTCACTCTATTAATAGTAACCCTTAAATGATGAAGGAATGTTAAGAAACTCATCTACATAAAGAGCATGGGTAGAAGCAATGGGGCAAATCCATGCCAGCATGACCCAAAACTATTGTAGGTATCTCCAATTGTTCTCTCAATTTTCACATAGAAACTTAATTGGGAGGAAAAATGGTTGATGATTTTTACATTTGTAACACTTTTTTTTAAATAATAATTAATGTGGCCATTTTAGTTATTTTTTAGACCTATGCATGGTGTCTTGCCCCACGTTTGAAACCCTGATTATATGGTATACTTATTTATTTGAGGAATTATAGCCTCATCCGAAGAGCTCAAGCCATATAATTGGTCTGGTTCGCTGGTTTATGAAAAATTCCCCAGACTTTGTGAGATATGCCCATCTGTGAAATGCGCTTGAAATAAAGACGACCTGGAACGTCCCCAGAATTTTGTGTTGACACTGACATTATGTGACAGTGCGTTGTGAAGAATCAGGATAGACGTGGCTAGGAGAAGTGTGGAGAGGCCGGGAAGATAGCGGAAGCAGAGGTTCTGTTTAAAACTGGTGAATTGTCAAGTGTAGATGAGAGTGAGAAGGAATCGATTACAGTAACCAAGTTTCTATGCAACCATTTTATGGGAGTAAAGTACATGTCGGATAAAAAATGTCAGGACCGGCCTGATGGAAATATACATTTTTTGGGTAAACTTTCTAAATTAATTGTGCAAAAAAAAGTCTGTGGAAACGCTTTTATGCGCAATATTGATATAATAACCATCATATCAAAATTAACTTGGAGTCATGCGATGACATTTTGTGTGGTCCTCCTACGACGACTCATCGGGAAAGCTTGCAGTTTATTAGGTTACAGATGAAATCATTTATTATGAACTTCGCAAGGTGGTGAAAGTGCTAGGTGATGAACTTGATGCTCCTTCACAATAAATATTGAGGGTCTTATTCTGGTGACATAATAATCAATGCCTGGCTACCGTTTGACAAATAAAAATAATCTTGCTCTTTTGTCCATAGTAATCATCTCATCATGTAGACTATATGTGCACTCTAGCCAACAGCACGCAACATCAGGAGAGTTGAAAATGCAAACCCATTTAATCCGTATTTTTCTAATTCTGTCCATGCGAATTTAACCACAAAAGCTTTTTTTTTATGTGCGCTATGTCATCATGCACAGCCTTCTATCTATAAGAACTCAATTTGATGGTGGGAAAAAAACTCATATTGTTTGTATGCAGATTTTGAATATTTGAATGAAAATCTATCACCAATTGGATTGAAACCTAACTACTAGCGAACAAAAAAAGAAACAAGATAAGTAAAGAGGTGGTGGAATCTAGTAAACCCAAGCCTCGTTCTGGCTATTTCTTAGTTCGAGTGAGGGCTTTGGACCGATGGAGTTACTTTTGAGATCTGTACATCATCTTGATGAAAATTATAGATGTGTTGGATGAGGTGGTAGCAGTGATAATAACAAGAAGTGGGCTAATTTAGTGTTTTGTGTTTCCATAGCAGAAGGAGCGTGATTTGCAACTCAAAAAGATATCGGTTTGGAATGTGTCATGTGTGGATCTTTAAAGCAGGGTGCCTATCAAGGGGGTTATCTCTGGGGTGGCGCTAGAAGTGAATGCAAAGGATTTAACCAAAGAAGTAGATGGAATGGTTGGTGCACACAGAGGGGAAATCCGAGAAAATAGGCATCATTGTGAGTGCGGTTGAACGTTTTTTTTTTAGGACTTTTACAGCAGAGATATTACAAGGAATCCTATAGATGACTCTTCTGCCCTCACAGGCCCCTGAGCCTGTGTATGGATGTGATTTGGACAATGACTGAAGTATTCAGATGGGTTTTAATGGCTAGCTAGCATAAGGTAAAACCTAAAACGTCTTTTAGAATACAGCCATTCTGCTAGACGATTTTGAACATCTTTTGCAAGATATAGTTAGATAGCTAGCTAAATAATTAGCTAAGTAGATCACGTTTGCTGGCTAGCTTGACAGTTAGATTCAATAGCTAGCAAACATGTGTCGCCAGTTAGCTAGCTAATATGACAGAGTTTCCATGAAATGTGTTTAATTTTGGGGGGATGAGCACACTAACTAGCTAGCTAGTTGCCTAACCTTAGCAAACTCAGGTACATTCTCTAGCTAGGTAGCTGGTAAGTTAGCGAATTTGCATCCTTTGTCAGCACACTAGCATGAGTGGTTCCAATTTGAAGACTAGCTAGCTAGCTAACTAGCTAGTTTATTAGCAAACATTGTGATAACTAGCTAACCCCTTTCATCTGTTGTAGCTATCAGTGTTAGCAAGTAATGTCAAGCACTTGCATTAGGTATTATTACTATTATAAGTTATCAGTGGATATCATAACTAGCTAAGCCTAAATTGTACAAATCATAATAATGACGATAGTAGGGTGTCTACTGTATGAAAATGTTTCATAAATTCCTCTTCTCTCCCACAGATTCCCTTAAATCTAATCACATTTTATTTGTGATATGCTTCGTAAACAACAGGTGTAGATTAAAAGGGAAATGCTTACTATAGGACCCTTCCCAAAAATGCAGAGAGAAAAAAAATAGAGAAATAATATAAAAGTAAAACATAATATAAAAGTAGAAGTAATAAAAAAATACACAATGAGTAACGATAACTTGGCTTAAGATCTTAGACTCCAGGATGGGTAAAGGCTGAACAAGAAATAAATAAATGAAGACACAGAAAGGGACAATGTGATCCTATGTTGTATTAGAAATAGTTAATCTGTCTGACAACCCCTGTTCATCTGAATTAGCTGGGCTACTCACTATACCAATGATACAAATTTGAGTCGTTGCAATTAAAATAGTTTTCCCAATGTACCCTTCTATTAAGTTACATTTTGTTCTTACAAGGTATGGAATGTTTATGAGGACACTATATGCTTTTAAAAATGTTTGTAACTCGTTAATAAATGGAGAGAATAGTTCCACTTTCTTTAAAGATATATTTTCATCAGCTATAAATGTTAGTAACTAATTTGCTGATGGTCAGTGGATTGCAACTTTCAAATAGTGTATCATTTGAGCAATTATAAATGTTAACTCAGTTCTAAATGTTAATATGTGTGTGAATTTAAAATAAATGTCAGTGCATTTGGAAAGTATTCAGACCCCTTGACTTTTTCCACATTGTCATTAGTCTAGGTGATGTGGGTAAGGCAGAGTCAGGCGCAGGACACAGAGATGATTAATAATCGTAACTTTACTCAAAAAACAATCTTCCATCAAGGAGAACAAAATTCCAGAGCACATAAACGAGACAACTTGACAACTTGACAACAATAAACATGCACAAAACAATGATGGAACCAAAGGGTTAAATAGGGAGTAAATTAAAACATAATGGAAACCAGGTGTGTACAATCAAGACCAAACAAAAGGAAAAAGAAATGTAGATCGGTGGAGACTAGAAAGCCGGTGACGTCGACCGCTGAATGTCGCCCGAACAAGGAGAGGCACCAACTTCGGCAGAAGTCGTGACTCACATTTTGTTACGTTACAGCCTTATTCTAAAATGGATGGAGTACTTTTTTCCCCTTATCAATCTACACACAATTAAACAGTTAAAAAAAATGTGTTTGCACATTCATTACAAATGAAAACCAGAAATACTTTATTTACATATGTATTCAGAGCCTTTGCTATAAGACTCGAAATTGAGTTCAGGTGCTTCCTGTTTCCATTGATCATTCTTGATGTTTCTACAACTTTATTGGAGTCCACCTGTGGTAAATTAAATTGATTGGATATGATTTGGAAAGGCAAAGACCTGTCTATATAAGGTCCCACTGTTCACTGTTCACAGTTCATGTCAGAGCAAAAATCAAGCCATGAGGTCGAAGGATTTGTCCGTAGAACTCCGAGATAGGATTGTGTCGAAGCACAGATCTGGGGAAGGGTACTAAAACATGTCTTCAGCATTGAAGGTCCCCAAGAACTCAGTGGCCTCCATCATTCTTAAATGGAAGAAGTTTGGAACCACCAAGACTCTTCCTAGAGCTGGCCGCGCGGCCAAACTGAGCAATCGGGGGAGAAGGATCTCGGTCGGTCATCAAGGTGACCAAGTACCCAATGGTCACTCTGACAGACCTCCAGAGTTCCTCTGTGGAGATGGGAGAACCTTCCAGAAGGACAACCATCTCTGCAGTTTTCCACCAATCAGGCCTTTATGGTAGAGTGGCCAGACGGAAGCCACTCCTCAGTAAAAGGTACATGACAGCCCGCTTGGAGTTTGCCGAAAGGGACCTGAAGGACTCTCAGACCATGAGAAGCAATATTCTCTGGTCTGATGAAACCAAGATTGAACTCTTTGGCCTGAATGCATCGCTGTCATCAAGGCAAAGGGTGGTTAATTTGAAGAATCTCAAATATAAGATATATTGTTTAACATTTGTTTGTTTACTACATGATTCCATACGTGTTATTTAATAGTTTTAATTTCTTCCCTATTATTCTGCAACGTAAAAAATAGTTTAAAAAAAAGAGAAACCCTTGAATGAGTAGTTGTGTCCACATTGGTGACTGGTACTGTACATTGGCAGTAGAATAGCCTTACTGAAGAGCTCAGTGACTTTCAACGTGGAACTGACATAGGATTCCACCTTTCCAACAAGTCAGTTCGTCAAATTTCTGCCCGGCTAGAGCTGCCCCGGTCAACTGTAAGTGCTGTTATTGTGAAGTGGAAACGTTTAAGAGCAACAATGGCTCAGCCACGAATTGGTAGGCCACACAAGTTCTCTGCTGCCAATGACTGGAACAAATTGCAAAAATCTCTGAAGCTGGAGTCTTATATCTTTAAGCATCAGCTCTCAGAGCAGCTTACCGATCACTGTACCTGTACACAGCCAATCTGTAAATAGCACACCCAACTACCTCATCCCCATATTTTTACTTACCCTCTTGCTCTTTTGCACACCAGTATCTCTACTTGCACATCACCATCTGCACATTTATCATTCCAGGATTAATGCTAAATTGTAATTATTTCGCCTCTATGGTCTATTTATTGCCTACCTCCCTATTCTTCTACATTTGAACACACTGTACATAGATTTTCGATTTTTCTTTTCTATTGTGTTATTGACTGTACGTTTGTTTATGTGTAACTATCTGTTGTTGTTTTTTGTCGCACCGCTTTGCTTTATCTTGGCCAGGTTGCAGTTGTAAATGAGAACTGGTTCTCAACTGGCCTACCTGGTTAAATAAATGTGAAATAAAAAAATAAAAACAAACAACACAAACAAAACAAGCTCACAGAATGGGACTGTTGAGTACTGAAGCACGTAGCACTTAAAAATAGTCTGTCCTCTGTTGCAACACTCATTGCCAAGTTCCAAACTGCCTCTGGAAGCAAACGTAGCAAAATAACTGTTCACCGGGAGCATCATAAAATGGGTTTCCATGGCCGACCAGCTGCACATAAGCCTAAGACCACCATGCGCAATGCCAATGCCAAGTGTTGGCTGAAGTGGCATAAAGCTCACTGCCATTGGACTCTGGAGCAGTGGAAACATGTTCTCTGGAGTGATGAATCACGCTTCATCATCTGGCAGTCGGACGGACAAATCTGGGTTTGGCAGTAGCCAGGAAAACGCGACCTGCGCCAATGCATAGTGCAAACTGTAAAGTTTGGTGGAGGAGGCATAATGGTCTTGGGCTGTTTTTCATGGTTCAAGCTAGGCAAGAACACTGTGGAAGAACTTGACTGGCCTGCACAGAGCCCTGAACTCAACACCATCGAACACATTTGGGATGAATTGGAATGATGAATGCGAGCCAGGACTCATCACTCAACATCAGTGCCTGACCTCACTAATGCTCTTGTGGCTGAATGGAAGCAAGTCCCAGCAGCAATATTCCAACATCTAGTGCAAAGCATTCCCAGAAGAGTGAAAGCTGTATAGCAGCAAAGGGGGGATACTCCATTTTAATGCCTGTGATTTTGGAATGAGATGGTCGACAAGCAGTTGTCCGCATACTTTTGGTCATGTCTTGTGGGACTTTGAATATATGTATATATAATGTACCTCCCCCATTGGCATTCCTGTTTCTTCTGTAGATGTTATAACCATGTATTGCTACGATAGTGTCATCAAAGGAATTATCTAATTGAGTTTCAGAGATAGCCAGTATATGAATGTTGTCTGATGTTAGCACGTTTCTCATTAATAAAATTGATAATTTCTTCAAAAGTACCAGAGAGCCCACTCTGGAATTGTGATGTGTTTGTAAGGGTATATTGTTCCAAACAATGTCTGAAGATAAGCAAAATCAAAAAAGGTACTTTTGAGATATGAATAATAATATTTTTTATGTTGAATGAATTCATATGAAATATATATTTCAGAAGAAAAACATGTGCACACTATATGGAGTATAATGACACCAAGATGATGTCCGCGTCATGTACGGTTCATGGATCATAGGGTCTTACAGGAGACATGTATAGCTCTAATAAGGGCCTCATGATTTTCAACCCAAGAAAATTGTGATTCAAATGTTAAAGTCTCACATAAAAATCTGTGATATCAAAAATATTTTCTGGTTATGCTGGCATGGAATCACCAAATGGTTTATGTTCTCAGTCAATCAAAAGGAAATATATATTCATTCACTTCTGCTGCTGACCAGACAGTTGACCATACATTGTCTTTGGAAAGTATTCAGACCCCCTGACTTTTTCCACATTTTGGTACATTACAGCCTTATTCTAAAATAGATGCAATCGTTTTCCCCCTCATCAATCTACACACAATAATCTCAATGACAATGTAAAAACAGTTTTTTTTACATTTTTGCAAATGTATTAAACATTTTAAACTGAAATATCACATTTTCATAAGTATTCAGACCCTTTAGACCCTTCAGACTCAGTACTTTGTTGAAGCACCTTTGGCAGTGATTCTTGGGTATGACACTACAAGCTTGGCACACCTTTAACAATGTTGTGGTCATGTTGTGTTGCTACCAAGCTGTGTTTTCACGTGTTGCTGCCATGCTCTGTTGTTGTCTTAGGTCTCTCTTTATGTAGTGTTGTGTTGTCTCTCTTGTCATGATGTGTGTTTTGGTTTTATTTTTAATCTCAGCCCCTGTCCCCACAGTAGGCCTTTTGCCTTTTGGTAGGCCGTCACAGTAAATACGAATTTGTTCTTAACTGACTTCCCTAGTTAAATAAAGGTTAAATAAATAATTTAACATTTAATCGATTTTAGAATAAGGCTGTAACATAACAAAAGGTTGAAAAAGTCTAGGGGTCTGAATACTTTCCAAATGCACTGTATGTGTCATGGATAGTTGTTATGAAGATTCAACAGCTTCAGATAAAAACTTCCTTGGCTCTGTGCTCTGCTATGGTAACACAAAACATCCTCAGAGTACTGACTGCAACAGCATTACGAGGTATTGTGTATGTGCTAGTTTCTCTGCATAGCTTGAGAATAGTTTCACTTTTTGAAAGTGCCACAAGACATGCTGTCATTCTCATTCAAAAGCGTACTATGGGGTTTGACACAAAACAGCTGAAAATGTATGAATTGCAGAGTTTTTATAACCATTCTAAGCAGCCATTAACGGAATTTTTCCCAATTGAGATTTTTTATATATATTTGGAACTATTAAGAGAAGAAATGCAGCAACACAAACAGACCCAAGGTTGAGCAACCAACCTCCCATTCACCCACATCCACTGCCATCAAACTCATTAACTCAACATGATTTAGTACAAACCAAAAGCATGTACGTACACCACCACTGACTGAACGAGCCAGCCTCAACTCCCTACTTCCTCTGTTTCATAACCAATGCTTCATTTAGATCTGTCTTTCTCGTTTCGCTCTGGTAATTAGCCCATGAAATACGTCAGGCTCACATGAGTGGCCAGATATTGGATTCGTCCCAAATGGCACCCTATTCACTACTTTTGGGCCCTGGTCAAATGGCAAACCCTATTCCCTTTATAGTAGAGCACTACAAAGGGAATAGAGTGCCATTTGGGATGCAGGCATTGTTAAGAACGACCAGTCCTTGAGCAGAACTCCTGTGAAACCATCTGTTCCTGCGTGTACCGTCAATCTGCCATTGCTCAAACACCACCCTAAAGTACCACAGAGATCTACGGAGGGAGAACCACTCCAGCTTTGAATCAGTCAAAGCTCTGAGGAACACAACATATGCTAATTATGTATCATTGTGTTAGGCTTTGACTGATGCGTTTTCCAGTAACATACAAATACTTGTAGTAATTTCCTGCAGTCAAATGACCTTGTGGCCTCATTGGTGGAATGTTATTAATATTTATTTGAACTTCATTAATAAAAAATATTTCAAAACACCTACCGAAAATCAGTTTTTATGACAAACAGTCTTGTTATATTTCAGTCTGCTGTGATGTACACTGAACAAACATATACACTACCGTTCAAAAGTTTGGGGCCACTTAGAAATGTCCTTGTTTTTGAAAGAAAAGCAAATTTTTTGTCCATTAAAATATCAAATCCATCAAAATCCATCCGAATAATAACAACCATATCGATCAGAAATACAGTCTCGATTGCTAATGTTGTAAATGACTATTGTAGCTGGAAACTACAGGTATTTATGGAATATCTACATAGGCGTACAGAGGCCCATTACCAGCAACCATCACTTCTGTGTTCCAATGGCACGTTGTGTTAGCTAATTATTAAGTTAAGTTAATTATTTTAAAAGGCTAACTGATCATTAGAAAACCCTTTTGCAATTATGTTAGCACAGCTGAAAACTGTTGTGATGATTAAAGAAGCAATAACACTGGCCTTCTTTAGACTAGTTGAGTATCTGGAGCATCAGCATTTGTGGGTTCGATTACAGGCTCAAAATGGCCAGAAACAAAGAACTTTCTTCTGAAACTCATCAGTCTATTCTTGTTCTGAGAAATGAAGGCTATTCATGCGAGAAATTTCCAAGAAACTGAAGATCTCGTACTCCCTTCACAGAACAATGCAAACTGTCTCTAACCAGAATAGAAAGAAGAGTGGGAGGCCCCGGTGCACAACTGAGCAAGAGGAGAAGTACATTAGAGTGTCTAGTTTGAGAAACAGATGCCTCACAAGTCCTCAACTAGCAGCATCATTAAATAGTACCTGTAAAACACCAGTCTCAACATCAACAGTGAAGAGGTGACTCCGGGATGCTGGCCTTCGAGGCAGAGTTCCTCTGTCCAGAGTCTGTGTTCTTTGCCCATCTTAATCTTTTATTTTTATTGGCCAGTCTGAGATATGGCTTTTTCTTTACAACTCTGCCTAGAAGTACTTTACACCACTGGTTTCAACTGTACCAGGCAGATAGCAGACAGTGTGTACTGTATGGCGTCGGTGTGGGCGAGTGGTTTGCTGATGTCAACATTGTGAACAGTGTGCCCCATGGTGTCGGTGGGGTTATGGTATGGGCAGGCATAAGCTACGGACAATAAACGCAATTGCATTTCATTTGCAAGCAATTTAAATGCACAGAGAAACCGTTAAGAGATCCTGAGGCTCATTGTCGTGCCATTCATCCACCGCCATCACCTCATGTTTCAGCATAAAAATGTAAGGCCTAATGTCACAAGAACCTATACATAATTCCAGAAAGAAGAACATTTCCCAGTTGCATACTCAGACATGTCACCCATTGAGCATGTTTGGGATGCTCTGGATTGACATGTACAACAGCTCGTTCCAGTTCCCGCCAATATCCAGCAACTTCATTAAAACAATTATATATTTTTTTTTTTACTTTTTACCCCAATTTCGTGATATCTGATTGGTAGTTAGTCTTGTCCCAACTCCCTGGTCTGTACACTGCTGCGCCACTCGGCAGACCTATCCAGCAACTTCGTAGAGCCATTGAAGAGGAGTGGGACAACATTCCACAGGCCACAATCAAAAGCCTGATCAACTCCTGCACTGCATGAGGCTAATGGTGGTCACACCAGATACTGATACTGACTGGTTTCCTGATCCACGCCCTTACCTTTTTTAAAGTTATCTGTGACCAACCGATGCATATCTGTATTCCCAGTCATATGGAACCCATAGATTACGGCCTAATTAATTTATTTCAATTGACTGATTTCCCTATATGAACTGTAACTCAGCTGACATATGGAATTGTTTTAAGAAGGTCGTACCATGGATCATTTAGCTATTTGATTTTGAATTGTAGGACCCCTTAAGGATTCCACAAAATACATAAAAATGTATTAGATTAAATATTGAATTTGGCCTTTGCTACTGCTTTACTACTATAGCCCAAAGAAACGCATTGAATAACACATTCATAAATGACAAAAAATACAGTAAAAGAAGAAATGATAAGGAATGAGGTTTTGAAGTGTCTCTCCTATATCTAGGAGATATAAGAAAACTCAGGAATTGTGCCGGAGGAGATGCCTGACGTTTTACGGGCTCCTAACCAATTGTGCTTTTTTATGTTTTGTCGCAATGTTTGTAACTTTTGTTGTACATAATGTTTCGGCCACTATCTCTTATGACCGAAAAGAGTTTCTGGATATCAGAACAGCTATCGATCACCTCGAACTGGACAAAGGTTTTTTCTTTAACGAGTGAGACACAAAGGATTTACTGCTGGTACCGAACCAGGCCCAAATTCGTGTCATTCGCTTGAAGAAGAGATGACGATACAAGGGACGCAGGTGCCTTGTAAGAATTTGTCGGCGAGTGGGTAGCCCACCAATACCATCTGTCCTATTGGCCAACATGCAATAATTGGAGTATAAACTGTACGAGCTCTGTTCGAGACTATCCTACCAACGGCACATTAAAAACTCTCATATCTTATCTTTCACCGAGTCTTGGTTGAACGACGACATGGATAATATACAGTTGGCTGGGTTTTTCCGTGCATCGGCAAGACAGAACTCCTACCTATGGTAAGACATGGGGTTGTGGGCTGTGTCTATTTGTCAATCACAGCTGGTGTGCGAAATCTAATATTAAGTAAATGTCTAGGTTTTGCTCATCTGAGGTAGAGTATTTCATGAAAATCTGTGGACCACAGAGCTTTCATCTCTATTTTCCATAGCTGTCTATTTACAACCACAAACCACAGCTGACACTAAGACCGCACTCAACGAGCTGTATAAGGCTATAAGCAAACAAGAAAATGCTCATCCAGAGTCAGCGCTGCTAGTGACCGGGGACATTAATCAATGGTGTAAAGTACTTAAGTACAAAATACTTTTACTTCACTACATTCCTGAAGAAAATAATGTATGTTTTACTCCATACATTTTCCCTGACACCCAAAAGTACTCGTTACATTTTGAATGTTTAGCAGGACAGGAAAATGGTGTAATTCAGACACGTATCAAGAGAAGATGTCACGTTTGCTCCTTCTCCAGCCTCTAGGTCACCAGGCTGCTCGTTATGAAGCACACCTGTCACCATCGGTACGCGCACCTGCGTGTCGTCAGACTCACCTGGACTTCGTCACTTCCCTATACATGCCCTTTGGTTCCTTCCCCAGACGTCATTGTTTCTTTTTCTTGCCTGTGTGCTGTTAATGTTTCTTGTTTTGGATTATGTTTATTTTATTAAAACATTCACTCCCTGAACTTGCTTCTCGACTCTCAGGGCATAGAGCTACAGAACATCCCTGGTCATCTCTACTGCCTCTGATCTGGCAGATTCACTAAACACGTGCTTCATTTGTAGATGATGTCTGAGAGTTGGAGCGTGCTCATGGCTATAAACAAATGAATTTAAACTAGAAAATGTAGCTGGATGAGTTCCGGAGCGATCCGTGACAGCCAGATGGATTACCAGTATGTGTACTCCGAGCATTTACTGACTAACTGGCAAGTGTCTTCACTGACATTTTCAACCTGTCCTTGACCGAATCTGTAATACCTACATGTGTCAAGCAGAAAACCATAGTCAGATTCAAGTTACAATTGCTGGTAACCCCTAAAATGCATGTAGTTTTAAAATACAGGTAGCCTAGTGCTTAGAGCGCTGGACTTGTAACTGAAAAGTTGCAAGATCAAATCCCCGAGGTGACAAGGTAAAAATATGTAATTTGGCCCCTGAACAAGGCAGTTAACCCACTGTTCCTAAGCTATTGTTGAAAATAAGATTTTTTTTATTTTTATTTTACCTTTATTTAACTGGGCAAGTCAGTTAAAGAACACATTCTTATTTCAATGACGGCCTAGGAATAGTGGGTTCCGTCTTGTTCAGGGGCAGAACAACAGATATACTACATATTATTATGTCTTTTTTTACCTTGTCAGCTCAGGGATTCGATCTTGCAACTCTAACCACTAGGCTACCTGCCTAAAATAAGAATTTGTTCTTAATTAACTGACTTATCTAGTTATTTAACGGTTCGACAAACATTTTATAAAACTAGACGTTTTAATTAAAAACTAAAAATGTTCTTCTACATCCCCCAAACTTCTTCCTGTGGCTATGTCTAGCTTCAACTGACGGATTTGGATCATTTTTATTACGTTACTTAAATTGACGCACCAGTGAGTCAATAGACTCTAGCGGTTTTTAAACAGCTGAAGCAATTCACACAATTGTTCTTCATGGAAATTGGATGCCCTCTTCGCCTCTTCCTCTCTGCTGAAACTAGGGAGCGAAACAGCGCCCCTCTGTCTTACTATATGTAGCCCATGTATGTGCTCCTGTCTGCCCAGAAAAAGTATGACATGCAATACTCCTTTTGTCCATACAGCATCAGATACATGGTCTACACATAAGGAGAGAGAGGGGCGTTGTTTCGCTCACTCGGATGCCTTATCTCAGATTGATGCGTCTTTCTGTCGGCGAGCGTCTTCTTCAAATAAATGATCAATATTTCAATTTTTTACTTACAGGTACTTGGAGGTACGGTAAGGTGGGCCAGGCCCCCTAGGACCCGCCCATGAAGCCGGCCCTGGTAAATACATGTATAGATGACTGATGTGTGCACTGTTGCTATGGGTCTTCATTAATATATTTTTGTACTTGTCTGTGGGTGCTTGTGTGGGTGTAAGTAAATGAATGTGTATGAGTGGGTATTCTTGTGTAAATATACTGTAAGTGTGTCTTCACTGTGTGCGTGTATGTGTGTGCGTTGTCTGCCTGTGTGCATGAGTGCGTGCGTGCTGCGTGCATGAGTACGTGTGTGCTGCGTGCGTGTGTGCATGCATCCATGACTGTGCTACTCTGATTATGATTGATTCTAGATGCGCTGACTCTGTGGCCTGTAGACCCTTACTTGGTGATCACACAGAAGTTAGCCCACCTAGCGCTAACAAGTCCCTGGCTAATAACTAGCGCCCTAGGGGAACATACAGCAATGAGAGCTGAGGGCAGAGAGGCATGGAGGCTAGCCACATCAATCTGCAGAGGGAGGTAGAGCAGTGAGGGGAGGGTGAGCTGTGTTTGAAGGTTACGGACAAACTGTACTGTAGTCTACTCCCCAAAGTGTCTCAAGGTCAATGCCAACCCCTGAGGATTCGCTCTCTGAGAGAGTAGAGGAGAAAAGAACAGGATGACAGTGACAAAATGGATCAACACACACCTCCTTTTTTACAATAGGTGTAGTTCTCTAGATCGTTTGTTGGAAAATAATTTGGGTTCAGTTTTATGGGTACAATTTTGGGCCTCACAATTATCCCAAACAAGGACAATGATAATTTTGCAATTTTGGGAAAGTACAAACAGATTTTGGTCTGGCATTGTGGATCACCAGCTCTGCTCTGAACTAGGTGTCATTGCCTATGCAGTACACAGATTATGTTTTCTATGGAGTAATTGTTTTCTATGGAGATTGATACCTGGGGTGGTTATACTGTATGTCTCCCCTCAGGCTGTTACAGTACAATTCTGGGTGTTTGTGGGTGTACACGTGTGGGAGAGTATTTCAGATTGTAAATCAAAGTGAGAATGTGTGCTTGCGCGTGTGTGTGTGTGCGTGCGTGCGTGCGTGCGTGTGTGTATATGAAACCCCTGTGTCAGGCTTGTTTGCATGATGGACTGCTCACACAAACATGTACTGGCTGTTATTGATTACATTACTATTCAGTTTCTCTTTAAATTTGTTGCGTCTCCTGAGCAGTGAAAGGCAAGGACGTTTAAACTATTCTCACTCAACATCTATTCAACTTGAAACCATTTACATGAAATCCATGTTTTGAAACAATCAATTGAATATAGCCTTGACGCAGGTCTACATTTAATTAGAAGACGAGGATAGTACAATATAGAATCTATGAAAATGAGTAGTATATTGTGCTACTAATGCTCTGTTCTTGGCCCACACACACAAATGCACACACGTGCACACACACATGCACATGCAATGACACGTGTGTACACACACACACACACCACATACACACACCGTGTACAATCAATAACTCAAGCAGGAAGGACCAGTGATTCGTTCAATACAGAAGTGGTCCGACGAAGCGGATGCTAATCTACAGGACTGTTTCTGTAGCACAGACTGGAATATGTTCCGGAATTCATCCGTTAACATTGAGGAGTTCACCAACTTCAGTAGTAAGTACATCGACAGCGTCGTATTCACAGTGACTGTAAGTAGGGCTTTGGTGGTCACGAAATTTCATCAGCCGGTGACTGTCAAGCAAATAACTGTCGGTCTCACGATAATTGGTCGTTAATTAACATAAACAAATTTAGCATTTCCTGGCTTCCACACATAGCCTACAAGCAATTTAAAAAAGTCTAATAAATCCAAGTAATTTAGCCTACACCTTCACAATAAATCTGTTATTTATTTTAGACAGGTCTAAAGAAGCATGATATGAAGAAAATGTAGTCTATTTCAGAAGAATAGAATAGCATACTATGTTAGGTCCTGATGTGCCTATGCCTAATGGCTGTGGGCTACACTAGTTGATTTAGCAGACAAGATTTGCTTATAATTCCATAGCATTATTTTATATTATTTTATAGTATGAAGAATACAATTGAATAAAACTGAATAAAATACAGTGTAAATATTTTCTCCAAACTATTTGAAAGAGTGTGCACATGCAGCTATTTTGTGTTGAGCGGTTAAGTATATGCTTAATTTAGTTATTCATCAAACTTAGCTGTTCTACAAACGTTGGGCTATATTTTTAGATTTTTAATTCATTGAGATGGCTGCATGATGAGACTCAAATGATGATTTGAAAAAAGTCACTTGTAAGTCATGATTTCTGCTTTGTTTTTTGCGCTGGCTGTACACATTCCAATAGTCTCTCATTCACAATTTGAAAAGCACTTGACAATGCCTTGAATTTCACGGCGGCATCCCCCTTTGTGGCCGAAATGCACACTCATTATTTTTTTTTGTGGCCTGGATTGCTGCATTGTGCCCTTCTCCCTGAGTGTGCTGCGCAATCCAAAGCATCTCTCACTCACACTACTCTCTGTCAGTTTCTCACAGGCTACAAGTGAAGACAGACACATCGGGGACGCAACTGTGCGTGTCCTTATCCAATTCCGAGGCGCATATTGAAGATATTGGCAGAACTGTTCACATTTACTTTTCGTCAGCCAACAAGATGAGTAGGCCTAACGAACAGCAAAAGCACTAGCCTATGTCAATATACTATTCCCATAGTACAAAAGTCATCTTATTCAATTCTGTGACCGTCTAGGACAGTTGTGAGATGCGGTAGATCCCAAATTAATACAATACAATTATGCAATATGGATGACAACAAATCAGAACGTTTACCTTAAAATGTTGATAAACCGTCAGGCAATTTCTTCACATTATGAGCGCAACAATGCGCACATGGTAGTAGGTTATAAGAGCGAATATTCAATGAGCGGAAAACACCATCATCAAAAGTGACTGCAAATGTTACTATGCATGTAATGCTTTTATTATAAAGGTGCATTTTTATGGTGAAAATGATCTTCCCCAAACTTGAAACTCACACGCTGATTATAAATGCCAGTTAGGCTCTACACCCCTCGTAAAGGGTATTAATGTGCTTAATTTTAAGACGTTATTATTTGTAATACAAACCTTATTAAAACATAAAGGCCTATGGGCTTGGCTACATGAGGTGTGCGACTATGATTCGAATAAGGCGTTCGAAAAATGTATTGTTTCTTATGCTGGGCATCATTCACAAGTGATATTGTCACCCAGCAGTCTATTCTTGATTTAATCTTGTCTTTACATATCAAAACAAAATGACGTGTGACATTTGTTTTGATTTAGAATGGACAATTATAACGCACCTCAATTGAGACAAGGGCAGTGGGAAAAAAGCCTAACGAAAGCTTATAAGATCCTCCTCTTTTTATTAGCGGCCATCACTCTGTTTTCTCCCGCAATTGAACAGCCTATAGAAATGTTGAGCAACAGGAGCACATGGGCTCTCATGAAGTGTTTGATTAGATTTTCAAATACATTTGCATTGATGTCAGAGTGAATAGAGGGACAATAGAGTGCCGAGTACCAGGCAGTTAGCAAGTTTGGTAGGCTACCAATCACCAGCAGCAGCATCAGAGCTTGGAGAACCCTAATTACCGTTACTAAACGGTCATGTGGAATTTGACTGCCTTCATGACTCGTGACTGCCGGTGTGACTGTAATATGGTCACCGCAACAGCCCTAACTGTACGTACATGACCCAACCAGAATTCATTGATTACAGGCAGCCTTCCCACTGAGCTAAAGGCTAGAGCTGCCGCTTTCAATGAGCGGGACATTAATGACCAAAAGTATGTGGACACCTGCTCGTCAAAAATATCATTCCAAAATCATGGGCATTAATATGGAGTTGGATACCCTTTTGCTGCTATAACAGCCTCCGCTCTTCTGGGAAGGCTTTCCAGTAGATGTTGGGACATTGCTGCGGGGACTTGCTTCAGCCACAAGATCGGTCGGGCACTGTTGTTGGGTGATTATGCTTGGCTTGCAGTCAGCGTTCCATTTCATCCCAAAGGTGTTCAATGGGGTTTAGATCAGGGCTCTGTGCAGGCCAGTCAAGTTCTTCGACATCGATCTCGACAAACCATTTAAGGGGCTTAGATTTCAAGCAGACCACCATTTCAAGCAACTTGTTTCTAGCAGACCACCATAGTCCCCGTGCCCAAGTACGCCAAGGTAACATGCCTAAATGACTATCGCCTTGTAGCACTCACATCTATAGCCATGAAATGCTTTGAAAGGCTGGTCATGGCTCACATCAACACCATCATCCCAGGCACCCTGGAGCCACTTCAATTCGCATACTGCCCCAACAGATCCACAGATGACCCAATCTCTATTGCACTCAACAATGCCCTTACCCACCTGGACAAAAGGAAAGAATAGGTGTTCATCGACTACAGCTCAGCATTCAACACCATAGTCCTCTCCATGCTCATCACCAAGCTCAAGTTTCTTGTACCCCTGGACATCTACTCGGTACTGGTACTCCCTGTATATAGCCATGTTACTTTAACTCGCTATTGTTATTAGTTATTTATTCATCGTGTCTCTATTTCTCTCTATATATTTTATCATCTTAACTCTGCATTGTTGGAAAGGACCCGTACGTAAGTTACTATACACCTGTTGTTTAACAAGCATGTAACATATAACATTTTATTTCATTTTATTTTGATCAAAATAAATCAGAAGACAGATGAAATTCCCTGGCAATGGTTTATGTATTTGACATATCTATTATTTTGATTTGAGTTATGATTTAACGTCCTGTGACTTGCCTGAGAGCCTACAGTGAGGCTTCATATCATTAGTAAAACACAACAAATCAAGTCCTGTAGTTGTCTCCCTAGGGAATGCTTGACATCAATCTGTCCGTCTGTCTAGTTAGTGTTGCTCATTGTAAAAATAACCCAAACCCCTGGTCTCCCTAAAGGACACATCAGCATCTGTGTTGTGGAGGTACATAGAGAAGATTATCGAAAACATCTGATAAAGCCTCTGTGGAAAGGATTGAAAAAGAGCTTGTTTGCATGGGTTCTTCAATTTGAGTCACTTAGTTTAACTTTTGAGCAAATAAAAACAATGTTTCAAATTGTCCCATATTTCCCATATTTGTCCATTCAGCAGATGAAAGGTTTCCATGGTGACCTTCTCTATTTAATGGCGGCATAATGAGATGATCTTTCTGACATTTGTGGTATTGGACCCAGCCAGCCCATATATCCACATATACCGCCTTATCTAATGTTTAATTCATTGCGTATGATGATGTATGGAAAGAGGACTGTGGACACCAAATCATATTTAGAATGCCAACGACGATCTTGCCTGGTCATAAAAATAAGAGGTATTTTTCCATTTCCAACCTTTAAGGAAACCTGATGTATGGCCGAGGAAGAGTCTGCAAAGTAAACATAAATATCAGTGGGATGAATACCTTATGAGGGATTGGTATACAGTGCCTTGAGAAAGTATTCACACCCCCTTTACTTGTTCTACATTTTGTTGTGTTTCAGCCTGAATTTATGGTAAGCCTACATAAGTTCAGGATTAAACATTTGCTTAACAAGTCATATAATAAGTTGCATGGTCTCACTCTGTGTGCAATAATAGTGTTTAACATGATTTGTTAATGATAGGACAATCATTTAACATGATTTGCTGTGATAGGAGAAAACTATCGATGGATCATTGTAGTTACTCCACAATACAAACCTAATTGACAGAGTGAAAAGAAGGAAGCATCTACAGAATAAAAATATCTAAAACATGCATCCTATTTGCAACAACGCACTAAAGTAATACTGCAAAAAATGTGGCAAAGCATTTCACTTTTTTCCTGAATACCTAGTGTTATGTTTGAGGGAAATCCAACACAACACATTACTATGGGTATACTTGTAATTGTTAAGGACTGGGGAGTTTTTCAAAGAAATGTAATGGAGTTAAGCACAGGCAAAATCGTAGAGGAAAACCTGGTTCAGTCTGCTTTCCATCAGACACTGGGAGATTAATTATCCTTTTAATTGGAAAATAATTTAAAACACAAGGCCAAATCCATGCTGGAGTTGTTTACCAAGAAGACAGTGAGTTACAGTTTTTACTTAAATCTACTTTAAAATATACGACAAGACCTGAAAATGCTTGTCTAGCAATGATCAACAACCTATTTGACGCAGAATTTTGAAAAGACAATGGGTAAATTATGCACAATCCAGGTGTGGAAAGCTCTTAGAGACTTATCTTGTCACGCCCTGACCTTAGAGAGACTTTTTTATTTCTCTATTTGGTCAGGTCAGGGTGTGATTTGTCTATTTGTCTATTTCTTTGTTGGCCGTGTATGGTTCCCAATCAGAGGCAGCTGTCTATCATTGTCTCTGATTGGGGATCATACTTAGCCAGCCTTTTTCCCCACATTAGTTTGTGGGATCTTGTTTTTGTACAGTTACTGTGTACCCAGCAGAACGTTACGTTCGTTTATCTTTTGTTGTTTTCTTTGGTGTTCATCAAAATAAAGAAATATGTACGCTTACCACGTTGCGCCTTGGTCTCATTCCAACAACGGACGTGACATAACTAGATAACATTGCTGTAATCGCTGCCAAAGGTGTTTTGACAAAGTATTGACTCAGGAGTGTGAATACTTATGTAAATGAGATATTTCTGTATTTTTTTTATTTTAAATGTTCTTCTTTTCACATTTTCACTTTGTCATTATGGGGTAGTGTGTGTAAATGAGTGTACTTTTTTTTTTTTTTTTTATGTGAACGTAAATACTTTTTGAAGGCACTGTAACTGAGAGACACACCCATATGTCTGTTGTATGTCTACCATTGTCTGTGTCTGTTCGATGTTAATCGATAACTGGAGTATGTGCACTTATGCTCGTCAAGATCGACCTTTGTCTTCTTCTCTACGTCTATTCTCCGTGTGTCGGTTGCTTGAGAGACACTCACACACAGGAAAGGTATTAGCTATCGAAGCCTTAAATCCAAGCCCGGCTCTTTTTTGCATTAATGAGTGGAATACGGGAGGGGGCTAACAATCATTAGTGATGCTAATGTTCATTGATTTATGCGCAGAAGCAGCGTTGGCGGTGAACCTGGACGTTACACTGATGCAACGCATGGATTAATTACCTGCTGCCTCTCTGACAACCTGTCAGACAACATGTCAGCATACAACAACACACAGTCCATTTGGGGGGTAATCACATAGCGCTGGTTAGCGGTCAGTCACACATGGAGACACACATCCACTAACATACAGGTACTTATTGCGGAGGTTTTCTGCTGACGAGAAAATGAAAAGTTAGAGGATTAAAAAAAGAGGATAATGGAAGAACGCAATGAGGAGTGCACGTATAGGAAAAGAGGAGGAAGAGGGGGAAAAAAGAGAAAACTGCCATAGTCAATGAGGATTGTCATGGAAATGCTATAGCTCCATAATACCATGTGATGCTGTGCTATAACATGGTCTGGCCGTGACTTGGTTTATTTACGAGTGCTTGTGGGAAATCTGTGGGCTATGATGTGAAAGAGCCCAAGAGGCGCCACATACCGAGAAGAAGAGCACATATGATGGATTTAGATAACTTCCTCTCTGTCTCTTGACCTCCTCTGTTGCTCTCTCTATCTCGCTCTCTCTATCTTTCTCTGAAGATTGGGGAATGTCTAGCTTCTGGCACCAGATCTTTACCAGTCATTCCCCTTCCCTACCCTTCATCTCTGTCTCATTTATTCAACTCATTTCCAATTCAAATGGAGTACTATCAACAAGACAACGATTGTGCTGTTTGGACAAAACTCTTATCTACAGTATATCATTTCTGCTGCAGACAACAACAAGCTTAAACAATAATAGTGCATTAGTGATGCGTCTCTATGTAAAGTTCTAGCCCGGCAAGCTTTAGAGAGAACCCATGACAATGATGTCAAGAGCTCTTTAGACACTTGTGTCCCATTACACACAGTAGAGAAAAGCTAGGAGGGCCTTTTAAGTACTCACTAGTTGAATAAGGCATGAAGTTAACCAGGCGTGTGAGCGTCCAATGATGTTTTGCACACACTTCCTCAAATCACACGATCCAGCTAGAGATTCCAATGGTTTCTAAGCCAAGCATAGGAGACACAAAAACGTGACCTCAAACATGTCACGTTCATGCTCTGACCTACTGTATGTCAATTAAAGTGTTGTTTTTTAATCAAAACATGGTTGTGTGTACATACCTCTTATTAGGCATAGCCATTGGAATCACCTTGCCATACAAGAAACCGGCTGTTCAAAGTTGTGTTGTGTCTCACAATATTCAAAAGGATTGAATACTGCCTGATGTGTATTAAAATGACATATCATGGACATAATCAATTGTCTGCTTCCATAGGTATGAATCAAATGAAAGCAAATGATAAACGATTTAGTTTGTGGGCCTTGCATGAGCTTCCCCCTCCTATTTGAAGTGCGGTAATGTGTCTCCGTGTCTGTGTCTCTGTGTCTGTGTCTCTGTGTCTGTGTCTCCGTGTCTGTGTCTCCGTGTCTGTGGATCGGAGCACACGCCTTCTCATCGGGCCTTTGACGGCGGTACTTCTGAAAAAGATGTTACTCTTAAAAGCCTGATGATCAAACATACTGCCTCAACTCACTTAAATAAGTAGATGCAGCCCACACACGCACACACGCACACACACACGCATACTAACACCTTGGGTAAAAGAGGTAGGATGGAGGGGGAGGGGGAAAAAGGGTGTCAGTGACGTTTAGAAGCGACGGACAACGAGGTGATTATCTCTATTGTTTCACAAAGCAATGTGTGCACACACAAACACAGTTGGAAAGATTTCCAAAGCACACTGTACATTGCCACTGACTCTCCCCGTCTCCTATGATGCGAAGAAGAGCATTGACGCTTGATAGTAAGAGCTAGTGAGAGCAGGAGGACGTGCTTTCACCAGAAGTGTCGCAGACCAAGACAAGACAGAAGGAGGCCGAGAGAGAGGAACAATAATAACTACAATAGCAACTGGACCATGTCTAATACACATACCTACGTGCGCACACACAACAACCTACAACTACACACACTCACACACACACACTGTGATGGTTCAGCTCTGCCTGTTTCAGACATAACAGTTCTGCCTGTGAGGTTGTTTAAGTTGTTTTTCTGCCTGTCTTAGATTATGATGTTAGCTCTGTGATGGTAGTTCCGCCTGTCTTAGATTATGATGATAGCGCTGTGATGCAAGTTCTGCCTGTCTTAGATTATGATGATAGCTCTGTGATGCTAGTTCTGCCTGTCTTAGATTATGATGACAGCTCTGTGATGCTAGTTCTGCCTGTCTTAGATTATGATGTTAGCTCTGTGATGGTAGTTATGTCTATCTTAGATTATGATGTTAGCTCTGTGATGGTAGTTATGTCTGTCTTCGATTATGATGTTAGCTCTGTGATGGTAGTTCTGCCTGTCTTAGATTATGATGTTAGCTCTGTGATGGTAGTTCTGCCTGTCTTAGATTATGATGATAGCTCTGTGATGCTAGTTCTGCCTGTCTTAGA
Organism: Salvelinus fontinalis; assembly: GCF_029448725.1. Taxonomy (NCBI): domain Eukaryota; kingdom Metazoa; phylum Chordata; class Actinopteri; order Salmoniformes; family Salmonidae; genus Salvelinus; species Salvelinus fontinalis. The sequence continues at coordinate 6,359,089 of NC_074683.1, forward strand.
TTATGATGTTAGCTCTGTGATGGTAGTTCTGCCTGTCTTAGATTATGATGTTAGCTCTGTGATGGTAGTTATGTCTGTCTTAGATTATGATGATAGCTCTGTGATGCTAGTTCTGCCTGTCTTAGATTATGATGTTAGCTCTGTGATGATAGTTCTGCCTGTCTTAGATTATGATGTTAGCTCTGTGATGGTAGTTCTGTCTGTCTTAGATTATGATGTTAGCTCTGTGATGCAAGTTCTGCCTGTCTTAGATTATTATGTTAGCTCTGTGATGCTAGTTCTGCCTGTCTTGACTACGATGTTAGCTCTGTGATGCTAGTTCTGTCTGTCTTCGATTATGATGTTAGCTCTGTGATGCTAGTTCTGTCTGTCTTAGATTATGATGTTAGCTCTGTGATGCTAGTTCTGCCTGTCTTGACTGTGATGTTAGCTCTGTGATGGTAGTTTGGCAATGCAAACACCATGCTCTACCAATTTAGCTTCAGAGGACCAGGTTGTTTCAGGTTGTAATGGTAACTATGAATGTTTCAGTGTTTCAGTTCGGGATGTTATCTCTGCCTGTTTCAGTGTTTCAGCTTGTAATGGTAACTCCGCCTATTCCAGTGTTTCAGGCTGGGACATTAGCTCTGCCTGTTTTAGTGTTTTATGTTGTCATATTAGTGCTGCCTGTGGTTCTGTGTGGCTCAGCTGGTAGAGCATGGGCTTTCAATGCCAAGATTGTGGATTCAATTCCCAAGGGGGGCCCAGTATTAGAAAATGCATGTTCTCACAACTGTAAGTCACCCTGGATAAGAGTGTCTACTAAAAATGGAAATGGAAAAATGCAATAGTCTGTGGTGATTAGACAAATGATGGCAGCACTTAAAGCATATGGCCCTGTTTAAACCCTGGTAAAGAAATCAGGCCTGACAGAAATACACTTGATTGTTCTGTCTCTCTTTCTTTCACTCTCCTCACCGTTGTTCTTATTCTCTCCTTCTCTCTCCCTCCACATCTCTCACATTTCTGGAGTTAGTGTGCTCCCTAGTGTTCTCTCTGTATTTTGGGGGGAGAGGGGGCTATTGTACACATACACATGTTCCCTTACGAAAAATGTACATTAATAATTCACATTCCCTGTTTCTGCAGGATTATTTTCCTGCTGTAGGACACTGGCTCAAATTAAGATCCTACATCTGTACATTGATGAATACGCACAGCCACTGATGAGCAGAGTGGGAGGTCTGAAATGTTTCCTCATAGACATACTGTATCTGGGTGTATACACAAATACAAATGGATGAGAGGTACATCAGTGTAGGAAATTATACAATGCAGCGATATGAAAAGCAGTCGAATTTAAACGCAGCACTGTATAAACACATACAGAGAAACAAATGCATGCCTCGCATGAGTGTAAACAGGTGTATTATGCAATAGCTAACTAATTGACAAAAAGGACACAAGCTGCCAAACAATCCAAAGCATTCAACATTCACATTAAACACATATAAACATAAAAACAGTGTACTTCCACATGTATGTACATATGCATACACTCAGACACACAGCACTCAACATCAGCTGTGCTAAATGAGTGTGTGTCATATTGCTCTCACCTACCCTTCAGATTCACAGCTGCACTCGTGTTGAAAAGCGTTCTGTCATCAAGGCTTTTTTATTGGACAGCTGCTGAAACTAGGTCCTATGTGGTCCTACCTATTGGCTTTTTACTATACGCCATGTTTTTTTAGGTCCAACACTTGCAGGGCTTATATGGGATAAGGGAAGTACAGTGTAGCATATCAGTTGCTGAAGCCCGATGAAAATGCATGTAATGTGCCCCAGAACCCTATTGTTAATGTAAAGTGATAGGCCCTGCCAGCAGCCACTCCAGAGTAGCCTACATATCTCGACAACTTTTATGAAGTGACAGTCATTTGGATGCCTGCTCTGCTCTGCTCTCCCCAGGACTCATCCTTTCTAATTAAATGTTGACCTTTCCATAAATTCACACCTATTTCCCAGACGGAGACATGGGAGGAAGTACTCTTTAATAAATTCAATTGAAAGTTTGAAGGTTGTAATTGAAAGAGTGCCGGGAGCAGAGTAGAGAAATTATAGGATATTCATTTTTACACTGATACCCTAAGAGAAACCGTGACATGAGCATGTAACGACACCTTGTGAGTCGTGATTCAGAGACAACTTGCTTCTCTTCCCGACCCTTCGGCATTGAGAATAACGCACGCACGCACACACACGCACACACTCACACACAGAAGAGCGATGAGATAGAGAGATGGAAGATGAAGAGAGAAAGGGAGAGAGAGAAGGAAGAGGGAAGAAGGAAGGGGCCTCTTGTCTCCTAGAAAGAGGTTATAGGGGAACATTTGATTAGTAATTACCTCTAGGTTAGTCAGTCGTATTTTGATGTTGATTGGCTTCCTAGAGTCTCTGCTGGGGGAAAAGTATTGTGGGTATTTGACCCCTGGTGACCTCTAGGTGAGCCCTACTGACCCTTGATGGGTCTCACGTACATCAGTCATGCAATCTATCCTTGTCAGGCAGCAGATGCCATTTCCTGTTGCCCCCTACCACCACAACCATTGGCCTGGACCAACCACCAACCACCACACACCAACACACACTCACAAACACACACATTGGTTTGCATACATGCACGCACTAGCACATATGCGCGCGCGCACACACACACACACACACATGCTTAACAGCTGTTTTAAAGGCAAATCTAATTGCCATAACCAGCCGGTCTCCATAATGCAATAGTAACTGAATCATGGAAATCCTTACTGATGGGGAGCTAATGCTATCACCCAGACCCTTGAGATGGCCAGAGTGTGAATTAAAAAGGAATATTCCATTACGCGGTGTTAGTAATTGGTTAATGTGTGAAGAGAAAGACTGAGAGGAGAGAGAGAGGAGAGGATTGAGATTGCCGGTGGCTTTTAACCCTTAGCATTCCAAAAATGGATCCTTATAAGTTCTCTCATCTCGTTCCTCCTGCCTGCAAATAATAGCAATGTTAAGAAACGCTCCAAATTTTAGGGCAAAATTCACTCATTTGAAAAGTGGTTTTGGCCCCACATCCATTTCTGCTTGTTAGTTATGTTGGTCTATGCTGACCGTCGTTCAGTTCGAAGATGTCAATAGCAGCAGCTGCTACCAGTCCTTCAACCAGGAGAGACACACAACACACAGCTCAAGAGAAATTGCCCTGTGTTTGTTATTGTCCAACCACTAACAGAGAAACTAGAACAAAAATAATGACAGCATTTTAGCAGTATATCAAAGACAAAAATAATGCTATTTCTCCCATACTCAACCGTCAGTGACCTGTGGATGAGAGAGCCTGGTAATTACTGCTTGCAATGTAGAGGCCAACAGAAAGACTAATGTTCCTGCGACGACAAATACATAGGGGAAACTGTACTCTCTGCAGCACACACATGCGTGTACACACACACACACACACACACACACACACACACACACACACACACACACACACACACACACACACACACACACACACACACACACACACACACACACACACACACACACACACACACACACACATTTGTATCTGTACACATCTGTCCTTGATATGAAACATTCAAAAACACCTGCAGAGTGTTTTAAATCATTCTCATTGTCACTTAAATGACTGTGACTCTTTGCGTTCTACATTTTTCACAAGTCAATAGCTAAAGATGAGCAAGTGGAGGGGTCAGAGGCGGTTATATGTACACGATAAATGTATATCCAAAATGTATATCCCCGTTGACAGGCAGAGAGAGGCAGGCAGAGGCATGTAACTAACGACAGCCTGGGTACGCTCCTAATTGCGATGTCTGTTAGTGTTTCCGCTGTCCCTCAACCTCTGCTCCATTCATCACCACAGAACAGAACTGGGAGAACAGGATGGAGAGAGAGAGGAGAGAACAGAATGGAGAGAGAGAGGAGAGAAAGAGAAGAGAGAGTGTGTGTAATGGAGGGAGCACCGCAGAGTCGGTTAACAGAGCTGTGCTCGTGTATTAACTCAGATAGAAAGCCACTGATGAGGCCTACAGAGAAAGAGAGACTGTGGAACAGATCCATCCTTATCACTAGGCTTGGTGTGTGGAAGAGGAGCTGATGAGAGAGGAAAGGGGATATGATTCATGGGTCCTCCTTGGCTTCCGAAAGCGGATCCGTTCTTTTTCTGGGGCGTGGAGGGGACGTATGTATGCAAGGGTTGTAAGTGGAACACCGTGCTGGGGGCGGAGATAGGGCTGGGTTTAAGTCCCACCAGATGGCGATGAATTTTCATTTGAGGAAATGAATAGTTTGTATATAAAATAGGTGAGTAATGAGGTCTGTTTGATGGGAGTGGTAATTGAAGCGGTCACATCCGTTTCAATAAACATTATCCGTTTAATTGGCGAAAGAGGCCGGAGCGATAAATAAACCAATTTATCACCGCTTTACATGGCCGACTGTGTGTGTGTGAGTGTGTGTGTCACTGGGTTAGCGTTGTCGACATTTGTTTCTCATTTCCAATCCAGACAGGTCATGAAGTGGTGAGCAATTCCACGCTAAAAGAATTGCGCTGAGACTCTTTCCACTTAAAACGGACGCCAAACAAAAACCATTGAAGTTTCACAAACCATACAACTCTATGCACAAGGACTGCTTTTAACAATTTACACTGAACATTTTACAAAAACACATTTCATGGAAGAACTGTGCAGATACACAGTGGACCTCAGTAGAGTACAGCACAGAACAGTAGAGTATAGTTCAGAACGGTACAGTACATTATAGTGTACTCAAATCTAGTGTGCTTTACTGTGTACTGTACTGAACTCTACTCCACTCGATTCTACTGTACAGTACAGCAAAGGATTGTACTGTACTGAACTCTACTCCACTCTATTCTACTGTACAGTACAGCACAGGATTGTACTGTACTGAACTCTACTCCACTCTATTCTACTGTACAGTACAGCACAGGATTGTACTGTACTGAACTCTACTCCACTCTATTCTACTGTACAGTACAGCACAGGATTGTACTGTACTGAACTCTACTCCACTCTATTCTACTGTACAGTACAGCACAGGATTGTACTGTACTGAACTACACTTACCTTTTCTTTACTCTACTGTATTCTACTGTACTCTTCTGTGCTCTAATGTACTGTACTGTCAATCCGTGTGAAACATTGACGTCTATGATTGGTTCAGATTTGGTCTGGACAAGACCAAATCTGAACCAATCATAGATGTCTGTGTTTTGGACAAATGAAGGCCGGTCCAGACATCTGTGGACGTTGAAATCACGGCTGGTCCAACCGGACCAAAAAACGACGTCTGTGGATGTTGAAATCAGACCAACCCTGGGCAGACCAAATTTTTTAAAAATTATAATTTTATCCCCTTTTCTCGTGGTATCCAATCACTAGTAATTACTATCTTGTCTCATCACTACAACTCCCATACGGGCTCGGGAGAGACGAAGGTCGAAAGCCATGCATCCTACGAAGCACAACCCAACCAAGCCGCACTGCTTCTTAACACAGCACGCCTCTAACCCGGAAGCCAGCCGCACCGATGTGTCAGAGGAAACACTGTGCACCTGGCCCCCTTGATTAGCGCGCACTGCACCCGGCCCGCCACAGGAGTCGCTGGAGCGCGATGAGACAAGGATATCCCTACCGGCCAAACCCTCCCTAACCCGGACGACGCTAGGCCAATTGTGCGTCGCCCCACGGACCCCCCGGTCGCAGCCAGCTGCGACAGAGCCTGGGCGCGAACCCAGAGACTCTGGTGGCGCAGCTAGCACTGCTAGACCACTGCGTCACCCGGGAGGCCCTGGGCAGACCAAATTTTAACTCATTTTCAACCTCTGGTTACAATAAATGGAGGGAGAGGGTCTCATGGGTAGGTGTGAGTAAGAGGCCGGATAGGGGACATAAATTAGAGAAGAGGGAGAGAAAAAGAGGGAGTGAGTGAAAGGATGTCCAGACTTTAAACACTTCTGCTTTGACCAATAGAAGACAGAAAGAAAAATAAGTTATGAGCTGAACATAACAGCAGTATGCCAGTGGAAGGGAGAATTTTTTTGTTTTAATCACTTGATAAATCATAAACAAAATTGATATCAGTAAAACACAATAACTAATTGATAGGTCTACCTTTACTTGTTACTTCTGTGAACTTGCATTATCCTCCATCCTCGTATCTCAAAGATATGTGGGATTTGGGGTAACAGAATTTCATAGCGCAAGCCAATGTTTCTTAAACTTATAGAAGGCAGAAAATGTTTTCTTAATCTAAATATAAGTGTTGATATTAGTTGACAGGGCTCTCTACTTCAATATTTGTGTGTTATGATGTGTTTCTAATACCTTTTGAGACTTTGTCTGGCAGATGTTTTATAAAACACTTTTTCCACCTGTTTGACAAAAAATCTAAGCCTTTGCTTATTCCTATTTTTTAGAATAAAAAATTGTTGAAAATGTATATATGCCTTTAAAAAATATATAGACTCTTAACTTTCATTTGACACCCAATTTGACATGCTGCTATGAAATTCACATGTTGGTACTCGCGGATCCTTTTACATGGAAATTACCTGCATTTCCAACCCAACACTGCAAATGTCTGTCTTAATCACAACATCCTCACTAGCAGAAAGGTTATGAGGTCAAACTCTTTCTCTCTCCCTATCCCTCTCTCTCTCTCTTTCCGCCCTTTCTACCCTCCCTTTCGACCCTCTCTCCCCTCTCTGTCCCTCTGTCTACCTTTCCCTCTCCCTCAAAGTTATGAGGCCAGATATTCTCCTGCTCTTTCTCCCTCTCCTTATACTTCCCTGAGACATCCAAATAAAAATGTCACCCAGCACAAAGGTTAGCCGTTAGCACTTTAGCTGTGCCAGCCGGCCTGAGCAACACTGGCAGGTAATTCATAAGGAGGTGCGTGTGCGTGCGATGGAGAGCACCACGTGTTTACAATCACTAGCTTGATTTATTAGCACTAGCTCTAGCGTCCTCAGCACATTCGTTATCCTGCTCCCGATTTGAAAAGCTAATTTGTTACACGTTAATGACTTGTTGATAACAGCCTCTGTATAGTCAGTCCGTGCCAAAATACTGTCATGATGGTCGGGTTCAGGGTGCACTGCCAAATTCTAGAGAAGTTACTGTATCGGGGCCTTTGAAGTCACAACTCACAAACTTGGCTGTGACTCGAATTTCAGGGGTTGGAAAAGTGCTTATCATAAGTTTGTAGAACTACAGTGGTGTATGAGTCATGTGCATTTTAATGGTCTGAGAACTTTGGGGCCATTGCAAAGTCAAATGGTATTGTTTAAAGAAATATAAATTGCAGCATTCTATTCCCAAGTCGTATATTAGGCCTAATATGTTCTGTTTCCACAAATAATGTCTGTTTTCATAGGGAATACATCCTTTGTTTTTCAAAGACGATGACTGGAATAAGTCAACCGAAGTGGAGGATCAGATCAATGATGTATAATCAGCAGAGATGTCACAGGAATGATCAGAGTAATCAATGTTCCTCTTGTCATCCTCAGAGTTTCTAGTGATGATGTCTATTCTTCATATGGTTGTTATCGGGTAGACACTGAATGGGGAATCAGTGATCTAGTCAGGCCTTTGTTAGCTTGGGGATGAAAAGGGCTTTGGCATTGCGACTAGAGAAAATCTCCTGTATATATAGATGGAGGATAATCGCTCTCTCTCTCTCTCTCTCTCTCTCTCTCTCTCTCATCATTTCTCACATTGTCAGGAGCGAGATATAATGGCGGAGGCATGAGGATGGCGGCGAATGAGGCACATCCCAACCCAAGCTTTTTGGGGGGTTCATATAGAGTACCACAAATCATTTTGTCAGGCACAGAGCACAGGGTTGAACCCATTGGAGCGGACGTGATGCTGTGGGGAATAGTCCAACACACCCCCTAATAAAAGACCACCTAACACCTTCATGTCTCCATCCTGTTTGTTAACTAACAGTTGGTTAAAGGGCTTTTCGCCTCGTCAAGGGATTTAGGAAAGGATATCAGGCCTGACCCGTACATTTCCTAAGCTGTGGAACAGAAACGATGACAAGCTTGTCAAACTTGGTTTCCGTTCTCAGAAATGACGTGGACACCAAGGTCCGCCACAAGGGCAGCGATGATGGTACAGCACCATGAAGTACCACAATCATTTTACTCATTTGCCGTAACAAGATGAGAGGACCCCGGGTTTCTAGGTCAATCATGTAATGTTTCCTGTCAAAAGCATTTAGTGATTAACCTTTAGCATTAACCCAAGGTTCAATCCAATACGATAACAATGAGATAAATGTGATGCCAAGTGTAGAAACCAATTTAGGATAGGATAGGATGAATTTTAATCTCCCCAAGGGGAAAACCGTCTTAGACACACAGTACTGCTGTATATAAAATAGACACTGTATATTATTACACACTCAACATAATACATACATTGCATGTTACCCTTATCATACACATTGTACACTTATCATACAGCCATAAACATAATACATAGTATATTCCCTTATTCTGTCAGTTGAGTAACTAACACAGCTCAGCTTTACTTAATGCTGTTCAGTTATTTCATGGACATGGGAATGAAGGAGGGACCCTATAGAGTCTGTCTGAGAGGAGGGACCCTATAGAGTCTGTCTGAGAGGAGGAGGGACCCTATAGAGTGTCTGAGAGGAGGAGGGACCCTATAGAGTCTGTCTGAGAGGAGGAGGTGCCCTATAGAGTCTGTCTGAGAGGAGGAGGGACCCTATATAGTGTCTGAGAGGAGGAGGGACCCTATAGAGTCTGTCTGAGAGGAGGAGGGACCCTATAGAGTGTCTGAGGGGAGGAGGGACCCTATAAAGTCTGTCTGAGAGGAGGAAGGACCCTATAGAGTCTGTCTGAGAGGAGGAGGGACCCTATAGAGTGTCTGAGGAGAGGAGGGACCCTGTAGAGTCTGCCTGAGGGGAGGAGGGACCCTATAGAGTCTGTCTGAGAGGATTGACCCTATAGCGTCTGTCTGAGAGGAGGAGGGACCCTATAGATTCTGTCTGAGAGGAGGAGGGACCCTATAGAGTCTGTCTGGGGGGAGGAGGGACCCTATAGTCTGTCTGAGAGGAGGAGGGACCCTATAGAGTCTGTCTGACGGGAGGAGGGACCCTATAGAGTCTGTCTGAGGGAAGGAGGGACCCTATAGAGTCTGTCTGGGGGGAGGAGGGACCCTATAGAGTCTGTCTGAGGGGAGGAGGGACCCTATAGAGTCTGTCTGAGAGGAGGAGGGACCCTATAGAGTCTGTCTGAGGGGAGGAGGGACCCTATAGAGTCTGTCTGAGAGGAGGAGGGACCCTATAGAGTCTGGCTGAGAGGAGGAGGGACCCTATAGAGTCTGTCTGAAAGGAGGAGGGACCCTATAGAGTATGTCTGAGAGGAGGAGGGACCCTATAGAGTCTGTCTGAGAGGAGGAGGGACCCTATAGAGTCTGTCTGATTGGAGGAGGGACCCTATAGAGTCTGTCTGAGGGGAGGAGGGACCCTATAGAATCTGTCTGAGGGGAGGAGGGACCCTATAGAGTCTGTCTGATTGGAGGAGGGACCCTATAGCTTCTGTCTGGGGGGAGGAAGGACCCTATAGAGTCTGTCTGAGAGGAGGAGGTGCCGTATAGAGTCTGTCTGAGAGGAGGAGGGACCCTATAGAGTCTGTCTCAGAGGAGGAGGGACCCTATAGTGTCTGTCTGAGAGGAGGAGGGACCCTATAGAGTGTCTGAGAGGAGGAGGGACCCTTTAGAGTCTGTCTGAGAGGAGGGACCCTATAGAGTCTGTCTGAGAGGAGGAGGGACCCTATAGAGTCTGTCTGAGAGGAGGAGGGACCCTATAGAGTCTGTCTGAGAGGAGGAGGGACCCTATAGAGTCTGTCTGAGAGGAGGAGGGTCCCTATAGAGTGTCTGAGAGGAGGAGGGACCCTATAGAGTCTGTCTGAGAGGAGGAGGTGCCCTATAGCGTCTGTCTGAGAGGAGGAGGTGCCCTATAGAGTCTGTCTGAGAGGAGGAGGTGCCCTAGAGAGTCTGTCTGAGAGGAGGGACCCTATAGAGTCTGTCTGAGAGGAGGAGGGACCCTATAGAGTCTGTCTGAGAGGAGGAGGGACCCTATAGAGTCTGGCTGAGAGGAGGAGGGACCCTATAGAGTGTCTGAGGGGAGGAGGGACCCTATAGAGTCTGTCTGAGAGGAGGAAGGACCCTATAGAGTCTGTCTGAGAGGAGGAGGGACCCTATAGAGTCTGTCTGAGAGTAGGAGGGACCCTATAGAGTCTGTCTGAGAGGAGGAGGGACCCTCTAGAGTCTGTCTGAGAGGAGGAGGGACCCTATAGAGTGTCTGAGGGGAGGAGGGGCCCTATAGAGTCTGTCTGAGAGGAGGAAGGACCCTATAGAGTCTGTCTGAGAGGAGGAGGTGCCCTATAGAGTCTGTCTGAGAGGAGGAGGGACCCTATAGAGTCTGTCTGAGAGGAGGAGGGACCCTATAGAGTCTGTCTGAGGGGAGGAGGGACCCTATAGAGTCTGTCTGAGAGGAGGAAGGACCCTATAGAGTCTGTCTGAGAGGAGGAGGTGCCCTATAGAGTCTGTCTGAGAGGAGGAGGGACCCTATATAGTGTCTGAGAGGAGGAGGGACCCTATAGAGTCTGTCTGAGAGGAGGAGGGACCCTATAGAGTGTCTGAGGGGAGGAGGGACCCTATAGAGTCTGTCTGAGAGGAGGAAGGACCCTATAGAGTCTGTCTGAGAGGAGGAGGGACCCTATAGAGTGTCTGAGGAGAGGAGGGACCCTGTAGAGTCTGTCTGAGGGGAGGAGGGACCCTATAGAGTCTGTCTGAGAGGAGGGACCCTATAGCGTCTGTCTGAGAGGAGGAGGGACCCTATAGATTCTGTCTGAGAGGAGGAGGGACCCTATAGAGTCTGTCTGGGGGGAGGAGGGACCCTATAGAGTCTGTCTGAGAGGAGGAGGGACCCTATAGAGTCTGTCTGACGGGAGGAGGGACCCTATAGAGTCTGTCTGAGGGAAGGAGGGACCCTATAGAGTCTGTCTGGGGGGAGGAGGGACCCTATAGAGTCTGGCTGAAAGGAGGAGGGACCCTATAGAGTCTGTCTGAGAGGAGGAGGAACCCTATAGAGTCTGTCTGAGAGGAGGAAGGACCCTATAGAGTCTGTCTGATTGGAGGAGGGACCCTGTAGAGTCTGTCTGAAAGGAGGAGGGACCCTATAGAGTCTGTCTGAGAGGAGGAGGGACCCTATAGAGTCTGTCAGATTGGAGGAGGGACCCTATAGAGTCTGTCTGAGGGGAGGAGGGACCCTATAGAGTCTGTCTGAGGGGAGGAGGGACCCTATAGAGTCTGTCTGAGGGGAGGAGGGACCCTATAGAGTCTGTCTGAGGGGAGGAGGGACCCTATAGAGTCTGTCTGATTGGAGGAGGGACCCTATAGCTTCTGTCTGGGGGGAGGAAGGACCCTATAGAGTCTGTCTGAGAGGAGGATGTGCCGTATAGAGTCTGTCTGAGAGGAGGAGGGACCCTATAGAGTCTGTCTCATTAGAGGAGGGACCCTATAGAGTCTGTCTGAGAGGAGGAGGGACCCTATAGAGTGTCTGAGAGGAGGAGGGACCCTATAGAGTCTGTCTGAGAGGAGGGACCCTATAGAGTCTGTCTGATAGGAGGAGGGACCCTATAGAGTCTGTCTGAGAGGAGGAGGGACCCTATAGAGTCTGTCTGAGAGGAGGAGGGACCCTATAGAGTCTGTCTGAGAGGAGGAGGGACCCTATAGAGTCTGTCTGAGAGGAGGAGGGACCCTATAGAGTGTCTGAGAGGAGGAGGGACCCTATAGAGTCTGTCTGAGAGGAGGAGGTGCTCTATAGCGTCTGTCTGCGAGGAGGAGATGCCCTATAGAGTCTGTCTGAGAGGAGGAGGTGCCCTATAGAGTCTGTCTGAGAGGAGGAGGTGCCCTATAGAGTCTGTCTGAGAGTAGGGACCCTATAGAGTCTGTCTGAGAGGAGGAGGGACCCTATAGAGTCTGTCTGAGAGGAGGAGGGACCCTATAGAGTCTGGCTGAGAGGAGGAGGGACCCTATAGAGTCTGTCTGAGAGGAGGAGGGACCCTATAGAGTGTCTGAGAGGAGGTGGGACCCTATAGAGTCTGTCTGAGAGGAGGAGGGACCCTATAGAGTGTCTGAGAGGAGGAGGGACCCTATAGAGTCTGTCTGAGAGGAGGAGGGACCCTATAGAGTCTGTCTGAGAGGAGGAGGGACCCTATAGAGTCTGTCTGAGAGGAGGAGGGACCCTATAGAGTCTGTCTGATGGGAGGAACTAATACTTGGAATGGAGTACATGGGAGGGATCTGAAATAGTTTTCTGCGCTTCTCTGGTAACGCCTCACATCCATAACCTTCTTGGCAGTTTTTATCATACTGTGCTCATTTCTCTGCTCATTTCAAATTAATTATTCATTCTCTGTTAGGAACATTCAGTGCTCCTGTTTTCTGTTTTAGGTGAGTGCTCTTTGAAAGATTAAAGCCAAAGCTTTTTAATTAACTTCCATCCCGTTATCAGAGTTACCGAATCAACGTCTAGTTGTCACTACAGTCTTCAACCAATGTCACACTGTTTTCCCTTAGCTGGATCACCTGACATCATTCCAGACTTATTTAGAAATTGTTTTGTGAACAGATTTCACGTTTTTATCCAATAAACATTTCCTTTAAAAATATGGATGTATTTTGGCCTCACCGTAGCATTTCTTTGACTGATGATGCTGTTGAAATTTAAGCAAAGTGTACCAATGACCACACACACCACACACAGTCTGCCTGACGTATGGGCTCCCTGGATGTTGCTCACTGTCAGTGCCAGTTTCTTAATACTCACCATAAATCATTTGCTAACGCTGGCAGAAACCTCCACGGCTGAAACTGCTGCATTATTTACCCCAATGGCTTTTACAAATTAGTCAGGGGGGGGGGGGGGGGGGGGGGGAGACTGTAAATGTGGTGTTTGGGGACATGTCACTCAGCACTCAGTACCCCTACCTCAGCGGAACTGGGAACAGATTGGCAAGTCTGTGGCAGGTAGAGACAGAGACAGAGATGGAAACAGGAAGGTTGCTTTGTTATTTACCGATGATTGCGTTGTGTTTTGGTATATTTTTTTTTAATCGGCGCTATATGTTTGTTAGAAGACGCTTTGTTACTTTTATCTGGTTATCTTCGCAGGGACACTTATCTCAAAGTGTCCCATGTTCCCGGGACAGATGACAAAGGTGCTTCGCTTACAACCTGCATCTAAATGTCATGTGTCAAACATTCCCTTTGCTTTTGTAAGAGACACAAAGACAAACAAAACGTCTTTTTAATTAAAGCTCTTTAGGTGTCTTTTTTTTTAATGCTAACAAAATATTAGACACGTATGATGTGACACACACACACGCACACATAGTCACACCCTCTAACCATAATCATCTATCAGAAATATTCCGATTTCAGAACAAATCCATCATCATCGTTTATTGCTATTCTCTGTAAAGCTGTTCTCCTTTACATGCATCCCATCACCCCCATCATTTCTCCCTCTAATCCTTTCATTTTCATGCATGTCCACATCAGGCTTGGCCACATTAAACCAATGATTAATGATGTATTGATTATGGTCCTTTCAACCACTGAGGGAAGGTGCTGAGTTGACAGTGTACTTCCCTTATCTAGGCCGCCCAGCTTGCCAAAAAGGATATATATATTCCTCCGGGGGAGGAAAACGTGGGAAAACCTGACTTGAACACATTCAAGGTTCTAAAACATTTGTATCCTTTTCACTTGGTGATTGAGCCTCGCCTGCATAACTTTGTAAATCAAAGGTATAACTCGTAATCAGTTTTGCCATCTGTCGTTCTTACTGCATGTTGCTATGATCACACCTTTGGAAAGCTCAACTAATATTAGTTTGTGTTAAGCTGCATTTCACATTTTCACAGTTGGAATTTTCCGATTGCCAGCTTGCTCCTTTCACCACTCCCACCCAGCAGCAGGCCTTCCTGTCCATCCACCCATCAACCCCTGCTCTCCAGTCCTCTCTCTCTGGCATTTAGGAGAGTGCGTTTTTAGAAAGAAGAGTAAATTACTTCTATTGAAATAGCATTTCCCTCTAATGTTCAATTTTGGGGCAGATTGGTATTGTCTGCAGCAGGAAGATGGTGAAAATTCATCTGGGTCTACTCTATCTTTTACACGTTTTTTTCTCTCTCTCTGTCTCTATCTGCCTCTTTCTCCATCTATCTCTACCTGCCTTTCTCTATCTGACTATCTCGCTCTCTATCTGCCTCTCTCTCTCTCTATCTGCCTCTATCTACCTCTCTCGCTCTATCTCTCTCTCTCTGCCTAGCTCTATCTGCCTCTCTCTATCTGCCTCCTCTCTCTATCTGCCTCTCTCTCATCTATCAACCTCTCTCTCTCTGCCTATCTATCTGCCTCTCTCTCTCTGCCTATCTATCTGCCTCGCTCTCTCTGCCTATCTATCTGCCTCTCTCTCTCTGCCTCTCTCTCTCTCTGCCTCTCTCTGCCTCTCTCACACACAAATGCACTCTTTTTTGGCAGCTACACTGTATATACAAGCGTTTCTGGACACTTCAAATTAATGGATTCTACAATTTCAGCCACACCCGATGCTGACAGGTGTACACAATTTTGCACACAGCCATGCAATCTCCATAGACAAACATTGGCAGTAGAATGGTCTTACTGAAGAGATCAGTTTCTTTCAACGTGGCACCGTCATCCAACCCGTCAGTTTCTCAAATTTCTGCCCTGCTAGAGCTGCCCCAATCAACTTTAAGGGCTGTTATTCTGAAGTGGAAATGCCTAGGAGCAACAATGGCTCACCCTCAAAGTGGTAGGCCACACAAGCTCCCAGAACGGGACCGTCGAGTGCTGAAGCGTGTAGTGCGTAAAAATCATCTGTCCTCTGTTGTAACACTCCTTACCGAGTTCCACTTTTCATCGGGAGCTTCATGAAATGGGTTTCCATGGCAGAGGAGCCGCACACAAGCCTAAGATCACCATGTGCAATGCCAAGCGTCAGCTGGAGTGGTGTAAAGCTCGCTGTCATTGAACCCTGGAGCAGTGGAAACATGTCAACTGGAGTGATGATTATTCTTCACCATCTGGCAGTCCGACGGACAAATCTGGGTTTGGTACCTGGTCCAATGCATAGTTCCAACTTTAAATTTTGGTGGAGGAGGAATAATGGTCTGGGGCTGATTTTCATAGTTCAGGCTAGGCCCCTTAATTCCAGTGAAGGGAAATCTTAATGCTACAGCATACAATGACGTTCTAGATTATTCTGTGATTCCAACTTTGTGGCAACAGTTTGAGGAAGACACATTCCTGTTTCAGCATGACAATGCCCCTGTGCACAGAGTGAGGGCCATACAAAAATGGTTTGTCGAGATTGGTGTGGAAGAACTTGACTGGCCTGTACAGAGCCCTGACATCAACCCCATCAAACACCATTGGGATGAATTGGAACACTGAATGCGAGCCAGGCCTAATCGTCCAACATCAGTGCCCACCTCACTAATGCTCTTGTGGCTGAATGGAACCAAGTCCCCTCAGCAATGTTCCAACATCTACTGGAATGCCTTCCCAGAAGAGAGGAGGCTGTTATAGCAGCAAAGGGCAGACCAACTTCATATTAATGCCCATGATATTGGAATGAGATGATCGAAGAGCAGGTGTCCACATACTTTTGGTCACGTAGCGTATCTATCCTTGTCCTCCTTTTACTCATTCTCTCTCTTTGAATTTGAACTTGTTGTACTCTGTTGCTCTCCATCTAGCTTTCATTCTCACACTCTCCTCCTCTCCCCTCTTTCCATGTCCCTTCCTTCCCATGTCTCTTTCCCTTTCCCCTTATCTCAGATCCCACTCAGCCTGTCAGATAAGCATCATTTTAGAGAGCCTCTTAAACCGACCCGCTTGCTCATTACCTGACAGAAATGGCTTTGGTGTCCATTTGCAGTGTGATTGATCATATAGTCCCTGCATAAAACGCTTGATTCATATCTTCCTCTTCGTGGATACAAGGGGAAGAGTAGTGGAGAATTTCCCATTGAATTTAGACTGAATGACCTCGGCATTGAGGTGTGGCTCAACACTTTGACCCTTACAAAGCTATGCTATTTCTTCCTGTTGTGACACTGAAACATGCATCGAATGTGAATCATAGCCACAATGTGCAATACAAATTGAAAGCTGTGACCTACAAGAAGCTGCACAGTGTGTGTCCAAGGGCCATAATACAAGATATGGGGCACAGAAAGGGAGGAAAAAGAGGAGGAGGAGGGATGAGAGGACGAGGAAGGAGAGAAGTATGCGATGGCCGAGCGAGAGGAGAAAAAGGAAGAAGAGAAGGAGGGAGGCAGTTTTTTGAAAGATGGCGTGCCCTCACCCCTCCCCTCCATCCTAGTGTTAGCCATGTCCTCTCGATGCCCTGCCCCTCCTGAACTAAAGCTGTTACTCCTGTCAGATCCCCCGAAATATAATATTATGGGAAGGCTGCACGTCAGCACGACGGCACCACGCCCAGCCCTGGATCTGTTGGAGGAAAAATGAAGTAAAAAAAAATAATACGTAAGTCTGTGTCCCTCTCCTGTCAGGTTCAGTCAGCAACGAGAGGTTGTGAGAGAAAGAGAGAGCGGTGGCGGGGGGGCAATAGAGAGAGGGACAGATAAAGAGACAGAGTTCTGGAGCCCAAGCTGTCATTCAAGGACAACAGACTACTGATGGTTTAACAGTGAGCCTCCATCGAGCTGAACATCAATATATTGGAAACAGACACACCCTCCCCTCCAACGGTTCATGTTTCTCCGTGTGTGTGTGTGTGTGTCTGTGTGTCTGTGTGTGTGTGTGTGTGTGTGTGCATGCCTGTGAGCATGCAGGCGATTGCTTGAGACACCGGCGAGTTGCGTCAACGCGGGATGCCCTGATGTTGACCACTTAACCCGTACTGGGGAGAGACGAGTCACAAGTGTTTACCGTAGCCCTCGTCTAACCTCTGAGTGTCTAGGGCTCCAGGGTAGACAGGGAATGGAGGAGATGGAGATGAGGAAGATGGAGAGACGAGGCTGTGTTAAAGGCATATTAGCTCTCCCTCATCTTCCCCGCTGCTTCCCTGAACAGCCTGTAGACAGCCTTCAAAGCACAATGGCATCATGTAATCTGATGAATATTTTAAGCGCCAGTCAAGAAGTATACAATATAACAAGCCCAACCAAATAAAGAGATGAGGGAAAGACGAGACAAAAGGAAAGTAAATGTCATGTGTGTGACGCTGAAGGAGATGGGTTGATATGCTCTTTTAGGAAGGACAGCGAGTATTGAGGCGCTGAAGGAGATGGGTTGATATGCTCCTTTAGGAAGGACAGCGAGTATTGAGTATGACAGAGAGTGCACACTTGAGATTGTGATTGTCATCTGTGTAAGCTTATTTTGTGGAGGAAAAAGTCGGAAAGGTGATTTTAACAATTTCCTTGAGCTTTGAGGTTTGTTGTGTCAATAAGGGGTGCACTCCATCTGCCTATGGCTACTGTGTGGGCTTAGTGTTACGGACTCACTCAGGTGAGGTACAGGACTAGTCTCAGAAACGTCCTCCCGTAGATAAGGAAATAGGAATGATATCCGCCCTGAAGGTATGTCTGGTGATTGTACTGTACCTGGCTTATAGTTGCCTATCCAGTCCTAACCAGTGCATAACAAACACAAACGCTTACCCAAACAACGAGAAGAAAAGCAAAGTGGTCTGCCATTGAAGCATGAGCTGTATATTTGTTTGAGAGAGGGGTTATCAGACCACCACCACAGCCAGTCCAACCACCCAGGCCTGCACTAGGGCCATCCGTCTGCATGTGTGTTTGCTCTGTCTCCCAGCATAAATAAATACATCAGCCATAATAAATCAACCATGGCCAGGCTAGGCTTGGCTGGGTAAAGAGAAACACAGAACAAACCCACAGGGTTGCTGAAACCACTGCATTACCTCTTCCAACTCTCTCTCTCTCTCTTTTCTTCTGTCTTTGTCTCTCTTTCTGCCGTCCCCCCCCCCCCCCACCCCACACACACACACACACACACAACCCCATACACCACAAACCATCGCTGTTGTTTTGTCAACATAGTAAGTGAAATAGCACAGTGTCTGGAGAAAAAAGCCCACAATGCCGTCATTTTCCCCTTAGGATATCTGTGGGGATGGGTTCTTCTTCCATGGGTGGCCACACGCAGTTGCTTTGTACTGTTTGTATGCTTGTTATGTTCATGCTGTGTATAGGTTTGTATTGTCTTGCCCAAACCAAGAGGATAGAAAAGGAGCTTGTTTTGGACAGGAGAAAAGACACAGGTCTATTTCATAAGTCTCATTAAAAAAAAAGTTATTGTGAGTTGGCCAGTGCGTAGAGAGTTTTGTGTTTTGGATAATACTTTCAGTTTCAAAACAAAGAAAATCAATAAACTTCTTAACTGGGTAGTTATGACAAAACACTGACTTGTCTGAAGTGATCAATAGATAATCATAAATGAATCATAAATGATGCTTCAGCAGTACACCAAGGGCATAATACAAACTCTGAACCTCAACTCATCTACAGTAGCTTAAAAGCAAAACGCATATATTTCCCCAAAATATTAGTCAAATTCAACCATTTTTCCATACAGTATTTCTAATGGTATACTTGTGCACACAAATGCCGCATCAAAACAGCTCAGAATCCAATACTGCTAATTGTTAGTTAAGCGTGCACATTTGAGCATATCTATCTTAGCAAGGGCGCCAGTGCTGTATATCCTCAGGGACAAGAACGCCAGAAGGCGTGTGTGTGGGATTCTTTCAGTGTGTGCGTGCGTGCGTGCATGCGTGCGTGCGTGCGTGCGTGTGTGTGTGTGTGTGTGTGTGTGTGGTTGTCTCTGTGTGTGTGTGTGTGTGTGTGTGTGTGCGTGCATGCGCGTGCGTGCGTGTGTGCGTGTGTGCGCGTGTGTGTGCGTGTTCTCTGAAGCTCAGTGCTGGTTTTGAAAACACAGTAATGTGAGTAGATGAGGCCCATCAGGAATGGAAGGATGAAGGGGAGGAGAGGTGGAGGGAAGGAGGAAGGGTTAGTGTGCAGCTATTACAATCCCAGCTGTCGCACAGAGCACTGGACCATGAAGGAGGAAGAGGAGTGGGTTAGGGCATGAGGAAGGGGGTATTGGGGCAGATGTGTGAGTTCCTGGTACTCACATAATCTACCCAAGCATACAGAAAATGCATGTTTGTCATTTTCATCAATATGCAACATTTTATGATATCCTGGGACAAGTTGATACATGTTGATGACATCATGTTACCTATTTTCCAGTGTATATGATGATGGACAGAGGATGGTCAAATCAGTCATTAAGACAGGCACATTGATTTTCATAACACATTAGGAAGGACAGTAGGAGGTAGGGAGAGGCAGAGGGGGGCAGGGAGAGGCGGGGAGGGACGGAAGAGGCGGACGCAGGAGGCGATGTTAGCTGACAGGAGTAAAATGGCACTTAGCTGCATTTCAGTCAAAGGTCTTTACAAGATTACATGTATGAAAATACGAAGCCCCTTCCACTGTCTATCTGTCTAAGAATAACACGATGTGGAGAGAGAAGGGGGAAGGGGGCAGAAAGGAGAGAGATAGAGAGAGTGCGTGAGAGGGAGAGGGAGAGGGAGAGAGAGAGAGAGAGGGAGAGAGAGAGAGAGAGAGAGAGAGAGAGAGAGAGAGAGAGAGAGAGAGAGAGAGAAATTAGGTCTGCTTAGTCATGTACGATATAATGTGAAAGGAGCTAAATCAGTAACAAATCAGTGAAGAAGCACAAAATCAGCAGGCCATTCCCCGTGGCAGAGAGAGAGAGAGAGAGAGAGAGGCTCTGTAAGCAACGCTGAACTTCTGAACTACACTCGCTCTAGGAGAATTAATCGGGACAGTCGTGCACGCACACACACTCCCACATGCACGCACACAAACACACTTATACACACGCGTACACAACCACATGCGCGCCTGTCACCCATTCTCACACCTAAAATGTGAATACCTAGAATGTCCATTACCAAGAGTAGAGGATTGCATTAAAGTTTCATCTGTGTGCTGAGGGATGTACCGTGATTAAAAATATAGCGGGTGCATAAGTATGGAGTGTCATTGAGATGGCATTAAATCCGGTATAAAACCGGTACTGCCATTACCTTTGGAAAATGGTTCTACTTTTTTATTGCAAAGTTATGAGAATCCTGTCACTCTAAATCTACGTTAAGATATTAAACACAGGTTCAGCTGATTTAATTAGTGCTTGTGTTCAGCTTTTTCTGCCACTTTTCCAGACATCAAATGTTCCTGTAAAAATGTCTCCTCCTCTCACGGCTCAGTCTACCCCCATCATAACGAGCTGACGAAATAGGCATTTACACTGAATGGTTTCGGGAAAATAAACCAAAATCACAAATGTACTCAAAATACCATAACAGTTGTACTTGTGGGAGATGCATATACTCTTATATACGTTTGAATGAAATCCCCTTGAGCTGGCCTAGCTAAGATATGATGGTAAAGAATATATGGTTATTGACAGACTGTTGGTCTCATAGTATTGTATAGGTTTCTTGTATGGTCTTGTGGTTAGTGTACATGTAGCATAACTGTTAGAAGTAAGGAGTCTGGAATAACATCTTGGAACTACTCCAAAAGAGTAAAAGCAGACATGTTCCACCGTAGCATGTCAAATTGGGTTAACTGGAACATGTACCATCTTCAGAGATCTTCTGAGACAGAATATCCCTTTTTGTGAATGTGAAAACCGTAACCGTTGACCCAACAGAACAAGATGGGATACCTCGTAAAAAACAGGACCATTAGTAATTTGCACGAGTGGTTCTGTGGGCTCCTCATGGATTCCACATATATGTTAACCGTTTCCACACTATTTCACTGCCAAGTTGGATGAATAAGTTATGAACATGATCATCTATTCCCGTGTATAGGCATACTGAATTCACAAGACAGCGTTGAATATTCAGATTGTTAATGCATTCTCCTAGTCACGTGTTTCCAATGGGTCTCAGACTATTCAGATGGTGGTGAATAATGGTCTTATGTAAGAAATAACGTTTCCTTGTCTTTTGGTGTGCAATGGGTCAATTCACTTTCCTCTTGTTTAGCTAAAAGTTAGGATCAATAAATGTTATAAAAATACTTTTCCCGCTGTACAAGTCCTGTATTCCCATGTTGCATAGACTGTGGAACAAAGTTATGCACAAAATATGCAAATACCGTAGGTAAGCTGTCAATCACTAACTGATGATACCAGTTTCCTACCGTGCCTGTCACCAGCCTTAGGGGGAATCACTTCTGTTGATTATAATATGTCAGATATCATCATTAAGGCATATCAAGAGAAACAGACTGGGGAGAAACCAATAGGGAGCGAGAAGAAAAAACAGGGAAAAGAGAAAAACAGCGAGAGACAGTGAGACGCACAGAGCAGAAAGAGGGGTCTGAGACAGATGGAGATAGAGAGAGAGAGCGCCAGAGAGAGATGGAGAGAGAGTGAATAAGTGGAGAGAGCATTTTGAAAAGTTCATTCAGGCTGTTCTAGTGACGTGCGGTGCCCTGTTTGTCTTGACGGGCGGCAGGCGGCGGGCGGGTGGGCGGGTGGCGGCGGGGCATCAAAGCGAGCAATGTGTCGCTGGGGCTCCCATCCTGACGGTGCTTTCTCGAGGCCTGTCAGCCTGACAGCGTTTTAACTCACACTTATTCACTTTGTTTGGGAGGGAGACGAATATGAAGACGATGCCAAGGGAAGAGTATAAGAAAGAGCAATAGCGGCGGAATTGGCATTTTGATTGAATGGGGATGAATTACAATAAACCGTGCGGGGAACGATGCAGCCATTTTTGTCAGAAGCTGAGTCGCACCGGACGTCAGTCACCCAGAGCTCCTCCAGCCTTATCAAAGACTCAGGGTGAAACCACGGAGGTCACACTGTCCTATACTGTTTAGAACTGAGGTTAAGATGAACCCTTGCTACCTTCCTAACACACTCACGCTTCACGTTTCAATGTCAAAACACAACAATGCAATAATCAAAAACAATGTATTACTAGAAAAAAAACACGAGAAATAAGAATAAGAAATATGAAATACACAATAAAGTAAGTATGTAAGTAAGTAAGCATACTATATGCAGGGCATATTTTTTTAAAGCATAATCTGATTATTTGATTAACTGTTTTGCAGTCTAATGGCTTGGGGGTAGAAGCTGTTAAGGACCATTTGGACTTAGACTTGGCACCGGTACCGCTTACCGTGCAGAGAGAAGCAGAGAGAACAGTCTATGACTAGGGTGGCGAGAGTCTTTGACAATTTTTAGGGCCTCCCTCTGACACCCTCTGTAGTGCCTTGCGGTCAGATGCCGAGCAGTTGCTATACCAGGCGGTGATGCAACCAGTCAGGAACTCTACATGAGGGCACGACAACGCGTTGGTGTGTTTGGAACATGATAGTTTGTTAGTGAAGTGGAAACCAAGGAACTTGAAGCTCTTGACTCTCTCCACTACAGCCCAGTGGATGTGAATGAGGGCGTGCTCGGCCCCCCCCTTTGTCCTGTCGTCCATGGTCAGCTCTTTTGTCTTGCTCACATAAACAGGAAGCAAGAGTACGGAATCATGGTCTGATTTGCCGATTGTCGGACAAGGGAGGGCCTTGTATACTTGCTTGTGGGTAGAATAACAGTTGTCTAGGATTTGATCACCCCTAGTGGTGTTGGAGACGCATTGATGGAAGTTGGGCTTCACATGTCTTAGTCGCCGAATTAAAATCGCCGGCAACCAGAAAGGCAGCCTCTGGGTGTAGGTTTTCCTGCTTGTTTATAGCCTTGTACAGTTTGTTAAGTGCCAGTTGATTATTTTTATTGTCCTGGGGTGGAATGTATACAACAGTCACGATAACAGCTGAAAACTCCCTCGGGAGGTAGAAGGGTCGACATTTGACCTTCAGGTATTCCAAGACGGAGCAACAGTGGGTTGACACTTCCACCGCACTGGAATGAGCACACTAGTTGGTGTTGCTGAAGAGGCAAATCCCTCCCCCTTTCAATTTCCCTGACTCCACTGTCATGTCTGCCCGGTGAATGGAGAATCCATCGAGTTGGATTGCCGTGGGGGGTATCTTGTCTAACAGCCATGTTTCTGAAAAGCAAAGAATATTTCTGTTCCGAGAGTCCCGTTGGTAGAGAATCCGAGAGTATCGTTGGTAGCAAATGCAAGCACACGCACAAGTACATGCTCGCACGCACACACACACACACACACACAGTGCACATGACACCAGTCCGACCTGCTCAACCCACATGGCCACACAGTGACACAGTTGGGTCAAAGATCTTCTAGCTACTGTATACCAGTAACCTGGAGGTGGGTACAGCTTCACCAACCTTAAAAAATGTTGAGGTTAATGTAGTTATGCATTACATATCTGATTCAGACATATTTTAGGATAATATTTTTTCCCTTTTGTAATTCTATTTATGTTTCCCTTGCGACTACGTATAGGCCTAGCCTATTTGCATATTAATGGAAAATACAAATGATGATACTGAACTATCGTTATACTACTGAATATTAACGGAAAAGTTTATTTCCAAAGCGTTATAACCAACAATTTTTCACATTTTAGTTTTTTCATTAGAAATGATCGCTTATGGGTATTCTGATCCCTTGACTTTTTCCATATTTTGTTACATTGCGGTCTTATTCTAAAATGGATTACATTGTTTTTTCCCTCATCAATCTACACAATACCCCATAATGACAAAGCAAAAACATGTTTTTGGAAATGTTTGCAAATGTATCAAATAAAAGAAATGGAAATATCACATTTACATAAGTATTCAGAACCTTTACTCAGTACTTTGTTGAAGCACATTTGGCAGCGATTACAAAAGCGAGTCTTCTTGGGTATGACGCTACAAGCTTGGCATACATGTTTTTGGGAAGTTTGTCCCATGCATCTCTGCAGATCCTCTCATGGCAAAGCTATTTTCAGGTCTCTCCAGAGATGTTAGATCGGGTTCAGGTCCAGGCTCTGGCTGGGCCACCGAAGGACTTTTAGAGACGTGTCCTGAAGCCACTCTGCGTTGTCTTGGCTGTGTGCTTAGGGTTTCTGTCCTGTTGGAAGATGAGCCTTTGCCCCAGTCTGAGGTACTGAGCGCAAAGGTTTTCATCAAGGATCTCTCTGTACTTTGATCCGTTCATCTTTGCCTCAATCCTGACTATTCTCCCAGTCTTTGCCACTGAAAAACATCCCCACAGCATTATGCTGCCACCACCATGCTTCAACGAAAGGGATAGTGCCAAGTTTCCTCCAGACATGACACTTGCATTCAGGCTAAAGAGTTCAATCTTGGTTTCATCAGACCAGAGAATCTTGTTTCTCATGGTCTGATAGTCCTTTAGGTGAATTTTGGCAAACTCCAAGCGGGCAGTCATGTGCCTTTTAATGAGGAGTGGCCATTCTACCATAAAGGCCTGATTGGTGGAGTGCTGGAGAGATGGTTGTCCTTCTGGAAGGTTCTCCCATCTACACAGAGGAACTCTGGAGCTCTGTCAGAGTGACCATTGGGTTCTTGCTCACCTCCCTGACCAAGGCCCTTCTCCCCCGATTACTCAGTTTGGCCGGGCGGCCAGCTCTAGGAAGAGACTTGATGGTTCCAAACTTCTTCTATTTAAGAACGATGGAGGCCACTGTATTCTTGGGGACCTTCAATGCTGCAAAAAAAATGGATACCCTTCCCCAGATCTGTGCCTCAACACAATCCTGTATTGAAGCACTACGGACAATTTATTCAACCTCATGGCTTGGTATTTGCTCTGACATGCACTGTCAACTGTGGGACCTTATATAGACAGGTGTGTTCCTTTCCAAATCATATCCAATCACTTCAAATTTACCACAGGTGGATTACGATGAAGTTGTAGAAACATCTCAAGGATGATCAATGGAAACAGGATGCACCTGAGCTCAGTTTAGAGTCTCATAGCAAAGGCTCTGAATACTTATGTAAATAAAGTATTTCTGATTTTGTTTGAATACATTTGGACAAATTTCTAAAAACCTGTTTTTGCTTTGTCATTTTGGGGTATTGTGTGAAGATGTTAATTTTATAAATTTTATAATAAGGCTGTAACGTAACAAAATGTGGAAAAAGTCAAGGGGTCCGAATACTTTCCGAATGCAAAGTGCAAAGTGCACAATTTTCTCTATTTCTGCATATTTTTGATACTGAATGTTATCAGATCTTCAACCAAAACGTAATATGAGACAACAAATAACACAACAATTACATACTTATTTCATTTATTTAAACAAAATTGTGCAACATCCGATGCCCCTGTGTGGAAAAAGTAATTGCCCCCTTACACTCAATAACTGGTTGTGCCACCTTGAGCTGCATGGCTCCAACCAAACACTTCCTGTAGTTGTTGATCAGTCTCACGTCGCTGTGAAGGAATTGTGGCCCACTCTTCCATGCGGAACTGTTGTAACTCAGCGACATTGTGGGTTTTCAAGCATGAACTGTTCGTTTCAAGTCCTGCCACAACATCTTAATTGGGATTAGGTTTGGACTTTGACTAGGTCATTCCAAAACTTCAAATTTGTTGCTTTGTAGTCATTTTCACATAGATTCGATTGTGGATTTTGGATCATTGTCTGCCTGCATGACCCTGCTGTGCGTCAGCTTCAGCTCACAGACGGATGGCCTGACATTCTCCTGTAGAATTCTCTGAGACAGAGCAGAATTCATGGTTCCTTCTATTAAGGCAAGTCATCCAGGTCCTGAGGCAGCGAAGCATCACCAAACCATGACACTACCACCACCATGCTTGACCGTTGGTATGAGGTTCTTACTGTAGAATGCAGTGTTTGGTTTTCACCAGGCATAATGGGACCCATGTCATCCAAAAAAATTTGACTCATCTGTCCATAGAACCTTTTTTCCAAGAGTCTTGATGAAAACTTGAGTCAACTTTTTGGACGAGATGGGTCCGGTTATGTCTGGCGAAAACCAAACACTGCATTCCACAGTAAAAACCTCAACAATGGTCAAGCATGGTGGTGATAGTGTGATGGCTAGGGGATGCTACAGACAGAGGTTTGCAGATTGGCTGTACCGTCTTCAGACCAGTCCCAAGATGCCTGTGGAGGTCGTAAAACGGAGAACACCATTGTGTTCTTGAGAGTCTCATCTTTCCGTAGAGTGGTCATAATATTTTGAAGGCAAAATCGTTCAGATGGTACAGACGATTTTGTAAGAAGAGCAATTTGTCTCATGGTCTGACAAACACTGCTCTAGCTCTGTTACCTTTCACCTCAGATGTGGAAGTGCAAAATTGGAAGATGAGGTGGATTGAGAAGAATCTAATGCAAAAAAAAGCTGTATCATAATTTTACTGATGTTAATGGGTATTTTTTTTATTACACAAAATTGATTTGCACAGGGGCGTGAACATCGAAATTAGGGGGCTAAGAACACCTTCGTAATAATGAGTTGCACTCCCATCTTTTGCCCTCAAAACAGCCTCAATTCATCGAGGCATGGACTCTACAAGGTGTTGAACGCATTTAACTGGCACATGTTGACTCCAATGCTTCCCACAGTTGTGTCAAGTTGCCTGGATGTCCTTTCGGTAGTGGACCATTCGTGAAAAACCCAGCATCATTACAGTTCTTGACACAAACCGGTGAGCCTAAAACCATACCTCATTCAAAGGCACACACCAATCTCTTTCATAATTTCTTTAAACAATTAAAACAAATTTACCAACATTTCTGCAAATGGATATATAGCGTTTTGGAATTAAACTCTTCAAATACATTGATTTAGGCCTAATCAAAGGAGTTGCTGGCTATTTATGTATGCATGTTGACTTGTGGCATTTAAAAATAAATTGTAAATGGTCCATTAAGTAATATGTCAAACTGTTTTAAAAAATGTGTTAAATATAATGTGTTGTTCTTGTGCCTTTACGTGAATCAGAATACTTAAATTGTACAGAGGGAAAAACACAAAATGGTTTTGTTGCAGGCACTTTTAACTGGAGCTCAATTGATCAGATTAATGCAGTCATGTCCCAAAGTGCAAAACCAGCAAAAACCACACCAAACTTGGCAGAAATTCACACACTCTGTACCTACATTATATTGTTCCTTGTACCCAGTCCAAGGAGCTTGCAATAGTGTTTAACTGTAGCTGTTGACGATGGCCTCTCTCTACATGGAAACCAAGAAGACACCCACCAACCCACAGATTCCCTTCTTACCCTTCCCTGCCTACCACATCCCCTATCCCACCTACAAAAATCCGTAGACCACAGCTAGAGGCTCCAATCAAAACAAATCTAAATGGGCCCAGTCAAACCTGCAGCAGCACCTGGGTTCATGAAGCTAACCTTGTGGCACCTTCATGAATATGGACCCTCTCATTACATCTGTGTGTTTAAGATGTAATGGCTGGTAAGGTAAGGGGTTGGCAGGCTCAGGAACACACCGTCCAAAGAAAATAACTTAACAGCAGTTGACTCTGACAGCCCATACAATTTCTATTTTGTGTGTCACATGGTTGCCAAGGTGATCAAACCCATTCTGATTTTTTTTGTAATTAACCTTTATTTAACTAGGGAAGTCAGTTAAGAACAGATTCTTATTTACAATGACGGCCTACCGGGGAACAGTGGGTTAACTGCCTTCAGGGTCAGAACAACAGATTTTTACCTTGTCAGCTCGGGGATTCGATCCAGCAACCTTTCATTTACTGGCCCAACACTCTAACCACTAGGCTTCCCTGTCACATTATGCGGCTGATGATTACAATTGTGCTAAGAACAATTTATTCTGCTCGGTTTATGAATTCTTATGAAAGTACAGAGAATGTATATTTTTTCAACTTCACAGTTTATTGTTGTAGGGTGAAAACAAATGTTCCCCTAACCATTGTTTATAGAGGATATTGGTCACATTGCCTTCTAATAGGCTATGTCAAGCACACACTTCACACAGGTATCACAAACACCTCACACATACTGCACGGCACAAATACCTCAAACTAGCCTCACACATATATGTTGGGCATCCATCTTTGCCCACTAGTACCCCGCTGAGTACCCACTCATGCTGCCAATTTCTCTCTCTCTCTCTCTCTCTCTCTCTCTCTCTCTCTCTCTCTCTCTCTCTCTCTCTCTCTCTCTCTCTCTCTCTCTCTCTCTCTCTCTCTCTCTCTCTCTCTCTCTCTCTCTCTCTCTCTCTCTCTCTCTCTCTCTCTCTCTCTCTCTCTCTCTCTCTCTCTCTCTCTCTCTCTCTCTCCCCCATCTCTCTCTCTCTCTCCCCCTCATCTCTCTCTCTCTCTCTCCTCCATCTTTCTCTCTCCCCCTCATCCCTCTCCGATACGTGCACCTGCATTAAGTCCCTGTTGGCTTGTGTAGAGCTGTCAGCAACCTTGCACTCATAGACCAGTCATTTCTCCCTCTCATTACATGAAGGCTTTTTTCTTACCCTGGACTAACTTAGTGTGGAAAATTACATTTCATTAAAAGCACTTGGCTGGTGTTCCCGTGCAGGTACTAGTATGACGAAGTGTCCTGCCTGGCAAGGTAGCACTCAGGCCCAGTGGGGGTTAGTCTGTTAGTTAGACTGTTAGTGCAGAGCTCCGGATCCAGAGAACTGCAGAGCTGGAGGGAGGCACAGGGACACACAGTGCTGTACTGTAAAATGTGAAACATGAAAAGCGCTAGTTGCATTTGACAACGGCAGGGCACACGGACACATGGTGGGGCATTGATACCCAGCCAAGCCCCGCAGAGGAGCCACTTCCCACTGCACTTTAAACCTGGCATCTCACTCTACCACAACACACCAGGAACATCCATAGCTTCAAGCTCACTCCCCAGGTGGAGGCATGGCACGGTAGCGCACATTGTGGACTTAGATGATTGGCTCTGACCTAATTTGCAGACCCTGTTTTACTCACCCCAATTAATTTCCTTGAAAGTTGTTGCTTGGGTGGGATACTTCACTAGCATTAGAGTGAAAAAAAACTAGGGGATATGGTTCGCAGCATCTATAAGGACAGTGTTAAGATGGTTTAGAGTTAGCTAGACCCTTGGGAAGAGTGAGTTAGACTCGTGGCCATGCCATCTTAGAAGCCACAGACAGAGAATCATCAGTGAGTGTTATTGTGCGATAAACGTCACCTTGGAGACTACCAAAAGGCCCAGGCTGAGTTGGGCCTGGAAGTACGGTGTGGCTGGATCGTTGAAGTAATGGGGAATGAAATGATCTCTTTCTGAGGTCATCCCAGATGGAATGAGTGCAGATAAAATAACCCATTCTGATGGTTGCCTAGTGGAGAGTGGCGAGAGAGAGGAAAAGTAAATGGCAAGAAGGCTTTCACTAGAACGTTTGTGTTTACTGTGTGTTGGTCCGGTTTTGAGGCTGTATGTTGCAATTCTCGTAAAAGCTTGCCTAACTGGGTTTCGAACCTGCGTGCCAATGTGTTAGCCCACGGAGCGAAGGCCTAGGCCATCGCTGCCCAACCCTGTTCCAGGAGAGCTACCGTCTTGTACTGTAGGTTCTCTCCAACACTAATTTAGCACACCTGATGCTAATAATTAGTTAATTGATGAGATGAATCAGGTTAGTTATAGAACTGGGTTTAGAGCGATAACTTACCGGAAGGTAGATATCCAAGAACAAGGTTGGGTGGTCCTTAGCTAAAGCAGGTCAACTGGCACCAAAAAGCTTACAACTGGCACCAAAAACACAGTTTGCATTTAAACTGATGTGTGATTGTGAGAGACTGTCTTCATTCAGGTAAAAGCCTCTCTGCTCATTCTATGCTTCTCTCTTCGAGAGGGAAAGGCTAATGCTAGAGGAGGAGAGCTCATTTCAATGCACCATTAGACAACTCAGCAGGGGTCTACAGGCCAAGGCTAGATAAGTGGACACCTCAATAGAATGAATGAATGAATGCCTGAAATGTCTGGATGAGGGAAAAAGGGTGTACAGATTACCAGTCAGTCAGAATGTATATCTGTGGTGTGCTTTACATGAGCAGACAAGACAGTGAGTGGCACACAAGAAGCTGAATGTGCCCGCCTGTCAGTTATCTCTTCTTGTTTAGAGTAGAAAGTTGTCAGCCTTCTCAACAGGAGTCAATAATTATCTGCTTTCTGTAATTTTCATGTTAGTTTCCATCAGTGGTTCGTATACTCCCCATCTGAAAACAGCCAATGCCTGTAAATACTCCCCACCACCCCTAAGAGTCAAAGACAGAGAGACCAAAATGAGGTAAAAAAAAGAAAATAAGAAATGTACGAGCATCGATCTCCCTCCTAGGCGCGTCTTGTCTCCACAATAACACACTATTGATGTGCTGGAATTGCTTTTGAAGATAGACAGATTGATATAATGGTGTGGAGTTGGTCCCCCTAGGCCTGTACTGTCAGCACTGATGCTTGATTGGTCTGACCGACCTTGCTAATCTGGCCATTTGCATTGCGGCTGGCGGACCCTCTTTTGTTGTAACGTCCTTTAATCTATTCCCCCAGAAGCCTCAGGGAGCGCACGGTTGCACAGCGAAACATATGCACAGGAGAACATCAGCAGACAAGGCTTTGACTTCTTCACCCAGGCTCCCTTGGTCCTGATCAGGATGCTGTCTATTATTAGTCTTCCATTTCTAGTTACTGCGAGCGGGTTAATACCATGGATTACGTGCCAGGTGTAACCTCCAAAAACAACGTGCCTGCGCAAGAGGAGGAGAGTGAGCGCTCAAAGCTTCCCTTGGCAGAGCGCTTAGCTACTTCCTGAACAAAGACGCCAGGGTCTTTATATTGACTTCTCTCCCTCTGCCAAAGTTCAAAAGTCTACTGAGATAAATGTATTGAGTATTTCTAAATGCCACATTTGAAAAGTTTGAAGGTTGTACACCTCCTTCGTGTCACTTGGTTTACCATTTTATTGAATGACTCTAAAAGAGCCAAGTGCTCATTTATTTTTTTTATTTTGACTGTAATAGTAATGGTGCTAATGACTAGCAGAAATGTATCCTTCATTAGCCCTGAAATCTAGTGAAACATAATTACAGTTAAATAAGTGTATCATCCAAATTATAAAACACAATCTAATTACTATATTATTAATCTGCGCATACATTAAATGGTTTGTGCATAAAGACAGCCTTGAAGAAAGTAAACTGCATATTCATTGATTTAACAGAGAACTCATGTGTCATGTGTCACTCATTGAGTGTCATTGAGAGTAGGCAGGATGTTGAGGACCAGGAAATATCGAAGCCAATATCGAAGCCAAGGTTAGCTCAGAGGACGTGATCTCATTGTTAAAGTCAATAACCTTTCAGGGTGGAGTAATATGACACCTCTGTCTGTCTGTCTGTCTGTCTGTCTCTGTCTGTCTGTCTGTCTGTCTGTCTGTCTGTCTGTCTGTCTGTCTGTCTGTCTGTCTGTCTGTCTGTCTGTCTGTCTGTCTGTCTGTCTGTCTGTCTGTCTGTCTGCACGTGCGTGTGAATGTGTCTCAGAGTATGTCCAACAAGTGAAAACATGATGTGTCCCAGAACACCAAGAGTCTTTCCAGGTGGTCCAGAATTAAAGTGATGACCTTAAAGTTCTCAAAGGAGTAGAGCTCAGGAGATTTTTCAGCTTCAGGCTCTTCACTTTGTTTTGCGTGTATTTTTTTATCTTCCTCTCTACCTGCCCTTGTCCCTGGCCCAGCCACTTTGCCCAAAACATTTTAGTGCAGAAATGCCTTCTGGAACATGTGAACTTCCATGTTCCTTAATAAAAGATGTGTATGCCATCTGTAAATAAGGATAACATTGTTAAATCACAAGCATAGTTGGTTTAGCCACGTAAAAAAACAGGAACCTTCCAGCTAGCCATGATTGGCTGAGATAATGGATGGGCTGGACATGCTGAGAGATGAGTTTGGATTGGTCTGCCATGTAACACGCTTCTGTCTATAACATGAGCTGCTCAGTATGTGTCGATAATCCTTGCTATCGTGTTTTTTTTGAAAGATATAATGTACAAGCCACAGAGAATTGCAAAAGTGTTGCTACTGCTCACAACAACATGAATTTAACAGGTGCTATCGACAAAGATCAGTGGGAAAAAGTTGTGATGGACTAATTTCTGCACACGGTCAGTGTGAACCAGAGTGACTTGACACAACGCAGGCCAAACAAGCTGTACAAACAAAACGGAAACATCAAAGGATGAACCTCTTAAGGATCCAAACCATTTTTTTCAGTTTTCACCTAAAATCACAATTCTAACTGCCTGTAGTTCTGGACCTGAAACATATTTTTATTTATTTTACCAGGCAAGTCAGTTAAGAACAAATTCTTATTTCCAATGACTGCCTAGGAGCAGAGGGTTTACTACCTGATTCAGGGGCAGAACAACATATTTTCACCTTGTCAGCTCGGGGATTAGATCTTTCAACCTTTCGGGTTACTAGTCCAACACTCAAACCACTAGGCTACCTGCCACACCTGCATATTCTTGATACCATTTGAAAGGAAACACTTTGAAGTTTGTGGAAATGTAAAAGTAATGTAGAAGAATATGACACATTAGATCTGGTAAAAGATAATACAAAGAAGAAAAAAAATGTTTGTTTTTTGTACCATCATCTTTGAAATGCAAGTGAAAGGCCATAATGTATTATACCAGCCCATACACAATTTATATTTTGGCCACTAGAAGGCAGCAGTGTATGTGCAAAGTTTTAGATTGATCCAATGAACCATTGCATATATGTTCAAAATGTTGTATTAAGACTGCCCAAATGTGCTTAATTGGTTTATTAATAAATGTTGAAGTTCATAATTGTGCTCTCTCCTCAAACAATAGCATGGTATTATTTCACTGTCATTGCTCCCCAAAAAATTGTTACTGACAATCTCATGCTAATCGGAGGGGACACCGATCCCGTAGAGGTTAAAAGTTCCAGTCTGTAGTGAAGCGTTCATCTATGTATACGGGTAAGAGTCTACCTACATGTTCAGATATTATACGTTTCTAATTTTTTCAGAAAGTCATTTTCATTCAAAGTTAAAGATTTTTATTTTCACTGAATCTCCATTTGGGTATTGGTTAGACTACATTTAGGGTGTGTAAATTTCTGGATTATTTTGCTCTTACTATAGTACTGTATCTTACTCCCGACCAGTAACGTTGTGCAGCGCCATTATGGGCTATTAGCAGGAAAATAGACTCTTTCCAAGAAGGAGGGTAGGGGGAGAATTGTATCATCAAATGTATTTCTTAGTTAGGTTGGCTGTATCACAACTGGCGCAAATTATCCTATAGGGTGGCGCACAACTGGCCCAGCGTCGTCCAGGTTTGGCCGGTGTAGGCGGTCATTGTAAATAAGAATTTGTTCTTAACTGACTTGCCTAGTTAAATAGCCTTGCCTAAATAAAATACTTTTTTAAACAATGAATTATTTCTCTAGTAGGTGTACCAAAACATTCAAAAGCCATTAACTCAAAAGTGGGGTTACAAGTTTATCAATTTTCAAAGCAGAATTGCTTTCCAATTGTTCCTCAACTGCAGTGTATGATACACCATTTTGTAGCAGTCTCTACTTTTATCCAATATAAAAAAAACATTGTTCTCTCTGTCAGAGGTTCTTTGTTAAAAGTGCCAACGAGGGAAATTGTTTATCCCAAATGTGCAATGATTGCAAAAAGACTCTCTGTGAAGCAGTAACAATTTTTATTTTATTAGCCTTTTTGTAACACAAGTAAATGGTTTAAATTCCCCCAAATAAGCATTTATATAAAAATTATTTAAGTTTTTTATATTTATATTTAGTTTTTTCATAGCCACTTGTTATGAACACTTGTCTGTTATTCAAGTATTGTGTATTGTATTCTGTAAAACAGAGGCTGAGAAATGTACACTTGAGCTATTCTGACTTACCGTTATGACCTAAGATGGCCAACTATATGGGTTATATAGACTTTTAGCTCTAACCTTGGAATGCTATTAGCTATCAACTCAGTTCCAACTACATCTGAAAGATGAAACTCTTGAGTTGGAATAGAGACATTGACTGGAAGCTAAATTTGTATTTACATTTTTTTGTATTTTTATTGTTATAGTGGCTACCACACCCACCACATCTACCTCTGAGACAAATTTGGTGCTTTAATCACAACGTTTACTATTGAGTCCACATTATCAGCTAGCATGACTCTAGCATACAGAAGATAGATCATTTTTCATTCCTCCATATTAACACAGAAATCATGGTAAATAGTGTTTTTTTTGGTCTGTAATCAGTTACTTGATAGTCCCAGAATTTCAGAAGATAAAAAAAGTTTGAAGTCATCAAATTTTTTTACCACTTGGGATCAAAATGTATCCCTGTTGGCGATTTTAGGGTTAATGAACAATGAAAATGTCTAAAGGGTGTCTTATCGTAAATCAATATCTACAGCCCTTTCAGTTAGGTTTTGCAGTGTCTCTGCTGTTTGAGTAAAATTACAATGATACTTTTACTTCCTTTTCTCACAAACACAACAGACGATAGAGGAACATATGCTTGGGACCAATTCCCTATGAATTCATGCCAAGACATGCCCTTCTCAGGTTGCTGATGTAGTCCAACATCACACCAGGTCTATTCAGGAACAGGAGCTGTGTGTGTGTGTGTGTGTGTGTGTGTGTGTGTGTGTGTGTGTGTGTGTGTGTGTGTGTGTGTGTGTGTGTGTGTGTGTGTGTGTGTGTGTGTGTGTGTGTGTGTGTGTGTGTGTGTGTGTGTGTGTGTGTGTGTGTGTGTGTGTGTGTGTGTGTGTGTGTGTGTGTGTGTGTGTGTGTGTGTGTGTGTGTGTGTGTGTGTGTGCTGTCTGTTCTGCTGAGCGTGGCATGGGAGCGCATGTAGACTGGTGTGAAACAGCCCCTGCATGCATCATTGTGAACGTGAAACCCCATGGATCTTGACTCTACCCTCCCACAACAGTACTGGACAGCAGGACTTGACTGCATGGGCTTATTGAAGAACTGGCACAGGGTCAGGAAAACTAAGTCATACTTCTGGTTTAGTTATCAAACTGAAATCTCAAGATTAGAGGAAACATTCCTACAGTATGTGCAGTAACTTAGTAGCTGTTAAGCTGTCACTATCGAGTTCAGTGTGTCAAATCGGAGGGTCTGTTGTCCGGACCTCTGGCAGTCTCTATGGGGGTGCCACAGGGTTCAATTCTTGGACCGACTCTCTTCTCTGTATACATCAATGATGTCGCTCTTGCTGCTGGTGAGTCTCTGATCCACCTCTACGCAGACGACACTATTCTGTATACTTCTGGCCCTTCTCTTGACACTGTGTTAACAACCCTCCAGGCGAGCTTCAATGCCATACAACTCTCCTTCCGTGGCCTCCAATTGCTCTTAAATACAAGTAAAACTAAATGCATGCTCTTCAACCGATCGCTGCCTGCACCTGCCCGCCTGTCCAGCATCACTACTCTGGACGGCTCTGACTTAGAATATGTGGACAACTACAAATACCTAGGTGTCTGGTTAGACTGTAAACTCTCCTTCCAGACTCACATCAAGCATCTCCAATCCAAAGTTAAATCTAGAATCGGCTTCCTATTCCGCAACAAAGCATCCTTCACTCATGCTGCCAAACATACCCTTGTAAAACTGACCATCCTACCAATCCTCGACTTCGGTGATGTCATTTACAAAATAGCCTCCAAAACCCTACTCAATAAATTGGATGCAGTCTATCACAGTGCCATCCGTTTTGTCACCAAAGTCCCATATACTACCCACCACTGCGACCTGTATGCTCTCGTTGGCTGGCCCTCGCTTTACACTCGTCGCCAAACCCACTGGCTCCAGGTCATCTACAAGACCCTGCTAGGTAAAGTCCCCCCTTATCTCAGCTCGCTGGTCACCATAGCAACGCCCACCCGTAGCACGCGCTCCAGCAGGTATATCTCTCTGGTCACCCCCAAAACCAATTCTTCCTTTGGCCGCCTCTCCTTCCAGTTCTCTGCTGCCAATGACTGGAACGAACTACAAAAATCTCTGAAACTGGAAACACTTATCTCCCTCACTAGCTTTAAGCACCAGCTGTCAGAGCAGCTCATAGATTACTGCACCTGTACATAGCCCATCTATAATTTAGCCCAAACAACTACCTCTTTACCTACTGTATTTATTTATTTTGCTCCTTTGCACCCCATTATTTCTATCTCTACTTTGCACCTTCTTCCACTGCAAACCAACCATTCCAGTGTTATTTTTTTTACTTGCTATATTGTATTTACTTCGCCACCATGGCCTTTTTATATATTTATTTATTTATTTATATATATATTTTGTTTGCCTTCACCTCCCTTATCTCACCTCACTTGCTCATATTGTATATAGACTTGTTTTCACTGTATTATTGACTGTATGTTTGTTTTACTCCATGTGTAACTATGTGTTGTTGTATGTGTCGAACTGCTTTGCTTTATCTTGGCCAGGTCGCAATTGTAAATGAGAACGTGTTCTCAATTTGCCTACCTGGTTAAATAAAGGTGAAATAATAAAAAATAAAAAAAAATCAGTATGTGCTTGACAAGTGTTACATATACTGTCTACAGAGACCCATATCTTGCTTCCTTAGATACCTCTCAGCTGTCTTATAATCAGAAAATAAACAACTGTATGGTAGGTGTGTGCATTTTTGAATGAGAGAGAAAGAGAGAGATATGCAGGCTGGGGGACAGATGAATCAGAATCTTGTTTTTCAATTTTGAACATCAGAGAGGATGTTTCTTTAATCAGAACCATTGAGATTTCTAAACAACTTGAGAGAAGATGTTTGTGCTCTTATTGTTTTGTGTATTGTGCTCACTCATGGGTTGCCTGATCCAACTTTATATCAGGCTGGGCCTCTCAACGTACAGTAGCCTATTGGTGTCCCAGATCCCCTGTCAAAGCCAACTATTTTTGTATTTGTAATGGTTTATTCACTCACTTCAAAGTTTAAAGTTAACCACAGGAGGTTGGTGGCCCCTTAATTGGGGAGGACGGGCTCGTGGTAATGAGTGGAGCGGTATAGGTGGAATGATATCGAATACATCCAACACTATCACGTTTCAGGTAAGACCCAGATGCAGACAACATCGAAGTAACAACAGTTGATTAATTCAACAGGGGCAGGCAAAAGACAGGTCAAGGGCAGGCAGGTGTCAGTAATCCAGATAGGTGGGGCAAAAGTACAGGACGGCAGGCAGGCTCAGGGTCAGGGCAGGCAGAAACGGTCAACACTGGGAAAACAAGAAAACAGAAACAATCGAGAGACAGGAGCAGAGGGGAAAACGATGGGAGGCATGACCAAACAAAACGAACCGGCAACAGAGAACACAGGTATAAATACACAGGGATAATGGGGAAGATGGGCGACACCTAGAAGGGGGTGGAGACAATCACAAAGACAGGTGAGACAGATCAGGGTGTGACACAACACATGGTTTCCATGTGTTTGATTCCATTCCATTTGCTCCGTTCGAACCATTATTATCAACCGTCATCCCATCAGCAGCCTCCGTGAAGCTAACATAACAGTGATGGAAGAAAGCATACAGAATGTACCACATCAGGTATTATACAACAGGTGGGTGTAATCCTGGATGCTGATTGGTTAAAACTGCTTTCCAGCCATTGTCTATTTCATGACTATGACAGGGAAATGCCTATTTAATGTTACATCTGAAAAGTGACTGCACGTCTCTGTCCATCAGCCCAGCCAGGCAATTGTTGTCTCTCTCTCCAACATTTGCAGAGAGTTTCAATATTGAATTGCGATCTCCACTGTCCCATAGTAACGAACGTGTCGGGACGAGACCGACAGCTTTTCTCAGCCAGTTGAAATCATGATTCAGCCTAATTTATTATGGATATATAAAAATAAATGTCAATAATAAAATGGAACTAAGTGCAGCAAGTTTGCTGTCTTTCCAGCTTCAGTTTGAAGTGATTGTGTTAGCTGTGTAATTAGCTAGCTAGTAGCAGGTAAGAGCCTCTATAGCAACCATTTTTGTTTGCCATAGCAACCTGCCAATCAAACAAACAACCAGTGAACCTTGGCTGGCAACAATGCCAATCAAATGTACGACCAGACGACTTGGGTAGCAACCTCGGGACTATATCTTCATGGAAAGGATGAAATAGTATGAATAAATCTCTCAAAATAATGTTTTTAATGAAAATATGTCAACCATTATTGCAGTATGTTGATAACTGCCGTATAAAAGTGATATTGCCCACAAAGCCGTGGTTTGGAGGATATATTGTCACGGTTTGCCGGCCCTCGACTTCGTCTTAGGCCTAACAACACCATGCCAAAATGTCCTCCAAACCACAGCTTCTCTGACATTATCACTTAGCCAATCCACGGTTTCTATCTGCCTCCAGTAAGTGCATCTTGTGATGTATTTTCTGTGGATTTTACAGGATTAGAAAAGAGAAAAAGAGAAGTGAGTGTGTGTGTGTGGGTACCATGGTAACAGAGATGAGCATTCCAACTCCAGATGTCTTTGAAAAAGGTACATGTGGATCTGCTTCAAACAAACGATCAGAGAAAAAGAGAGAGAGAGCGAGAGAGCGAGGAGGGGGTGAGAGAGCAGGAGAGAGAGAGGCCTCTGAAGCACCCCCTGGTTTTAGCTCTTCTGTTCATCTCTCATGTGAATCAGAAAACACTTCAACCTGACTGGAAGAGGAGAGCATGATAACATTAATGGAGAGGACAGAACATGTAGCCTAAAGACAAGTGAGAATTGTAAAAGTCATGTGAGGAAACATACTGAGAATAATTCAGTGTAAAAGGCATAGTGATTCATCAGTCTAATTCACAGGAGGTTGGTAGCACATTCACTGGGGAGAAAGGGCTCGTGGTAATGGCTGGAGCCAAATTCGCTCCGTTCCAGCCATTATTATGAGCCGTCCTCCCCTCAGCAGCCTCATCTGGTCTAATTTATATTTTTCTTAGGATATAAATGCATATTTCCTAGTAGGCCTATCTGAGTTCGAGGTCAGGTCAGGTATAACAAAGTTCAAAGCAATTACATTTCTCTATATCAAAACAGATATCAAATGTATAATACATAATCGATTCATCTCTCCTAAACCTCATTGACATACGCGCACACACACATGCATGAAGAGAAGAGTATGAAGACAAGAGAAACCCAGTGATAGATATATCCTATTATAAGCACATTTAAGCCAGCTTGGCTCATTGACTTTCACTGATGCCGATGACTAACAGGTTGAACAGTAATAGACTGTGTTGTGGAGCTATTTCACTGTTCCAGCAGCGGCTTTCAGCATGTGCTTTGCATTCATAATAGAGGCCGAATACAGTCACCATTTACAGCACTTGAAAAAACATAACTACCCCGTTATTTCCCTTTCTGTTGCCAGTGTCAATGTGCTTCACAGACAGTGCCCAATGTCAATGCCGCTTTTGTACCGCAAATGCTAACGCTATTTTGGGGCCATTAGAAAGCGCTCTCGGGCTCCCTCCCCACCCTGTGTAAGGCATTATAGCCAGCCCAGAGAAAACACAGTTAGCGGGCGCCAGTCAGCCTGGCTTATTATCAGCAGCCAGCTGGTCCCATGGAGTGCCCACTTCACCCCTTAAAGCGGCCTTCATTCAGGTACAAACGTCCTGTAATGTGTGCACCCCCACTCCCTCCACTTCCACACCATCTGCTATCAATTATGCTGATTTGTATCTTTTTAACAAGGGGCTTAAACAGTGGTTTATAACTCGCACGCATGGATGAGGAGAAAATGGGAAGAGGGGTAGGGTGGGGATGGGGTGGAGGAAGTGTGACTGACTGACTCTGGTGTGTCAGCCAGCTGTAAGTCAATTTGTCCCCCAAGTTACAAGGTGTATTTCATGCCTGTAGCTGTAAATCATTAAGGGGTTTAACACTAGTCAGGAAACCAATTGGTGGTGCATGATATTTGAGGGATTTTCTCACCAGGCATGAAAATTGAAAGAAAAAGACAGTGTATTACACTGAGTGTACAAAGCATGACCTTGACTGACCAGGTGAATCCAGGTGAAGGCTATGATCCCTTAGTGATGTCACTTGATAAATCCACTTCAATCAGTGTAGATGAAGGGGAGGAGACAGGTTAAAGAAAGATTTGTAAGCCTTGAGACAATTGAGACATGGATTGTGTATGTGTGCCATTCACAAGGTGAATGGACAAGACAACATATTTAAGTGTTTTTGAACAGGGTATGGCAGTAGGTGCCAGGAACACCGGTTTAACTGTGTCAAGAACTGCAACGCTGCTGGGTTTTTCACACTCAACAGTTTCCCGTGTGTATCAAGAATGGTCCACCATTTTTTTTTTTTTTTTTTTTTTTTTACCGTTATTTTACCAGGTAAGTTGACTGAGAACACGTTCTCATTTGCAGCAACGACCTGGGGAATAGTTACAGGGGAGAGGAGGGGGATGAATGAGCCAATTGTAAACTGGGGATTATTAGGTGACCATGATGGTTTGAGGGCCAGATTGGGAATTTAGCCAGGACACCGGGGTTAACACCCCTACTCTTACGATAAGTGCCATGGGATCTTTAATGACCTCAGAGAGTCAGGACACCCGTTTAACGTCCCATCCGAAAGACGGCCCCCTATACAGGACAGTGTCCCCAATCACTGCCCTGGAGCATTGGGATATTTTTTAGACCAGAGGAAAGAGTGCCTCCTACTGGCCCTCCAACACCACTTCCAGCAGCATCTGGTCTCCCATCCAGGGACTGACCAGGACCAACCCTGCTTAGCTTCAGAAGCAAGCCAGCAGTGGTATGCAGGGTGGAATGCTGCTGACATTCAGCCAATTTGACACAACTGTGGGAAGCATTGGAGTCAACATGGGCCAGCATCCCCGTGGAATGGTTTCGACACCTTGTAGAACCCATGCCCTGACAAATTGAGTCTGTTCTCAATAATAGGAAGGTGTTCCTAATGTTTTCTATACTCAGTGTATATACATTTATTATTTTTTTTATTTCACCTTTATTTAACCAGGTAGGCTAGTTGAGAACAAGTTCTCATTTACAACTGTGACTTGGCCAAGATAAAGCAAAGCAGTGCGACAAAAACA
Source organism: Salvelinus fontinalis (assembly GCF_029448725.1). NCBI lineage: Eukaryota > Metazoa > Chordata > Actinopteri > Salmoniformes > Salmonidae > Salvelinus > Salvelinus fontinalis. Next base: position 6,400,423 of record NC_074683.1, read on the forward strand.
ACAACACAGAGTTACACACACAAACATACAGTCAATAACACAATATAAAAATATATGTACAGTGTGTGCAAATGTAGAAGATTAGGGAGGTAAGGCAATAAATAGGCCATAGAGGACAAATAATTACAATTTAGCATTAACACTGGAGTAATTGATGTGCAGATGATGATGTGCAAGTAGAGATACTGGGGTTCAAAAGAGCAAGAAGATAAATAACAATATGGGGATGAGGTAGTTGGGCGAGCTATTTACAGATTGGTTGTGTACAGGTACAGTGATCGGTAATCTACTCTGACAGTTGATGCTTAAAGTTAGATAGGGGGATATAAGTCTCCAGCTTCAGTGATTTTTGCAATTATTTCCAGTCATTGGCAGCAGAGAACTGGAAGGAAAGGCGGCCACAGGAAGAATTGGCTTTGGGGATGACCAGTGAAATATACCTGCTGGAGCGCGTGCTACAGGTGGGTGCTGCTATGGTGACCAGTGAGCTGAGATAAGGCGGGGCTTTACCTAGCAAAGACGTATAGATGACCTGGAGCCAGTGGGTTTGGCGACGAATATGTAGCGAGGGCCAGCCAATGAGAGCATAGAGGTCGCAGTGGTGGGTAGTATATGTGGCTTTGGTGACAAAACGGATGGCACTGTGATAGACTACATCCAGTTTGCTGAGTAGAGTGTTGGAGGCTATTTTGTAAATGACATCGCCGAAGTCAAGGATCGGTAGAATAGTCAGTTTTACAAGGGTATGTTTGGCAGCATGAGTGAAGGATGCTTTGTTGCGAAATAGGAAGCCAATTCTTGATTTGATTTTGGATTGGAGATGCGTAATTAATGTGAGTATGGAAGGAGAGGTTACAGTCTAACCAGATACCTAGGTATTTGTAGTTGTCCACATATTCTAAGTCAGAACCGTCCAGAGTAGTGATGCTAGACGGGCAGGCGGGTGGGTGCGGGCAGCGATCGGTTGAAGAGCATGCTTTACTTGCATTTAAGAGCAGTTGGAGGCCACGGAAGGAGAGTTGTATGGCATTGAAGCTCGTTTGGAGGTTTGATAACACAGTGTCCAAAGAAGGGCCAGAGGTATACAGAATGGTGTCGTCTGCATAGAGGTGGATCAGAGAATCACCAGCAGCATATTAGAGAAATATAAGAGATGATGGAGGCAACACATGTTCAATCAAGTACAGGCTTAACTGAATGGACAACAGAGACAGAATGCAATATGACATTTTATTAAATAGTTTGGTTAATAATGGCCTCGTCTCCAAGGGAAGATCTTCGGAGCCAGATGATGTGATGGCAGGTACCCCTATGCTGGGAGAAAGGAGTCCCAATGAGGGGCCTTATAAGGATATTATAGCTGGTGGTGGTGTGGAGGTGGAGGGTCGTCGGTAACAAATAAGAGAACATGGATATGTTTGACATATAAATATATCCCGAGATTTAGACCCACAGGTTGAGCGCGAGAAAGTTGATAATTGCTAGGGTGAGCCCATAGGTTACAACAGCAAGCATGAGGACCGTGCATTATTGTGCTGTGCTCATGGGTTATAAGGTAACTAGATAAGGCTAATAGAAACCAGTAGGAGAGATATGACACTATGCTAATGATGATAGCATTTGTAACCTCTAACATATACATTCCCACTATGCACACAGAATAGGAAGCGATGTGACTTACATTATGCTTGCTGTGTTAAGTTAAAGCGAGCATTCAGACCAGCTTCACTGATTGAACTTTCGTAAGCTACTTTTCTGTGAACCACACTTGTGTGATGATTTGCCTAAGGCCTGAAGACCTGTGTTGGCTCCCCAATTCACATACATATTTTACTTCTCCAACAACTATACACTCCACTAGACCAGTTTCCATTTTTGTTTTCCATGTTTTCATATTCCTTTCATTAGTCCTGCCGGCCTTTACTTCTTGTTAGCAATAATTACTTTATATAAGCCTCATTAAAATGCTGTAGCTCATGAATAAGTCAATATGTGAACAAGAGCACCTTAGTAACATCCCTAATGATGGGGAGGGAATTCAAATAAATATCTGAGAGCACCTTGTCCATATGCTGATTGGATGAGAGAAAAGCTTTCTACGCTTCACTTTCTTGGGGGGGTGAGTGGGAGTTGGTGTGGGTTCGCTTGGGTGGCAGTGGTTGTTGGGTTTTTGACAGTTTATTAGAGACCCATCATTATAATCCTTGCCACCATCATCCTCATCATAGTAAGAGTACATTTCAATTAATCAATGAATTAATTAATTAATACAGCAAAGTTTAAGCAGTCGCCCTTATGGAATCGTCATATACCATTTGTATTAAATATAAATCATATCACAGCTACAACTATCATTCCAAGCTACAAAGAGTATGTTCACACAATAAAGATGACCTGGGATGGTCACCTGCCTCCAGTGTAAAGTGATCGGTATTCATGTCAGCCCTCGCCTGAGCCCTTCTCACAGACAACACACTGCTAATTCAATCTCTCCTACAGGACGAGATAGTAGAAGGGATGCTACTGAAACAACAGATAAACAGTGACTCATATCCTCATAGGCCTGGAAATTAATTATGATGCTCTTGTATCTGTTAGTTACGACTCAGTGCAATCCGTCTCCCTCTTTGTCTTGTGGCCCGCCAACGAACTTGGCAGACACATCAGGGATATTTCTCATCTCCAGCATTCCTTCATTTAGATGAAAGGGCAGTAGAAATGCCAAACTGCTACACAAGGTCACTGGAGAAATGGAGGAAAGAAAGACAGAGAGAAGCATTGATATTCTCCTTTCGACAACTTTTAAATGGCAAAAAGAAAAGGCCTGAGGAGGGCAATGAACTCATGAACCAGGAACCAGGCATGGAGTATACTGAAAGTGAGGTAGCCCACCGAAGAGAAGACATGTAGCTGTGTGTATACCTTGCAGCTCTCTTAGGTTCAGCTGACGTCTAAACTCAACAAAAAGATTTTCTGCTGAGCGTAGCCAAGGTGAGGTGATTGAGCGTGGAGAGGACACATGCTCAGGCAAAATGGCTGTCACTATAGCCACCATGAAAAGCCTCACACCTCCCTCTCCCCACACCCAGGCACCTAGGTGCACACACACACACACAAGTGTGCGCGCACACACACACACACACACACACACACACACCTCAACCAAATAACACAGCCAAAGTGCTAGTTACAGTTATTGATCGAACCAATACTCTTTCGGGTGAAAGTTTTCATGTCATGTCTTTTATTTCTTTGTGTTCTTTTATTTCTCTCTGAGACAGATTGTAAGCTGTTCTGGCAGCCAGCATTCCCAGTAGACTTGCTTGACCAGATTGATCGTAACTATCATTATTTCACTGCCAGTCTTAAGCCTAAAGACCAAACACCAAGGATAATTGCTAACACGATATTGATATATCACAACCGATATTAGTAGGTGTTGTCTTAGGTTACGTTCCAGTGACGTGTGTGTTATTGACGTGTAAATAACTTACCACTGAGACTCAGTTTGTGGCAGGCTTTCGCAGAGACACTCAAAAATAATTATTTTAGATGGATGATAGATAGATACATGCAACGTTTCCTCTAAGATGTGCCCTTGCACGCAGCTCCCCCGGTCACGCAACTTTCTAGAGTTTTCCCCGTCAGTTTTTATTTATTTATTTATTTTTATTTCACCTTTATTTAACCAGGTAGGCAAATTGAGAACACGTTCTCATTTACAATTGCGACCTGGCCAAGATAAAGCAAAGCAGTTCGACACATACAACAACACATAGTTACACATGGAGTAAAACAAACATACAGTCAATAATACAGTGAAAAATAAGTCTATATACAATATGAGCAAGTGAGGTGAGATAAGGGAGGTGAAGGCAAACAAAATATATATATAAATAAATAAAAATATAAAAAGGCCATGGTGGCGAAGTAAATACAATATAGCAAGTAAAAATTTAAAAAAATAAAAAAAGTAGAGATAGAAATAATGGGGTGCAAAGGAGCAAAATAAATAAATAAATAAATACAGTAGGTAAAGAGGTAGTTGTTTGGGCTAAATTATAGATGGGCTATGTACAGGTGCAGTAATCTATGAGCTGCTCTAACAGCTGGTGCTTAAAGCTAGTGAGGGAGATAAGTGTTTCCAGTTTCAGAGATTTTTGTAGTTCGTTCCAGTCATTGGCAGCAGAGAACTGGAAGGAGAGGCGGCCAAAGGAAGAATTGGTTTTGGGGGTGACCAGAGAGATATACCTGCTGGAGCGCGTGCTACAGGTAGGTGCTGCTATGGTGACCAGCGAGCTGAGATAAGGGGGGACTTTACCTAGCAGGGTCTTGTAGATGACCTGGAGCCAGTGGGTTTGGCGACGAGTATGAAGCGAGGGCCAGTCAACAAGAGCGTACAGGTCGCAGTGGTGGGTAGTATATGGGGCTTTGGTGACAAAACGGATGGCACTGTGATAGACTGCATCCAATTTATTGAGTAGGGTTTTGGAGGCTATTTTGTAAATGACATCACCGAAGTCGAGGATTGGTAGGATGGTCAGTTTTACAAGGGTATGTTTGGCAGCATGAGTGAAGGATGCTTTGTTGCGGAATAGGAAGCCAATTCTAGATTTAACTTTGGATTGGAGATGTTTGATGTGAGTCTGGAAGGAGAGTTTACAGTCTAACCAGACACCTAGGTATTTGTAGTTGTCCACATATTCTAAGTCAGAGCCGTCCAGAGTAGTGATGTTGGACAGGCGGGCAGGTGCAGGCAGCGATCGGTTGAAGAGCATGCATTTAGTTTTACTTGTATTTAAGAGCAAATGGAGGCCACAGAAGGAGAGTTGTATGGCATTGAAGCTCGCCTGGAGGGTTGTTAACACAGTGTCAAAAGAAGGGCCAGAAGTATACAGAATAGTGTCGTCTGCGTAGAGATGGATCAGAGTATCACCAGCAGCAAGAGCGACATCATTGATGTATATAGAGAAGAGAGTCGGTCCAAGAATTGAACCCTGTGGCACCCCCATAGAGACTGCCAGAGGCCCGGACAACAGACCCTCCGATTTGACACACTGAACTCGATCAGAGAAGTAGTTGGTGAACCAGGCGAGGCAATCATTAGAGAAACCAAGGCTGTCGAGTCTGCCGATGAGGATGTGGTGATTGACAGAGTCAAAAGCCTTGGCCAGGTCAATGAATACGGCTGCACAGTATTGTTTCCTATCGATGGCGGTTAAGATATCGTTTATGACCTTGAGCGTGGCTGAGGTGCACCCATGACCAGCTCTGAAACCAGATTGCATAGCGGAGAAGGTATGGTGGGATTCGAAATGGTCGGTAATCTGTTTGTTGACTTGGCTTTCGAAGACCTTAGAAAGGCAGGGTAGGATAGATATAGGTCTGTAGCTGTTAGGGTCAAGAGTGTCCCCCCCCCCTTTGAAGAGGGGGATAACCACAGCTGCTTTCCAATCTTTGGCAATCTCAGACGACACGAAAGAGAGGTTGAAAAGGCTAGTAATAGGGGTGGCAACAATTTCAGCAGATAGTTTTAGAAAGAAAGAGTCCAGATTATCTAGCCCGGCTGATTTGTAAGGGTCCAGATTTTGCAGCTCTTTCAGAACATCAGCTGACTGTATTTGGGAGAAAGAGAAATGGGGAAGGCTTGGGCGAGTAGCAGAGGGGAGGGCAGTGCTGTTGACTGGGGTAGGGGTAGCAAGGTGGAAAGCATGGCCAGCCGTAGAAAAATGCTTATTGAAATTCTCAATTATAGTGGATTTGTCGGTGGTGACAGTGTTTCCTATCTTCAGTGCAGTTGGAAGCTGGGAGGAGGTGTTCTTATTCTCCATGGACGTTACAGTGTCCCAGAACTTTTTTGAATTTGTGTTGCAGGAAGCAAATTTCTGCTTGAAAAAGCTAGCCTTGGCTTTTCTAACTGCCTGTGTATATTGGTTTCTAGCTTCCCTGAAAAGTTGCATATCACGGGGGCTGTTCGATGCTAATGCAGAACGCCATAGGATGTTTTTCTGTTGGTTAAGGGCAGTCAGGTCAGGAGAGAACCAAGGGCTATATCTGTTCCTGGTTCTAAATTTCTTGAATGGGGCATGCTTATTCAAGATGGTGAGGAAGGCATTTTTTAAAAATATCCAGGCATCCTCTACTGACGGGATGAGATCAATATCCTTCCAGGATACCTCGGCCAGGTCGATCAGAAAGGCCTGCTCGCTGAAGTGTTTCAGGGAGCGTTTGACAGTGATGAGTGGAGGTCGTTTGACCGCTGACCCATTACGGATGCAGGCAATGAGGCAGTGATCGCTGAGATCTTGGTTGAAAACAGCAGAGGTGTATTTGGAGGGCAAGTTGGTTAGGATGATATCTATGAGGGTGCCCGTGTTTACGGAATTGGGGTGGTACCTGGTAGGTTCATTGATAATTTGTGTGAGATTGAGGGCATCAAGCTTAGATTGTAGGATGGCTGGGGTGTTAAGCATGTTCCAATTTAGGTCGTCTAGCAGCACGAGCTCTGAAGATAGATGGGGGGCAATCAGTTCACATATGGTGTCCAGAGCACAGCTGGGGGCAGAGGGTGGTCTATAGCAGGCGGCAACGGTGAGAGACTTGTTTTTAGAGAGGTGGATTTTTAAAAGTAGAAGTTCAAATTGTTTGGGAACAGACCTGGATAGTAAAACAGAACTCTGCAGGCAATCTTTGCAGTAGACTGCAACACCGCCCCCTTTGGCCGTTCTATCTTGTCTGAAAATCTTGTAGTTGGGAATGAAAATGTCAGAATTTTTGGTGGTCTTTCTAAGCCAGGATTCAGACACGGCTAAAACATCCGGGTTGGCAGAGTGAGCTAAAGCAGTGAACAAAACAAACTTAGGGAGGAGGCTTCTAATGTTAACATGCATGAAACCAAGGCTATTACGGTTACAGAAGTCATCAAAAGAGAGCGCCTGGGGAATAGGAGTGGAGCTAGGTACTGCAGGGCCTGGATTCACCTCTACATCACCAGAGGAACAGAGGAGGAGTAGGATAAGGGTACGGCTAAAAGCTATGAGAATTGGTCGTCTAGAACGTCTAGAACAGAGAGTAAAAGGACGTTTCTGGGGGCGATAAAATAGCTTCAAGGAATAATGTACAGACAAAGGTATGGTAGGATGTGAATACAGTGGAGGTAAACCTAGGTATTGAGTGATGATGAGAGAGATATTGTCTCTAGAAACATCATTGAAACCAGGTGATGTCATCGCATATGTGGGTGGTGGAACTGAAAGGTTGGATATGGTATAGTGAGCAGGGCTAGAGGCCCTACAGTGAAATAAGCCAATAAACACTAACCAGAACAGCAATGGACAAGGCATATTTACATTAAGGAGAGGCATGCTTAATCGAGTGATCAATAAGGGTCCAGTGAATAGAGGTTGGTTGGGGTCACGGCGATCCAGACAGCTGGCCGGGTAGATGGCTATCGGTAGCAAGATAGCATAGGATGGAGGTCTATTTTTAGACACCTCGTGCGTTTCCGTCGGTAGATTAGTGGGGTTCCGTGTCTTGTAGAGGGGATCAATCCAATTGGCAAAATAGATATAGTGACCCAAGAAAAAAATTGTCCGAATATACTTATTCAGATAGCAGCCGATAAGACAGCTAACGATTAGCGGGCCCCAGATGAGCGTTCAGGTAACGTCGCGACGGAGGTGCCAGTTGGATAACTCCCTCGGGCAGATAACGTCGGCAGTCAATCGTGAAGGCCCGGTGGGGCTCCGTATCTGCAGCAAAAAAAAAAAAAAAAACGGGTCCGGATAGGTGACTGTAGCCCAGGAATTGCTGATGGAACTCCTCAGCTGGCTAGCTCCGGAATAATTTAAGTTTGCTCCGGGATCGACGTAAGCCAATAGTCACACGGTTTCAGCTAGCTAGCTGCGAAATCAAGGTGCAAATGTCCAGAGCCTGCGGCTGAAATCCGGGGAAACTGAGAGAAAAAAAAAAAAAGGCTCGGTATGCTCCGGTCCGAGTCGCGTTGCACAAAAGTGCCGGTAGATTATCGAGCTAAAGGAATAGCTGATGACCACAAAACGTGGGCAGCTGAAACACCAACGCTAGCCAGCAAGCCGGCTAACTTCTGGGCAGCTTCAGATTAGCTTTCGGCTAGCTTTCGGCTAGCTTCTGGTTAGCTTTCTGGCTAACTTCTGATTAGCCCCTGGTTAGCTTCCACTGTGGATTTTCAGATTTGAGGTAAATAATACTTTTTTTTGTTGTAATTGGTGAGGCGGGTTGCAGGAAAGCTTTTGTAGTTGAGTTCTTGGATAATAAAAAAATATAAAAGATATGCGAAGAAGGTGTAAATATATATGTCAATATATATATACAGGACAAGACAGTACGAGGACAAAAATGACGTCTGAACTGCTAAGCCATCTTGGAACGAATATATCTATAACCGTTAACGGGGATACTCTTAAGGATCAGCCCCTTTTTTTACATTTCGCCTAAAATGATATACCCAAATCTACCTGTTCGTAGCTCAGGCCCTGAATCAAGGATATGCATATTCTTGGTACCACTTGAAAGGAAACACTTTGAGGTTTGTGGAAATGTAAAAGTAATGTAGGAGAATATGACACATTAGATCTGGTAAAAGATGATACAAAGAAAAAAAATGTGTTTTTTTGTTTGTCTTTTGTAACATCATCTTTGAAATGCAAGAGAAAAGCCATAATGTATTATTCCAGCCCAGGTGCAATTTAGATGTTGGCCACTGGATGGCAGCAGTGTATGTGCAACGATTCAGACTGATCCAATGAACCATTGCATTTCTGTTCAAAATGTTGTATCAAGACTGCCCAAATGTGTCTAATTTGTTTATTAATAACTTTTCATGTTCAAAACTGTGCTCTCTCCTCAAACAATAGCATGGTATTATTTCACTGTAATAGCTACTGTAAAGAAGGTTTACACTACACTAACTTTTCCCTTTACTGTGAGAATTGTGATCAAATCAACGCAATATTAGCCACTTTCAATGCAACATACCGAAACAAAATAAACTATGCAAGACTTAGTATGCAAAACTAACTATGCAAGAGATTTTGTTGTGGGCAGAGTGCATCGGAGTAGGATTCTATTGCATTGACAGGCAGGACCCGGTGCGCCATAACCAATCAGTGCTGCAGTAGGCCTATATGCAAATAGACCATAGCCATATATGGATTTGTGCCATTCACTTTGAACTAGACTGATTTACAGCATGAGCAGTCACGATTATTATGCTCTTGTTTTGAGATCAAGCGAGAGCTGCATGTAGTCACGTTTGCACATTTGTTCATATTCTTTGCTAGTTAGTGAGTTATTAGCCCAGTTATAGATCATTTGTAGTCAGAAATGTGGGAGTGATTGCTTCATAGAAGAGCACAAAACGTGAACATTTCTAGCCATCTTAGAAAAGCGAGTCAGGTAAAGAAATGTGTTTTGTCTTAAAGGTGCAGTGTTGTATTTTGAGACAGGCTTGAATAATACATTTGTCTGATTCAATGGAATAATGGAATGGGAATAAAATGTTTTTTATATGGTGAAGTGGTTTCTTGCATCAGTAACACAATAAAATGTTCAGTCACCTCCTCATCTGAAGGAAATTGGATAATCAAGTTAATGTCAAGCCCTGCATGTTTTTTTCAAAAGTCTCATGGAACGCAGACCGGCATTGAACACCACACATTGGCTGCTGCAGTAGGCTGAATGATAGAATATTTTCATGTTAAACTGTTATGTGATGCATTTTCTCCATTGTTTTTTATGTTAGGACACTCTGGTACATTATGATCACATTGCCACCATAGCCTACGTGGCCACTGTTAAAACAGAAAATGAAAGCGGGTACAGCCTCAGTGATCACAGTAAACGCATGCAGGCAATATTGCCACCAGCCCTTGTAGATAAAGTGGTCGGTGGAGGAAAAGGATAATTAGGATGTGTGTGTGTGAGTGTGTGTGTGTTTGTGTGTGCGTGTGTGTGTGCGTGTGTGTGCATGCACGTGGGAGTGTGTGTGTGTGTGTGTGTGTGTGTGTGTGTGTGTGTGTGTGTGTGTGTGTGTGTGTGTGTGTGTGTGTGTGTGTGTGTGTGTGTGTGTGTGTGTGTGTGTGTGTGTGTGTGTGTGTGTGTGTGTGTGTGTGTGTGTGTGCATGCACGTGTGTGTTTGAGTGTGCGTGTGTGCATGCACATGTGTGTGTGAGTGTGTGTGTATGTGCATGCATGCGTGTGTGGTTTGATGAGAGGTGTGTGAGGAGAAACTACCTCAGCAGTGGAAGGAAGGCTTTGAGATGTGTAACACCACAGGCCCAGCGTGAGAGTGAGAGATGGGGGAAGAGAGAGAATGTGAGCACCTTCGCTACACAATTCCCCTAATTAATCAGATCGCTAATGAGTTTGCCTTCACCTGATTGGCCAGCATCAGCGTGACTCACAGAGGAAGGGAAAAATATGTTTGACGAGTCTCTGACAGTTGTCAGTGCTGGTTGTCAGGGATGATGTGTGATGACTGGATGAAGAGCCAATGTAGATTCCATATGGACTACAGAATGTGCATCAGAGCAGTAACACATTCTCTGCCAATGTTAGGGGGATACCCTCAAGGAGCGACATTATCACATTAGAATCAGGCTTCATAGGGTTGTTCTATTGCTTGTGCAATTATGTGCAAGGACGTTCGACGGGAAAAAAATGGTGTTCGTTGTTTGATCTAAAGTCTTTGTTGTTATATTATCGCAAACGGACATGGCAGTTTCACCACTACGGACTCCAGCTACTGTATAAGTAACGTTAAACATTGGCAATAAGTTTTTATATTGTCAAATACAATAGTAGGTTATCACACACATACAAACACATAGTGGTGTAAAGTACTTAAACGTGCTACTTAAGTCATTTTTTGGGGTATCTGTACTTTACTTTACTATTTATATATTTTTTTTACTTTTACTTTTAATTCACTACAATCCTAAAGAAAATAATGTACTTTTTACTCCACACATTTTCCCTGACACCCAAAAGTACTTTTTACATTTTGAAGGCTTAGCAGGATTTATACTTTTACTTTTGATACTTAAGTATATTTAAAACCAAATACCTTTAGACTTTTACTCAAGAAGTATTTTACTGGGTGACTTTCACTTTTACTTAAGTCATTATCTATTACTCAAGTACTACAATTGGGTACTTTTTCCACCACTGCAAACACACACACCTGACAGAAAATAATAACAGGTGAGATTGTCCAGAGGTAAATAGAATTGGCTTCTTAGACGTTGGAAAGAATCTCCCTCAAGTGATTGCCTGCTCTGTAACTCTGCTGGGATCTGAAGTGATATTGCACACACGCACTCAGAAGAAAAAAGGCAACTTAAAGAAGAAAGAAACAAGTAGTACCTCCGTCACCTCAACAACCTCCATCACTCCCTCTATCCACCCCTCCACCCCTCTCTCTATCACCACCCCCAATGCCAGAAAAATAACAAAAAAGCAATTTCAACTGTAATTCAACAACAACACCAATAATCCTCAACTTTATTCTCCTGGGGAACAGGTGCGGGAAAATGGATTCCTCCTGAAGACAGTGAATTCTGAGAATGGAATTCTGAGAATGGTGTATGTTGAGAATGTTGTAAAGAGACTTTGGGTCCTTGAAAAGTGCTAAATAAATACCATGTATTATTACTATTATTTATACCACATCATTGTTGAATCCTCTTTTCTGATTGGCTAGAAGTGCATTCTAGAGTGGTCATTAAAACCAGGTATAGAGGGCTTGCAGTTGCATCGACAAATCACCTAGCAACCACACCAGGCGCCATGTTGAAAGACCAGAGTCAGTCTGGCTGCGTTTTGCTACCACAGAAAACATCACACAGATTACCCATTCTTTGGTCTTTCTAAGATAAATATATATGTTTTAATGATAAAACACAATGTATTATTAGCTAGAAAGCTAGAAGAACGTAGTGTTCAGGCTAACTCAAATGAGCTGCTAACGTAACGTTCACTAGCTAGCTAGCTTTACATACGGTATAGCTAACTAAGTGAAATAAATAGCACCAGCTAGCTAACTTCATATTAGCTAGTTAACTAGCTATCTTGATGTTTTTATCATTGTAACGCTAAATGTATTTGTAGATTGGTAGCTAGCTAACAGCCACGGAAGAGGGTGAAGGATTAGCTAGCAGTTCCAGCTGTCAGAAAATGGAGCAGTGTACTCTGGATAGGGCAGGTGTCACGCCCTGATCTGTTTCACCTGTCTCTGTGATTGTCTCCACCCACCTCCAGGTGTCACTTGTTTTCTTCATTAGTCCCTGGGTACTTATTCCTGTGTTCCCTGCGTGTCTGTTGCCAGTTCGTCTTGTTTGTTATTCCGTTCTCCTGCTTTTTCCTTCTCTCTGTTTTTGCTAGTCCTCCCGGTTGTGACCCTTGCCAGTCTGGACTCTGAACCCACCTGCCTGTCACTCTGTACCTCCTGGACTCTGAACTGTTTTTGATATTTTGCCTGTCCATGACCATTCCCTTGCCCATCCCTTGGATTATAACAAATATCAGAGACTCGAACCACCTGCCTCCCGTGTCTGCATCTGGGTCTTGCCTTGTGCCCTTACAGCAGGTACCTTTGTGTGAGGACATTATGAAAAGTTCCAGTTCCAGAACATAGTGAAAAAACGGAGGACTGAGAGATATAACAACATCATATTCAGTGCTGTCTAATTTGAGTATAACGCAGCTTGTTTTTTTGATGTTTTCTGTCTTAAGATACAGAGCACTTTGAAACCCTGTCTGCAGATGAAGAGGTCCCAATGAATGTCACAAGAGAATAAGGGTACATCCGTGTCTACCACTGGTTATATGTGTCCCTACTGTATGTTAGCACATTTTGTGAACAAAAATACAGTTTAAAAGTCACACACAATATGCAAACCTATTACAACTGGATCAGGCCAACCCTGCTGAGTGTGCACGCTTCTGTTCCAGCCTACCACTAACACACCTGATTGAATTGGTCAAGCCTAATTAGTTGATAATTAAGTGTGCTAATGCTGAAAATAGAAGTTTGCTCACCCAGTAGATCAGCGATCAGTGGAGCAAGGTTGGCCACCTCTGTTATGGAGTTTCTTATGTTCACCTGAAATTATGTTTTAGTAATAATAGCCTACTTGTTACTAAGATGTCTAACCTTTACATATGTGTTAGCTTACTTGTACGCTTTGAAATTATATGAAAGTGTTCATTCTTTGAAGTATTCAAACTTGTTTTAATTGTTAACTTAAAACTATTATTCAAGATGAACTAGTGTCAATGTTGATTAATCACAGATCACAATCCTGCAATAAATAGGGGAAGGGAATCTCTCTAATTTGTCTGTGTTGTAGTCTCAAATGACCACTATCTTTTTGTTCAGTTGTAAGCTCTCCAATTCGTTAGCATAGTAGGCTTAACTTAGTTTGCAAATGTGATGATTTGTTATAAAGGTGCATTTTATGGTGAACAAATAGCTTCCCCAAAACGTGAAACTCACGCAACGCCTATGTAAGAGACATGCTAATAGCTAGACTACAAGCTATCTAGCTAGCAAATGTTAGCTAACTTAATCTTGTTAACACCTGGTCAGAATAACAGCTAAACTAAACTCAAAATCGATCAGACTTACCAGTGAGTTCAAGTCTTGATGGGAAAAACAATTTATTTGCTTTTCTGACAGTTTTTGATTATTATCTCCTGGGTGTTTCATGATTTTGGGTAATATGTAAAAAAAAAAAAAAAAAATTGTCTTTTCTGATTGTTAGAGCAGCCAAATACTGTACAGAAATTGACCGTGGTGATGAATCAACTAGTTTTAGGCACTGTTATCATGCAGCTTGGGGGCTCTCTTTTGTATCGTCTGAGATTCCCATAGATTGGAAAGCTGCCGCAGTCATCCCCCTATTCAAAGGGGGAGACACTCTAGACCCAAACTGCTACAGACCTATATCTATTCTACCCTGCCTTTCTAAGGTCTTTGAAAGCCAAGTTAACAAACAGATTACCGACCATTTCGAATCTCACCTTACCTTCTCCGCTATGCAATCTGGTTTCAGAGCTGGTCATGGGTTCACCACAGCCATGCTCAAGGTCCTAAACGATATCGTAACCGCCATCGATAAGAGACATTACTGTGCAGCTGTATTCATTGACCTGGCTAAGGCTTTCGACTCTGTCAATCACAACCTTGTTATTGGCAGACTCAACAGCCTTGGTTTGTCAAATGATTGCCTCGCTTGGTTCACCAACTACTTCTCCGATAGAGTTCAGTATGTCAAATCGGAGGGCCTGTTGTCCGGACCTCTGGCAGTCTCTATGGGGGTACCACAGGGTTCAATTCCCGGGCCGACTCTTTTCTCTGTATACATCAACGATGTCGCTCTCGCTGCTGGTGATTCTTTGATCCACCTCTGCGCAGACGACACCATTCTGTGTACCTCTGGCCCTTCTTTGGACACTGTGTTAACTAACCTCCAGATCAGTTTCAATGCCATACAACTCTCCTTCCGTGGCCTCCAACTGCTCTTAAATGCAAGTAAAACTAAATGCATGCTCTTCAACCGATCGCTGCCCGCACCTGCCTGCCCGTCCAGCATCACTACTCTGGACGGTTCTGACTTAGAAAATGTGGACAACCACAAATACCTAGGTGTGGTTAGACTGTAAACTCTCCTTCCTTACTCACATTAAACATCTCCAATCCAAAATGAAATCTAGAATCGGCTTCCTATTTCGCAACTAAGCATCCTTCACTCATGCTGCCAAACATACCCTCGTAAAACTGACCATCCTACCAATCCTCGACTTCGGGGATGTCATTTACAAAATAGCTTCCAACACTCTACTCAACAATTTGTATGCAGTCTATCACAGTGCCATTCGTTTTGTCACCAAAGCCCCATATATAACCCACCACTGCGACCTGTCGTGCTCTCGTTGGCTGGCCCTCGCTTCATACTCGTTGCCAAACCCACTGGCTCCAGGTCATCTACAAGTCTCTGCTAGGTAAAGCCCCACCTTTTCTCAGCTCACTGGTCATCATAGCTGCACGTAGCACGCACTACAGCAGGTATATCTCACTAGTCACCCCCAAAGCCAGTTCTTCCTTTGGCCGCCTCTCCTTCCAGTTCTCTGCTGCCAATGAACGAACTGCAAAAATCTCTGAAGCTGGAGACTCTTACCTCCCTCACTAGCTTTAAGCACCAGCTGTCAGAGCAGCTCACAGATCACTGTACATAGCTCATCTGTAAATAGCCCATCCAATCTACCTCATCCCCATACTGTATTTATTTATTTATTTATCTTGGTCCTTTGCACCCCAGTATCTCAACTTGCACATTCATCCTCTGCACATCATACCAATCCAGTGTTTAATTGCTAATTACTTTTCCACCATGGCCTATTTATTGCCTCACCTCTCTTATCCTACCTCATTTGCACATGCTGTATATAGGTTTTCCAACTGTATTATTGATTGTATGTTTGTTTATTCCATCTGTAACTCTGTGTAGTTGTTTGTGTCGAACTGCTTTGCTTTATCTTGGCCAGGTCGCAGTTGCAAATGAGAACTTGTTCTCAACTAGTCTACCTGGTTTAATCTGAAATGTCTTGAGTTAATAAGTGTTGAACCATTTGTTATGGCAAGCCTAAATAAGTTCAGGTGTAAAAATTTGCTTAACAAGTCACTTAACCTCTAACGCCTCACAAACCCGGATCCGGGAGCACCCCCATCAAAAAAGCTGACTAGCATAGCCTAGCCTAAAGCCACAGGGATATCATATAATAAAATGTTCATGAAATCACAAGTCCAAGACACCAAATGAAAGATACACATCTTGTGAATCAAGCCATCATTTCTGATTTTTAAAATGTTTTACAGGGAAGACACAATATGTAAATCTATTAGCTAACCACGTTAGCAAAAGACACCACTTCTTTACTCCACCATTTTTTTACTCCATCAGTAGCTATCACAAATTCGACCAAATAAAGATATAAATAGCCACTAACCAAGAAACAACCTCATCAGATGACAGTCTGTAAACATATTTTTTGTTAAGCATATGTTTTGTTAGAAAAATGTGCATATTTCAGGTATAAATCAGAGTTTACCATTGCAGCCACCATCACAACTCTCACCAAAGCGACTAGAATAACTACAGAGACCATGGTGTATTAGCTAATTACTCATCATAAAACATTTCTTAAAAATACACAGCGTACAGCAGATGAAAGACACAGATCTTGTGAATCCAGACAATATTTCAGATTTTCTAAGTGTTTTACAGCAAAAACACAATATAGCGTTATATTAGCTTACCACAATAGCAAACATCACACCAGCATTGATTCAAGGCAAAAATAGTGATAACGTATAAACCACCAAAATATATAAATTTTTTCACTAACCTTCTCAGAATTCTTCAGATGACAGTCCTATAACATCATATTACACAATGCATATAGAGTTTGTTCGAAAATGTGCATATTTAGCGCCACAAATCGTGGTTATACAATGAGAAAAGTAGCAAAGATGCCCAGAAAATGTCAGGAGAAATCTTTGAAGAGGCACCTATTCTAATCAGTAACTATTCCAAAACTTGACTAAAAAATACAGGTTGGACAGCAATTGAAAGACAAATTAGTTCTTAATGCAATCGCTGGGTTACATTTTTTAAATTAACGTTACTGCGCAATACAGCGTGCGCTAAAGCGAGACCGCATTCATGGCGGAATTATTATTTGACATTTGTCAACATAAGTACGAATTAACAGCATAAAGACTGCTTACTATTAGCTGAGCTTCCATCAGAATCTTGGGCAAGGTGTCCTTTCTTCAGAACAATCGTCTTTTGGCTGAAAGATGTCCTCTTGTCCTGTCGAAATAGCCACTAACGTTAGCCACCCACTGGAGAGGAGTCCAACTAGTGAAAGGGCGTCACAAAGAAATCCAGGAAAATCGCAATAAACTGCTATAAACTGCTATAAATCGGTTTAAATTAACTACCTTATGATGTCTTTAACAACTTTAACGAATAAAAACATGACCGGAGATACAGAACTGCTAAAACGAAAGCTTTGCAGGAGGCCATAGTGATGTCCCTGATGCGCCAGGCGCACCGTTGAAAAGGACGGTACTTCCGTTCCACGGTCTTATATAAGGCCCCAGATTGCGCAATCGACTCCATTCAAATTCTCACCCCTTACTGACATCTAGAGGAAGGCGTATGCAGTGCATGTAGCCCCATGGCTTACATGGGGACTTATAAACTGGCCTCAGAACAGGGACCTCGATTTCTGAAATCTCACTCCCTGACAGGAAATGTGCTGCAGAATGAGTTTTGTTTCACTCAGAGAAATAATTCAAACGGTTTTAGAAACTAGAGAGTGTTTTTTATCCAATACTAATAATAATATGCATATTGTACGAGCAAGAATTGAGTACGAGGCAGTTTAATTTGGGAACTCATTTTTACAAAGTCGAAATGGCGCCCCCTTAGTGTCAAGAAGTTAATACGTTGCATAGACTGTGTGCAATAATAGCATTTAACATGATTTTTGAATGACTACGTTATCTCTGTTTCCAACACAATTTCAAACACTCATTCAACCACAAAGAACAGTGAGGTTTTCCAATACCTCGCAAAGGGCACCTATTGGTAGATGCGTAAAATAAAAAAATTATATTGAATTTCCCCACACAATGACATAGGTCATGCCATCAGCTCTACAGACCTGATTTAGCCCATCAATGAAGGTTACATTCGAACAGCGAATCATGTGGCTGCCTGCAACTCAATATATAGAGTTTATAGAGTAGAGAGCTTTAGATGTTGTTCAACCTAACATTAGAACGGACAAGATGCGTAATCTAAGCAACTTTGACCGTGATATGATTGTTGATGCCACACATGGTGATTCCAGCATCTCAGAAACAGCTGCCTTCCTGGGATTTTTACGCACTACAGTCTCTAGAGTTTACAAAGAATGGTGCGATAAACAAAACACATTCAGTGAGCGGCAGTTCTGTGTGTAAAAATACCTTGTTAATGAGAGAGGTCAGAGGAGAATGTCCAGACTCATGCAAGCTCACAGAAAGGCCACAAATGCTCAATAACAGCTGATTAAAACAGTGGTGTGCAGAAGGGCATCTCTTAACATACAACGCGTGTACTATCTTTGCAGGCTGAGATCTTTCGGGGCATGCTCAGAAATACTGAACTTGTTCTTCTGCCCCACTATTCAGTGTGGGGTACGACAACGTCATTGTACAGGCAAAACCCAGGATGACAGGTCTGCTGAATACTGCCCAAAAAATGATCAGTAAGGCCACCACCAAAACCTTTCTGGACAGCTACCACACAAACATGCTGAGGATGGCAAACTAAATCGCAACAATAACATGATTTGCAACGCTCAGGGACCTTGGACATTAAGGGGAAGTGTAATATTGAGTATATGAGGGGGGGCATAACTATGTAAAAGGGAGGCAGGTGGCATAGCAGTTAAGAGCGTTGAGCCATTAACCGAAAGGTCACTGGTTCAAATCCCCGAGCTGACTAGGTGAAAAATCTGTCGATGTGCCCTTGAGCAAGGCACTTAACCCTAATTGCTCCTGTAAGTCTCTCTGGGTAAGAGCTTCTGCTAATCTACTAAAATGTCCTTAAGCTGTCATTCTTGTTTTGTTTTTGATGAATTTGTATGTTTGATGTTATGTCTGGCCTATGCCATGTCTCTCACCTTATCGTCACACTGTGTCGTCCATTATTTCCAAGGTAATGTACAGAACATGGGCGTTTATCCCTTACATATACTGCAACCTAAAGCCCTAGTTCTTTCCATCACTGTTATTATGTGCATCTTTTCCTAATGGTTATGTCCAACTGAGACAATTACTACAGCGTCAATATACATATCTCTTCATTCCTTTACTTCAGATAAGTCCATTCAATAGAATGTGTATTACAGTGAAACAGATGTTTTTCTTCTCACCGTTTGTGCTGACCCTACGGACACTCACTAGACTGTATATACACACCATACAGTATACAGTACACACTCACTAGACTGTATATACACACCATACAGTATACAGTACACACTCACTAGACTGTATATACACACCATACAGTATACAGTACACACTCACTAGACTGTATATACACACCATACAGTATACAGTACACACTCACTAGACTGTATATACACACCATACATTATACAGTACACACTCACTAGACTGTATATACACACCATACAGTATACAGTACACACTCACTAGACTATATATATACACCATACAGTATACAGTACACAATCACTAGACTGTATATACACACCATACAGTATACAGTACACACTCACTAGACTGTATATACACACCATACAGTATACAGTACACACTCACTAGACTGTGTATACACACCATACAGTATACAGTACACACTCACTAGACTGTATATACACACCATACAGTATACAGTACGCACTCACTAGACTGTATATACACACCATACAGTATACACTCACTAGACTGTATATACACACCATACAGTATACAGTACACACTCAATATACTGTATATACACACCATACAGTATACCATACACACTCACTAGACTGTATATACACACCATACAGTATACAGTACACACTCACTAGACTGTATATACACACCATACAGTATACAGTACGCACTCACTAGACTGTATATACACACCATACAGTATACAGTACACACTCACTAGACTGTATATACACACCATACAGTATACAGTACACACTCAATATACTGTATATACACACCATACAGTATACCATACACACTCACTAGACTGTATATACACACCATACAGTATACAGTACACACTCACTAGACTGTATATACACACCATACATTATACAGTACACACTCACTAGACTGTATATACACACCATACATTATACAGTACACACTCACTAGACTGTATATACATACCATACAGTATACAGTACACACTTACTCGCACACATACATGTACAATACACTGTAACTCCAACACAAAACCCTCACTCAATTCAAACACAACACACACACACACACACACACACACACACACACACACACACACACACACACACAAACATAAGACACACACACTTTACACTCATCATTTGCTGCTGCTTCTCTGTTCTTCATTTTACTCGTATTATTATCTATCTCTATGCCTAGTCACTTTAGCCTGCCTTCATGTACAAATCTACCTGAAATACTTTATTATTATCTATCTGGATTCCTAGTCACTTTACCCTGCCTTCATGTACATACCGTATCTACCTCAAATACCTGGTACCTCTGCACATTGATCTGGTACTTGTACTCCCTCTATACAGCTCCATTCTTGTGTTTTTTATTTTATTAATCTTGTGTTAGTTACAATTGTTTGTATTATGAATCTTCATCGTTGGGAAAGATTTGTAAGCAAGCATTTCACTGTAAAGTCTACACCAGTTGTATTCGGAACATTTGATAAATTACATTTGATTTGATTCATGGTAATAAGTGGCTGTTGTTGTCAATGTAATGAGAAGTAGAATCATGGTAACAACACCCACATCATCAAAAACATTTTTTAATCAGTAATCTATTGTCTGGTCATGTGAGATGGCACTCCAGTGAAAACAAGTGTTTGTGTGTTACGACCATAACCCTCAGGGTCATTGACCCTTGACCTCTCCCTGGGTGGAATGACCTTATGGGTGACATCCCATTGCCTCAGACACAATGGGCCTTGATTATCTACCTACACGCCCTCCATCAGAGGAGAGCGACGTCGATAGGTCCTGATCTACTGGTTGCTATGGATATTAGCCTGTCAGATAAACAGCCCAGGGCAATGTTAAATGATGTCAAGTCAGTTACAGATCTAATCTTCCCAATGTTTTCCGGTTTTAGAAGTTCTCTCTACACTCTGTGAGGAATATAAAAACCCTGGTTTACTCACAACTCATGTTACCTGCAGTATTGACGCTGGAGGTACATGGATGGTAATGAATGTCAAACTAGCAGTGAATGTAGAAATGAATTGAGCTTCTTAATTGTTTATATTTTCACAGTAATGTGTGTTTCTGTGTTGTAATGGAAATTGACATTTTGTCAATTTAAGGCTGTAAGTCATCCCCTAGAAATTGTTTTTATTAACATGGCAAAGGCACAGTATCAGTAATTCAGGCCAATATCTTGTCAAAATCAGTTCCCGGTTTTTAAGATGAGTTATATGCCAGAGATTGCCTGGTATGCTTTTCTTGCAGGTTTACTTTCTATCTGAATTGTCTGAACATAAAGCCTGTTCAGCAGCGACAGGCATTTGATTTAGCAGTGGATTTCGATGGATTTCGATGGCAAATAACAGTAAGTGTCGGGGGAAAAGGATGCTGTGCTGCTGACAGGGAGAATGAAATTATTGTTTGCAACCCGATACACACAGGCCTTTGGCTGAACGATGAAACATTTATCATTTACTGTAATAGCTGGACACATATCATTTACAATAAAATAAATTGGTCTGTGCTCAGTTCTTGGCAGGATTCCCCTTAGATTTGGTTTGGTGGTTATGGAATTTAAATTGCTTATGACAGCAGAAGTGCCACCATAGGTTCAGAGCACAGAAAAGCAGCTGACTATGAAAACGATCTGTGTAGATGTTTGATTTGGTCTCTCTCTCTGTCTCTTTGTGTTTTTATGTACCTAATATTTCATGTATTTTTCCTTGTAAGTACATGTCTCCAGCATGTGTTGGTTATATGAAGGAGTACAGTAATTGAGTTTTGCATGTTTCAGAACACTGCTGGGTAGGCTATGTTGTGTGTGTATGGACACGTGTATATGTGTGTAAAAAAAAAACATTACACTACAATCTTGGGAGAATGGATTGTAGTTCATGAGAGTATATGCCTTCATATCTCTTTACCATCCCCCTAATACTCCTCCTCTGGACTTTCCCTCACTCTATCACTCCATCTTGAATGGGACAGGTTAGTTACAAAACAACGTTGATTGATATTCTTCCCTCATTGCCCTTATGGCTCTGCGTAGCAGGCTGTAGGCTGGCTGACTAAACGTCCTGTCTCTTTAATGGGGCACAAAGGCCGGTTTAGGCCCTGATTTGATGGGGAGGCGTGATTGAGGGATTCTTATGGTGAGCGACACAGGCCCTTAAATCAGGCCTGAAGCGCTGTGCCTGTCGTGTGAGGGAGTGAGGGGGCGTATAGCTCTCTGTTCTCAAGGTCGTGCTGTGTGTTGTATCTGTGACAGAATCAGGAATCCTCATGCTGCCTACCTGACAGATTCAGGCCTTGGGGATATATCTTGCATGTCCTCCTCATCCTCTGGAGATGTAGGTTCAGTGCTTCCACTCCTCACTCACTGTCTCTTTCACACACAGACACACCAGCGTGCGCACACACACGCCAGCACTCACACGGACACACACACCAATGTCAAAACAACCTTCCCTAAAAAGATTCTCTCTCATTCTCTCACACAATTGGATGATGTTTGAACATGACAAGTCTCCTGAGTACAGCACCATGAAGGGAAGGTTATGTGTTTCTCTGTCTGTCTGCTACAACACACACACACTTACACACACACATTTATGCACACACATGTTCCATAGTCATAAAACACATCAACTCCAACGCAAACATTCAAACGCGCACATATTTGACGAGTTATTAAACATGTTCGACCTTTGTCTCGGCAGCATGTCAAGACGCATAATTCATACTGCTACAGATGCTCAAAGGCGTTGTTTTGGGAGCACAATATTCCTCTCTCTCTCTCTCTCTCTCTCTCTCTCTGTCTCTCTCTCTTTCTCTCTTTTCTTTCTCTCTCTCTCTCTTTCTCCCTCTTTCTCCCCTTCTCTCTCCCTCCCTATCAGGCTCTCTCTCTCTTTCTCTCTCCAACTCTCTCTCTGCCCTCTCCCTCTCTGCAGCGCCCCCCCCCCCCCCCCCCCGTTTATCCAGTTCATCTCCTCACATTTCCCTCCATCTGTCCATTCTGTATCATCCTTATCTCTAGGACCATTTCTGCTCTGTCTTGCTATGTGTAACTCATGCTAAATCCAGGCTTCGCCCGGGGCCCAGAAGGAAGTCTCTTTGGTACTGTACTAAGAGATGTAATCCATGTGTGTTTGAATATGGTTTACAAAGTCACAGATTAGCCACCCACAGGCCTCTGTCTGACTAACTGTCTGACTGACTATCTGACTGACTGATAGACACCTACACATACAAGACACAGGGAGCCATTCATCTAACAGACCTGTTCCTTATCACCTCACACACACAGTGAACACTGGTCTGACTGACTGACGCAAATATCTCAGGTAAGGCATTCAAATGTCGCCATCGATGTTGACAGGGATATAAAGTGCAAAATAAATAGAATGCATTGTTTAGGGGATTTTGGGGGGATTGTATTAACACGGGATATGTTGCTGTTTGATTCACTGAATGTATTTAAATCCAGGACCAAAAAATGGGAACATTTGCTACATTGTGAAATGCTAATTATTTCAGAGATTAGACAGTGGTAAGAGAACAACATGCATCATGTCTGTGCTGGTATAATTTAGCTGGATTTGGTATGCATTTTCTTATTTTTTTACGTCCAGCTTTGTGAGAGTGGAACCAGTGAGCAGGCTAAGTGTACGTTCCTCCTCCTGAATGTTGCCATCCATCATCCTAGGGTGTTATTCTGTGCTTCACTGACACCTCCTGTCTGTTTGTCCTCCAATTCCCTCCTTCACTCATCTACCCCTCCCTCCAAATGAGAGAGCATCCCTTATTTCCTGCTATTTGGGTCTAGATATTTTGTTTTTCCCTGGGGGACATTGAGAGATGTCCCTGTACACATCATCTCCTCCTCTATCCTCACCTGCATCACACTCAATGAGAAACCTTCTCAGATTGAAACTTTTCAAAACTGCAACTTTGCGATTCTCCGTTCCTATGGTAAAATCAGCTCTTTCTAGTGACCATTGACGACCTTAGACGAGCCCATTGAAAGGTGATTAAATAATAACGACGCAGTAATAAAGAAATGCAGCCAACTTTGGTTCAACTTGCCAGCACAGTACTCTCTGAGTTACGTCCCCTCTCTTAGACTTGGGGTCACTCCTACTTCCTGCCCCCTCCATTTCCCCTAGGATGCACTAGGGTGTACCCTGACTTCCCCAGGTTTGCACTAGTACAGCTTCATAAAAGGGCCAAATGAAATTCTCAAATTAATTTTGGTGGAGTGATTTGCCGTGACCCCGGGTCTTTCGATTAGAGTGTACGTTTCTCTGAACTCACTTTCAAGCAGACCGTAAGTCTCTTTGCCCTTTCTTTTTATACTCCACATGTACGTAGCACTCTGACAAATATGAATATTTGATGGGCAGCATTTGGAGAAATGCTCGAATTGAATCTGGGCCTGTATATGGCAATGATGTCCATCTCTGATCATGTAGAAGCATAAATTGCACATGGGCTGGAATATGCTTTGAGAGCAAAGCTTCTCGCCAAAGGCTTTTCGAAACTGTGGCATTGACAAAACGACCTGGAAGTCTTGCCTTGCAATATTGAGTATTAAAGTGTACCAAGCATCTGGCATTTTAAGTGAAACCTCAGGCAAAGGAACAGAAAGTGTTGGGTCAATGTTTTTATCAAGCACCACTATCCCGACAACTGAAATGACCTAAACCTCCAACCGCTTTTGCTTTCTGCTTTTACAGGTAAAACTCAGAGTCATTGAATGTGTTGCAACTGTACAACTCCTATCAGATAACTCTGTAACGTTATATACACTTACATACCTTATTCTCAGGTTCTATTTTTCCTGGCATTGTTTTGGCTTCGCCCAAGGTATTTCAGAAAGAAAGTGCATCATCACCTCTCACCACCAACATGGCCGCCTTGGCTTCATAGAGGACAGGTATGAACAATGCAGTGCCTTGTTTTATAAAAAGAACACACTTTGAAGTGCTCTCTAAAGGTCCAAACTGTTTAACTATTGGTATTAGATTTAGTTTTTGGTTGGAGACCCCTCTGAGCTGCAACACTTTGCAGTTGATCACATCTAAAATACAGAGCCCCAGACACTCAGAGAGTGGTACATGCCACCCTTGTTAACACATGAGGTATTTTAATATTCAACCCACGACTATCCCAATAATCATCAGTCTCAGGCCTTCCAGACTGGTTACAGTAATAAAACAGTGTTTATTCTTATGGGGCCATATATTACTTCAGTAAACCCTACAGTGACCTGGTCAAAAGGACATCAGGCGACTTAGACTTTGTACACGTTATAGTTTTCACATACAAGAGGCGAGTTCAACAAGGCTTCTGTTTACGGCAAACATTTTACTTAGGCTGCGTTCTCTCATTTGTCTTTTGACCAATCAGATCAGCTCTGAAAAAGATCTGATGTGAAAAGATCTGATGTGATTAGTCAAAAGATTGATTAATGGAAAAAAATATCAGAATTGGGCTGCCTGTGTAACGATTTCAATGAACATTCCACAATGTTACGGTGAAACATCAAGCATCCAATTTACTGTGGCATTTTATAGGCAATAATGTCAAACTGCAACTCACTTTGCTATTCCTATTACACGCAATGGAAAGCCATAAATGGACACATGATTATTTGTTGTGACAGATTAGATCCCAAATAGATATTTTACGTTTGCCGCACACTACCTTCTCAGACTGTGGGCTAACGTTAGTGAACAGTCGCAGGCTCGCGGCTAACACAAAACAAATGGGATTTGCTAGCTAAAGTTCACAAACGATTTATCTTGTTGAACGCACCTCAGGTGTTCTGTTCTTTAACCCTCTGCACGTTGCCTGATGGCGAAATAGAAATGATCTCACATCCATCAGCACTTGACCTTTACTAGAGCCCAAACATGTTTCAAAAATGAAATCAACAACGCCTCTCACTGTACCCACATTCATTAGCTGGGATAGGTTGTCTGCCCTTCGCCGAGGGCAAAATAAATGCTAGCGTAGTAAGAGGGGGTCTTAGCAAAGAACTGTGTGCTGTTCAACATAATGGTCCTACTCTTTACGTTGTGTTGGTGAAGGGGTGTTATAATGTATATTGTATATAATGTATATTTCATTCATTCGGCTTTGGCATGTTCCCGCCCTTGGGCTGAGATGCCTTCAAGGCATCCAACACACACGCCTGGAGCTGGACAGGAGACTCTCATGGTTTACAACAAGTGGCGGTCTATGGTAATCAAAGGCAAACACACATTCCTACTCTGCCCCCAGGCCAGTATTAAATATTGATGTGATAATAGAGCATCTGCCTTCATAACTCTGTGGGTATGTATTTTTCAGCTATCTCAGCTTCCTATTGCCCTGGATGTAGGTAAATTATTGTTTTGGAGATCGCTTTAAAAAGACCCTGTGAAAACAGTAATCAATAGAAAACCAGGATTGAACACATTCATTATATAGAGAGGTTTGTTTCTCAGCTCTACGCCACGTTTGTGATTTTGTGATGGGTCGTTATTAACCTGTTGTAGGTATTATGTACCTAAGGATCACAAGTCAGGATGATCGATGTGTATGTGACCGTATATGTGACTTTCTGGCGTGTGGCCCCGAATCTGTCTGTGCACGTAACAACCATCTCCATGTTGACTTGGCACAGGGTTCAGCACACACTGTCATGGCCACTATCTGATCCTCATGTGACGCATGCTACAAATGAGAGAAACTCTCCCTGTGTCCAGAAATAGTGCCCAATGCATTATATTTATTACCAACACTTCAAGGAGAAGTACACACTCTCTCACACACAACACACACACACAGTACATAGTGCCAATAGGAGCACTGCACCTTCATTAAGACCCAGTGTCTCCCCCTTCCCCTTGTCTCTCTCCCCACCACAGCGAGCTCTATCTCCTGGTGTTGTCGGCCAATAATTGAAGCATACGCTTAAAAGACCTGGGGAAGATTCTGAAGGGGCCTCTTTAATGAAGTCTGATCTCATTAAAAGATACAGCTCCAATGTGAGGAGAGAGGAAAACAAGCAGAGACAAAGGAGGACTCCAGCGAGACATAAGGAGGAGCTTTTGTACATACAGTATATATACATCCAATAAGGATCATAATAATAATAATAATGATCATAATAGTCATAATAATGATAAGGATCATAATAATAATAATAATGATCAGAATAATAATAATAATAATGATCCTAATAATAATAATAATAATAATGATCATAATAATAATAATAATGGTCATAATAATAATAATAGCAAAATATATAATAATGAAAAGCCATGTTATACACTCCATATGGGAGGTCACGGTGGACTAAACAGTTCTACTCTTTGCCATGAGCAATGAGATAATAGAGCTTTGATATGTGCCACGGATCCCTCCGGAACTTTCATCACCCACACCTGTCCCCTATTCCCACTGATTAGTATTTGTATATATGTGCCCTTTGGTTTCCATTGGGCTGTCCATTATTGTTACAATGTCTGTTGGTCCGTGTGAGTACCTGTGCTGTGTGTTTTGGCTTTTGTGCCAATGTGGATTGGGCAGATGATTACGGGTCTCTTCCTGTGGGTTAATCATTGTGCGCGTGTGTATTTATCCAAGGTACTCCTCGCTATTTTGTTTGGGTTTCAACCCTGTGTTTTTGTTACGTGTTTGTTTGGTCTTCGTCCCCGTGCCATTACACGGCACGCCGTAATTTGGCCTTAATTTAAAAAACTATTACGCATTCCTGCGCCTGTCTCCCGATCCTTCATGCCAACGTGACAATATGTCTGTGAATTATGAACAGGGATCTCTGTAGGAAGTTCATGGAAGGAAGTGCACTTTGGAATATCAACATCCTTTCACTTGCTTAAATGGAGCCCGTAACCACTGACAACCATGCAAACATGTTACCAATACCATCCTGGTTATCAACCTCGCCAATTTAGAATGGACAAACAAACCTAGTCACTACATGTGCCTACTGGCAGTTGAGCACCAAATGGTGATAGAGTGGACAAGAGGTGGGAGACCCGGAGAGAGGTAAACAGAGGAGGAGAGGAGAGAAAGCGTGAAGGAGGGAATGGATTGGTGCTACGTAGAGAGACAGTGGTAGACGGATGTGCCATTTAATTCACCTGCCCCCCTAGGAGCTAGCTGCCTGTTGAATTGAGAGACAGACAGGACAGGCTCTTTAAAGGAGGAGCTGAGTGTGGACTGATGCTCTGTGACAGGATACAGGACAGGGGCTTCTAATGAGGGTGCCAAATGTATGTAAAATGACATTTTCCCATGTCTTATCCATGTAAATAACATTGGTGGTTTGTGTGCTTTCCTTTGTATGTACCAAGGTAATGGTGCTGTGCTGGGGGTGGGTGTTGTGCTGTGCTGTGTGTGGGTGCTGTGCGGTGCTGTGCTGTGCTGTGCTGTCTGTGCATGCATTTGTTTGTGCATGTGTGAAGGTCCATGTGTATGAGTGTGAGGGTGTATGATGTTGTACAGTATATGTATGGAGGTCCAAGGGCATCTTGGGAGAGAGAGAAAGAGACCTACACAGAAAGGACCCACGCCGAGAGGACCTACATCCAGACCACAGCACCACCAGCCACATCCACAACCCACCCCAACCAATCAACACCATCCCCCAAGTCAACCATGCCCACTACCCCTTTTAGGCAACCTCAGATCAGACCTGCGCCCCTCCTGCCCACCCCGTTCCTCCCACTCCGGCAAAGAGGGCCTCAACATGGAAGTCACACGTACGCCCAGGCCGTGAGCGGGTAAACAGGCTCAACCCCCACTCTTACACTAGCACAAGCCAATGGCATGTACCAGATGTTCAGCAGGCTCTGCTCACACTTACTGACCTGAGGCCAAACCACACGACCAACAACATTGGACACTTTATGGAATACAAAGCCTTCAATATCTCATCCTGGATCCAAGGCCTGAGGTCATCTGCCTTTGGCCAAAAAGAGAAGGAAGCTGGACTTCACCAAAGAAATCAGAAATACAGACATTGTCATCCTGAAAATGAATCTCTCCAGAAATAAGTCTCTCACTGTTGCCGCCTGTTATAGACCCCCCTCAGCTCCCAGCTGTGCCCTGGACACCATATGTGAATTGATTGCCCCCCATCTATCTTCAGAGTTCGTTCTGTTAGGTGACCTAAACTTGGATATGCTTAACACCCCAGCAGTCCTACAATCTAAGTTAGATGCCCTCAACCTCACACAAATTATCAAGGAAACCACCAGGTACAACCCTAAATCCGTAAACATGGGCACCCTCATAGATATTATCCTGACCAACTTGCCCTCCAAATACACCTCTGCTGTTTTCAATCAGGATCTCAGCGATCACTGCCTCATTGCCTGCATCTGCTATGGGTCTGTGGTCAAACGACCACCCCTCATCACTGTCAAACGCTCCCTAAAACACTTCTGCGAGCAGGCCTTTCTAATCGACCTGGCCAGGGTATCCTGGAAGGATATTGACCCCATCCCATCAGTCGAGGATGCCTGGTTGTTCTTTAAAAGTAATTTCCTCACCATCTTAAATAAGCATGCCCCTTTCAAAAAATGTAGAACTAAGAACAGATATAGCCCTTGGTTCACTCCAGACCTGACTGCCCTTGACCAGCACAAAAAGATCCTGTGGCGGACTGCAATAGCATCGAATAGTCCCCGCGATATGCAACTGTTCAGGGAAGTCAAGAACCAATACACACAGTCAGTCAGGAAAGCAAAGGCTAGCTTTTTCAAACAGAAATTTGCATCCTGTAGCTCTAATTCTAAAAAGTTCTGGGACACTGTAAAACCCATGGAGAACAAGAGCACCTCTTCCCAGCTGCCCACTGCACTGGGGCTAGGCAACACGGTCACCACCGATAAATTCATGATAATCGAAAATTTCAATAAGCATTTCTCTATGGCTGGCCATGCTTTCCTCCTGGCTACCCCAACCCCGGCCAACAGCTCTGCACCCCCCCGCAGCTACTTGCCTGAGCCTCCATAGCTTCTCCTTCACCCAAATCCAGATCGCAGATGTTCTAAAAGAGCTGCAAAACCTGGACCCATACAAATCAGCTGGGCTAGACAATCTGGACCCTCTCTTTCTAAAATTATCCGCCACCATTGTTGCAAACCCTATTACCAGTCTGTTCAACCTCTCTTTCGCATCGTCCGAGATCCCTAAAGATTGGAAAGCTGCCGCGGTCATCCCCCTCTTCAAAGGGGGTGACACTCTAGACCCAAACTGTTATAGACCTATATCCATCCTGCCCTGCCTTTCTAAAGTCTTTGAAAGCCAAGTTAATAAACAGATCACTGACCATTTCAAATCGCACCGTACTTTCTCCGCTGTGCAATCCTGTTTCCGAGCTGGTCATGGGTGCACCTCAGCCACGCTCAAGGTCCTAAACGATATCATAACCGCCATCGATAAGAGACAGTACTGTGCAGCCGTCTTCATCGACCTGGCCAAGGCTTTCGACTCTGTCAATCACCTTATTCTTATCGACAGACTCAATGGCCTTGGTTTCTCAAATGACTGCCTCACCTGGTTCACCAACTACTTCGCAGACAGAGTTCAGTGAGACTGGCAGTCTTTATGGGGGTGCCACAGGGTTCAAACCTAGGGCCGACTCTTTTCTCCGTATATATCAACAATGCCGCTCTTGTTGCGGGTGATTCCCTGATCCACCTCCACACAGACGACACCATTCTGCATACATCTGGCCCTTCTTTGGACACTGTGTTAACTAACCTCCAAACGAGCTTCAATGCCATACAACACTCCTTCCGTGGCCTCCAACTGCTCTTAAACGCTAGCAAAACCAAATGCATGCTTGCCCGACTAGCATCACTACTCTTGACGGTTCTGACCTAGAATACGGGGACAACTACAAATACTTAGGTGTCTGGCTAGACTGGAAACTCTCCTTCCAGACTCATATCAAACATCTCCAATCCAAAATCAAATCTAGAATCGGCTTTCTATTCAGCATCAAAGCCTCCTTCACTCACGCCGCCAAACTTACCCCAGTAAAACTGACTATCCTTCCGATCCTCGACTTCGGTGATGTCGTCAACAAAATAGCTCCCAAAACTCTACTCAGCAAATTGGATGTAGTCAATCACAGTGCCATCCGTTTTGTTACCAAAGCGCCTTATACCACCCACCACTGCGACCTGTATGCTCTCGTTGGCTGGCCCTCGCTTCTTACTCGTCGCCAAACCCACTGGCTCCAGTTAATCTATAAGTCTATGCTAGGTAAAGCTCCGCCTTTCCTCTGCTCACTGGTCACGATAACAACACCCACCCGTAGCACGCGCTCCAACAGGTATATCTCACTGGTCATCCCCAAAGCCAACACCTCCTTTGGCCGCCTTTCCTTCCAGTTCTCTGCTGCCAGTGACTGGAACGAATTGCAAAAATCGCTGAAGCTGGAGACTTACATTTCCCTCACAACGTTAAACATCAGC
This sequence comes from Salvelinus fontinalis, assembly GCF_029448725.1. NCBI lineage: Eukaryota > Metazoa > Chordata > Actinopteri > Salmoniformes > Salmonidae > Salvelinus > Salvelinus fontinalis. The sequence continues at coordinate 6,431,988 of NC_074683.1, forward strand.
TATCTGAGCAGCTAACCGATCACTGCAGCTGTATCTACCTACCTCATCCCCATATTGTTTTTATTTACTTTGCTGCTCTTTTGCACACCAGTATCACTACTTACACACCATCATCTGCTCATCATCATCTTCTCATCTATCACTCAAGTGTTAATCTGCTAAATTGTAATTACTTAGCTACTATGGCCTATTTATTGCCTTACCTCCTCATGCCATTTGCACACACTGTAAATAGACTTTCTTTTTTTTCTATTGTGTTATTGACTGTACGCTTGTTTATTCCATGTGTAACTCTGTGTTGTTGTTTCTGTTGCACTGCTTTGCTTTATCTTGGCCAGGTCTCAGTGGTAAATGAGAGCTTGTTCTCAACTAGCTTACCTGGTTAAATAAAGGTGAATTTTTTATTTATTTTTTAAAACAAGAAACATGGTATAGAGGAGATAGACCCACTGGTTGCCTTCTAGGTTACAGAGAGCTGGTAGTCCCAGTCACCAAACTACCACATGTGAAACAGGAAATGGACTCAGGGGGTATTGCTAATTTGGTATTGAGCAGACCTAACTCACTACTAAATTAATTAAAACAGGAACATTTTACATTGGGCTTGAAATTCAAAAGGAATCTATCTTAACAGAAAAGATTTCCTCCTGTGTGCTACCTACAGTTGAAGTCGGAAGTTTACATACACCTTTGCCAAATACATTTAAACTCTGTTTTTCACAATTCCTGACATTCAACCCTAGTAAAAATTCCCCTGTTTTAGGTCAGTTAGGATCACCACTTTGTTTTAAGAATGTGAAATATCAGAATAATAGCAGACAGAATGAATTATTTCAGCTTTTATTTATTTCATCACATTCCCAGTGGGTCAGAAATGTACATACACTCAATTACTATTTGGTAGCATTGCCTTTAAATTGTTTAACTAGGGTCAAACTTTTCGGGTAGCCTTCCACAAGCTTCCCACAATAAGTTGGGTGAATTGTTGCCCATTCCTCCTGAGAGAGCTGTTGTAACTGAGTCAGGTTTGTAGGCTCGATCATGCTTTTGCAGTTCTGCCAACAAATTTTCTCGAGGATTGAGGTCAGGTCTTTGTGATGGCAACTCCAATATATTGACATTTTGAATACATTTTGCCACAACTTTGGAAGTATGCTTGGGGTCAATGTCTATTTGGAAGACCCATTTGCGACCAATCTTTAACTTCCTGACTGATGTCTTGAGATGTTGCTTCAATATATCCACATAATTTTCTTTCCTCGTGATGCCATCTATTTTGTGAAGTGCACCAGTCCCTCCTGCAGCAAAGCACCCCCACAACATGATACTGCCACCCCCGTGCTTCACGGTTGGGATGGTGTTCTTCGGCTTGCAAGTCTCCCCTTTTTCCTCCAAACATAACGATGGTCATTATGGCCAAACAGTTCTATTTTTGTTTCATCAGACCAGAGGACATTTCTGCAGAAAGTACGATCTTTGTCCCTTTGCTGTTGTTCTGGGATTGATTTGCACTTTTCGCACCAAAGTATGTTCATCTCTAGGAGACAGAACGCATCTCCTTCCTGAGCGGTATGATGGCTCCATGGTCCCATGGCGTTTATACTTGTATACTATTGTTTGTACAGATGAACGTCGTACCTTCAGGCATTTGGAAAATGCTCCCAAGGATGAACCAGACTTTTTTTCTGAGGTCTTGGCTGATTTCTTTTGATTTTCCCATGATGTCAAGCAAAAAGGCACTGAGTTTGAAGGTAGGCCTTGAAATACATCCACAGGTACACCTCCAATTGACTCAACTTATGTCAATTAGCCTATCAGAAGCTTCTAAAGCCATGACATCATTTTCTGGAATTTTTCAAGCTGTTTAAAGGCACAGTCAACTTAGTGTATGTAAACGTCTGACCAACTGGAATTGTGATACAGTGAATTCTAAGCGAAATAATCTGTCTGTAAAAAATTGTTGGAAAAATGACTTGTGTCACGCACAAAGTAGATGTCCTAACCAACTTGCCAAATCTACAGTTTGTTAACAAGAAATTTGTGGAGTGGTTGAAAAACGAGTTTCAATGACTCCAACCTAAGTGTATGTCCCGTGTGGCTCAGTTGGTAGAGCATGGCGCTTGCAACGCCAGGGTTGTGGGTTCGATTCCCACGGTGGACCAGTACAAAAAAAGTATGAATGTATGTACTTGTAAGTCGCTCTGGATAAGAGCGTCTGCTAAATGACTTAAATGTCAAATGTAAACTTCAGACTTCAACTGTAGATACCCCCACTAGAATCTCTATACTTTAATGAAGACAGCTTCTCAATCCTGGAGGGGGAAATCAATCATTTTCAGCCCCAGGGACATGTACTAGTTTGTGGCGACCTAATTTCCAGAACTGGACAAGAACCTGACACCCTCACCACACAGGGGAACAAACACCTTTCTGGAGGTGACAGCATTCCCTCCCCCATATGCCCCCCAAGGCACAACTACAACAACATAACCAAAAAAAAGGGTCACAACTCCTGCAGCTCTGTCGCACGTTGGGCCTGTACATAGTAAATGGTAGGCTTCGAGGGGACTCCTAACGTAGGTACACCTATAGCTCATCTCTTGGCAGTGGTACTGTAGACTAGATAATCACTGACCTCAACCCAGAGTTTCTCAGAGCGTTCACAGTCACACTGACACCCCTATCAGAGCACAGCAAAATCACAGTCTACTTGAACAGAGTAATACTCAAACATGAATAGTCAAGCAATACTCAAACATGGCATCAAAGCCAAAGGAACTGAATAATATTAAGAAATGCTATGGAAGGAATGTAGTGTGGAAACCTACCAAAAAACAATTTGTCAACAACAAATTATATCTCTTTTAGACAATTTCCTGGACAAAATGTTCCACTGTAATAGTGAAGATGTGAACTTGGCAGTAGAAAATCTAAACAGTATATTTGACCTCTCAGCTTCCCTATCAAATCTAAAATATTCAAACAGAAAACCAAAGAAAATGAACAACAATTACAAATGGTTTTCATGAAGAAGGCAAAAACCTCAGAAAGAAATTGACAAACCTATCCAACCAAAAACATAGAGACCCAGAAAACCTGAGTCTACGCCTTCACTATGGTGAATCACTAAAACAATACAGAAATACACTACGGGGAAAAAAGATACAGCAATTTAGAAATCAGCTCAATGTAATTGAAGAATCCATAGACTCTATCCACTCTGGGAAAACACTAAACAAACAACAACATGAAGAGTTATCTATCCAAATTGGAGATGGATAAACCACTTCTCCAATCTTTTTGGCTTTATAACAAATAACAAACAGCAAAAACATATACATGATCAAATACAAATCTTAGAATCAAATATTAAAGACTACCAGAACCCACTGGATTCTCCAATTACATTGAATGAACTACAGAAAGAAATACAAACCCTACAACCCAAAATGGCCTCTAGATGGTATCCTTAATGAAATAATAAAATATGCCAACAACAAATTCCAATTGGCTATACTTAAACTCTTTAACATCATCCTTAGCTCTGGCATCTTCCCCAATATTTGGAACCAAGGACTTATCACCCCAATCCACAAAAGTGGAGACAAATTTGACCCCAATAACCACCATGGGATATGAGTCAGCAGCAACCTTGGGAAAATCCTCTGCTTTATCATTAACAGCAGACTCGTACATTTCCTCAGTCAAACAATGTACTGAGCAAATGTCAAATTGGCTTTTTACCAAATTACCGTATGACAGACCACGTATTCACCCTGCACACCATAATTGACAAACAAACAAACCAAAACAAAGGTAAAGTCTTTTCATCCTTTGACTCAATTTGGCATGAGGGTCTGCTATAAAAAATGGATGTAAAGTAGTGTTGGGAGAAAAACATACAATGTTGTAAAATGCATGAACAAAAACAACAAGTGTGTTTGAGGTTAAAATTGGCAAAAAACACACACATTTCTTTCCACGGGGACGTAGGGTGACATATGGATGCATATGGACATATGGATGCAAGCTCCACCGTCTTCAACATATATATCAACGAATTGGCGAGGGCACTAGAACAGTCCGCAGCACCCGACCTCACCCTACTAGAATCTGAAGTTAAATATCTACTTTTTACTGATGATATGGTGCTTCTGTCCCCAACCAAGGGGGGCCTACAGCAGCACCTAGATATTCTGCACAAATTCAGCCAGACCTGGGCCCTGACAGTAAATCTCAGTAAAACATATTGGTGTTACAAAAAAGGTACAGTCGCCAGGACAACAAATACAAATTCCATCTTGACACTGTTGCATTAGAGCACACAAAAAACTATACATACCACGGCCTAAACATCAGCGCCACATGTAACTTCCACAAAGCTGTGAACGTGCTGAGAGACAAGGCAAGAAGGGCCTTCTATGCCATCAAAAGGAACATACAATTCAAAATACCAATTAGGATCTGGCAAAAAGTACTTGAATCAATTATGTAACCCATTGCCCTTTATGGTTGTGAGGTCTGGGGTCCACTCACCAACCAAGAATTCACAAAATGGGACAAACACCAAATGGAGACTGCATGCAGAATTCTGCAAAAACATCCTCCGTGTACAAAGTAAAACACCAAATAATGCATGCAGAGCAGAATTAGGCCGATACCCGCTAATTATCAAAATCCAGAAAGGAGACGTTAAATTCTACAACCACTTAAAAGGAAGCGATTCCCAAACCTTCCTTAACAAAGCCATCACCTACAGAGAGATGAACCTGGAGAATAGTCCCCTAAGCAATCTGGTCTTGGGGCTCTGTTCACAAACACAAACAATCCCCACAGAACCCCAGGACAGCAACACAATTAGACCCAACCAAATCATGAGAAAACAAAAAGAGAATTACTTGACACATTGGAAAGAACTAACAAAAAAACAGAGCAAACTAGAATGTTATTTGGCCCTAAACAGAGAGTACACAGTGGCAGAATACCTGACCACTGTGACTGACCCAAATTTAAGAAAACGTTTTGTACAGACTCAGTGAGAATAGCCTTGCTATTGAGAAAGGCCACCTAGGCAGACTTGGCTCTCAATAGAAGACAGGCTATGTGCACACTGCCCAAAAAAATTGGTGAAAACTGAGCTGCACTTCCTAACCTCCTGCCAAATGTATGACCATAGAGACACATATTTCCCTCAGTTTTCACAGATCCACAAAGAATTCAAAAACAAACCCAATTTTGATAAACTCCCGTATCTACTGGGTGAAATACTACAGTGTGCCATCACAGCAGCAAGATTTGTGACCTGTTGCCACAAGAAAAGGTCTACCAGTGAAGAATAAACACCTTTGTAAATACAACCCATATTTATGTTTATTTATTTTCCCTTTTTACTTTAACTATTTGCACATCGTTACAACACTGTATATAGACTTAATATGACATTTAAAATGTCTTTATTCTTTTGGAACTTCTGTGAGTGTGATGTTTACTGTCACACGCTGATCTGTTTCAGCTGTCGTTGTGATTGTCTCCACCCCCTCCAGGTGTCGCTTGTTTTCCCCAGTGTATTTATCCCTGTGTTTTCTGTCTCTCTGTGACAGTTAGTCTTGTATGTTCCAAGTCAACCAGCATGTTTCCTGTACTCCGGCCTTTGCATTCTCCTTTTTCTAGTCCTCCCAGTTTTGACCCTTGCCTGTTCTGGACTCTGTACCCGCCTGCCTGACCATTCTGCCTGCCTTGACCTCGAGCCTGTCTGGCACTCTGTACCTCCTGGACTCTGAACTGGTTTTGACCTTTTGCCTGTCCACAACCATTCTCTTGCCTACTCCTTTTTGGATTATTAAACAACAAGGCCTCGCCTTGTGTCATGATAGTTTACTGTTCATTTTTATTGTTTATTTCACTTTTGTTTATTATCTATTTCACTTGCTTTGGCAATGTTTACATATGTTTCCCATGAATTTAATGTAATTGAATTGAGAGAGAAAGAGAGAAATCATAAAAAATAGAATCATATTATTGTGATATTTTTCCACTTTCTTTCCCTCCAGTTCAAACGAAGCTTCTGAAGGCTGACCTTAGATATCTCTTTTTAAACTGTGGGAAAAGAAATCGGTCAGAAGAGAAGTCAGCCTTTTCCATTTCAGATCTGGTCTTGGAAGTAAGAGATAGTGTGGCTGGAATACTGAGTATTGCCAGAGGGGATTTGAACAGTTCAGTTTGTAGAGTGCTAATGTTACAGAGCTAACACAGCACATGAAGACACCATCAGGATTTTAAAAGACCATTACAAGTAAATACCCAATATAAGGCTACATGAAGCTAAATCTTGTTTTTGCTTCCCAAACACCTTCTTTTCAAGCAGTAGCCCATCAGTGAGTTAGTCATTTATGACTCAGAATGATATAAAATCTAAGAGAATCATAACTGAACCCCATCTCAATGATAGCTATCCAGGGAGAAATGTAGAACATCTTAACCCCTAGATAGCTATAGGCTGGTATCCACAGGGCCAAGTAAAGGTTTCCTGGTCTGGTGGCCATGTGTTTTGTATCCTTCCTCCACCATGTCCGTCACATCGTCTATCACCACCAGTGGCACCTCCCTCCCCTTGTCTCTCCGGCCACTCGCGCATTCCCTCCTGCCCTTGTCAACACACTGACACATGATCCTAATTGGCCTCGGAGGCAGGGGTGTCTGCTGGCCCTGGCAGGAGTGTTTAAACACCCTCCTATGAAACCAGAGAAAGTGAAAGGCCAATTCTCTCTGGGCAGGAATGGAAATGCCAAACACAAACAACAGCCTCATTTTGGCATATCAAATGGGACAGACCCCGTACCCTGAGACATCAAATAAGGTTTCATTCCGCCTGGTCAGACCAGACCCCATTCCTGACAGGTCAGAGGAGAAACCCATTCAAGTCCATTAAACACAACCCCCATTCCGGCCTGTCAACAGATTTGGCGAACGAGTCACAGTTTGTGTTCTCACATAAATACTCTCACTGGCAGGACCATGCACAAGCAGGTAGTAGTAATTTCCTTGTTTGTTTGGAGTTCCTCAGGGCTCTTTTGCTTGACCATACAGTATACATCCGACATTCTTCCCAACTCTGGTCCTCAAGCACCACCAACAGCACATATTTTGGTTGTGACCCTATACAAGTACACTTGATTTTACTTGTAATCAAGCCCTTGACATATAGAATCAGGTGTTTCGTCTGGGGCTACAACAAAAATCTGTGATGTTAGGGGTACTCAAGGATCGGAGTTGGGAAACACTGTTCTAAACCATTCAAAGGCCTGTAATATAATGTGTGTGGGATGGGGCATTGTTCTGAGTATAATAAAGTGAAAGTAGCAGTGCAGGAAGCTCAGCTGACCTTGTGCCGGCCTACACCAACGTGGGAGCAAATTGCCATAAATTACAGGTGGCAGCTGGTAATTTACGACTCACAGAAAAACAGGCTGAATCATGGACAACAAAACACAGAGGATCTGACAAATGTCTCTACACATTTAATGGCCGGTCAGTGTCTATAGTGCAGTTATAGTGCAGTTCAACCAGCAGAAACACCATTATTATCAGTGGAGGTGTATGTTTTGTGGTCCTGGTAAATAACACTGTAGTCCAACTATCATTAGAAAGGCTATCTATCCATTTACAGGATGTGTGTAAATGCTTCCATTCTGTGTCTTTTCCAAACCAGCCTTCTATTTTGATAAATTACACCCGTTGTCAAGAATAGGTAGTAATAGCTATGTAACCAGCTTTTGTTTTGTATGTTTGTGTTGGTGCAATTCTCTCTACTGTAAAAACAGTACATTTCTATCACACTTCTATCCCCCCTCTCCTGCTCTCTCTCTCTCCAACGTGATGGCCATGAGTGACAGTGCAGTACCTACTTCTAATGACACTCTCCAGCACGTTAGGTTCTCTTTCTTATAGTGCTGTGCAGTGTCCGCGGCGTCCATCATTCAGGCAGACTCACGACGACAAGGACGAATTAAACATTCAGCCTAATGGAGAGGAGGAGGAGGTCGATCACGTCACATAACCACGCATCGGGCCATAGCCCACCAGGAACTCACCGACTTCTCATATACGTACAGCAGGTCCCAGAGCTACTGAATCTCTGTCATTATGTACCCAACGAAATTAGCCACAAACTCCCAGACAATAAAACGAACATGGCAATGGCTATCTGACATTTCAGATGATTAGATAATTTCCCCAAATCTTTACGTTATACAATAGAACATGAGTTGTTACACAATAACGGTACCTATTCAAAAACATCTCCCAGGGATGAATAATGTATGAGCTCAATGGATGAATTATTCAATAATGTGTCCTGGTTTTAGGGGCTTTAAAGTCGAGATTCTTCCCATGTGAAAGGCTGCCGAAGCCAGAGTCACTTTCAGAGCATCTGGAATGTTCCGGCTACTCTAGGTGCAAAACACATACACGTGTCATAGGATTGATGGCTCATCTATACTTCATCCTTGGCGACATTCAAATGTATTTCCCTGGTGTTTTCCGCAAATTATTCTGAAACAGAAAGGACGACTGTTTGAGCTACGTTAAGAGAATGATGTTCTCTCTCTGTTCCTCTTTGGTACTCTCTGTAAATCTCTCTCTATGTTCCTCTTTCTTCCTCTCTCTCTCTCTCTCTCTCTCTCTCTCTCTCTCTCTCTCTCTCTGTTTCCATCTCCATCCTCTCGCTTTCTTCTCCCATTTGAATAGCAGTTGTAGGGTGGATTCAGGGGGGACTGGAGCTGGGACTGAGGCCTCAGAATTGGAGCATTGAAATGGGTCACTTTCTCCTCACTGGTCCACCTCATGAGTTATTCAGACGCGCTGCGCTCCGCAGTCTGACGAGCCAACAGACGACAGGCTCCGCTCTGAGCCAGTCTGGGATATACAAACACATAAAACACCCCCTCGCTGCTTGCAACCCTACTCCCTGCTACAAAAGGAAGGAAAATGTGGATTCAGGCTTGCTATATTTCAGGAAGGGTTTAGTACCCATGGTTACAAGGGCCAACTGTATTTTGGCAGGGAAATGTAAAAGCTTTTCAAGTAGACCTCTGTATCCAGTGTTAGGTGGGTCTGTATGTATATACTGTATGTGAGGGATCTGCTCTCCATCTTGCTCAGGGCTCATTCTCTCCTTGGTCCTGCGGCTGTCATCAGGAGTATTATGGAGTGTGGGAGACACCTTGTGTTTTGACACAGTTGTCAACCATGTTGTGAGGAGAATACTTCAGTCCAACCTTCCAGATGGTCACCTGTCACCAGCTCATTAAAATATTTGGTTTGTTTTGGACAACAGGGTGTATATTTGTTGATTGACCAACTGAAAGCGTTAGTAGCAACAAAAATATTTTGGGTATCTCACAGTTTTTGTACTGGTTTCACATGGCTTCACTGGGCTCTGTTTTTAGTCTTGCACTCCAGTGTATTTCACTCAGAGAGCTAAAACAAACCGTTACCAACCAAACAATTCCTTTGAAGTCTTTCAACAGGCTTCAACAGATGTATAATGACATCAGCATATTCACAGAACAGTCTACTAAGGCCCCAGTCCAGGTGCAGTGTGACCATATTTCAATATGCAATATGTGCCTTTAAGAAATAATATTTACTTCGAGACATTCCACCAACCCTGACAGGCTTCCGTTCCTGACTGTTCCATTTAAAGCTAGAATTCTTAATTGAAACAATAACAAAGCAGCACCCCACCTCTGTTTTGGTATAAAGCTAGGGATGCAAGGACCGTCCATGCCCTTGCCATATTACATTTTGCTGCAAATATCCTACAAACTCAGTTTAAATATGTAAATTAGATCATGTTTTTGGGGTTAAAATGTGTAAACACCTTTGAAATGTTGTATCTACGTAAACCAAATCACACGTACATTGAAATAAAATTGCTTCTCACAGAGAAAACTAAACCAAACATACTAAATCTACCAAAGTCTTAACAGATACAAATCCAATACAACTTGAAATCACCAGCATGCTAACGGAGAATAGAGCAAGACTAGGGATATTTCCCAAATAAAATGTTCATTTAATCTGTTTATGTAGCTACAACATTTACATGAGAGAAATGTGAGCACTATGGGAATGTTGACCTTAAAAAAATATAATCTAATTTTATTGGTCAAATACACAATGTTAGCAGATGTTAATGTGAGTGTAGCGAAATGCTTGTGCTTCTAGTTCCGACAGTGCAGTAATATTTAACAAGCAATCTAACAAATTCACAACGACTACCTTCTACATACAAATGTAAAGGGATGAATAAGAATATGCACATATAAATATATGGATGAGCGATGGCCGTGCGGCATAGGCAAGATGCAGTAGATGGTACAGAATACAGTATACGCTACCGTTAAAAAGTTTTAAAATGTCCAAGGACATTTCTAAGTGACCCCAAAATGTTTAACGGTAGTGTATGCATATGAGATGAGTAATGTAGGATTAAAGTGCCGTTATTTAAAGTGACTAGTGATACCATTATTAAGTCCATTTATTTAGGTGGCCAGAGATTTGAGATTTGAGTCTGTATGTTGGCAGCAGCCTCTCAACTACTGTCACACACTGATCAGTTTCATCTGTCCTCGTTATTGTCTCCAGTCCCTCCAGGTGTCGCTTGTTTTCCCCAGTGTATTTATCCGTGTGTTTCCTGTCTCTCTGTGCCAGTTCGTCTTGTATGTTTCCAATTCAACCAGCTTGTTTCCCCGTTCTCCTGCTTTTTGCATTCTCCTTTTTCTAGTGCTCCAAGTTTTGACCCTTACCTGTTTCTGGACTTTGTACCTGCATTCCTGACCTTTCTGCCTGCCTTGACCACGAGCCTGTCTGCTCCTCTGTACCTCCTGGACTCTGATCTGGTTTTGACCTTTTGCTTGTACACGACCATTCTCTTGCCTACCCCTTCGGATGAATAAACATTGTAAGACTCCAACCATCTGCCTCCTGTGTCTGCATTGGGTATTGCCTTGTGCCTTGATAACTACAGAATTTACAAGAGCCAAGTGACAATTGAGCAATAGCTTTCAACCGTAAAGTTTAAAAGATAATTAAAGCAGCAAAAACGAAATCAAACCCAGTTCAGAACTATTGCCTTTTTGAGTGAACTTCAGAGAAGGCGGCCCTGTGGAAGTCCTTTGTCCAAAGCTTGTTGAATGCATGCACTGAAACAATCAGAAAACACAAAAGAAAAGTGTAATTAGGATAGTGAAAACATTTTCTATTTTGGCATCTGAAAAGGTAGACACGGTGGGTAATGGGCAGGTTTGGTCTTGGAAAACAGGGTCAGCTGTTACAAAGTTGCCTTGATGTTGCTATGCTTCTCACTGAAACTGGCATTCTATATATTTTTCAGAAAGGAAACAAGGTTTCTGCCTTGTATAAATGCTACGTAAACAAATTATGTAGCTAGCATAAACTGGGACTTACTGTAGGCCTACTAAATCTGCCTTTAAATGTGTGGCCAACTGTTCCTAGAGAGCCACAGTATACAAAAAAAAAATCCAGCCAAGCCACAATACAATTGATTCAAACGAATCAACTATGCTATGCAATCTAGACTTGGGACTTTATCATTAAGAGATTAGCTGTCTCTTCTTCCTGGCCCGGGTGTATAAGGCTTGGGTGGAAGAAAAGCAACATAATATTGAGTTATGCCTAATATTGCAATTCATTTTATTTTCCCAAAATGGAATATGTAAACACATCTCAAAGCCATGCATGCAAGAAGCCTTGACTTGGTACACACATATTTGTATGTCCTCAGTTTGATTGAAGCCCTCAATCTGTATTTTTGCCTTGTAACTGATTGCCTCTAGAAAGAGAGAAGGAACAACACATGATCAAATGTGCTAGCTACTAGTTTTACGCGTTGAAATATCTCATTGTTACAAATAAATATTGTATGGGCTACATTTATGAGAATAATACATGCATTTGCTTAGCTTATCAAGCTTATCAACCTTGAAGACAATACACTCATTTATCATTCAAAACATGTTTTATGAGTGAGTGCACAACAAACACATGTTGATGCATCATCCCCATCATCCCCATAAGAGAACCCATTGAAGAAACCTTTTTGGTTTGAGGTAGAACCCCTTTTATTCCAGGTATTACCCTTTTGGGTTCCATATAAAACCCTTTCCTCAAATGATTTTACATGGAACCCAAAAGTTCTATCTAGAACCAAAATACTTCTACCTGGAATCAAAAAGGCATGGGAACAGCCGAAGAACCGCCTTGGAACTGAACAGCCGAAGAACCGTCTTGGAACTGAACAGTATGCAATCAGAGATCTAGTAACCTCCATATAGTAAACATAATTTTCCTCCCTAGCTTACTCCCAACATGGTACCTTCAGCACTGAATTTTGAGCAACTCTATACAAGGGAGCTAGGTACTCCATTTCAATCAGCTTACTAAAGGTAAGCTCCTCTGGTACCTGCCGTACATGTGATCTCCTCTGGCAGTTAATTAAGTGGGGGAAATGTTTAGCTATTGTGTGTGTGTTAGGCTGATATGACCCATGGTAAGATAGTTTTGTACAGGCTGTACCTGTTAGATTTGAATCGGTTTAGAAGGATCCTGGAGGATCTAACCAATGATTCTGGTAAGGCCTCTAAGAGATTCAAAATGGACACAAGGGAACAAAGCACTACACACCTACAGGATGTGTCCTCGTGAATTTTTTTTTTTCAAAAGTTCAGAAAGTGTTCCATGTGAATGAAATAACCATCACTCAACTCCCATTGTTTTTATTACAATGTCCTAGTGTTACACATGTTAAAGCCCACCTGGCTCATGCTATGCACCATCTATCCTCCAATCAAAGGTCAAACGTCATCATCACCATTTCCTGTTTCTCCAGAGGCATGATACACAGACGTACTACAGCATCCTGACAACTACAACGCTGCAGGTCAGATTGAATGTATGATTCTCGTCTCAACCACTAAGAAGAGGCAGAAAATGTTCTGCTGCATTAGAAAGCCAGTGGGATTCCAGGAGAACTTGATCATCAGGTTACAGCCTTGTCAAGATGCTCTGTTGTGGAGACTTATATGGCACCAAAGGGAGATTTGTACCTATAAAATATAAGGAGAAATGCATGGGAACGTATTTAGATTAAATGAGCCGTCTGATTTACTGTATTTCAAAGCTGGACCTACTGAACTTTTGAACTGTGACTCTATAGACCTTACCATACATTCACTCACTCACACACACCCCTACACATAGGCTAAAACACACACTCCCACACACACACGCTCACACACACACACATTCACGCTACACACACACACTCCATGACTGTTGTTACTGGACTCCTGTGTATGATATGCTGCATTTATATTACTGCACAATGTGTGCTATTACTGGACAATCTATTGCACAATCCCCCTGGACATGTTTTAAATATCTGTCCTAGTTCGGTGAGTGCCTTCTTGTTTCATACTGTGTATTATATTCTTGCTCAATGACTATTCTATTTTTTGTTTCATCAAGTTCTTATTTTCCTTTCTTTTTTTTATAACTCTTTGCTTACCTATTTACTTGTTTCTAAGTAAGCATTGCATTGCACTGTGTACTTCATGTACATCGTTAACATGGAGAATAAACAAACGTGAACTTGAATTGAAATCTGGGTGAGAGTTATTCAGAAACACAGTAGTTTTGCCCCTTGAGGCAGGGTTCAGAGGTCACATTTAGGTTTAGGTTAGTTCCTGGTTTAAGGATAGACAACCCTACACACATGGTAGGACTATAGCTTGAAAAACCACAGAGAATAGGGATAAAGTGTCAACACCAATATGACCACAGAAGCAAGTGGATAAGAGATGTGGACAGAATCGTATGTATCTTTCAAAATCACTATGAGGTTAAAGAATGGATGAGGGAAGAAGAAAGGGAAATTGAGAGAGAGGTAAACGGGTTCTCTCTGCAGGCGTTAGTGAAGGAGAATAAATCAGATCATGTTGTACATTATGTGTAAATAGATATTTTCATTCATGCCTTAATAGATGCATGATGGATGCCACAACAGGAACGGAGCCAACGCATACCAACGCATTGTTTTGGAGGGTAATGGCGTTATGTTATTTTAGTAAACGTGGTGCGCTTTCAGCTCCCGAGTGGCGCAGAGGTCTAAGGCATTGCATCTCAGTGCTAGAGGCGTCACGACAGACCCTGGCTCGATTCTGGGCTGTATCACAACTGGTCGTGATCGGGAGTCCCATAGGGCGCCACACAATTGGCCCAGTGTCGTCCGGGTTAGGGGATGGTAAATTCGTAAATAAGAATTTATTCTTAACTGACTTGTCTAGTTAAATAAAGGATAAATAAAGAAATGCTTCATCAACATTTTTGTCACAGCTCGTGTTTTGTGACATAAGAAATTTGCCTCCTCCACCACCCTAGGAAGGTTAAGTGATCTCTGATGATTATTTCTGTGTGGAGTCATTCCTGGCTGTGTGCAAGGGGAGTCTCAAGTGGCCACTCAGCCCAGCATGGACACCCTATTGTGGGATGTACAATGGGGTCTTAGAGAGAGAGAGAGAGAGAGAGAGAGAGAGCGAGAGAGAGAGGAGCAGCACAAGAGAAATATAAAGGGATATACATTTACATTTAAGTCATTTAGCAGACGCTCTTATCCAGAGCGACTTACAAATTGGTGCATTCACCTAATGACATCCAGTGGAACAGCCACTTTACAATAGTGCATCTACATCTTTTAAGGGGGGGGGGGGGGGGCAGAAGGATTGCTTTATCCTATCCTAGGTATTCCTTGAAGAGGTGGGGTTTCAGGTGTCTCCGGAAGGTGGTGATTGACTCCGCTGTCCTGGCGTCGTGAGGGAGTTTGTTCCACCATTGGGGTGCCAGAGCAGCGAACAGTTTTGATTGGGCTGAGCGGGAACTGTACTTCCTCAGTGGTAGGGAGGCGAGCAGGCCAGAGGTGGATGAACGCAGTGCCCTTGTTTGGGTGTAGGGCCTGATCAGAGCCTGAAGGTACTGAGGTGCCGTTCCCCTCACAGCTCCGTAGGCAAGCACCATGGTCTTGTAGCGGATGCGAGCTTCAACTGGAAGCCAGTGGAGAGAGCGGAGGAGCGGGGTGACGTGAGAGAACTTGGGAAGGTTGAACACCAGACGGGCTGCGGCGTTCTGGATGAGTTGTAGGGGTTTGATGGCACAGGCAGGGAGCCCAGCCAACAGCGAGTTGCAGTAATCCAGACGGGAGATGACAAGTGCCTGGATTAGGACCTGCGCCGCTTCCTGTGTGAGGCAGGGTCGTACTCTGCGGATGTTGTAGAGCATGAACCTACAGGAACGGGCCACCGCCTTGATGTTAGTTGAGAACGACAGGGTGTTGTCCAGGATCACGCCAAGGTTCTTAGCGCTCTGGGAGGAGGACACAATGGAGTTGTCAACCGTGATGGCGAGATCATGGAACGGGCAGTCCTTCCCCGGGAGGAAGAGCAGCTCCGTCTTGCCGAGGTTCAGCTTGAGGTGGTGATCCGTCATCCACACTGATATGTCTGCCAGACATGCAGAGATGCGATTCGCCACCTGGTCATCAGAAGGGGGAAAGGAGAAGATTAGTTGTGTGTCGTCTGCATAGCAATGATAGGAGAGACCATGTGAGGTTATGACAGAGCCAAGTGACTTGGTGTATAGCGAGAATAGGAGAGGGCCTAGAACAGAGCCCTGGGGGACACCAGTGGTGAGAGCGCGTGGTGAGGAGACAGATTCTCGCCACGCCACCTGGTAGGAGCGACCTGTCAGGTAGGACGCAATCCAAGCGTGGGCCGCGCCGGAGATGCCCAACTCGGAGAGGGTGGAGAGGAGGATCTGATGGTTCACAGTATCGAAGGCAGCCGATAGGTCTAGAAGGATGAGAGCAGAGGAAAGAGAGTTAGCTTTAGCAGTGCGGAGCGCCTCCGTGATACAGAGAAGAGCAGTCTCAGTTGAGTGACTAGTCTTGAAACCTGACTGATTTGGATCAAGAAGGTCATTCTGAGAGAGATAGCAGGAGAGCTGGCCAAGGACGGCACGTTCAAGAGTTTTGGAGAGAAAAGAAAGAAGGGATACTGGTCTGTAGTTGTTGACATCGGAGGGATCGAGTGTAGGTTTTTTCAGAAGGGGTGCAACTCTCGCTCTCTTGAAGACGGAAGGGACGTAGCCAGCGGTCAGGGATGAGTTGATGAGCGAGGTGAGGTAAGGGAGAAGGTCTCCGGAAATGGTCTGGAGAAGAGAGGAGGGGATAGGGTCAAGCGGGCAGGTTGTTGGGCGGCCGGCCGTCACAAGACGCGAGATTTCATCTGGAGAGAGGGGAGAGAAAGAGGTCAAAGCACAGGGTAGGGCAGTGTGAGCAGAACCAGCGGTGTCGTTTGACTTAGCAAACGAGGATCGGATGTCGTCGACCTTCTTTTCAAAATGGTTGACGAAGTCGTCTGCAGAGAGGGAGGAGGGGGGGGGGAGGGGGAGGAGGATTCAGGAGGGAGGAGAAGGTGGCAAAGAGCTTCCTAGGGTTAGAGGCAGATGCTTGGAATTTAGAGTGGTAGAAAGTGGCTTTAGCAGCAGAGACAGAAGAGGAAAATGTAGAGAGGAGGGAGTGAAAGGATGCCAGGTCCGCAGGGAGGCGAGTTTTCCTCCATTTCCGCTCGGCTGCCCGGAGCCCTGTTCTGTGAGCTCGCAATGAGTCGTCGAGCCACGGAGCGGGAGGGGAGGACCGAGCCGGCCTGGAGGATAGGGGACATAGAGAGTCAAAGGATGCAGAAAGGGAGGAGAGGAGGGTTGAGGAGGCAGAATCAGGAGATAGGTTGGAGAAGGTTTGGGCAGAGGGAAGAGATGATAGGATGGAAGAGGAGAGAGTAGCGGGGGAGAGAGAGCGAAGGTTGGGACGGCGCGATACCATCCGAGTAGGGGCAGTGTGGGAAGTGTTGGACGAGAGCGAGAGGGAAAAGGATACAAGGTAGTGGTCGGAGACTTGGAGGGGAGTTGCAATGAGGTTAGTGGAAGAACAGCATCTAGTAAAGATGAGGTCAAGCGTATTGCCTGCCTTGTGAGTAGGGGGGGAAGGTGAGAGGGTGAGGTCAAAAGAGGAGAGGAGTGGAAAGAAGGAGGCAGAGAGGAATGAGTCAAAGGTAGACATGGGGAGGTTAAAGTCACCCAGAACTGTGAGAGGTGAGCCGTCCTCAGGAAAGGAGCTTATCAAGGCATCAAGCTCATTGATGAACTCTCCAAGGGAACCTGGAGGGCGATAAATGATAAGGATGTTAAGCTTGAAAGGGCTGGTAACTGTGACAGCATGGAATTCAAAGGAGGCGATAGACAGATGGGTAAGGGGAGAAAGAGAGAATGACCACTTGGGAGAGATGAGGATCCCGGTGCCACCACCCCGCTGACCAGAAGCTCTCGGGGTGTGCGAGAACACGTGGGCAGACGAAGAGAGAGCAGTAGGAGTAGCAGTGTTATCTGTGGTGAGCCATGTTTCCGTCAGTGCCAAGAAGTCGAGGGACTGGAGGGAGGCATAGGCTGAGATGAGCTCTGCCTTGTTGGCCGCGGATCGGCAGTTCCAGAGGCTACCGGAGACCTGGAACTCCACGTGGGTCGTGCGGGCTGGGACCACCAGGTTAGGGTGGGCGCGGCCACGCGGTGTGAGGCGTTTGTATGGTCTGTGCAGAGAGGAGAGAACAGGGATAGACAGACACATATTTGACAGGCTACAGAAGAGGCTACGCTAAAGCAAAGGAGATTAGAATGACAAGTGGGCTACACGTCTCGAATGTTCAGAAAGTTAAGCTTACGTAGCAAAAAATCAATAAAATTACAAATCTTATTGACTAAAATGATATAGTACTGCTGGCTGGTGAAGTAGCCTGGCTAGCAGTAGCTGCGTTGTTGAAAGTGAAGCTGGCTAGGTGACCTCGACAGTTTCTCTAAATTTCTCTAAACTACACAATTATCATGGATACAAGGACAGCAAAGACAACTAGCTAACACTACGCTAATCAAGTCGTTCCGTTGTAATGTAAGTTTCTACAGTGCTGCTATTCGGTAGAAGTTGGCTAGCTAGCAGTGTTAGCTAGCAGTGTTGGCTAGGTAGGAGGACAGCAGCGCGGCAGGCGAAACTAGCTGGCTAGCTAACCGATAATTACTCAAAGTTACACAATTATCTTAGATACAAAGCTAGCAAAGAAAACTATGTAGCTAGCTAACACTACACAAAACAAGTCGTTCCGTTGTATTGTAATCGTTTCTACAATGCTCTTCGGTGGCAAGCTGGCTAGCTAGCAGTGATGGCTACGTTGCGTTAATTTCGAACGAAAATAGCTCGCTAGCGAACCTCAATAACGACGCAATTATGTTTGATAAAAGACGGCTATGTAGCTAGCTAAGATCAAACAAATCAAACCGTTGTACTGTAATGAAAATGAAAATCAGACCGTTGTACTATAATGAAATGTAATGAAAAGTTATACTACTATTCGGTAGACGGTGGACGTTAGCTAGCTGCTGGGCAGATAGCAGTGGACAACGAGACGACGAAATACGATAATTACGCAGTTATCTTTGATACACAGACGGCTATGTAGCTAGTTAAGAAGAAATTGCTAAGGTTGGACAAATTAAATCGTTGTACTATAATGAAATGTAATGAAAAGTTATAAAAGTTATACTACCTGCAGAGCGAATGCAGAGCGAATGCAAATGCGACCGCTCGCCCCAAACCGGATGTCGCAACAATAGGGCAGTGGGAGTGGATATAAAATTGGGGAGAGAGGGAGTGGATATAAAATGGGAGAGAGAGAGAGAGGGAGTGGATATAAAATGGGGGAGAGAGAGAGAGGGAGTGGATATAAAATGGGGGAGAGAGAGGGAGAGGAGGATCATTATCATTCTACTTACAGAGAAGACAATGAAAGAAAAAGGG
Source organism: Salvelinus fontinalis (assembly GCF_029448725.1). Lineage (NCBI taxonomy): Eukaryota > Metazoa > Chordata > Actinopteri > Salmoniformes > Salmonidae > Salvelinus > Salvelinus fontinalis. The sequence continues at coordinate 6,450,961 of NC_074683.1, forward strand.
TTGGGGCCATAGGCTTCTCTCATCCCTCTCTTTCCCACTCACTCCCACACACTGACCGACCGACTGGGCCTAGGGATGTGTGTGGGGAAAGGGATTAGTATACACCTGTTATTCACAACATTCCCTTTGGTGGAAGGGTCTTCTGTTTTGTGGGCGTGAGACACAGACAATATTCCGCTTCCATGCAGGTGTTGAAATTTTCCTGAGAGGAAAAACAGAAACATTCTGCTGGTTCCATTTCTAAAAGGAGGCAAAAATACCCTCTTAGCCTGACGGTGGGTGTCTCTGCATTTTCCTTTTCTCTGGCTGTTGGTTTCTCTCCAGCGGTGTGCTGGCAGCAGTCATGGCAGCAACCATTACTATGAGAAATGACAGCCAAGGCTGGGCCAACCTTCAGGCCTCTCACAGAGAATAGAACCTGAACAATCACACACACAATGCCCCATACGTGCACACACACACCCCACACACCACGCACGTGCACTCACACACAGACACACATGTTAGGGCCATTTCAGACTGGCCCACACTACATGGCAGTCAGTGGCAGGTGAATATAGCTCCGAACAGGGAAGAGAAAGCTTGACCTTTATTCCCAGTGCGTCTCTTCAGCCTCTCTATATATTTGACTGGGAGGACAGCCTCACAGACAAAAGGTGAAAGCACTTAGGATAACAGCGACGGCAGACTTCAACCATTTCAGAATTATAATAAATTATTTCCACTAAAAAGCCAAGAGCTGAATCGGCTTTGACTAAATCCATCTGTGCTTTGACTGTGACCACAACACATTATGAAAATATATAAATGTGTTATGCCTCATTACAAATGGATGCTTCTTTGAAAAAACTAAACCTAAACAGACGTCAATTCTGAAAACCGAGCAAAACATGTTTTTACTGATGAGTCACATCTACGTTGTACTGAAATGCTCATTACTAAAATCAGTGAGCTGATGCTACTCCATGGAATATGCGTGCTTGAATGTTACAGCTGAACAGAAATGATGTTATTCTATGAAAACTTTAATGTACTGTATGTTCGTTCCAAATGAGTTGACTTGATGTTATTCCATGAAACAGTTGGTGTGTAACATGCACAGCAATGTGGGCTAAAGCAGAACTGAGCTGATGTCATTGGTGCTTGTAAAGTACTACTGGTGTCACTTGTCTTTGTACAGTAGTGATGTCAGTGGTGTTTGTACAGTACTGATGGCGGGCGTGTTTGTAGAGCACTACTGATGTCATTGTCATTGGTGTTTGTACAGTACTAATGATGTCATTGGTGTTTGTACAGTACTAATGATGTCATTGGTGTTTCTACAGTACTGATGTCAGTGGTGTTCGCAGAGTACTACTCATGTCATTGGTGTTTGTACAGTACTGATGTCATTGGTGTTTGTACAGTACTAATGATGGCATTGGTGTTTGTACAGTACTAATGATGTCATTGGTGTTTGTACAGTATTAATGATGTTATTGGTGTTTGTACAGTACTAATGATGTTATTGGTGTTTGTACAGTACTAATGATGTCATTGGTGTTTGTACAGTACTAATGATGTCATTGGTGTTTGTACAGTATTATCGATGTCATTGGTGTTTGTACAGTATTAATGATGTTATTGGTGTGTGTACAGTATTAATGATGTTATTGGTGTTTGTACAGTACTAATGATGTCATTGGTGTTTGTACAGTACTAATTATGTCATTGGTGCTTGTAAAGTACTACTGATGTCATTGGTGTTTGTACAGTACTGATGTCATTGGTGTTTGTACAGTACTAATGATGTCATTGGTGTTTGTACAGTACTAATGATGTCATTGTTGTTTGTACAGTACTAATGATGTCATTGGTGTTTGTACAGTACTGATGATGTCATTGGTGTTTGTACAGTACTACTGATGTCATTGGTGTTTGTACAGTACTGATGTCATTGGTGTTTGTACAGTACTAATGATGTCATTGGTGTTTGTACAGTACTGATGTCCTTGGTGTTTGTACAGTACTAATTATGTCATTGTTGTTTGTACAGTACTAATGATGTCATTGGTGTTTGTACAGTATTAAATGGAAAGGGGAAAGGGGGATGCCTAGTCAGTTGTACATCTGAATGCCATCAACTGAAATGTGTCTTCCGCATTTAACCCATCCAATCTGAATCAGAGAGATGCGGGGGGCTGCCTTAATTGACATCAACATCTTCCAGATGTCATTGGTGCTTGTACAGTACTACTGTACAGTTCTACCATGCAGCTATTCTGGCAGTGGGGTGACATGGCGTCCAGTCCAGCACATTGGCTCTCAGACCACATCCAGGACCACTCAGCCTCATATTATTAATGTCTCCCAACCCGGATGGAGCCAGAGAAGGTGTGAGGTGTGGCCTGATCGACATCCCCCAAGGGATGGGGGTTCAGAGGGAGGGAAGTGTCAGCTGTGCCCAGCCTCCCCGGAGGCCCTCTCAGGGCCACAGGTGTATGGAGAGGCAGGGGGCTCGTAGTTCAACCCCACAGATGGTGCTCAGCTCGGGGACCCGGGGCGGCCAGGGAGATATGGCAGTGGAGGGATAGTTTGATGCTGTCAGGGTTGGGGCCATGGGCTTCTCTCTTTCCTACTCACTCCCACACACCGACCGACCGGCCGGCCAAGGGATGATTAACGGGCAAAAGCCAGCTCCCCATCCATCTTCTTCCCTCTCTCCCTGCTCTCTCTCGCTCTCCCCTAAGTCGTGTCTCCCCTGTTGCTGACCTCTTTTGTCCTTGATCCTTTCAGAGGTTACTTCCTCTGTCTTTTGTCGTCATAACTCAGTCTACATAGGAGGTAGCAGTGATCTTGCGTGAGAGTGGAAGGGAATTGGCATTGGCTGAGTTTAAGCAGAGGCCCTTTGAGTAGTGGCGGGCTTCTAAGTAGAGGAAAAATAGATTCCAACTGACATTTCAATGGTGCTACATTTCAAGTACTCTCAAATTGTTGTAGTCCTCATGATAATGATTCATTCATCATTTAAATAACATCACCGACACACTCACCCACTCTTGCACACACACATACTCTTGCACACACACACACACACACACACACACACACACACACACACACACACACACACACACACACACACACACACACACACACACACACACACACACACACACACACAATGATATTAAACTGCCCCTGTTCTTCTAACCTTGGGCGTAGAAGGGTTCTGAACAATACTTCATGAGAGAGAGAGAGAGTAAATGCATTATTGCCCAGGCTTATTGGACTGAATTTCCAACGTCTTTAGGATCCATTTATACATCAGACATAATGTAATTTTCTAATATCCTTAACGGTAAGCTAAAAGGAAAGAAGACAGTGGGGAGTTAATTAAATCTGGAACATTTCAAGATTTTAATCATTGACTTGAGAGAAAACAGGGATTTTCTGTCCTTGTCCTTCTAAATAGAATAAGAAAAATGCATGTATTTAATTTCCTGGAAAGGTCTTCACATGATAGTTCAAAGAAAAGCTGGAGCATTTTATATTAAAGCACAGCTCTCTACCTCTTGACTAGGGGTTTTCACATTAATTGCATTACTCAAATCCCAATCACACTCTCATCAGGCTTCATCAGCAGGAAATTGACCACATAGGCATTCAAATATAGATTTAGAAACAGGGAGAAAAAGTCCCAGAATTCTCTCCTGTTGAGCGTATAGAATAGTCGTCATTTTTAGACCATTTTAATTCAGTTGCCTCCCTGGATATATTCGCGATGCCCATGTTTTACAGTGACTTTCTTTGTTTACCTGTCTTCAACCAAATGCTTTCCAAAACTAGCAATGACTGACAGAAAATATACTCTATCTAACAGTACAGTCATACATTTACCCAGCATGTTTGGCCTTGCCCATCTGTAAATAACCTGTGAACAACATGGCTGCATCACTGTTGCCATAGCAACAGGCTCGTAAACAGTTTTGCAGGCAGGGAATGAGGTGACCGTTGGATCACGCTTCCTGTACTGGCCTAGGGAGAGCAAAGCGACCATTATAGTGTGTCTTTGAGCTTCATCAAAGACCATTAATTCAGCTGTTTCATCAGCAATCCTCACACAGGGGAAAAAAGGCAGCTTTGACTATTATTATTATTATTTATTTATTTTTATTCATCCAGAAAATGTATTTAAAAAAGAAAGGGTAAGAGAAGAAGAAGAGTTTTAATTTACCAAACATATCCTTTAAAACACTGAGTCTATCCTTTTAAAACAGCATTAGTGTCTTTCATCTCCTCAGCACAGCACCATTATAAAGGCTTTAGAATATTTTGCTCTGTTTTGCAATTCATTAGTAGAGAGGAACGGGACACATTGGGGCTGGGAAACTTAGAAAAACTCCTTATAGTCCATTTATTTAGCCGTGATGTCAGCACCACCGGTCCCCTCCACAATCAAAGCTTTTAACACCTCTTCATTACTCCCTTCCTGCTGCCTGTAGGGGCATAGGACAACATTCTTAAGCCTGGAAGACTCTCTTATAGTGCAGCCTCCAATTTACCTCAGTCTGTCTTCATAACAGTACCTAATACATAAGGACTTCACCAATGGGGAATACGTAACCAAACACAAACAAATATCTGGTTAAATGGACACCTGCCAGTTCATTGTAGGACCCTCCATTAGTCTAGTGTTTTGAGGAGATTCCTTCCAAACACATTTAACGAACCACGTCCCCTGTGTTTCTTTCCTGTTTGTCATGGTCCTTCACGCCAGATGTTTACCATCATCTATCCATTTACCTACCTACCTTTAGTTCAGCCTAGAATTCTCAACTACTGAAAGGTTTAGACCATGCCAAATCAAGAATAACATTCTTCCTACATGGCCTTCACCATCGTGGCATCAAATTGTCCACATACATTTTCTCAAAACAGAATAAACGCATCTGCATCCACCCAAATGTGGATTTGGGGACACTAGGATCTCTCTCTCTATCTCTCTCTTTTTCTTACTCTCTCTCTCTCCCCCTATCCCCCTCTTTCTTGTCTCTCTCACTTTAATTACATCTTCCTTACTACAGTATATTATTGTCTCTCTATCTCGCTCTCTCTCTGCTCTTTCACTCTCTGTCTCTGTCTTTCTCTTTCTTCTCTCTCAACGTTGTTATCTGCCACAGTGTTAATGTTCTCCTCATTCATCAGACAACGCAATATTCACATCCCTCACCACCTACAGGTATTCATTAACATCAGAGAGGAGAACGCTAAATAAAATAGTCAGCGGTGAATTTGGAATAATTCCTCTCCCTTCATTTCACCTTGTATATGTACCACAGTGAAGCCCTGCTACTGCAACCATCCAGATACATGTCACCCTGTTGGCTGTGAAACAACATCCTTTTTATTTATTTTGTCTCCCCAATTGGTAGTTACAGTCTTGTCTCATCGCTGCAACTCCCGTACGGACTCGGGAGAGGCGAAGGTCGAGAGCCATGCGTCCTCCGAAACACAACCAAGCCGCACTGCTTCTTGACACAATGCACATCCAACCCAGAAGCCAGCCGCACCAATGAGCCCGACCCGACACAGGAGTCACTAGTGCGCGATGAGACAAGGATATCCCTGCTGGCCAAACCCTCCCTAACACGGACGACGCTGGGCCAATTGTGCACCGCCCATGGAGTGGGGAGTTAATTTGCCCCATGGGCCGGCTGCAACAGAGCCTGGGCTCGAACCCAGATCTTAGACCACTGCGCCACCCGGGAGTCCCGAAACAACGTCCTTAGTGATTTCCTAAAAGCCCTGCAAAGGTTTTCAATCATTAAAAAAACCAAATGATGCAATGGAACCTGGGTAGGGACTCCCACAAGTGAAGAACGATGGTTTGGCTAGTCACCTTGCTCCCTAGGTAAGAAAGGTAATTTCACTAAGGTGATTACTCCCGTGTTTGGCAGATAAGCCTGCATGTTGTTTCATGCAGGCATTATCAACAGACACCGCGCCCGGGGATTTCAATCTGCTCACTACATCAATTACGGCTTCATATCTCTGGATCTGCATCCACCCAAATGAGGAGGTGGGATGAATTCAAAATTACAGTACCCTGCCCTGAACCTTAGTCACTGTCACTAACCGGCTACCACCCGGTTACTCAACCCTACACCTTCAAATCTACTCTATGTACATAGGAATGGAACACAGGTCAATTTAATAATGTTTACATGTTGTTTACCCACTTCATATGTACAGTATATAATATATTCTAGTCAAGGCCTATCCTATTTAACTACTGCTGTATATGTACAATTATATCCTATGTATTCTACAGATATACTACATATTCTACACTCCATCATGTCTATACATCCCATCACATATGCTCAGGACTCAAACATTGCTCGTTCGAATATTTCTTTATTTCTTTTACTTTTTAGATTTGTGTGTATTGTTGTGTATTGTTAGATATTACTGCACTGTTGGAACTAGGAACACCAGCATTTGGCTACACATGCAATAACATCTGGTAAATATGTTTATGCAACCAATCAAATTTGACTTGATTTGATTTCTCATCTCTCTCTCTTTAATCCTATCTCTTACTATATCACTCTTTCTCTCTCCTTCTCCCTCTCTCTCTCGCTCTTTTTCTGTGAGTCAACGTTGTTGTCTGTCACAGTGCGAACATTCTCCTCATTCACCAGACAACGTGGTCATGTTCACGTCCTCCACCGCCTACTGGTGTTCATTAGCATCAGAGAGGGGAGAGCTAGACAAAATAACAATAAGTGGTCTATCACATCATCTAGCCAACCCTGGAGAGAGCGACAGACAGTCACCATCAAGTTCAACTTAATGTTCTCAGGCACAGATAAGAACCCATTAGTTCCTACCCTTGGGACATTATCAGAAGTGCATTGTCTGTCTGTTTATCAAGCATACAGCATGGAAAAGCAAGACGCGCTTCACACTTGTCCCTGTCACACAGACATCCTTTTAGCCCCAAGTAAACATCTCCCTGTATTGCAAGATACAATACTTGTCAACAATGTAGTGTTTCCACCATATGTTGTTGCCTGAGTTGTTCATATTTCACACCGCCTGCAGCTGTTCAACACCCTCATTAAGATAAGTTTCAAGTTTTATTAGTTGTAAATTTTTCCATTGTGTTTTATGTCATAAACGACATTAAACCCAATGGAAAAATTATTTGGAGTACCTTAAATGATATCATGTGCAGAAAACACATCTCAGTAAATAAGAATTTGTTCTTAACTGACAAGTTAAATTAAGGTTAAATAAAAAATACATCTCCATCGTTCATTGAAGTTTTCGTGTCATTTATAGCAAAACCTTTCGATATTGCCAATCATTTCAATGACTATTTCACTAGTAAAGTGGGAAAACTCAGTAGTGAAATGACAACATTGAACAGTGATTGCTGCTTTAAATTTGGTAAAGTTAGTGTGGGAGAGGTGGAAAAACTATTGTTATCCATCAATAATGAGAAGCCACCAGGTATAGACAACCCTAACGGGAATTATTGAGAATATTATTGAGAATGGTAGCAGGCTATCATGCCACCCCTATTTGCTATACTGTATCTTTAACCAAAGCCTAAAGGAGTGTGTGTCCACAGGCGTTGAAGGAAGCTAAAGTAATTCCACTGCCTAAAAATAGCAAAGTATCCTTTGCTGGGTCTAACAGCCGCCCAATCAGTTTGCTGCCTGTTCTTAGTAAGCTGATGGGGAGAATTGTGTTTGACCAAATACAATGTTATTTTTCTGAGAACAAGATAATGACTGACTTTCAGCATGCATATAGAGAAATGCACTCAACTTGTAATGTACGGACTCAGATGACCGATGATTGGTTAAAAGAAATGGATAATAAGATGATAGTTGGAGCTGAACTGTTAGATTTCAGTGCAGCCTTTGTTGTTATTGATCATACATTGTTATTAAAAAAACTCACTTGCTATGGCTTTACATCACCTGCCATCACGTGGTTGGAGAGTTATTTATCCAATAGAACCCAAAAAGTGTTCTTCAATGGAATCTTCGCTAACATCAGATACTGTATGTACAGTGCGGTGTCACTCAGGGCAGTTGCCTTGGGATGTTACTCTTTATTTTTTACCAATTATTTTCCACTGGTCTTACACAAAGCTAGAATTACTATGTATGCAGATTATTCCACACTCTACATGTCAGCACTCCAAGCCAGTGAGCTCACTGAAATTCTAAATAAGGAGTTAGTCTGTATCAGAATGGGTGATTAATAATAAACTGGTCTTAAGTACATCTTAAACTAAAAGCGTTTTATTTGGTTCAAAACCTTCTCTAAGACCTAAACCTCAACTGGAGTTGTACATGAAGGGTGTGACCATTGAGCAAGTTGAGGAAGCTTAACTCCTAGGTATAACATTGGATGATCAATTATCATGGTCAAGTCATTTTGACAGAGTTTTTGGTTGGGGAGGGGTATTTCTATTATAGATATATGTTCTGTGTTTTTGACACAAATATCAACTGTACTAGTTGTTCAGGCTTGGTCTTGTCCCATCTTGATTGCATTATGGTAATATGGTCAAGTGCAGCAAAGAAATACCTAGCAAAGCTGCATCTTGCTCAAAACAGAGCAGCACACCTTGCCCTTCACCGCACATAAATAACTAAAAGCAACAACATGCATGCCAGCCTTTCCTGGTTGAGGGTTGATGAGAGATGAACTACTTATCTTCTAGTTTTATCATTAAATAACATTCAGCTCAGACACCCATACATACTGTACCCCACAAGACATGCCTCCAAGGGTCACCAAGTCCAAAACGAATTCACGGCAACGCACAGTTTAATACAGAGCTCCCTTTACTCAAGTTAACAGGAAAATGACCTTTAAACAACCGGATTAAACAACAACATAGAACGGCGGGGACTGTGAGGGGACACACACACACGCGCACACAAAGACTCTAACACACATAGTTTTTGTTGTTGTATTGTTTGTAAAAAAAAAAATGGTTGTATTGTTTGTATATCGTTGTATATTATATTTGTGTGACTGTCCTTGTCAGGTTTGGTGATTTTTGTTGACCCCTGGAAGAGTAGCTGCTGCTTCTGCAAAAGCTAATGGTGATCCAAATAAACAAGCAAACAATATGTGATTAGGTAACACCCTGTTTGGAGCTGGGACAGAGAAGCGGGGTGATGAGTGAGTGAGAGAGATGTGAGAGGAGACCAGAGGGGAGTGAGAGAGGTGACAGAGCCCCAGCAGACGGCTGTTCCTCTGGGATATTTCCTCTAGGAGACAGACCCTTGGATCTCAGGAGACCTACCGGGAGACCCCCGGAGCCCTGTGCTGACGGATGCACAGGTGGCTGACCATGAGCAAGGCCAGGCTGCTAACAGACAGGCCCCGGGCCCTACAGGATGAAGCTCAGACACAACACAGCTGAAGGAGGCCAGCGGAACTGGAACTGTCTGCATCAGAACACTCCAGAATGGCACCAACATTCTATAACATACAGTACCGGGCAAAAGTTTTAGAACACCTACTCATTCAAGGTTTTTCTTTATTTTTTATATTTTCGCAATGTAGAATAAAAGTGAAGACATCAAAACTATGAAATAACACATATGGAATCATGTAATAACCAAAAAAGTGTTAAACAAATCAAAATATATTTTATAGTTGAGATTCTTCAAAGTAGCAACTCTTTGCCTTGATGACAGCTTTGCACACTTTTGGCATTCTCTCAACCAGCTTCACCTAGAATGCTTTTCCAACAGTCTTGAAGGAGTTCCCACATATGCTGAGCACTTGTTGGCTGTTTTTCCTTTACTGCGCAGTCCGACTCATCGCAAACCATCTCAATTGACTTGAGGTCCGGGGATGGTGGAGCCCAGGTCATCTGATACAGCACGCCATCACTCTCCTTCTTGGTAAAATATCCCTTACACAGCCTGGAGGTGTGTTGGGTCATTGTCCTGTTGAAAAACAAATGATAGTCCCACTAAGCCCAAACCAGATGGGATGGCGTATCGCTGCAGAATGCTGTGGTAGCCATGCTGGTTAAGTGTGCCTTGAATTCTAAATAAATCACACACAGTGTCACCAGCAAAGCACCCCCACACTATAACACCTCCTCCACCATGCTTTAGGGTGAGAAATACACATGCAGAGATCATCCATTCACCTACTCCACGTCTCACTAAGACACGGCGGTTGGAACCAAAATTCCAAATTCCAAATCTAATTTGGACACCAAACCAGAGTCCATTGCCCATGTTTCTTGGCCCAAGCAAGTCTTTTCTTATTATTGGTGTCCTTTAGTAGTGGTTTCTTTGCAGCAATTCGACCATGAAGGCCTGATTCACACAGTCACCTTTAAACAGCTGATGTTGAGATGCATCGGCCTTGTCCGGGGGTATCGTTGAACGGGGCCACCATGCCTCCTGACCCATTCTGTCTCTGTCTACAGTATTAAAACCTGTTTGGGCTGCAAGCTGAATATTGAAAAAACTGGAAAATGTGTGCACATTTTCAAACGGCCTCCTAAGAAACTTTTTATTTTCCAATATGCATATATTTACTACTGTTGGATAGATAACAGTCTATAGTTTCTAAAAAGGTTTGAATTGTTTCTCTAAGTCGAACAGAAATATTTTTACAGCCATTTTCCCAGCCGAATTGAGATTTCCAAAATGCGATGTGTCTCTTTAAGACCTTCTCTATAAAAGGCCCTTTGACTTGGGACCATAGAAACACGTCACACGCATTCGTCAGGCTGTAATGCGGAAGTGAGAATTGAAAGGAGTCGAATATCTCGTCCATGGACTGAATAACACACCTTCTTGTGAGACCTGCGCAGTTAAAAAAAAATTCCGGGCGCGAAGCAGAATTTGGTCTCGGCTCCTGGAAGAAGGTAGATAACGCTGAATATGATCTCTGACTATGATATTATTTGATACATGTCACAAAATCATCCTAAAGTATGTTTTTTCAATATACTTTAATTATATTATTGCAATTTATTCTGGACTTTAGATGTGATACAACGGAAGAATTTTTTGAAGAAACGCTGAGTAGCGCCGCAATGCTATTGTGCTTGCTAACCAAAGAGGGAAATAATTCGTTCTGGAACCCAACTAAAGACTCTACTGGACATTGGACCCCGTTACAACATTCTGATGGAATATCAACAAAGATAAGACCCAATTTGGGATGCTTTTTCATATATCTGTTGAGCTGTGCTGTGCTAACTGGGCTAACTGTGCTAGGCTAGCGCTTGACCAATGCTAGTGCTGACTTATGCTAGCTTATGTTGTTAGCTAATATAACGATATATTGTGTTTTCGCTGTAAAACACTTCAAAAATCGGAAATGTTGGCTTTATTCACACGATATCTGTCTTTCATTAGCTGTCCACCATATGTTTTTCTGAAATGTTTTATGAGGTGTAATTAGTAGCCGACGTTGGTGTATGTATTTTCTCTGGCTACTCCCGTCTGGATTCAGACTCTAGCTATGTGTTAGCATTTTATGGTAGCATCAATGTAAAACTGATTTATAGCTAAAATATGCACTTTTTATGAACAAAACATAGATTTATTGTGTAACATGTTATATGACTGTCATCTGAGGTAGTTTTTTCTGGGCTCTTTAGGTTGGTTTTAGTTTATTTCGGTTGGCTTGTGCATGCTACTTGAATCATAATTCATACAGCATAATCATATCCATACGTGTCTGTCCACTTTTGTATTTGGTGGTGAGCTAACATAAATATATGTGGTGTTTTCTCTGTAAAACATTTAAAAAATCGGACATGTTGGCTGGATTGACAAGATGTTTATCTTTCAAATGCTGTATTGGACTTGTTAATGTGTAAAAGTTAAATATTTTAAAAAAATAGATTTTGAATTTCGCGCCCTGCAGCTGTTGTCATTTTCGTACCGATTTCGGGCTTGCAGCCCAAACAGGTTAATGCTGCAATAGCTGTGTCAGGGGGCTAGGGTCAGTCTGTTATATCTGGAGTATTTCTCCTGTCTTATCCGGTGTCCTGTGTGAATTTAAGTATGCTCTCTCTAATTCTCTCTTTCTCTCTCTTTCTTTCTTTCTCTCTCTCTTTCTTTCTTTCTTTCTCTCTTTCTTTCTTTTTTTCTTTCTCTCTTTCTTTCTTTCTCTTTGCTGTTTTCAACTCTCTAGAGACAGCAGGAGAGGTAGAGATACTCTGAATGATCAGCTATGAAAAGCCAACTGACATTTACTCCTGAGGTGCTGACCTGTTGCACCCTCAACTACCACTGTGATTATTATTATTTGACCCTGCTGGTCATCTATGAACATTTGAAGATCTTGGCCATGTTCTGTTATAATCTCCACCCGTCACAGTCAGAAGAGGACTGGCCAGTCCTCATAGCCTTGTTCCTCTCTATGTTTCTTCGTAGGTTCCGGCCTTTCTAGGGAGTTTTTCCTAGCCACCGTGCTTCTACACCTGCATTGCTTGCTGTTTGGGGTTTTAGGCTGGGTTTCTGTACAGCACTTTGTGACTTCAGCTGATGTAAGAAGGGCTTTATAAATAAATGTGATTGATTGATTGATCTGTTACTTGAACTCTGTGAAGCATTTATTTGGGATGCAATTTCTGAGGCTGGTAACTCTAATGAACTTAACCTCTGCATCAGAGTTAACTCTGGATCTTCCTTTCTTTCTTTCCAGTCCTCATGAAAGCCAGTTTCATCATAGTGCTTGATGGTTTTTACGACTGCACTTGAAGAAACTTTCAAAGTTCTTGACATTTTCCGTATTGACTGACCTTCATGTCTGAAAACAATGATGGACTGTTGTTTCTCTTTGCTTATTTGAGCTGTTCTTGCCATAATATGGACTTGGTCTTTTACAAAATAGGGCTATCTTCTGTGTACCCCCCTACAACTGATTGGCTCAAACGCATTAAGAAGGAAAGAAATTCCACAAATGTCACGCCCTGGCCTTAGTATTCTTTGTTTTCTTTATTATTTTAGTTAGGTCAGGGTGTGACATGGGGAATGTTTGTGTTTTGTTGGTATTGGGTGATTCTATGGTAAAGGGGTTGTTGGTGTAGTATATGGGTTTGGTGTTGAGTGTATGTGTCTAGCTGTGTCTATGTTGGGTGTAGTTCTAGGAAAGTCTATGGTGGCCGGAATGGGTTCTCAATTAGAGACAGCTGATTTCGGTTGTCTCTAATTGGGAGCCATATTTAAGGCTGCCATGGGCTTTAGCTGTTTGTGGGTCATTGTTTGTGTATATGTATAGTTCAACGTAAGTAGTTTGTGTGTGCACTTACGTTTGAAGTTTTCACGATCGTTTGTTGTTTTTTCGTTATTGTTATAATAGTGTGTCGTGTTCATCTTCGTCGTTATTAAAAAGAAGATGTATCCAAATCATGTTGCGCCTTGGTCCTCTCGTTCATGTCAACACGATCGTGACAACAAATGACTTTTAAGAAGGTACACCTGTTATTTGAAATGCATTCCAAGTGACTACCTCATGAAGCTGGTGGAGAAAATGCCAAGAGCGTGCAAAGCTGTCATCCAGGCTGAGGGTGACTATTTGAAGAATCTCAAATATAAAATATATTTTGATTTGTTTAACACTTTTTTGGTTACTACATGACTTGGTCTTCCATATGTGCTATTTCAAAGTGTTGATGTCTTCACTATTATTCTACAATGTAGAAAATAGTAAAAATAAAGAAAAACCTTTGAATGAGTAGGTGCTCTAAAACTTTTGACGGTAGTGTATACCATTAGGCGGAGTGGTGATAGCAAGAGCCAATAAAAGACGGCTACTAATATAATTGTATTATCTTATACAGACAAATATAATTGATTATGGTCACTGACTGATAACTATTTGTACAAATACTGGGCACAAAACCACATTGTTTGGATGTCTATTATGTGTAGATTGAATTAGTTTAATGATATTCAACTGACATGTTTATTAATTATTATTGTAAAGAATGTATGTTTTCAGAGGACACCATAGAATACTCATGAGAAATCAGCTGGCTAATTTGTTATGCACATACAGTTACTGTAGGTAGAGCGATCCAGGCCCAGTGTAACGATTGTCTAGCTCTTCCTCCTCCTCGGACGAGGAGAGGAGAGAGGGATCGGAAGACCAATGTGCAATGAGGTATGATGACATAATGATTTACTAGACAAGACGAACACTGACACGAAATACACTTGATAATTCTACAAAACAACAAACGACGTAGACTGACCTGAACGTAAGAACTTACATGAAACACAGACTACACAAAAACCAAACAAACCGAAACAGTCCCATGTGGCGTAACATACACAGACACTGACACAGGAGACAACCACCCACAACAAACAGTGTGAAAACACCTACCTTAATATGGCTCTCAATCAGAGGAAATGAAAACCACCTGCCTCTAATTGAGAGCCATATCAGGTCACCCCTTTAACCAACATAGAAACACATAACATAGACTACCCACCCAAACTCACGCCCTGACCGTCAAACACATACAAAATAACAGAAAACCGGTCAGGAATGTGACACCCAGCTGGGGGGAGACTAACTGTGAGTGCCGGTAGTGACAGGTCACAGCTATGTACTCGAACATAAACACCTCGGAGTCTGACTGCACACCAGATCCAGGACCCAGACTGCAGAGGAACTCCCCAAGCCCCCAGATCCCTCCTCAGACGCAAGCTATTCACACATGCACGCAATCAGACCTCCTCCAGCATGGGGCCATGGCCGGGATCAGGGGGGGGTGTGTGGAACTGTCATTCAGCCCAGGTCTGGCCTCCTGGGTCAGGTACACAGTGCTGGTGTGCTGGGTTCTCTGGTCCTCTGAGTTTGGTAAAAATCTGAGGGAAGGGCCTGGAGAAATTTAACCACTCTCAAATTCACAGACAGAGGTATGGATGCAAGGTCTGACCATCCATTATATCAACAAATATATTTTTAACCATGTTTTGAAGCTATACAGTGCTACAGATTGACATTGTTTTCAAACATTGGCGTCAAACAAGCTTATATTTTGGAATTTAATTGGGTATGGCAGTTGAACTAAGCTCATGAGGCATTTCTAAGTTATATTCTTGTTGTCTCAAAGTGGGGAGATGAGCAGGGCTGGTGGACAGTCGATCCAAGTTTATCATTTGAGAACTTAAAGTGGACTCTTGACTTTTCAGACAATCAAAATCCATCGATCTGAATGTTTTGTTTGTGTCTGTGCAAGAGGGGTTTGGTAAATTGCCCATGATTATGTCTTGATTAGCCATTGATGTTATTCTCAACAACTTTGGCAACTTCATATTGCAGAGTCTGTTTTGTTCCCATTTGAACTCATTATGAAAGTTGCCACAGAAGCTACTGGGCTTCCATTTTGGTACATCTCTTTAAAATTCAGATCTAAATTCAAACCAATCAACTCCCGTGGTTCATAAGTTATGCCATGCCTGGCATGGAAACAAACAGAACCGTAACCTCCAATTAAATTAAATCACACAGAACAGAAAATACAAGTCCCCAGCTTTCCATTTGGCTTTTCATTATCACCCAAGTGCCGAACAAAGTCAAAAGCAATCGAAGTCCCCACTTTCAAAAAACGAGACTGACCCCCCCCCCACACACACACACACACAACTTACTTTACATACAGAACAAGAGTGCATTTAATTTTTCTGCTAATTACGCTAATGGAGGTTTCTTTGTTGGACTAGGTGCTACCAAACGGAGGAAGTAAAGGAAAGAGGCTCTCAGAGCTCAAGGTTCCATTGTCTGGTAAAGCCCCTGGCTTACACTGCCAGGCAGAGGGGACCGACGGTAATTAGTTTAGCGCTCTCAGCTTCGCCCTCAGCCTACAAGGAGGCTCAAACATCATTCAGGTCCTGGAGAGAAGGGATAGGGTCAATACAGGGAAGTGAATCAAATTTTTGTTCAATTCATAAAATGTTATTTCAGTTGAGTTATCCATAACCGGGGATGGGAAGTAAGGGATTACAAAAAACTATAACTGTAATATTGTAATCAGATTATAAATACTCTCGAAAAACGAGATGATTTCTTCTAGGATTACTTTTAAATTCAGAAAAGATATGTGCAAAAAAGAAATGGATGACACTTTTCTGTTGACATTCAAATCAGCATTGAAAAAAGGCGCAAGTTTACATTTGTACCACCTGAGCGAGTCTGACCACAAGTCAGAGACCACTATGATGACCCACAAAATGTGTTTGATGGATCGCAGGAAAAGAGTAGGAATAAGCTTTTGTAGGCTACAGTCAAACTACACTATATATACAAAAGTATGTAGACACCCCTTCAAGTGAGTGTATTCGGCTATTTCAGTTTCTGAGAGGTGTATAAAATCGAGCACATCTCCATAGTAAAACATTGGCAGTAGAATGGCCCGTATTGAAGAGCTCAGTGACTTTCAACGTGACACTGTCATAGGATGCCACCTTTCCAACAAGTAAGTTAGTCAAATATCTTCCCTGCTAAAGCTTCCCCGGTCAACTATAAGGACTGGTATTGTGAAGTGGAAATGTCAAGGAGCAACAAAGGCTCAGCCGCAAAGTGGTAGGCCACACAAGCTCACCGAATGGGACCGCAGAGTGCTGAAGCACGGAGCGTGTAAAAATCATCTGTCCTTATTTGCAACACTCACTACTGAGTTCCAAATTGCCTCTGGAAGCAACGTCAGCACAAGAACTGTTCATAGGGAACTTCATGAAATGGGTTTCCTTTGCAGATCAGCCACACACAAGCCTAAAATCACCAAGCGCAATGTCAAGCGTCGGCTGGAGTGGTGTAAAGCTTGCCGACATTGGACTCTGGAGCAGTTTAACGTTTTCTCTGGAGTAATGAATCACACTTCCCCATCTGTCAGTGCGATGGACAAATCTGGGTTTAGCGGATGCCAGGAGAACGCTACCTGCCCCAATGCATAGTGCCAACTGTAAAGTTTGGTGGAGGAGGAATAATGGTCTGGGGCTTTTTCAGGGTTCGGGCTAGGCCCCTTAGTTCCAGTGAAGTGAAATCTTAAACTTGACAGCATTCAATGACATTCTAGACCATTCTATGCATCTAACTTTGTGGCAACAGTTTGGGGAAGGCCCTTTCCTGTTTCAGCATGACAATGCCCCTGTGCACAAAGCGAGGTTCATACAGACATGTTTTTTCCAGATTGGTGTGTAAGACGTTGACTCCCTGCATAGAGCCCTGAATTCAACCCCATCGAACACCTTTGGGATAAGTTTGAACGCCAGCTGCAAGCCAGACCTAATCGCCCAACAACAGTGCCCGACCTCACTACTGCTCTTGTGGCTGAATGGAATAGAAGTCCCCGCAGTAATGTTCCCAACATCTGGTGGAAAGCCTTCCCAGAAGAGTGGAGGCTGTTATAGCAGCAAAGGGGGGACCAACTCCATATTAACATGATTTTGGAATGAGATGTTCGACGAGCATGTAGTGTACGTCTTCCAATGGTGTGACTGCTGTCGGCATCCAAAGATTATCCCACTTGAATAAATGCTTAGAGGTAAGGACGTCAGCAATGGCATAGTCTACCGGCGGTACGGATATCACTTATTATTAATATCTTCATAGTGCATTGATGTGAATCACATTGCTGCTCTCTCATTTAGCTATTTGTAGCTTACGGATTGTGGTTGTTGTGGATGTATTTGTGTATTTTAACCCAATAATGGTTCAATTTCTGAAGTTTAAGTTGCCTACCAATCATTGTCTTGCGACCCGTGAAAGAGCCAGTGAAAATGCGCTCTTGCAACAGCTGCATAGTGCGGATCCCAGCCTATGAAATAGAAGTTTGAGGGAGTTCCTCCCTTCCAAACTCCTCCCTAGAATTGTGCTCCATACTGTCGAAAACAAGTTACATTTATTTAAGTAGACCGTGAGTGGGGCTTTTGTTGCTGTATCCAATTTGAGGTGTTTCAAAAACAAAATCCATAGGCCTAACGGACACTTGCTCAATCAGTCAAGGTGAAATCTGCAGTTGCTACATCAATTTTAGGATTGAAAAATGAATGATGTATACCCATTGTTTCTTGAAGAATAGAACTTATAAATGCCTAATGAGCATCGCGCAACTGTCGTACCCCACGAGAACCCAAAATATAAGCTTCTTTTGCAAATGTAAACAAACACGGTATAGCCTCAACATGGTTAAAACAATACTTTTGATCTCCTGGATGGTCAGTTCTTGCATCCATAGCTCTGTCTATTAATCTGAGAGTAAATACAATCTCCAGGCCCATCCCTCAGCGTTTTACCAGAGGCAGCGCATCCGCTTTGTTATTGTTTCCACTATGGATTCGCCATTTAAACAGCTGCAAATGATCTAGATATCGAGATGTCATAAAAAAGTCAACAATAGGCCGACAGCAAATGCAGCATATGGATACATTTTTCACATGCTAATAGAACTTTTCGGTAATGCTCAAAGCATGCCATTCGATTAGAGCAGCATTTATTTTTCAACTCAAATCAATGAGCCCAATCAGTCTTCCATGACAACAAAATCATAAACAACAGAGTAGGGCAGGCTTATAAGTGCTTAGCTTTTGGGTTATGCTCAGGTAAAACAACTTGGCTAATTATACTTCCATATTTCCAAGTCCTATTCTTGAAGATCAAGGGGTATTCATTTCCTTGGAATGACTGGAAACCTGACAGACTCAAGGTTTTGCTCGCCTGAGGTAGAGTATCTTATGATAAGCTGTAGACCACACTATTTACTAAGAGAGTTTTCATCTATATTTTTTATAGCTGTCTATTTACCACCACAAACCACCACAAACCGCATTCAATCGGAGACTTTAATGCAGGGATACTTAAATCCGTTACCTAATTTCTACCAACATGTTAAATGTGCAACCAGAGGGGGAAAAAACTAGACCACCTTTACTCCACACACAGAGACGCGTACACAGCTAACCCTCGCCCTCCATTAGGCAAATATGACCATAATTATATCCTTCTGATTCCTGTTTATAAGAAAAAACTAAAGCAGGAAGCACCAGTGACTCGGTCAATAAAGAGGTGGTCAGATGACGCAGGTGCTAAGCTCCAGAACTGTTTATGTTAGCACAGACTGGAATATGCACAGCCATCTTCTGATGGCATTAAGGATTACACCACATTATTCACTGGCTTCATCAATAAGTGCATTGATGACGTTGTCCAAACGGTGACCGTACGTACATACCCCAACCAGAAGCCATGGATTTCAGGCAGCATCCGCACTGAGCTAAAATGTAGAGCTGCCGCTTTCAAGGAGCAGGACTCTAAACCGGACTAAGATTGAATTGTACTACACCGTTTTCGTCGGATATGGCAGGGAAGCCCAGCCGCGAGCTGCCCAGTTACACGAGCCCACCAGAAAACCTAAATTACTTCTATGCTCGCTTCGAGGCAAGCAACACCGAAGCATGCATGAGAGCATCAGCTGTTCCGGATGACTGTGTGATCACTCTCTCCGTAGCCGATGTGAGTAAGACCTTTAACTTCTTATGGCTGCAGAGGCAGTATTGAGTAGCCGGATAAAAGGTGCCCATTTCAAATGGCCTCGTACTCAATTCTTGCTCGTACAATATGCATATTATTATTACTATTGGATAGAACACTCACGTCTGTAGCTATGAAGTGCTTTGAAAGGCTGGTCATGGCTCACATCAACACCATTATCCCAGAAACCGTAGACCCACTCAAATTTGCACACCACCCCAACAGATCCACAGATGATGCAATCTATATTGCACTCCACACTGCCCTTTCTCACTTGGACAAAAGGAACACCTACGTGACAATGCTGTTCATTGACTACAGCTCAGCGTTCAACACCATAGTGCGCCCAAAGCTCATCACTAAGCTAAGGACCCTGGGACTAAACACCTCCCTCTGCAACTGGATCCTGCACTTCCTGAACGGGCACCCCCAGATGGAAAGTTTAGGCAACAACACATCTGCCATGCTGATCCTCAACATGGGGGCCCCTCAGGGGTGCGTGCTCAGTCCCCTCCTGTATTCCTTGTTCACCCATGACTGCATGGCCAGTCACGACTCCAACACCATCATTAAGTTTGCAGACGACACAACAGTGGTAGGAGTCTTATGGCTTGAGGGTAGAAGCTCACCACCAAATACAAAAAAGGACAGACATTTTTCACAGCACAGGTAGCATGCACAAAGCCAACCTAACTAACCAAGAACCAACCAACCAAACTAACCAACAAACAACTTCATCAGATGACAGTCTTATAACATGTTATTCAATAAATCTATGTTTTGTTCGAAAAAATGTGCATATTTCAGGTATAAATCATAGTTTACATTGCAGCTACAATCAGAAATTGCACCGAAAGTAGCCAGAATAATTACAGACACCAACGTCAAATACCTAAATACTCATCATAAAACATTTCTGAAAAATACATTGTGTGCAGCAAATGAAAGACAGGCATCTTGTGATTCCAGCCAATATTTCCGATTTATTAAGTGCTTTACAGCGAAAACACAATATAGCGTTATATTAGCTTACCACAATAGCCAGAAACACAAGCCATTTCCCAGTAGCAAAAGTTAGCGATAGTAACAAACCAGCAAAAGATATATAATTTTTGACTAACCTTGATAGGCTTCATCAGATGACAGTCCTATAACATCAGGTTATACAATACACTTCTTTTTTGTTCGAAAATGTCATATTTCGAGCTGAAATATGTGGTTTACATTGTGCTAACGTAGCATCTTTTTCCCACAACGTCCGGATATTTTTCTGACACTTTTTCTGACACACATATTCTGACCAAATAGCTATTCATAAACATAACAAAAAAATACATGTTGTATAGGAAATGATAGATACACTAGTTCTTAATGCAATCGCTGTGTTAGAATTCTAAAAATAACTTCATTACGACATCCAGCTTAGGTATAGCGAGAGAGTACCCAAAAGCTGGGCGCAAACGACTAGCACAACATGTTAGACAGATATATGAAATAGCATAATAAAATGGGTCCTACTTTTGCTGATCTTTCATCAGAATGTTGTAAAAGGGGTCCTTTGTCGGGAACAATCGTTGTTTGGATTTAGAACGGACTTTTTCCCTCTAGATTTAGCAAGCACACTTGCCAAGTGGCGCGAATCTCTCCATGTCAACAAACGGAAGAGAACGGAACACGGCAAAACTCCGGAAAAAATTTCAATAATATGATTAAACTATATTGAAAAAACATACTTTACGATAATATTGTCACATGTATCAAATAAAACCAAAACCGGAGATATTAGTCGTCCAAAACGACAGCTTATCAGAAGGCAAATCCAGGTCCCTTGATGCGCTCTCCAGAAAACAGGAAACTGGTGACACGTCATACAAAGAGCTATTATACGAGCCCACATCAAGTTATTCACTCCATTTCTTCTCTCACTCCTTGTCGACATCTAGTGGAAGACGTATGAAGTGCATCTAAACGAATAAATATCAAGGACTTTAAAAGGCAGCCCCTAGAATAGAGCATCGATTTCAGATTTTCCACTTCCTGTCAGGAAGTTTGCTGCAAAAGGAGTTCTGTTTTACTCACAGATATAATTCAAACGGTTTTAGAAACTAGTGAGTGTTTTCTATCCAATAGTAATAATAATATGCATATTGTACGAGCAAGAATTGAGTACGAGGCCGTTTGAAATGGGCACCTTTTATCCGGCTACTCAATACTGCCCCTGCAGCCCAAGCAGGTTAATGCAACCGCTATGTTAGATTTTTTTAAATAACTTCACCACAACATACAGCTTGGGTTATTGTGAGACAGCGCTCACCAACACGGCGGAGAATAGGCGACAACATATTACACAGAAATAAGAAATAACATCATAAATTTTGTCTTACTTTTGCTGAGCTTCCATCAGAATGTTGTACTATTTACAGAATAAATCGTTGTTTGGTTTTAGAATGTCCATTTCTTCTGTCGAATTTGCGCCACAATGCTAACCAAGGTTGCTAACATTCCCATCCTCTCTTGGCGCAAAGAACAGAAAACTCCAAAAGTCCCAATAAACGTTGAATAAACTGATAAAACTCGGTTGAAAAAACCTACTTTATGATGTTATTATCATATGTATCAAATAAAATCAGAACCGGAGATATTCGCCGTGTATACCGAACGCTTTTCAGAAGACAATGTCGAGGTCCCTCGCGCGCCGTCGAAGACAAAAAAAATACCGGACCTGTCACTCCAAAAGCTCTTGTTCGGTCTCAGATCAAGCTGGACACCCCATGCCACCTTCCACTACCTGTTGACATCTAGTGGAAGGCGTATGAAGTGCATACATATCGATAAATAAAAGCCAGTTGAATAGGCAGGCCCTGAAACAGAGCCTCGTTTTCAGATTTTTCACTTCCTGTATGGAAGTTTGCTGCCAAATGAGTTCTGTTTTACTCACAGATATAATTCAAACAGTTTTAGAAACTTCAGAGTGTTCTCTATCCAATAGTAATAATAGTATGCATATTGTATGATCTAGAACAGAGTACTAGGCCGTTTAAATTGGGCACGATTTTTTCCAAAGTGAAAACAGCACCCCCCTATTGACAAGAAGTTTTAACACTTATTTTTCTTAAAACTGCATTGTTGGTTAAGGGCTTGTAAGTAAGTATTTCACTGTAAGGTCCTAACCTGTTGTATTCGGCGCACGTGACAAATAACATTTGATTTGATTACATTTTATAACTATAGCCTAATAGTAATATTATCTGTTTTGAAGTAGAAAGCAATGGGTTAGAAGAAGCCTACATAACTAACCCATAAAGTAAAATGCAACATCTGCTATGTAAACTCTAACATTGATTTATCTTGTAATAGATGTTATTCAATTGGTAATATTAATGTTAGTCTTCTTCTAATGCCTCTTAGGGAGAAAGTAATCAAAAGTAACAAAGTAATTATTACTAAAAGTCATTTTGGTAATAATTTGGACAGGTAACTAGTAACTGTAATGGATTACATTTAGAAAGTAACCTACCCAACCCTGTCTAAAACATAGGCATAAAGTATACAATTGGCTCATTCATCCCCCTCCTCTCCCCTGTAACTATTCCCCAGGTCGTTGCTGCAAATGAGAATGTGTTCTCAGTCAACTTACCTGGTAAAATAACGGTAAAATAAATAAATAAAAAATACAGTGTATCTAGGCCCATATTTGCGAACATCTGTGAACGGTTGTTTTTCTTGTTTATCCAATCATTGCTGTTTTAATGCTTGTTGTTTTTTGAGCGGTGGCTGCTCACACCTCAGTGATCATGCTCGATGGTTCTCAACCCCATATCTGCCATTTTCCCCAGCCCTTTGCCCTGAATGAATGGATACCCTCTCCTCCTCTCCATGAAAGGGGAGGCTAAACCTCCCCAGCCTAATCAAGGAGCTCAGGACGATTGTGGGAGCTAGGGGGCTCACGCCTTTGTTGCGGCCTTGACCATCTTGATGCGGTTGGCATTTTCTGGCGAGGTATGATGCCCCAGGGCTTTTTAATTTGCTCTCCATTGACTCCTGGTTAATTGGGTTGGTTAGCTGCATCCAGATTCCACTCCCAAGTTCAGCCATGTTAAACCCACATGGCATTTCTCACACACACACAAAGACACTGAGCCTCCTGGGACGGCTATGTGTAAGGAAAGGGAGGGAGGGAGAGATAGCTGAGTGGCAGGAGGGAGGGAGAGAGAGAGAGAAAGAGGGGTGGAGGAGGAGTAGGGGTATGGGGGAGTTTTGGCCCTTAACCAAAGGAATTTTCAGCAATTACCCGGCTCATGCACATATATAGAGGCTCTGGACATGTGGTTGTATTGTTCTATACCAGATTTTAACATGACTACATCTGTAAGTAGTTGTATATTTTGTCATGACTGTGGTCGGTGCAATCAGGCATAATATGCATGTACCAAACAGGGTACAAGCAACCAAGACTGACCACCAGTAGTGGTTGAAGGATTATAAACATCACATGGTCAGGGATAGAGCCACGTATTTAGATGTATAATGCATAGCTCTGATCGGGGGTAGGCTGTGGCCTTCATCACTATGGAGGAAAAACCAGACAAGTCACATTTCCTTAGAAAAGCCCATCTGAAGTGGGGCTTACCCCCCCGGGGCTGTCCACACCTGCCTGGTTCTCCAGTGGGAGCCAGCATATGAAGTGCCCTGGACTAAGCGATAGGCTTTCTAAGTGTGTAATCATTTGTTTCTCCTCTGGGACTGTGTGGACCCAACGCTGGTTAATTGATGAAATCCCAGCGATTAAAATGCACCTTAGGAATCTCATTAAAGCCCTCCGCGCGTCGATGGCTCTGCTTCAGACTGATGTTTTTCTCCTGGAGCCCAAGCAGGAGCAGACCAGGCCGGATTTACCCGGATAATGGTATTGGTTTCACATCAAGTAGGAAGCAGGATGGAGACAGTGGATAAGCAAAGTTGGGACAGCTTCTTTCTCCCTCTATACTTCTCTCACTCTCTCTCCCTCTTCAATCTCTGTCCTTATTCCTTAAGCCCACCTACTCAGGCAACCAAAATAACATTGATTTCCCATTATGTGTAGCAAGGCTCCTGCTGAGGAGGTCCTGTCGGTTGACTGGTTCTCAGGCCTGACCTCAGAGAGAGTTTTGCACTGTGGTATCGATGTGATCCTGTGCTTGCTTTCCCAAAACAAAGTGATTGAACATGGTGCTGTCACACTAGCTGCCCTGGGATAGGGCTACAAAGTCTGGGAGGGGACAGGCTGTCTGAATAAAGGCTAGGCCTCATTACTTAGTTTAACCTCCAACTTGGTAAGCAATTGATCAATTTCAACAACAAGAGCAACCTGTCAATAGTCCTTTCAGAGTCATAGCATGAAACATGGTTATCTAAGCGCCGTGCATATCAGTTGGTGATGTGAAAACATCCTGAAGATCACTCAGGGGAGATATCCTATCAGAGGTAAACAACTACACTTTAAAAAGTGGGACAACGCTGTTGTTTATCTGAAGTGCTTTTACTGATTAAGAGATTGAAAATGATGCTTGGGTTCATTCAACCAACCGAAATAAAATAACAACATTTGAAAGATCAATGTGATTTTTTAAATTGAATGAAAGCTCTAAAATTGCAATGCAGATTGAATATCGGTGGGGGCAATGTAGCAGTGGCAGCAGCCTATCAGAAGAGTTGGGGGCGTGGCGTATTTGGGACTTGGCTTTAAATTTGCTCTTTTTGCCCATCCGTGAGAGGGAATGTCATTCTAGTTAATCTGGTCTACTGTAGTCATTATTCACATGCAAATGTATACTGACAGCACATGTAAAGATACTTGAATAAGTGCATGTGGTGCTAAAGAACCTGACAAAGTTTTGTTAATTGCTTGCTTGTAATGTTGTGGCTACTAAATGTGAAAGTAATATTTCTTGATTTACAGGGAAGTCATGAAATTTATTGTAACCTAATTGAAGAAGTTTGGTTTATTCCAGATTAAAAAGTGAATTTGTAACAAGATAACAAAAAAAATGGGTTGTGTTCATGACATGAAATATTTGTTTTTATTTGTTATTTATTGGGTTTAACCAAAGGGGAAAGTAAATTGAGTGTTGAAAGAAATAGGTTGGAACTTGAAATATAGGTTTGGTAATAATCAAAGACATGAAAGGAAGTGACACAGTATGAGACACATGAAGGGGTGCTGGAGTACCAAAGTAACATATTGATAACAGAAGGTCTCTGCCAGAGGACCACGAGGCATTGAACTACAGACCTGTCTCTGCTCGATGTACTGTATCTGTTGACACATGACCTCTGGGCTGCAGCGTAACCCTCAGTGACTCAACAGTGCAGCTGTGAATCCAGCAGAATGAGAAGAGAATGTTCAAAGGTCAAGGATGAGGTCATCAATCTACACACAGAACACAGAGCTGAAGCAGAAAGGTTTTCAGTGGGGCTTTTCAGCCGCAGTTGCTGTGCAGTTGTTTGATTGTCGTTCACCAAAGGGAGCAATTCACTCCTTGGATTAGGATAGACTGTTTTAAGATCTCTTTTAAATATGTCCACAGTTTCAGACGGCTATTCCAGAGGCTGGGGGCAGAGTAACTAAAGGCTGCCTCAATGCATATTGGTCCTAAGCTTTGGGATAGTTTAAAGACCAGTGCCAGAGGACATGAGGGACCTACTGGGTACGTAACTTAAAAGCATGTCTGACATGTACTGGGGTGCACAATCATGAATTGATTTAAAAACCAATAAAATAATCTTCAAATTAATTCTGAAACTCACAGGCAGCCAGTGCAGAGACCTTATAACCGGTGTAATGTGTGCTCTCCATCTGGTCTTGGTCAGTACCCGTGCTGCAGCATTCTGTATGTTTTGCAGTTGACCAATGGCTTTTTTAGATAGACCAGACAGGAGAGCATTAGAGTAGTCAAGCCTGCTTGTAATAAAAGCATGGATGAGTCTCTCTGTATCAGCCTGAGAGAGAAATGGCCCCACCATGGCAATGTTCCTCAGGTGGTAATAAGCTATTTTGGTCACATTCCTAATGTGTGATTGGAATTTAAGTTCAAAATCTAAAATAATAGTTTTCTTTACCTTTATTGCCCTTGAATGAAAATGTGTGGCCATATTCTCTGGGCTTTGGCTCCAAAAAAAAGTACCTCCGAAGTTGTGAGCCTTCCAAGCATTTACAGTGCATTCGGGAAAGTATTCAGACACCTTGACTTCTTCCACATTTTGTTACGTTACAGCGTTATTCAAAAATGTATTACATCGTTTTTTTCCCTCATTTTTTTCCTTTATTTAAATTGGCAAGTCAGTTAAGAACCCATTTTTATTTACAATGATGGTCTATCCCGGCCAAACCCTAACCTGGACAACGCTGAGCGAATTGTACACCACCCTATGGGACTCCCAATCACGGCCGGTTATGGTACAGCCTGGAATCGAACCAGGGTCTGTAGTGATGCATCTAGCACTGAGATGCAGTGCCTTCTGGAAGATTCTCCCCTCCACAGAGGAATGCTGGAGCTCTGTCAGAGTCACCATTGGGTTCTTGGTCACCTCCCTGACCAAGGCCCTTCGCCCCGGATTGCTCAGTTTGGCCGGGCGGCCAGCTCTAGGAAGAGTCTTGGTGGTTCCAAACTTCTTTCGTTTAAGAATGATGGAGGCCTCTGTGTTCTTGCAGACCTTCAATGCTGCATAATTGTTCTGGTACCCTTCCCCAGATCTGTGCCTCGACACAATCCTGTCTCGGAGCTCTACGGACAATTTCTTCAAGTTCATGGCTTGGTCTTTGCTCTGACATGCACTGTCAACTGTGGGACCTTACATAGACCTTTCCAAATCATGTCCAATCAATTGTATTTACCACAGGTGGTTTCCAATCAAATTGTAGAAACATCTCAAGGATGATTAATGGAAACAGGATGCACCTGAGCTCAATTTCAAGTCTCATAGCAAAGGTTCTGAATATTTATGTATTGTAAATAAGGTATTTCTGTTTAAAAATGTTAATACATTTGCAAAACTTTTTTTACCTGTTTTCACTTTGTCATTATGGGGTATTATGTGTAGATTGATGAGGATTATTTCATTTTTTATCCATTTTAGAATAAGGCTGTAACGTAACAAAATGTGGATAAAGGGAAGGGGTCTGAATACTTTCCAAATTCACTGTAAATCACTAATACAGTCTAATAATTTGTCTGTGGAGTTCAAATCCTCTGGTGACACAGAAATGTAAAGTTGTGTATCATCGGCGTGGTAGTGAAAATCCATGCTGTGCTTTCTGATAACGCTGCCAAGGCGTAAAATATATAAACTGAACAGTACCAGACCCAAAATCAAACCTTGTGGAACGCCACATGTGATATATATTTCTCAGAGTTATGTTCGCCAAGGGTGAAAAAAACTTGACCGGTTAAATAGGTCCATTAACCTATTTAGAACTGGACCGGAGAGGCCAACCCACCTTTCCAGTCTGTATAAACTCAATGACAGTAAAAGGTATTTATACTGCACTGATTTGAATAATATAATATCAAGGAGGTAAAGCAGATATACTGAATTTCAACACAACATTTAACTTTAATATAACATCAAAGTTTAGCACTGGAGGATTCCTGTGGTCAAATTCAATATCACTTGCTATTTCAACAGTCACATAGTACATTAACTGGTAGTCACCCTCTGTTCCCAAGCAGTTGTCAATCACGCTAGTCTGACACGCCCTGAGCTGTGTGCTGCTGATTTGGAGAGCTCATTAACCCAGGCCTGTTTGGGGGAGAGCGTGCCCTGTCTGTCCTAGGCCCAATGTCAGACGTTCCTCCGGGCAGAGACAGGCTGATCAGTAGTGTTGAAATTTTGTGTCCATTAAATGTCCATTAAATTGCTGGGAGTTTATATATGGAGTGTGCGACTTTCTTTCTTTTGATAGTTTATAGAAATATTGGTCTCTACCGGGTCCTGGAGATATAAAATAAATAAGTAACATACTGTTGTTACACCGTTAAGACTGGAGAATGAGAAAGGACAATATTCACATGGATTTGAAAGGTATGATACTGTATGTTCAGTGAAACAACAGAGGTGGAATCAACAAAGTGTTGACCAGACCTCAACACTATTTAACTCTTTATTTCCTTTTATTCTTTCTGTTTACACATTTTCATTCAACCATGCATAGGGCAAAGCTATCATTAAACAAGACGCTGGATCAGAATTCAGAACGCTAACTTGGAACACTGAGCTTTTCCATGTCGGATACCAAGATGTTATGACATGAAGAAATAGTGCCTCTATGGTTTCTCTCGACTCACCCGGCTCCAGGATAGATTTTGACTCTTCAAACATACCAAAGTCGCTATATGCGATCCCTGACTCTGCTTATGGTACGCAAGCTGTTTTAATTAGTTCCCCGCATCCAGTGCAGGCGGGATGGATTGTTAATTGCGCTACCGAACTGCCCCTAATCAAAACGAAACAAAACGGCCTAAACCCAGCCGTCAGAAAACACCGAAAATTTAACTTTTTTCAATGTGTCAATCACTCTCGAGTCATCTGGGACCCACGAGCTAAGCCCAAGGGACTACTAGGGGGGCACTTGAACATTCGTAGTGTCATTCCAAAAAGTGATCAAATTCAACATCTACTCACAGACTCCAACCTTGACTTTCTCTGCCTCTCAGAGACATGGCTCCATAAAAACTCTCCATCTGCTGCTTTGATTGTGCCTGGCTACAATGTTTTCAGGAGAGACAGGACTGAAAGAAGAGGAGGGGGTGTGATGATTTACATTAAAGAACATATCCGATGTAAACAAATTGAGTGGTCATGTGATAATGAACTAGAATGTATTGGCCTGAACATTACACTGTCTCCCCAAATGTCTTTTACCCTCATTGGAATGTATAGGCCACCTTCCACCAAAAGTGTGTTTTTTGATCAGTTTAATAACATGCTTAGGGAATGTGATTTGGGAAAGAGGTCATCTTAATGGGAGATTTTAACATTAATTATGAAGACAAGTGTTGTAGGAAAACCCTCAAACGGATCACTAATACCTTTGACCTTACACAGCTAGTTAAAGGGCCAACCAGGGTGACTTGTTGCTCTAAAACACAGATTGATTTGGTGTTCAGTAATAAACCAGAGAGAGTGACTAAATCATTCAATGTGGTTACTGGGCTATCTGATCATAATCTGACACTTATAGCCAGAAAGCTGTCTAAGAGCAGGTTTAACCTCTCTACTGTTAGAAAGCCTGATCAACTAAGAATACCTAAGAGTGAATTAAGCTATTTTGAAAACGCAATTAAGGGAATTAACTGGAATGATCTCTTGTCCTATGCAGACGTGGAAGCTGATAGTCAAGTTTTTCTATCCACAATCCAGACCACATTAAATGGTTTCCTAAAGAAAATCAAATCCAAACCTGGCCAAAAGAGCACTCTTCCTTGGCTAAATGGAGAAATCTGGAAATTGATGAAAGAACGAGATTATTATCTAAAAATAGCCCTAAGATCCAAATTAGAGCATGACAGACGTAGGTTTACCATGTTGAGAAATAAGGTGATGAAAGAAATCAGACAGGCCAAGGCAAACTTTTTTATTAACATAATTGGTGAAGCAAAGGGAAATTCTAAACTGATCTGGGAGAATCTAAAAAAGTTAACAGGGAAAGACCATAGTAACACTGCAAAAAGACTAGAAATCATGGTGAATAACAATCTAACACAGGATCCAGTCGAAATAGCAATAGCCTTCAATTCCTACTTTATTGACTCTGTCAGGGTACTGACACAGAACCCCTCCACTGGTTTCTTGGGCTCAGTGCTAGTAAATGATGCTCAACCTGTCTTCATCATAAGGGAGGTTTCTGAGTCAAAGGTGGACAAGGTGATTAGCTCACTAAAGAACTCTAAAGCCAAAGATGTGTTTGGGATGGACTCTACCTTTCTTAAAAACTACAAAGAGTCACTCATTGGCCCCATTACTAAGGTCACCAACACATCTATTGGTCTCGGGGTGTTTCCAAGGGTATGGAAGTCGGCCATAATAACGGCCATCTTTAAATCAGACGACCCTGCTGACGTGAGTAACTACAGGCCCATTAGTATACTACCTGTGGTGTCAAAGGTTGTTGAAAAGTGTGTAGCAGAACAACTGATTGCCCACCTCAACAACAGCCCCTTCACATTACATTCCATGCAGTTTGGCTTCAGAGCGAAACACTCCACAGAAACGGCCAACTGCTTTCTTCTGGAAAATGTGAAGTCCAAGATGGAGAAAGGGGGCGTTGTTGGGGCTGTGTTTCTGGACCTAAGGAAGGCTTTTGATAATGTTAACCATGAGATTCTCATCACAAAATTGTCCAAGTTCAACTTTTCCCCCGATGCCTTGAGATGGATGAAATCATACCTTGAAGGCAGAACTTAGTGTGTCAGAGTGAGCAATGAGCTGTCGCCCACTCTTAGCTATGATGTGGGCGTGCCCCAAGGGTCAATACTGGGGCCCCTCCTGTTCAGCCTGTACATTAACGATCTGCCTTCTGTCTGTACTGGGTCTGAAGTTCAAATGTATGCAGATGATACAGTGATATATGTGCATGCAAAGAGCAAACAACAAGCTGCACAAGAACTCACTACTGTAATGGTCCAGGTTACAAAGTGGCTCAGTGACTCGTGTTTGCATCTCAATGTGAAAAAAACTGTTTGCATGTTCTTCACAAAGAGGGCAACAGATGCTACTGAGCCAGATGCCTATGTGTCTGGGGAGAAGCTCCAGGTGGTATCTGATTTTAAGTACCTTGGCATCATACTTGATTCCAACCTCTCTTTAAAAAAGCATGTGAAAAAGGTAATTCAAATAACCAAATTCAACCTAGCTAATTTCCGATTTATACGAAATTGTTTGACTACAGAGGTAGCAAAACTGTACTTCAAATATATGATACTCCCCCACTTCACATACTGCCTGACTAGTTGGGCCCAAGCTTGCTGTACAACAGTAAGACCTATTCAGTCTGTCTACAAACAGGCTCTCAAAGTGCTTGATAGGAAGCCCAATAGCTATCATCACTGTCACATTCTCAGAAAGCATGAGCTCCTGAGTTGGGAAAATCTTGTGCAATACACCGATGCATGTCTTGTATTCAAGATCCTAAATGGCTCCCCCTCCACTCAGTATTTTTGTTAAACAGAAAAACCAAACATATGGCAGCAGATCCACAAGGTCTGCCATGAGAGGTACTGTGTAGTTCCCCTAAGGAAAAGCACCTTTAGTAAATCCGCTTTTTCTGTGAGAGCTTCCCATGTCTGGAATGCACTGCCATCAGACACACATAACTGTACCACATATCACACTTTCACAAAATGCTTGAAGACATGGCTAAAGGTCAATCAGATTTGTGAACATGGTCCCTAGCTGTGTGTTGCCGCTTTCCATGTCTGTTGTCTGTAACTTGTGAGGTGTGGAAACACTTTGTTGCTTTTATGAATTTTGTCTTGCTGCTTTTTGTTCTATGTTGCTCTGTCTGTATGCTACGTCTTGCTTGTCCTATGTTGCTATGTCTGTATGCTATGTCTTGTTCTATGGTGCTATTGTCTATATTGTAATTGTTTTTAATAACCTGCCCAGGGACTGCGGTTGAAAATTAGCCGGCTGGCTAAAACCGGCACTTTTACTGAAACGTTGATTAATGTGCACTGTCCCTGTAAAAAAAATAAACTCAAACTCAATCCTAAACTCAAAACTATTCTGCCACTGCAGGAACATAAATCATTATTACCACAGAAAACACAAGGAAAATGGAATTGAGGAACGAACAAGGGAAAAGAGGAAATCGAGGAAACACGCATTAAATGTGCTTTGGTTTACTCTTGTTTGCTTTTTTAGTTTGGTGTTATTTATTTTGAATGGGAGGGCTCCTTGTGTAATGTGGGCTGGGATCTAAAATAACAAAGGCTGGACGGTGCAGATGGAAATGACCACTGAATGGCCAATTGAGACCACTAATGTCCCTGGACTAGTGTTGACCACACTGTCTAGCATCCTCCTCATGGCTAAATATAGGATGGAAATATCAAGCAGTAAATATGGTCATGGGAAGGAAGAGCTGAGCAATCACAAAAGTGCAGCATGGGACTTTGGAAGCAACAAGACAAATTAAGAAAAGAAGGGAAATTTGGCATGTTTTGTTGCACCTTTATTTAACTAGGAAAAACCCATGGAGACACATAGTCTCTTTTGCTAGGGAGACCTGGCCAAGAAAGCAGTAGCACAAATGCTCAAGGGAAGTGTTTAAGGTGAGGGTTTGTTCAGACTTTACGAAGCCCTATCCAACCTGTCTACTGAATTCAGGGAATTGCACTGACTGACTTTGTACCCGTCTTTCTCTTCTTCCAGCTTTTGGACTATCTTGTCGTATATCTTGCCCTCCTACATTTGATCAGGGTCTTCTTTTTGAGACAAGTTCCTGTCAGACTGAATTCACTGACTTTGTACCGGTCATTTTCTCAATTGATTGGGTTGGATGGGGAGCATCGCTGGCAACTATTTTCAGGTCTCTCCAGAGATATTTGATCGGGTTTGATTGTCACATCTAGCCAGTTTCCCTGTCTACATTTTATAGGCCTAACCTTGTTCATTTTCACCCCGGTTACCTAACATAAGCTGTGTGGGTGGTAGGAGTGGAGAAGCGTCTAGCCTGTCTATTCCTTTGGCAGCGCTACCTTTTTCTCCACTTGCAGATTCTCCTGTGAATTTGGCTTCTTAAACATGGGTTTATTCATGGCTCTCTGGCTGTGTGATAACCCCTCTCTCTCTAACGGGGCTGTATGCATCTGTATAAATGAGGTGCTGCTGCGTACGTACGTTTTCCCCTGCAGGTATTAATCATACAGACTGAGCAGGACTGTGTCTGATGTCTGGACTACACTTACTTACATTCACAGGTTTCTTTATCTGTACTTGTAAAGCTGAATGGATGTCTTAAGCCCCTATTCTCTAGCTACCCTATGCGACTCTGTCATTGTCGTTTCCTCCACTATCTCCCTCGCCTTCCTCCATTCTTACCATCCTTCTTGTGTTTGCTCTCACTCTCTCCTTCTCTCTGTCTCAGACTATTCTCTCTCTCAAACCCCTCTATCCCCTTTTCTCTTGCCCCCGTCGCTCATGCAATAGTCGGTTTCGTCCATCTCTTATTGTGAGGCATTTTCCATGTTTTCCTATAGTGATCTGTGCCAGAGAGGAGCCTGGGGAGGAGAACACTGCAGTACCATGGACCTGAACCAACCAAGCTGCATCTTCCTGTAGAGGTCAAGCTATCCTGAAGTGCATCTTTTCTCGACAGCTGATTCTACGCTCCTTCTTCCGAACCTGAGGGGGGCAGTGTGCTGTTCTGCAGTGTTCTGCTCGACACAGCCACCAGGCAGCTCAGAGAAACAGCTAACAACGTGGCTGCAGGGCAGTGTGACCCTGACTCAAGCCAGTTCTGAAGAGGGCGGGCTGCCTGGCTCTTAGCCAGCCGTGCAAGCTGTGTAAAAGTCCTGCGGCCCCATCCCACATAGCCAATGTTACATTGGTTCCAGCCCCTCTCTGCTTCTCTATGCTTGCCCGCCATCTGTGCTCTTAATGAAGCTGTCGAGAAGCTGTCATTCACTCATGAATGACTGCGCCTCACAGGCTGATTGCTAGCGCTATGCTAGCCAGCGGGGATTTAGCTACGAACCCACGCCAGAGGGTGGAAGAAAGTAACTTTTCAAAACTGCAGAGGACTTATTTTCAGCGTAACACGGCCACTCGAGAGCGTGTACCTGACGACAAGCTGATTTGAAGACAGACCTGTGAGGGATCCAGCTCTGTAGGTCTACATGGTTTATTTTAAAGGGAGCACAGTTATGTGAATGTGTAAGAGCATAACAGTTGAGTGATTAATAAGTCATGATAAATCCCAGTGTGTTTGTCAGCACAGCGAGGCCTCGGGTTTGGGAACAAAAGGGGGAAGTCCCATCTCTGGTGATGAAGTCATGGCAACGATCTACTGCCAAGTCTTTGGATAGAGATGGAGGGGTTGGTGTTGGACAGGGAGGGGAGGGGTGCTGAATCATGTTCACCTAGTGTCACACATGCCTGATTGGAGCAAGGGGGCTTTCTAATACTTAGTCTCTCCACACCCCTTGTTAACTCAACCACCGACCCTCTGCTGTTTCACAACCCTTAGAGCCCCTCATTCCTTTGCAGTTAATTCAGCAAGGATTATTAGGAATAGAGCCTGGGATAAAGGAATATGGGTTTATTATTTACCAGATGTACATTTTTTTCTATAGTGACGGTGGTGGTTTTCGCAGCATCAGAGCATTACTAGGGGAATAAAATGTGCTCATTTCATTCCCATGCATTGGTATCATTATGTCATTACCACATCTTGGTAACTCTATAGTAATATCATCATAATTCAGATCAGATCACTTGAGAGAAATTGGATATGAGATTACTGAAAAAGAGCACCCGTTGGAAGCCTGAGTGACTTATAACACTGAATAGTAATTGCTATGCCGTTATGCACGTCTGTCGTGAGTCATAATCTCAGCCGTCTGCATGTATGGCTGTATAGTACGTGTTCTAACAAGCCAGCCAGCTCAATCTTAATTACACTGCTTGGCTTTATCTCATATGACCATCATTTCCCTACTAATGTAATAATCGTCCCCCAGGCTGTAGTTTTTCACTGATATAGAGAACCAAAGACAAATACAGTTGGATGGTGGTTCAAAGGGGGGTTTTGTGACCATGATGAAGTGATGTGTGTTGCTTTTTCCACTGGAGCCTGGTAAGAGCGCTGTTTTCGGAGAGGGGACGGTTGGTGCCTAGATTGATGAGTCAGCAGCCCCAGGAGCCAGGGGTTGTTCTGGGCCATAAGGGCCCGCGGTGTGGCCTCTCTCCCTGGTGCGCACTCTCATTCTGCACGTCCTCCTCCGAGTGGAGGAGCCACTGCACCACTGCCACCGCACCAGATCCAGCACCACCAGACCCAAAGAGGACGGCTCCGGCTCTCATCCAGAGACCACTAAGCCTGGACAGACACCCACAACCACAGGAGCTCAACACACTGCAGTGCACAGCACACAGTCCCCTCGTTTAGACAGACACTTTCATTTCTCCCTCTCTCTCTCTATGGCTGGCCCACTTGCATGTCAATGTGCTAAATCTATTAAGCATTACCAGCTCTGCAAAAATGTAGCATAATTAAATAACTTTGTGAATTACCACTTTGCTTTATGTTGGGGTGAAGATTAAACTGTACTTTTTATGACCGAAGAACAAAGAGAAGTCTGGACTTCTGGAGTTCTAGAGTTTTGACAGCAGGGCCCAGAAAGCAATCTCCATTCCAAAGAGGTTTGGGTAAAAATCCCTCTTTCTCAGCAGTCGTAATAAACAAAGAACATCATCATCTCTCTCTCATGATCAGAAAGATTTGATGTTATGCCTCAATTGAGTTTGCCAGAGAAGGATTTAAATCCAGGACTTAATCTAATACGGTCTCTCTCTCTCCCCCTCAACCTTTCCCTCTTTCTCGCACTCTCCTTCTCCCTCCATCTGCCTCACTTTTTCTTCCCCTCCCTCTGTATTTCCCACACTCCCTACCTCCCTCCACCTCCTCCCTGTCGGCACGGAAGTGAGCACTCCGTCTCCCTGTTAACTCCATGCTCTGCCTGGACAGGACTCAAGAGATAATGGTTGTAGCTACATGGCCCACAAATCAGGACAGATTTATTCCAACATCGCTGGCCGTGTCCTGGGCCAAAGGATCGCCATCGCCCCTGGAGTGCTGTCCTCAGGAGCGACAAGGACGAAAAGGGGAATGAGGAGAATGAGCCACCAGGGTCTGGGTGACGTGACGGGGAACGAGCTGGGCCACACAGAGATCAGACGCTGCGCCACGCTCCCTTGTGTTCCTCTTTAAACAGCTTCCTGCACTAGACCTCATTATACTGTGCCCCAGCCTCACTCTGATGACATTCTCAGTTCTCTCACACACACGCTCTCTCTACGTCATATAGATTACTGCTCTCACTGAAGAGCTGAGGCTAGATTTGCACTGGGTCTAGACTGCAGTGTCCTCTGTAACTCAGTTAGCAGAGCATGATGCTTACTATGCCAGGATAGTGGGTTCGATTCCCTCAGCCACCCATACGAAAAAAAAATATGCAAGCATGAGTTGCTTTGGATAAAATAATCTGCTAAATGACATATATTATTATTACACACATTGGGCTCTGTTTTTGGTTGGCGGTAAGGAGGCGCAAGTGTCAAATTTCTTAATGGAACTGTGTCATGTAAATACTGGCGAATTGGCATTTTTTTGGCCTCTACGGCAGTTTCGGCAATTTACCTGTCTAACATCAGCTGGCTTGTGCTGAGGTGGGAGGGATTTAAATAGTTGAGGTGTGTACTTAAAAAGTGTGCCAATAAGACAATTTCAGGGAGCGCAACTAGGAGAATTTAAGACTGGTCTTTATTTTTTACTTTTTTTATTGCATATTAAAACATACAATCTACATGCAGTGAAGCCGCTCAACATTTACAATACATTCAGTCATCTAGCAGACACTCCCATCCAGAGCACCCACAGGAGCAGCCAGGGTCAAGCGCCCCACCCAAGGGCACATCAACAGATCCCATCAAATCGGGGACCCGAACCAGAGACCTATCGGCCACCGACCCAAGCTCCCAACCACCAGGTCGCCAATGCAAGATCCCCCCCACAGTTCACCTAGAGCTGCCCCTCAACCATCTGAGACCACCCTCTTTGGATTTTTACGCACCATATGCTGTATCTTTCAACTATGCTGTGATGTTTAACATACAATTTGAATCTACCTAATTGAATAGAATCCACAGATTGCGAGTTGAAGATAAATACTTCACTTAGAGTGTTAGTAATTGACTGACCAGGTCTCTCTACATCTCCCAACAATGCTATTTCTAGGGTCAACTTTAGATTAATGCTATATATTTTCAGCCATTTCTGAACCTGAGACCAGAAACAGGCTACCTAAGGGCAATACCAGAACAAATGGTCTATTGATTCTGTATCCTGTATCCAAAATCTGCAGAGCTGTGATGATTTTATGCCCCAAATATTCCACATTTTGTTGAAGGCAAGAATTCTGTACGATCATTTTAGCTGAAAAGTTTTGAGTTTGCATCGTTTCATGTATGAACTCATACACCCTGTGCCATGAAATCGGTGCGCCAAAAATCTCTTGCCAGCTATTTTGCGATCTGTATGGCACAGTTTTCAACATCCTGGTCCTCAACTTAAACTGGTATACTTAACTATTTTTGCTATTTTTGTTCCTCCAACAGTTTTGATCTTTTATATTGGGCAGACAGACCAGTTCCCCACCTCTTCTTGCTGACACCTGCCTCCTCCATTTTGGGGGTAATTCTCTAATCAATTGGTTGTAATCTTGGATTGAGAATTCCAATTTACAATATCATTTTAAAACAAAATACCCTTTCCAAAAGCTGGTTTTAGCAGTAACACAATTGGTTATGGCGCACACAGTAGCTTACTAATGGTACCCAAACTATCATTCACTGACCCGACGCACGCTCACTAGACTATATTTACACACTAAATACAGTACACACTCACTCACACACACTACATTGACATTCCCACACAAAACCCACACACATTCACATACACTACGTACAGTACGCCCACACAAACACATATAACGCACACATGCAGACCGACACAACACACACATACATGCACATTACACACACACACGCACGCACACTCATTTTTGCACTCATGATTTGCTGCTGCTACTTCTTTATTATTATCTATCTGGATGCCTAGTCACTACCCTGCCTTCATGTACATATCTACCTCAAATACCTTATTATTATCTATCTGGATGCCTAGTCACTTTACCCTGCCTTCATGTACATACCGTATCTACCTCA
The DNA here is from genome assembly GCF_029448725.1 of Salvelinus fontinalis. NCBI lineage: Eukaryota > Metazoa > Chordata > Actinopteri > Salmoniformes > Salmonidae > Salvelinus > Salvelinus fontinalis. The sequence goes on from NC_074683.1 coordinate 6,489,487, forward strand.
AATACCTGGTACCTCTGCACATTGATCTGGTACTGGTACTCCCTCTATACAGCTCCATTCTTGTGTATTTTATTTTATTCATCTTGTGTTACAATGTTTCTATTTGGAAACTCTGCATTGTTGGGAAGGGCTTGTAAGAAAACATTTCACAGTAGTCTACACCAGTTGTATTCAGTGCATGTGACATACACATTGGATATGTACATCACCAATGTTTTATTAAACTATTACAAGCCTATTTATTGATATTGGACATCATTTTTTGCCCAGCTTCTGTTAAACATTTGGACTCGTTATGTATGTTGCCCATTGCATGAAAGGTGTCAGTGACAGTAGGAAGCATGTTTAGGAAAATCAAGTTACTTAAAAATAATGCTCATTGTTTTTCCTTCATAATGTTGTCCAAAAAATGCCACTTGCACTTTCCTCTGATGGACCCAACTGTCAAATCTCAGAAATTCCATGGTGCTGAATCCGCTTGTAGGCTATATTTGCCTGGGTGTTTGTTTACCTTTCACATGGCAAAGTCACTACAGGCCATATCAATGGCAATGGTAGGCTATAGCTATATATTTTGGACATGTTTTGGACTTTCTCTTATATTGGATCTTTTTCCGGCTCCTGTGAAAGGTTTGAATGTGCGTAAAACCCTCCATAATATTGTATGCCAACTGGGAGCAATATGGTCCCGGTAACTATTCAGACATAACCTGTCTAAAACAAGTTATTTATTTTATTAGAATTTGACTAGAATTATTCCGTTTTTTTAAGTCTCATCAATAATGAATTTAATCTGGCTTATTGACAACGTTTGGCATGTCCATGGCTCAGGCATAATGCATTTTACAGTAGCCCTATATCAGTGTGAATGCTATGTTAACAATATATTTACATACTGAAGCCATGGAATTACTGTTCAAAAACATAATCTACAATTATAGGATAGGCTTGCATTTAGTTAATTGGACAGTAAGGGGTCAAGTTGACACACCTTCAACTTGTTTATTCATCAAAAGCCCTTTCGCACCACCGCCAGCTACTGTGGCCATAATTCTGGTTGTGAAAATAGCAAAAATAATTCTTACTCACCCTGGACCTATAGCGCTACCGCCAGCTCTCCGATGTTGTATTGTGTTAGGTTTGTTACAATAAAGCCGTGCACATACCTGTCATAATCAGACTTTCCTGACTAATATCTTGAAATTCAGAACATATACTAATTGCCTCTGTAGCGAAAATTGTTCTTCAAACATTAATCTTTTAAAGTATAGGCCTCACTCATCACAAATTGTAAGCAAACTCCTAAAGGCATGATTGACATCGGGAAAAGAGGGTATTGGCTATAAGCTGATATAGGCTATGACTGTCTGGCTAGTGGCTTGTGTGGATATTTTAGTATGGTGTTTAGCTAGAGTCTAAACTACCTGTGTTCAGGGCTTAATTTGTAAATCGGGAGGTGCCAGAACAAAAAGTGAGGACGAGAAAGGGGTGGCCTGGGAAATGCTCTGTGGTACCGGAAAGCATGAGATATCTATTTTGGGACTTTATAGTAAATCATTGCAAGGCATATCATCACATTTGTGTAGTGACATAGAGCAGTAGAGGAGGTTACAGAAGTTGCACACATGAGGGACCATTTTTCATAGCCATGGGTATGGGGGGAAAATTGTCTTTTAGAAATGCATTCCATGCAATTCAACATCATTTTAAATATATGAAACATATATTTTATGAAACATTGAATTTGGCCTTACTGCTATTAGCCCTTAGAAACGCATTGAATAACAGATTCATACATAGAAAAACCAAGTCAAACATTTGTTTTTGTTTTTAAAGTTTCTGTCCTATATCTGAGAGATATAAGAAAGATCATGAAATTATTATTAAAAAAAACAAATCTCCATATTTAACCAATTTATTTTGGCACTAAACTACTTCCAAAACAGAGAACACCACCATGTTTGTGAGAGCCTCATCTTATAGGCCAAACAGTTCAGACACTACAGACGCTTTCGTGAGAAGACCGATTTTTGGGATGCCTCATGGTCTGACAAACATCGCTCTAGCACCTTCCACCGCAGATGCGGAAGGCCGACATAGGCGGATGCAGTGGATTGAGACGCAGCCCACACAAAACAAAAGCTTAAATAGACAGATTTTGATGGGGATTTTTTAATTAGGCTAATTACATTTCCACGGGAGCGCGGACATCAACTCTAGGGTTTTAAAACCTCACAAACAATCTAAATGACAGGCTACCTTGACACTGACAAACTGAGATCAATAAAAACGAATTTGTCTCGAATCCATCAATATCCTAGGCCTGGATGTGTGGAGACACACATATTGTGGGGTACAATATCAGGAGGAAATTATAGTCCTAAAAAAGCTTTCCAGTTTCACTGACTCACCCAATTATGTGCAGCTCACTCGCCAGCGATGGTCGATGCTCGTGTCAAAAGCCTACCTCTTTCTTTTGTTTTACTTTGTAAAATAATATTCGCTCAATAGGCCTATTTAGAAGTTGATCAAATATTTTGGTAGCCTAGAGCAGACAGATTAGAAATTCCATGGTGCTGAATCCGCTTGTAGGCTATATTTGCCTGGGTGTTTGTTTACCTTTCACATGGCAAAGTCACTACAGGCCATATCAATGGCAATGGTAGGCTATAGCTATATATTTTGGACATATTTTGAACTTTCTCTTCATATTGGATCTTTTTCCGGCTCGTGTGAAAGGTTTGAATGTGCGTAAAACCCTCCATAATATTGTATATTATATTCAGACATAACCTGTCTAAAACAAGTTATGTATAGTCTTCTCTTTTCAGCAGGAGCCATTTGCTTTCCAACCTGTGTTTTCTCGCGATTATATTTGAAATATTGCGAAAGACCTGTTTTGTCTGTATGCTGTTCACTGACAGATTTGCCGCATGTTCCCGACTGTAGGCTATGCCTTGTTATTGGGCTACACACAATCAAATGAAATAAAACTTTATTTATTCAGCACATTTTAGACATGTAATGCAACGTAATGTGCGTCACAAAAAAAGTATATAATAATAATATAAATATTTACTACACAACAAACTCAAGAGGATAAAAACTAAAGAATAACAATTAAAAACTGAATTCTAAAATGTACCCTAAGGAAAATCAAAGCTAAAAATGTGTGTTAAGATCTCTTAAATATGTCCATAGTTTTAGGCCATAGGCCCCCCTCAGATTTTCTGGCAGGCTATTCCAGAGGCATAATAAGTAAAGGCTACCTCTCCATGCCTCTTGGTCCTAGGCAATCCATTTTTTAAGAAGCTATTGATCCTCTGTGGCTAAATTATAGGCCTACTCATGGTGTAACAGGCCTAGGCTATTCTGAATTATTTCATTTCTTTCTGACAGACAGCCATAGTTCTATAACTTTGGGAAATGTATTTACATTTATCAGGGGTGCTCCAGCACCTCCAGCACCCTTCCCGTGGCTATGATTCTATAAGGAAATGAATGAGGACGTTCTGCAGGTAGGCTGTCAGCAAACCAGCCAAATCAAATGTTATGCTGCTGTGGCAGTACTGTTGCTATGTAAACTAGGTAGCTTGCTACACACACTCGACCACTGACCGCATTTAAAACCATGCATGTTTGGATACCGGGGTACAGGGCAGACTGGGAGAAAGGCACAACGGGCGCATGTGAGCTCCATAACGAAGCAGTCTAACGGACGGGGTAGGGGTGGCGAACCTGACAACCTCACAACCACTTGGGGGCAGTGGGTTCAGAACAGCAACGACAAAAACCGTGTACAAAAAAATATACAGTGAGCTCCAAAAGTATTGGGACAGTGACACATTTTTTGTTGTTTTGGCTCTGTACTTCAGCACTTTGGATTTGAAATTATATAATGACTATAAGGTTAAAGTGCAGACTGTCAGCTTTAATTTGAGGGTATTTTCCTCCATATCGGCATGAAACAGTTAGAAATTACAGTACTTTTTGTACATAGTCCCCACATTTTAAGGGAACAAAATTGTTGGGGCAAATTCACTTAGATGTGTATTAAAGTAGTCAAAAGTTTAGTATTTGGTCCCATATTCCTAGAATGCAATGATTAGATCAAGCTTGTGACTCTACAAAGTTGTTGGATGCATTTGCTGTTTGTTTTGGTTGTGTTTCAGATGATAATGAACGCTAAATAATATATTGTGTCATTTTGGAGTCACTTTTACTATCAATAAGAATAGAATATGTTTCTGAACACTTCTACGTTAATGTGGATGCTACAATAATTACAGATAGTCCTGAATTAATTGTGAATAACGAAGTGAGAAAGTTACAGATGCACAAATGTCAAACCCCCAAGACATGCTAGACTCTTAACATTACAATAACAGGGGAGGTTAGCATTTTTTTGTGTGGGGTATGATAATTGTGCATCTGCAACTTTCTCACTCGTCATTATTCACGATTCAATCAGGATTATCCATAATCATGGTAGCATCCACATTAATGTAGAAGTGTTTAGAAACACATTCTATTCTTATTTACAATAACAGTGACTCCAAATGACACAACACATTAGTTACTATTCATTCTATTGGGTACAAAATAATCTGAAACACAACCAAAACAAACAGCAAATGCATCCAACAAGTTTGTAGAGTCACAAGCTTGATGTACTCATTACGTGCTATGAATAGGGGATCAAATACTATACTTTTGAATACTTTAATACACATAAGTGTATTTGTCCTAATACTTTTGAACCTTTAAAATGGAGGGACTATGTTAAAAAAAAAAGTGCTCTAATTTCTAAACGGGTCACACAATGTGGATGAAAATACCCCCCAAAAATGTAAGATGACAGTCTGCACTTTAACCTCATTTTCATTGTATCATTTCAAATCCAAAGTGCTGGAGTACAGAGCCAAACAACAAAAAGGTGTCACTGGCACTGGCACTTGACGAGTGGGAGGGCAAAGGGGCAGGTGCTTGGGTACAGGTAGACCCCTATCTGTGCACGTGCCTGGCCCACTGTATCCCAGCCTGATGCTAAAATACATTTTTATGACTGACTTGTTGGCAAGTCCTATATTAGATCATTTCATAATGTTTGTTAGCCCGTAACAGAAGCTTAGTCCAATGTACTCTAAAGTGCAAATTAACATTCTCTACAGTGTTTGCCACAATCGAGCCATGAGCCATGCCTAACCCTACCACATCTTTAGGTTGTAGCTCTGTGCCATATATCTACCGTGTGTAATGCCCATCCCTACTGTTAGCAGATCCAGTCATGGCTTGTCTCAGTCTCAGTGTTGGCCTGAACCCATCCTCGTCTGGTCTGACTCTCCCATCCCTATTGTCTCCAACCCCAGTAATAGCTCGGTCATAACTCTCTCTCTGTCCCTCTGACATTCACTAACACTGCCGTCCCCATTGTTAACACATCCCATAGCAGGCCTTGCTAAAGGTTAGCCAGCCTAGCTTCCAGACTTTGTTCCACTCACTCCCCCCTCCGCCTTGTATTGTTAACAGCTGAGATGAGTGAGCTTGGCTGGGGAGAGAGAGGAAGAAACGCTGGGTAACATGATTTAGGTTCACATACTCTGTCTGGACTCTCCCAGGACCCTATGAAAGGCAACAGATTGTAAACTCTGTGTGACTCAGCTGCTGCCTGGGGATCCGTGGGGCTCTACTGCCATCTGCTGGTAGGGGCTTCCTCTTGACAACTGCATGAGGCGAATGGGAACTTAAATTTCAGTAAAGTGGTTCATAATCTTTAAACAAGTTCGGTCAAATGTTATTCAAAACAAACAAATGAAAACAGTGCTAATGATGAGTAATACAGATTCTTGGTTTACTTTAACTCTATTCTACATTCATTCCTCAATGAAAATGGATTCTAACGTCAGCTGTATTAGTGAAACTTTTACTGTTCACCTCCGCAACTCAACAGCCAATTGGCTTCAGATTTACATTGGTTGAAAGAACATGATGATTTAATACAGAAATAGATGAATGCAGTAGGGTCGTTCCACCAATTTGGTGCTATTTGAGAAGTGTAACTTGGTGATACTTTTGGGGGGGGGGGGGGTTTCACCTAATTTTAACATTCTGTCATAAAGAGCACATGTTCCACTTCATAAAAAACATGTTTTCCCATCTCAAGAGGTTAAATAAAAAATGTGTATAGTAATTGCTTATTAAGTTCCAAATAAAGTCACCAGGATTGAGGATTTCATCTTAAACCATCTTAAACCAGCCATCAATCCCCTCACAGGGGGAATGGAAGCTTGTTGTTTGCAACAGGAATTGACAATTGAATGCAAGCTTCACATATTTATTTTTTTACTGACAATACATTTCTAGCCGTCTATCTATGGGTAACAGGGTTGACGTGTTATGATCGACCCACTCAGTTTTCCACCACATAAACACCAGAAAAGGGCCAAAACGAGTTGAACCAGCTCACATGCTTTTACGCTACGATTTGATTATTAGATGTTCAATGTTTCTATTGAAATAAATATTTTAAAAGGAATAGTTAAAAATTTGATTTCAGTTCATGTAACAGGATTCACCTTAAAATGAGGGACAGATGTAAATTAATCACTAATCACATTAAATAAATAATCATCTTCAGAAATGACTTTGTCAAACTTTTTTGGATTAAGTAGGTTGAAATCTTCCTAGACGTGACAAAGGGATGTCAAAATGCTGAATTTTGGCACTTTAGCAAACCTTTATTCATATAAAAAGCTTTATTGAATTATCCATGTGGTCTGTATAAAAGAGCACTTTATATAAAAGGCTTTTAAAAATCAAAATTGGTGCATAATTTCTACTCAAAATATCAAAGGGACGCAAAAGACAATCTTTTCGTGTTACTATAAACAAATACATTTGATTAAATCGTATTTGGCAGTAATCTCTGGCGAGTCTTCACAGATCCCACTACCTGTGCCGGGCCTATTTCAGACAACAGAACAGACACAAAACTATCCATCACTTCCGTGGATAAAAATGTGTCTCCTCATACAAAAGGAAGATGAAAAATGGATGAAATTCTAAGAGGGGTGAGCAGATGGATTATGAACTATAAATGTATAACAAATGAACCATGCGGGGGGGGGGGGGGGGGTGTCTAGGACTTCTCAATCAATCACTGCTTTAACCAGGCAGCAGGCAGCGTCTCGTCGGATCTGAGACAGCAGACAGAGAGACACAGTCTCTGTCCCAAGTGGCACCCTATTCCCTGTATAGTGCACTACTTTTGACCAGAGCCCTATGGTCCCTGGTGAAAAGTAGGTGCACTATCAAGGGAATAGGGTGGCATTTGGGACATAATCACTGGCAACAGACTCACGGCCCAGGAGGTAGCAGACAACAAAAAAACACAACCGAGATAAAGAGCCATCCATCTGACCCCAGCAACCACCTGGAGTATTATAGAAGCTGTCTCAAAGAGTTGTTTGTCTTTCATGTGGTTCCTCTGTCTGTCTGTCTGTCCGTTCGTTCGTCCGTCCGTCCGTCCGTCCGTCTCTCTCATCACGTCACCTTACTCAATTTCTCCTCTCTATAATCTCACAGACTAACCTTCTTGGGCCACCCATCCGATCCCACTAGCCATCGACAGACAATGACCTCAGCAATCCCCCCCCCCCAGACCCTCCAGGCCCCCACCTGCCCCACACAGATGACTATCTGACATGTAGCCATTAAACACATTGTTAGTATGCCCGGGGCTGTCAGAGTCCAGCGAGTCACAATGGCCAACAGCGTGTCTCCATACTGCTGCTGTGCAGCCATGGGAAGGACCTATTGTTAGCGAGGATGGGGAGGTACAACTGTTGTGGTCTTGACCAGTAGGACTTTGGCTCTTTAGAAAGTCAGAGAGGTGTGGAGCAGTGTGTAATGCTGCACACACACACTTACACACACACCTACCTACTCCCCCCTCTTCTCTCTTAGCTTCCTCCTGGCTCTGCTTTTATGAGAAGAACAGTGTGAGGCTGACACGGCCATTATCTCACCATGGCTCCACCCCCCCCCCCCCCCCCCCCCCCGACCCCCTCACCAAGGACAACCGTCTCATATCCACACAAAATAACAAATCCTCCTTCATCCGCTTCTATCTCTCTCTCGCTCTCTCGACCCTGGCAGAGCTACAGTCGTTGGTGACCTAAGCAGAAGCTAGTTGTGACACTCATGAGTACAGTCTATCTATCTACCTACCTACCTACCTATCTACAGTATCTATCTACATATCTACCTACCTATCTACAGTATCTATCTACATATCTATCTACCTCCCTCCTGTGTTGATCCACATCCAGGACTCCTGTTTTTGTTCTTGTCTCCTGCTGTCGTGGAAACCTTAACACTGGTTCCTGTCATCTCAGAAGACTCCAATAACTCTCTGGGGGTCACCGCAGGGCTTTCATAGCACCACCTTCATTGTTTAACTGTCCAGGAAACTCTCCTCTCTTCTCTAATCACTTGGCTGTAGACTAGAGTCTTAACTCTAGTCTACAGTAGAGAAGCTTCCTGAATTTGTTTTCGCTTTCTCCTTTATTGAAGGATAAAAATGGAAAAAAAACGAGAAAGCCAGGCTTTTTTCAAATCTATTATAGGCTAGTATTGGCCGGGCGTATCCAGTGCGGGGATTAAGACTCCAGACAGCATGGGCTCTGACCCCGAGGGCCATGGAGGAGAGGGAAAGAGGGGATAAATCATCTCTGTGAAAAGAAAGAGAGGGATGAAGGGATGGATGGGGGGTGAATGTATGGGTGTGTGTTGCCTTAGTCCTCAGCCTCTAGAAGGTTATACATCTTAGATGCAGACACTGGAAGGGAGAGTGTGGCCATAACACAGTGTGTGTGGCCATAACTTTTTGATGTGGCTCAGAATCTGACAAACAAGTTCTATAGAAGTTTGTTGTTTCAGATGTAGATGGTTTCTGGAGAACTGTGAACAGCTGTGTGACTGATGCGTCTGATGACCAGGACTACAGTCCACAACTTTATCAAATCAGCACATTATCTGAAATACTCCAGGAATTCAGAGCAAATTAAAGTATCCTGATGGACTATGTTCCCAATTCACATGCGTATGACAGTCTTCACTCTCCCTCTCTCTCTCGCCATCTTTTCTCCCATCCCACCCTGGTTACACGCAGTCAGTGTTTGTGGCTGTCTTCCCTCTCCTTCTCTCGCTCAATCTCCTTCCAGCCAACCCTGTGTCACCCAGAGTCAGTGTGGCCTGACGGGCGTCTCCAGACAGCGTTTGTTTCCCTCTGCATTTCCTTACTGCTGTGTTTTTTTAACAGGTTCTCTTCCTGGATCCTGGCTCAAGGTCACTCCCCCCTCCTCCCCTCTAAGTATCGATGCCAGCAGTGGAGAACAGCAGAGCTGGAGCTCTTGGCAGGGAAGCCACAATCGATATCCCTGAGCTCTGGGTGCTAGCTCTCTAATATCTTCCAAATACCACCTGCCAAAATATTTATGCTATATTCAAGGCATATGCCTAAAGAAAGATACAATAGATGGGTGGTTTTGGGGGGTTTCTTAAAAGAGAGAACTTGAAGCTCGTATTAGTTCATGATTGATCATGTTTGTGGTTATACCAGGCTTAGGGCGCTAGCTGGCTTCAGCTCAGCTCAGTTTTAGCTCAGCACAGTTTAGCGCAAGGTTCATCGCAGAGCTCAGATATGGATTGAGAGCTTGTGGCTTCGCGTTTCACCCCAGCTAAAGAGGATTTGTGAGGTGAACAGTGAACACTGATATTAATTAACATTTATCAACACCTAGGTGGTCTGAGTAGATTGTGGTGGTTGCTACAGGTGCAAGCCTGGAGATACAATACCCATTGGACACAGGCTCTGTTCAGCCACTGCTAGACAGATGAAGAGATAAAACAGGAACACATTGTGATAATGATCATCCCTGGCAGGCGTTGGTTTCCCTCACGACGGGCGTCAGTGTGTGTAGGAGGTGTATTGATAGTTTGACCTCCTGACTTGATAAACTGCTCTGGTACTTCATCGCACAAAAGGAGGGGCAGGAGGTTCGGGGGGAGGTGTTGGGGAATAGTGGTTAACATGCAAATGAATGTGGTTATGTGTCTTGCAGGGGTAGTGGAGGTCACAATGCATGATAATTCAGTGTCAGTTTAAGCACCATTAGCTTTTAGTTTGCAGTGTGCATTATTGTGTGTGTGGTGGGGAGATGATCGCCCATGTGCTACAATGAAACACCCGGCCTTGGAGTGGACACAGTCCTCACTGCCTACACCTCAACATACAGCCAACACCGGTCTCAACCACATAAATCAGACAAACTAAATCAGACAGACTAAATCAGACAGACATATAAAAAGAACACCATCATCATCAGAGAGAGAGAGATTATAGAGAAGAGGGGATAGCTAGCTTGATAGCGTGGGTTGGTTCAGTAAGATGTTTGGGGACAATCCATTTTTTATGATTTCTGTTTTATTTTATTGATGTGTACCCTGGGGAGGTAAATGCCATCATGGCTCTACTATAGATGTCTGCTTGGGGGACGATTGATTGCTCTGCCATTTGATGCTGTGGCTCACGCAGAATGATGGGGGGGGGGGGGGTGACAGAGTCATGAGAGAAATAGAGAGGGCCTCCTTCCATCCTCTCATCCCGCTCATTCCGCTCTCCCTACTACTTCTCCATGCTCTCATCCCTCCAACCCTACCTCCCTCCATCCCCCCATCCTGCTATATGTCTCGTTCCTCAGTAAGTGCCTCATAAAGCCCTGGGAATGTGTGGTTTTGGGTTTAATGAATTTGCCCGCCGCTCTATTGTGTTAAGAGTGATATAAATGGCTGGTGGTCGTTCTGGGGATAATAATGGTTGTCCATAAAGAATCCCGTCAGCTGTCCTCGCTGGTAATTCCTGTTGGAATGTGATTAAGGGAACATCATTCTCTTCTCTCTGAAATAATGCAGCTGACACCATCTCATTTACTAAGTAATCCCACTGAGGTCACACAGAGCAACTGTTTCTCTCTTTATATGAGCCTGCCTGAACCAACTGATGATTCACACAAAAGGTACAAGATGTACAGAGTGTTAAAAAGTAAATCCACTAAGTGGCTGACAAATGAAAAATAATCATCTGCATGATTATTGCATGTAGCCTAGGTCTACAGTGTAAATGGATGAGGGAGAATATTGTAGAGAGTGATAGGATTTCTCTGAATTAGCTGGTGCAGTTCAGCATGAATCACTGCAGTAATTGTCTAGAACTCTGAGGGTTAGGAAACGAATGGGTGGATAGGGAGGAGGACTGCAAGGGAGGGGGATGTTGCCAAGGCCAACCAGCTGGAGCAAAGTTTTTGGACAGTCAACACTGCCATCTCGTGGATGTACAGGAGGAAACACAACCCTAGTGATGGGAGAAAGAGAAGGCGGCTTTCTTGGTCTGAAACTGGTGTTCAAAATTCCATAACTTTCTAACATTTCCCAGGTTTTCCAGGAAATTCTGTTTGGAGGATTCAAGATCTCCTGCTTATTCCCTCGTTTTTTGAGAATCTTTCAACCGGGATTTCTGGGAAACCTGTTAATTTCGGGAAATTAGCAGATTATTGCAACCCAACCTGAAAACCAGTAAACATTGTCATATCTGAGTATGGAGCAATGTTTCATTGAGTTACTACTATATTGCACGATTGACTAAAGTTTGGCTTCGATTGATTGCAATGGAAAAAGTAAGGGCAGCCCTGGATGCTCATTCACCCAACTATACTGAACAAAAATATAAACGCAACATGAAACAATTTAAAAGAGTTTACTGAGTTGCATTACATATGAGGAAATCAGTCAATTTAAATCAATAAATGAGGCCCTAATCTATGGATTTCACATGACTGGGAATACAGATATGCATCTGTTGGTCACAGATACCTTAAAAAACAAATTGGCCTCACAATTGGCCTCAGGATTTCGTCACTGTATTTTTGTGCATTCAAATTGCCAATCGATAAAATGGGACATTTTATTTCAGCTCATGAAACATGGGACCAACACGTTACAGGTTGCATTTCTATTTTGTTCATCGTAAAAGCAGGTTGGAAAACACTGCTGTTCAGTAGCCTGTAACATATCAGCCAAACACCTGAAGCATCATCTCCCCTCAGAGAGTCAATGTAAAGGAATGTATAAGGAGTGAGGTCTATGGAGTCACTCTTATCACTACCACCTCCTAGAATCTAATTTATGATGACATCGCACAACATTTCCCTGGCTCGGTGTATTTAAACGTCATCATTTTAATCCCGTCCTAATCCCCTTTCAGAAGGTGATAGACGATATATGTGACATCTACATTCAGAGAGGCAGTTGCTTTCCAAAACCCTGAGTAGGACCTCAAGAATGTTACAGTATCATTACAAATCTGAAGGAGGTTCGACAGACAGCCATGTATCAACTGGAAGAATGTAGCCGAGGCCAAAAAGGATTAAACTGCTCTTAAATACGTTCATGGGACATATGAGAAACTTAAGTTTCTCTTAAAATATATACATAACCAGGTTTCCATCCAAACCTCATGCAAGTAAAGTAGGTCTTCATGTCAGACAAAAAAAATGTCACGACACGTTTTTCGGTAAACTTGACAAATTCGACAAAACTAAATTCGGTGGACAAGGTGGGATTTTTTTGTGTCGGTAAAATTAATTATGCAAATATTTAGATAATAACCATCATATCAAGGTAAATGTATATGTTGTGTGGTCCTCCCACTACACTAGGGAAAACATGCAGTTTATGAGGCTACAGATTAAATAAATGATGAACTTCACAAAGTGGTGGAAGTGCATGGTGATTTTGATGCTCCTTTCCAATAAATATTGAGGGGCTTATTCTGGTGACATGGTCGTTTGACAAATAAAAAATCCTATTTTTCGTCCAGAATAAACTCATCATGTAGCTAGTCTACCCACACTATACATCTGTGAGCTGTTGGCTAGAGCACACGTGCCTAGACCAGAGTGCACACAAATATTTTTGAGACAAAACCATCAGTAGAGTTGAAAATGTGATGTACACCAATTTAACTTTTATTATTGCTGCGTTCATGTGCTAGTTGGAACTGGAAACTTTTAAATTTCCGATTTGCTAACTAGTAGTCAATTAAGAAGTATCCTCGCTGTATAATGCTGAATAGTTTTGTTGATATATTTCAATGTTAAACAAATTACTTGAATCATCAACACTATAATTAAAATGGCTGATGTAGTTGTGGCTATTTACAGCGATGCAAAAACTGATGTCAAGGAAAATGAGACCTGGAGCAAGGTTGTGGGTCGAAAATGCCCCAAAGGAGACTATTTTACCTATTTTTATCATGGAGCATGGAGAGAGAAATCCTGACAAAGAAGGCAAGGAGGAGGAGCTCTACCACACTCTCATACATGAAATTCATCCAAACCACTGAGGTCAGTACAGAGAGTAGGTGCTCTCTGGCGTGTATATCTCTTCTCAGTAAGGAAGCAAGGGCAAAGCTTCTGATCAGAGAAATAACAGTCAGAGGAAAACATGTTGTGTTCAAAGAGAATAATCTGTTCAGTTTGAAGTCGCACATGGCTGACCAGAACTCAGTTCAAGTTACAAATAAAGAACTACCTGAATCAGCAGATATTAGTGTTGTGACTTGAGTTTCTGGCTGAAGCTGGATGTGAGGTGGTGGGGAGAGTGATGAGGCGCATGATAAGATACAAAGGTCAATTTATGAACTGCTCCAAAGGAGATCGTTTTGTATGTTGAAGCAGCACCCATCATTCCTATAACACGTTGTGTCAAGATGGGCCCTCACTGGATCAAAGTATTTTATGATGGACAAGGTTCTGCGTGTAGACAGGACTGGCTGACACAATCCCATGCTACAGGGGGTCAGGAGATGGTAGAGTACAGTCCTACTACACTGGACAACATAACGTGCATAAAGATGTGCAGGACAACAATCCTGTCCCCATGAGTAGAGCAGACGTATCACATATCGCTGAAATGACAGAATGTGAGACTGAGGTTGAAGAGGATAACTCCTCGGCACCCAAGGACAAAGACGGAGTGAATGAAACATTGGAGTTGGCACCTGGTGAGCCAGAGTCTACAACAGTGACCTCTCATTCCAAGAAAAATAAGAAGAGAAAAAATGCTAAAAATGAAGCTGGGAAAGTGGCTACTGAGACCAGTGACATTCATAATCCAATAGAAAACTCTGAGGATAATATAGGACCCCGAAGGCGGTGCAACTCTCTGCGGAATACAAAAGAAGGCAGCCAAACATCAATGCTGGCCTTCATTCAAACAGTCCGGAATCAACAAACACCCAAGCGGCCCAGGGTACCGTTGATCATGCTAAAATGCTCTGGAACCCTCGTTCCAAGCCTAGGGGAATATTGGGAGGTCTTATGAATATTCGTAACATTATTTCTGAGAGAGAACAGGTAGAACATTTATTGAATGTGTCACGATCGTGTGGAGGAGAGACGGACCAAACCGCAGCATGTGGAAAATAAGCCATCTTCCTTTTATTATTTAAGAAGGCAAAACGAAACAAAACACTTACAAACTAACAAAACAACAAACGACCGTGAAGCTATAAACGTAGTGCACACACACAGGCTACAAACGTTCACCATAGACAATTCCCCACAACAAACTAAAGCCTATGGCTACCTTAAATATGGCTCCCAATCAGAGACAACAGAAACCAGCTGTCTCTAATTGGGAACCAATTCAGGCAACCATAGACTTTCCTAGACAACTACTCACAACATAGACACAGCTAGACAACTATACTAAACATAAACCCAACTACTCTAAATAAACCCCCTAAACCTTACAATCACCCTGGACACTACAAAACCCACATAAATACCCTTGTCACACCCTGACCTAACTAAAATAATAAAGAAAACAAAGAATACTAAGGCCAGGGCGTGACAGAATGACTCTAATCTTGATTTTTCCTGTTTCTCTGAGACATGGCTGAAGAAATCTTCTTCTATTTCTGCCTATAATGTCCCTGGATATTCCGTATTCAGGAGGGACAGGGGAGAGGGCAGAGGGGGAGGATTGCTTATGTACATGAAAGATAACTTTTAATGCAATCGTACCAAATGGAAACATGCCAATGACCTTGAATGTATAGGGCTGAATGTCTTCCTCTCACCTCATACGTATGTCTCTCACTATTATTGGATTATATCGACCACCAACATCTGATATTTCGTTTTATGACCATCTAAATGCCATGCTTAAAGAATGTGATCATAAGAAGGAGATCATCTTCATGGGCGATTTCAATATAAACTGGGGAAACAAAAGTTGCAGGAAAAAAACTCAAAGAGATCACAGACTTTTTTAACCTGACTCAAATAATACAAGGTACAACCAGAGTAACACAGTCATCCCAGACTCAAATTGATCTGGTGTTTACTAACAGACCTGATCGAATAACTAAGTCCAGTAACTGGCATATCTGACCACAATGTTACATTGGTGGTTAGAAAGCTCACTAAAAAGAGATATAAGAACCATATTAACATCCTGAATTCAAGGTTAATGGGATTCTAATTCAAGACTCCGATTTCATATCCACCACCTTCAACAAATGTTTTGTTGACTCTGTCAGGGAAATGGCTCAAAGATTTTCAACCAAGACCCCAGTTCTCACTCCCATAGATAATAATAAACCATTATTCACAATTCCTGAAATCTCAGCTTCAGCACTGGACAGTATTATTAGCTTCTTCAGGAGCTCTAGAACAAAATATGTATTTGTTCTTGACACTGCATTCCTGAAGAGACACAAATATTCTCTGATTGCCTCTACTCTACATCTAGTGAAAATGTCCATAAAATATGGGCTCTTCCAATGCTTGGAAGTCTGCTGCAGCGATACCTGTTTTAAAATCTGGTGACCCATCACTGGTAAAAAATTACAGACCTATAAGCATTCTTCCAGTGCTATCAAAAGTAGCTGAAAGATGTGTGAATGACAATCTGACTGATCACCTCATTCAGGGCAACTCCGTTCATCAAATACAAATTGGATTCAGAACTAACTATTCTACCAAAACAGCCAATTGCTATTTTCTGGAGTACATTAAATCTAAACTGAACATAGGTGGTGAAGTCGGGGCAGTCTTTTTGGATCTTAAAAAGGCCTTTGATACTGTGAATCCTGAGGTCCTCCTATCCAAGCTATCCTCCTTTAATGTGTCCACTGAAGTCATTAGTTGGATGTATTCCTATCCGACAAACAGAAGTCAAATGGTACGTTTGGGGGACACTCAGTTGGACTCTCTTTACTATAACATTGGGGTCCCACAAGGGTCAGTATTAGACCCCTTTCTGTTTAACATCTATATAAATGATCTCCCACTTGCTTGCCCACAAGTTAACATGCATACAGTATGTATGCAGACGATTCAGTCAAACACTCAAAACAATAGACAACTAGTTGTTAACATGTTAACTGAAGCTATGGTACATGTTTCGAAAATGGATGAATAATTATTGCCTGGATTTAAATATCGACAAGACTGTTTATATGTACTTCTCTAAGAAATCCATTGATTCTCAACGAGCTGTTCTTGTTAATGGGGAGAATCTGAAAGTTGTGTCTAACTTCAGGTATCTTGGTGTCATTTTGGACTCCAACTTGACATTTAAGAAACATGTGAAGAAGGTGGTTAACAGGGTCAAGTTTGGATTATCCAATTTTAGGTTTATAAAGACCTTTCCTTTCTCTGGAGGACGCCAAACTATATATGCATACTGTGATCTTCTCATATCTGAGATATTGCCTCGCATGCTGGTCACAAGCAGAAGTTACTATTCTGAAACCAATTGAATCACTCCACAAACACTTAAGATTTTTGTTAACAAACCAAACAGTTACCACCATTGTCATATAATTTACAAACATAATATATTTAGTCTGGATAGCTTTAAGCAGTATGATGATGCAAGCCTTGTCTTTAACATCCTGCATGGTATTGCCCCTCCACCCCTATGCCGGCATATCATGCTCAAGGAAAGCCCCTCCAGGATAACAAGGGCAGTAACTAGAGGGGATTGCGTTGTCCCTTTTCGACACAGCAAAATCTGTCAATCAGCCTTCTCTGTTAGAGCTACAATATACTGGAATACAATGCCCATGGACTTGAGAAGCTGCACTGATTATTGTACTTATTGTAGTGATTATTGAAATGTAAATTGAAAACATGGCTCACATCTATCCAAACCTGTACGCTGAGTTATCTGTGGTTCCTAATATGTAAGACAACAGTTGATGATAGTGTTGTTGTTGTTAGAATTATATATTAGTTGATGCAATGTATTTGTATTTTGTATTGTTTTAGTGAGTATTTGTATTGTGGCTGTGTAGCAGCCCTGGGACTACGGGTTAGCTTTGGCTAACCCCGGCACATTTACATGGATGTTTCATTATTGTAATATTGATGTTGATCATAAGCATTGTCCCCTATAAATCAATAAATAAAATACAAAATTCCGCGTTGAATCAGAAAATCGGACATTTCCGAGTTTCCTAGTTCCGACTAGTATTTGAACACCGTATTTTTATTCAGTACATGGGGATTTAACCACAAAAGTTATTTTTAGTGCAGTCATCACGCACAGCCTTTTATCCTCAACAACTTAATTTGATGGAAACATCTGTGGTGGGAAAAATAATTATAATAATATTCACATGAAAATCTGTCGCCAACTGCATGGATCCCTACCATATGATCGTAAACGCTTGGTTATCTTTATGGTACAATGTATGACATTGCCTAAATATCTTTAAGGCTTGAAAATTATGCAATTTGTGCATTGTATTAAATTGGAATCAATAAGCAGGCAGGGACTGGGAGACTAGTCCGGATCGAGGCAAAGATGAGCGGAGAAACGTACAGAGAGATCCTTGAAAAAAACCTGCTTCAGAGTGCTCATGACCTCAGACTGAGACGAAGGTTCACCTTCCAACAGGACAACGACCCTGAGCACAAGGCCAAGACAACGCAAGAGTGGTTCGGGACAAGTCTCTGAATGTCCTTGAGTGGCCCAGCCAGAGACCGGACTTGAACCCAACTGAACATCTGGAGAGACCTGACAATACTTGTGCAGCAACGCTCCCCATCCGACCAGACAGAGCTTGAGAAGATCTGCAGGGAATAATGGGAGAAACTCCACAAATACAGGAGTGCCAAGCTTGTAGCGTCATACCCAAGAAAACTCAACTCTGTAATCACTGTCAAAGGTGCTTCAACAAAGTACTGAGAAAAGGTTCTGACTACTTATGTAAATATAATATTTCAGTTTTTTTTTTTTTATGAATCAGCAAACCTGTTTTCACTTTGTCATTATGGGGTATTGTGTGTAGATTGATGAGTGGGGGGGGGGGGGGGGGGGGGATTTAATCAGTTTAAGAATGAGGCTATAACGTAACATGTGGAAAAATTCAAGGGGTCAGAATACTTTTCGAAGGTGTGTGTGTGTGTGTGTGTGTCCACCAACTTTCCTATGTGGGTGCGAGACCTGGAGAGGCCTACAAGCCACAGTGTCTCGCACCCACTGTGAAATTTGGTGGAGGATCGGTGATGATCTGCTGGTGCTTCAGCAAGGCTGGAATCGGGCAGATTTGTCTTTGTGAAGGACGCATGAATCAAGCCATGTACAAGGTTGTCCTGGAAGAAAACCTGCTTCCTTCTGCTCTGACAATGTTCCCCAACTCTGAGGACTGTTTTTTTCCATCAGGACAATGCTCCATGCCACACAGCCAGGTCAATCAAGGTGTGGATGAATGATCACCATATCAAGACCCTGTCACGGCAAGCCCAATCTCCAGACCTGAACCCCATTGAAAACCACTGGAATGTGATCAAGAGGAAGATGGATGGACATAAGCCATCAAACAAAGCCGTGCTGCTTGAATTTTGGCGCGAGGAGTGGCATAAAGTTACCCAATATCAATGTGAAAGACTGCATGCGAAGACGCACAAAAACTGAGATTAAAAATCAGGGTTATTCCACCAAATATTGATTTATGAACTCTTCCTAAGTTAAAACATTAGTATTGTGTTGTTTAAAAATGAATATGAACTGCATAATTTTTGTTACTTTACCAGTTGTCATTTTCTGCAAATAAATGCTCAAAATGGCAATATTTTTATTTGGGAGAAATGTTGTCAGTAGTTTATAGAATCAAACAATTATTTTTATTTTACCCAAACACATACCTATAAATAGTAAAACCAGAGAAACTGATAATTTTGCAGTGGTATCCTATTTTTTTCCAGAGTTGTGTGTGTGTATGTATATATATATATATATATATATATATACTTTTTTTAAACAGGATAAATCTGAGGGGGCATGATGCCTCTGAAGGCAGCCCTCATTTTGCCTGAATTAAGCCCACCTTTTCTCAGCAGACATGTCCACATTGGCATGATGTGGAGCCAAAGCGGGCTAAAATATTGGCCCAATTACGCCGATGCACTTTTTCTATTTAATAGTTATTAATTAATTAATCTAAAAAATCCACACAGCATGATGCTGCACCACTGTGGTGCCAGGTATCCTCCAGATGTGATGCTTGGCATTCAGGCCAAAGAGTGCAATCGTGGTTACATCAGACCAGAGAATCTTGTTTCTCATGGTCTGAGAGTTTTCAGGTGCCTTTTGGCAAACTGCAAGTGAGCTATAATGGGCCTTTTACTGTGGAGTGGCTTCTGTCTGGCCACTCTACCATAAAGGCCTGATTGGTGGAGTGCTGCAGAGATGGTTGTCCTTCTGGAAGGTTCTCCCATCTCCACAGAGGAACTCTAGAGCGCTGTCAGAGTAACCATCGGGTTCTTGGTCACCTCCCTGACCAAGGACCTTCCCTGCCGATTGCTCAGTTTGGCCAGCTCTAGGAAGAGTCTTGGTGGTTCCAAACTTCTTCCATTTAAGTAAAATGGAGGCCACTGTGTTCTTGGGGACCATCAATGCTACAGAATTTTGTGCCTCGGCACAATCTGTCTCGGAGCTCAATGGACAATTCCTTCGACCTCATGGCTTGGTTTTTGCTCTGACATGCACTGTCAACTGTGGGACCTTATATAGACAAGTGTGTGCCTTTCCAAATCATGTCCAATCAATTTAATTTACCACAGGTGGACTCCAATCAAGTAGAAATATCAAGGATGATCAATGGAAACAGGATGCACCTGAGCTCAATTTCGAGTCTCATAGCAAAGGGTCTGAATAGTTATGTAAATAAAGTATTTGTTTTTTATTAATAAAACATTTGCAAAAATAACAATGTTTTCGCTTTGTCATTATGGGGTATTGTGTGTAAATTGCACAAAAAAAAGCATTGTGGCTAGAGTAACTAACTGTAAATAATCTATACATTTTTGGGGAGCCTAATGCTGAGGCATTTTTTAGGACTACATCAACAATATATATGAGTAACATGAAGTGAGAAATAACTGTTCATGTAGAAACTCAATGCTGACAGGGATTTCAGACGGTGGATGGTGGTTGGAAGACCACACTTGCTTGAAATGGAAAAGCATTGCGGTAGCTTTTGATAAAGAAGAATATCAAGATGAAGCAGCTGCTTCATAAGTGGGATGCACTGTTGGGCACTACATCCGAGGGGTTCGTGCTGATTGTACGGAGAATGTGACAGCCGGTTAAATAGCGTCCCTTGAGAGGGCAATAACAAGATGTATGTCAGGAGAAGTGCAGTATTATCATAAGGAGACGTATACTTGGAATATGGAGGAGGAATGGAGGGAAAAAGAGAGGCAGAGGAGGTCTAAGAGATGGAGGAAGAGGGTGAGCTTGAGTCGGTTAAAAATGTAGAAAAAAGGGAGAAGGCTTGTTAAAGAAGAATGTAAGTGTAAGCAGAGTGAGCTGAAGAAAGGAGGAGAAATGGAAGTGAATGAGATCGAAGTATGGGATTTGGTAGGTGTGGTGAAGTTCTCGGAGCCCGAGGCTTGCACCGAGGGTCAGGATAAAGATGAGTTTGACGGTAGGAGTGAAGTTTTTAGAAAAAGTGGACCCTTGCCTTTTCGCTGATCCATTTGTGGTTTCAGGGTGGGTGAAAACGAGTTGGGAGCTGTGGAATCATTGAGGTTAACCAGAAGTGGTCTTGTGATAATTGTTTGCGTTTCTGCTGGTCAGAAGGAGAAGGCGCTCCGCATTAAACGAATGGGGGCAAGAGTGGTGAAACAGAAGAGTCATTGTCTGTTCTTTTGAGTTTTGATGTTTGTCCGACATAGTGATGTTAGGGTATAAGTTATCCTGTACGAGCTCTTGTGCCGAATACATTACGTTGTTACACGTGTCAAGCTTATGGGCATGTGGCAGCAGTGTGTAGAAGGGAGGTTCCTAGGTGTGAGAAGTGTGCCGAAAGCCATGAGACAAAGGAATGTGTAGCATTGGGGAAAGTAGGGGAAGATAGGTCAAGGGGAAGGGATCCTGAGAGGAGTGGTGTAGTAGTAGATCTGTACCAGTACAGAGGGATAGGCCAACAAGTGATATATGTTTCAGTAAGATTGGATTTTTAGCATTTATAGCAATGGTTATTAACTGTACTGCAGGGATAGAATGTAGGTCACAGAACATGGAGGTTGTGGTGGTAGCTGCAGAGAGGTATTTGGTGTGCGAGACTTAACATCAGAAGAGTTACAGGGTGTGTTAAGTGGTGTAATACCATCCTTTCAGGTTGTTGGCCTGAGGTAGGACTAAGTAGATTTAAATAGTGTAGTAGGGTGGTGTTATTTTTTATTTTTGTGTGAGTGTAGTGTTAGATTGTAGGGTATTTGTTTATATATTTATTATTTCAAGAAAAGTATAAGGGTGTTCCACTCCAGTCTAGTAGGTGGCGTTAATGCAATATTTAGTAGATTCTAACCGCCTTCAAACCCCATCGAAGAAGAAAAAGACTTCGAGAATGGAGAGGGTGAAATTTTAAGGCGGAACTACAATCATGTCAACCTGTGTCTGCCGGTTGCATTTCAATGTAACCATTAAAAATCAAACATGGAGGACGTTGACTAGAAAATGTACGGCTAACAATGCATCTTCTCTTCGTAATTTGATCAATATATGTATTGTCACATTTAAACGCGCAGGAATTATTGGCGTAGTATTTCAGCAAGTCATTGGGTAAGTTTTAATTAATTAAGAATTGCGAAGTAAACAGATAGATAGCTAGTTGCCATAAAATGTAATACTAGCCATGTCATTTGTTAACCTACCCATTAAATCCCAAGTTCATGAACACTGCAAACAGTACACAATATTTTTAAAAAGACGTCACCTCATTTCACCTTTTTATTTTCGTCTGGGCAAGCAAACGCGTTCCGACAGTTGTGACTTTATCAGAGCATCAAGAGATGTGCCAAACCCATTTTATTATTATTAAAGTGCTTAGGTGAAAATGACAATTGCCTACACTTGTGTGAGGGCGGTGCATAGTGCTATTCGAAAACAGTCAACCAACAATTGTTACTATATAAAGAAATACACAGATATAACCTATAACACATCATACCTTTGCAGCTCACACATCAAACAAAATATGCTCTGCAGGAGGCTATGGCTAAAGCCAGGGACTGGATTGTGGACTGCATCCCAGCAGGGTGCCCACAATCTGGCTTCTTTCCATCAAGCCTCCCTGCTCCCCCAGAGGAAGCTAAGGGGCCTGCTGTTCCCCTTCAGTGAGCTGGAGCCCCACTTGGCTTGTTCAGTGGATAGGGGAAACTTCCAGCTCTTCCAGCCCAGTGTGGAGGACATAACCAAGGCAGAGAAACTCTTCTCCCCGTCCTCTTCACACAAGATTGATTACCACACCTCTGCTGTGAGGATGGAACATGCACCCTCACAGAACCAGCCAGAGGTAGGTGGAGGGATGTGTGTTGGATGTATGTTAAAATAGTTGTGAATGTACATAGTTTGATTTGAAATAAAAACACTTGTATAGGCTAGGTCTTATTTCACTTTTAGATCACAATATGCAGCTTAAATTTAACATTGGTGTCTCAAAGGTGAAAGATGCTATTGTTACATAAAAAAAAAAAAACATCAGTCTTTCAAAAAGCTTGTCAGACATGGAGCAGCAATCTGGTCTGAAGATACGCCCTCCAATGTTGGAAAAGCCACTCCACAACTGCAGAGAATGCTGGAACATGTACAGTTGAAGTCGGAAGTTTACATACACTTAGGTTGGAGTCACTAAAACTCGTTTTTCAACCACTCCACACATTTCTTGTTAACAAACTATAGTTTTGGCAAGTTGGTTAGGATATCTACTTTGTGCATGACACAAGTAATTTTTCCATCCATTGTTTACATACAGTGAATTATAAGTGAAATAATCTGTATCACAATTCCAGTGGGTCAGAAGTTTACATGCACTAAGTTGACTGTGCCTCTAAACAGCTTGAAAAATGTCAGAAAATGATGTCAAGGCTTTAGAAGATTCTGATATGCCTTGAAATACATCCACATGTACACCTCCAATTGACTCTAATTATGTCTATTAGCCTATCTTCAAACTTAGTGCCTCTTTGCTTGACATCATGGGAAAATCAAAAGA
This sequence comes from Salvelinus fontinalis, assembly GCF_029448725.1. NCBI lineage: Eukaryota > Metazoa > Chordata > Actinopteri > Salmoniformes > Salmonidae > Salvelinus > Salvelinus fontinalis. Next base: position 6,513,122 of record NC_074683.1, read on the forward strand.
CCTCAGACAAATAAATTGTAGAACTCCACAAGTCTGGTTCATCCTTGGGAGCAATTTCCAAATCCCTGAAGGTACCACATTTATCTGTACAAACAATAGTATGCAAGTATAAACACCATGGGAACATGTAGCCGTCATACCGCTCAGGAAGGAGACACATTCTGTCTCCTGGAGATGAACGTACTTTGGTGCGAAAAGTGCAAATCAATCTCAGAACAACAGCAAAGGACCTTGTGGCGATGCTGGAGGAAATGGTTACACAAGTATCGATATCTACAGTAAAACAAGTCCTATCTCGACATAACCTGAAAGGTCGCTCAGCAAGGAGGAAACGACTGCTCCAAAACCGCCATAAAAAAGCCAGACTACGGTTTGCAACTGCACATGGGGACAAAGGTCGTACTTTTTGGAGAAATGTCCTCTGGTCTGATGAAACAAAAATGTAACTATTTGGCCATAATGACCATTGTTATGCTTGGAGGAGAAAGGGGGAGGCTTGCAAGCCGAAGAACACCATCCCAACCGTGACGCATGGGGGTGGCAGCATCATGTTGTGGGGGTGCTTTGCTGCAGGAGGGACTGGTGCACTTCAGAAAATAGATTGCATCATGAGGGAGGAAATTGATGTGGATATATTGATGCAACATCTCAAGACATCAGTCAGGAAGTTAAAGCTTGGTCGCAAATGGGTCTTCCAAATGGACAATGACCCCAAGCATACTTCCAAATTGTGACAAAATGGCTTAAGGACAACAAAGTCAAGGTATTGGAGTGGCCATCCCAAAGCCCAGACCTCAATCCTATAGAAAATGTGTGGGCAGAACTGAAAAAGCGTGTGGGAGCAAGGAGGCCTACAAACCTGACTCAGTTACACCAGCTCTGTCAGGAGGAATGGGCCAAAATTCACCCAACTTATTGTGGGAAGGCTACCAAAAACGTTTGACCCAAGTTAAACCATTTTAAAGGCAATGCTACCAAATACTAATAAACTTCTGACCCACTGGGAATGTGATGAAAGAAATAAAAGCTGAAATCAATCATTCTCTCTCTCTACTATTATTCAGACATTTCTCGTTCTTAAAATAAAGTGGTGATCCTAACTGTAATTTTTACTAGGATTAAATGTCAGGAACTGTGAAACGGAGTTTAAATGTATTTGGCTAAAGTGTATGTAAACTTCCGTCTTCAACTGTATGTACTCAACAGCAATTCTGCTCAGTGTTGGATATGTTTGACTGTGTGTGTCCCAGAGGATCAGTAGTTGGTGGAATATATGGGATCATGAGGTATTTAATAAAAAAATATATATTTAACTAGGCAAGTCAGTTAATAACAAATTCTTATTTGAACCTACACCGGCCAAACCCGGACGACGCTGGTACAATTGTGCGCCACTCTATGGGACTCCCAATCACGGCCAGTTGTGACACAGCCTGGATTCGAACTAGGGTGTCTGTAGTGACACCTCATGCAGTGCCTTAGACTTCTGCGCCACTCGGGAGTCCAAATTGAGCTACCGGTACTCAGTTTTCTTTGGTGTTTCATGCAGTTTCATGCAGCCAAGCTTTGTTGTTACATGAAAGCAAACAGTGTGCCCAATCGACTCTTCTTCTCTGGTGGTGTTGGCTCACTGTGTGAGACATCCTGTGTTGTGCTGGTAAACTTTGTTTCAGGATCAACAACCAAGACAACCTCTCCCTCAACGTGATCAAGACAAAGGAGATAATTGTGGACAACAGGAAATGGACCATTCTCATCGACGGGGCTATAGTGGAGCAGGTTGAGAGCTTCAAGTTCCTTGGTGTCCACATCACCAACAAACTATCATGGTCCAAACACACCAAGACATTCGTGAAGAGGGCACGACAAAGCCTATTCCCTCTCAGGAGACTGAAAAGATTTTGCGTGTGTCCTCAGATCCTCAAAAAGTTATAGAGCTGCACCATCGAGAGCATCCTGACTGGTTGCATCACTGCCTGGTATGACAACTGCTCGGCCTCCGACCACAAGGCCCTACAGAGGGTAGTGCGTACGGCCCAGTACATCACTGAGGTCAAGCTTCCTGCCATCCAGGACCTCTATACAAGGCGGTGTCAGAGGAAGGCCCCAAAAATTGTCAGACTCCAGTCACCCAAGTCATAGACTGTTCTCTCTGTTACCACACTGCAAACAGTACCGGAGCGTCAAGTCTAGGACCAAAAGGCTCCTTAACAGCTTCTACCCCAAGCCATAATACTGCTGAACAATTAATCAAATAGCCAACTGAACTATTTACATTGACACTATTTACACTGCTGCTTCTCATTGTTTATTTTCTATGCATAGTTACTTTACCCCTACCTACATGTACAAAATATTTCAACTAATCTTTGCCCCAGCATATTGGCTCGGTACCATAACCCCCTGTATATAGCCTCGTTATTTTTTATTGTGTTACTTTTTATTAGTATTTTAGTATTTTTACTTTAGTTTTATTTAGTAAATATTTTCTTAACCAACACTGTGGTTCAAGAAAGAGTTAAGGGCTTGTAAGTAAGCATTTCACGGTAAGGCCTACACCTGTTGTATTTGGCGCATGTGACAAGTACAATTTTATTTTATTTGGTGTCTGCAGTAAGAACAGCTTTCTGTGGCATTGCACCATGCCAGTTTAAAGGCAATCTGGTATGTAATATTAGTTGGCAGGGGTCTATATTTCAACATGATTATGTTTATGATAAATTTCTAATGTCTTTCTAAAACTTTTTCTGATAATATCTTGTCAAAGAAGTCTCCTTTTCTGTCGATCTGATAAGAAATGAAAGCCATTCCACTGCACACACACTGGTTGAATCAACGTTTACAGATCATTTCAATGAAATTACACTAACGTTCAAAAGTTTGTTCACTTAGTAATGTCCTTATTTTTGAAAGAAAAGCATTTTTTTGTCCCTTAAAATGTAAAATTGGTCAGAAAGTGGACATTGTAGACAATGTTAATGTTGTAAATGACTATTGTAGCTGGAAACTTAAAAAAAATTTTAATGGAATATCTACAGAGGCCCATTATCAGCAACCATCACTCCTGTTTTCCAATGGCATGTTAGCTAATCCAAGTTGATTATTTTAAAGGCTAATTGATCATTAGAAAACCCTTTTGCAATTATGTTAACACAGCTGAAAACTGTTGTGCTAATTAAAGAAGCAGTAAAACTGGCTTTCTTTAGACTAGTTGAGTATCTGGAGCATCAGCATTTGTGGGTTCGATTACAGGTTCAAAATGGCCAGAAACAAAGAACTTTCTTCTGAAACTCGTCAGTCTCTTCTAAGCGCAAACCAGATGGGATGGCGTATCGTTGCAGAATGCTGTGGTAGCCATGCTGGTTAAGTGTGCCTTGAATTCTAAATAAATCAATGACGGTGTCACCAGCAAAGCACACCATCACACCTCCTCCATTCTTAACGGGGGGGGGGGGGGGGGGGGCAATGTCAATAGTCCGGTGGCCCTTTGATTAATTGTTCAGCAGTCTTCTGGCTTGGGGGTAGAAGCTGCTAAGGAGCCTTTTGGTCCTAGACTTGGTGCTCCGGTACCGCTTGCCGTGAGGTAGCAGAGAGAACAGTCCATAACTTGGGTAACTGGAGTCTCTGACCATTTTTTGTGGGCTTTCCTTTGACGCCGCCTAGTATATAGGTCCTGGATGGCAGGAAGCTTGGCCCCAGTGATGTACTGGGCCGTACGCACTACACTCTGTAGTGTCTTACGGTCAGATGCCGAGCAGATTCCATACTAGGCGGTGACGCAACCGGTCAGGATGCTCTCTGGTGCAGCTGTATACTTTTTTGAGCATCTGGGGACCCATGACAAATCTTTTCAGTCTCCTGAGGTGGAAAATGTGTTGTCGTGCCCTCTTAACGACTGTCTAGGTGTGTTTGGACCATGATAGTTCGTTGGTGATGTGGACACCAAGGAACTTGAAGCTCTCAACCTGCTCCACTACAGCTGTGATGTTAATGGGGGCCTGTTCAGCCCACCTTTTCCTGTAGTCCACGATCAGCTCCATTGTCTTACTCACATTGAGGGAGAGGTTGTTGTCTTGGCACCACACTGCCAGGTCTCTGACCTCCTCGCTATAGGCTGTCTCACTGTTGTCAGTGATCAGGCTTACCACTGTTGTGTCGTCAGCAAACTTAATGATGGTGTTGGAGTCGTATTTGGCCATGCAGTCGTGGGTGAACAGGGAGTATAGGAGGGGACTAAGTACACACCCCCTGAATGGCCCCAGTGTTGAGGGTCAGCATGGCAGATCTAGGGTTGGCCTGTCAGGAAGTCCAGGATCCAGTTGCAGAGGGAGGTGTTTAGTCCCAAGGTCCTTAGCTTAGTGATGAGCTTTGTGGGCACTATGGTGTTGAATGCTGAGTTGTAGTCAATGAACAACATTCTCACATAGGTGTTTCTTATGTCCAGGTGAGAAAGGGCAGTGTGGAGTGCGATTGAGATTGCGTCATCTGTGGATCTGTTGGGGCGGTAGCGAGTTTGTGGGTCTAGGGTGTCCGGAAGGATGCTGTTGTGAGCCATGTCCAGCCTTTCAAAGCTCTTCATGGTTACCGACGTGAGTGCTACGGGGCGGTAATCATTTAGGCTGGTTACCTTAACATCCGTGGGCACAGGGACCATGGTGGTCTGCTTGAAACATGTAGGTATTACATACTCTGTCAGGGAGAGGTTGAAAATGTCAGTGAAGACACTTGATCCACACATGCTTTGAGTACATGTCCTGGTAATCTGTCTGGCCCCGCGGCTTTGTGAATTTTGACCTGTTTAAAGGTCTTGCTCACATCGGCTACCGAGAGCGTTAACACACAGTCGTCCAGAACAGCTGGTGCTCTCATGCTTGCTTCAGCTTTGCCTGCCTCGAAGTGAGCATAAAAGGCATTTAGCTCGTCTCGTAGGTTTGCGTCACTGGGCAGCTCGCCTCTGGGTTTCCCTTTTGTAGTCTGTAATAGTTTAAGCCCTGCCACATCTGTCAAGCGTCAGAGCCGGTGTAGTAGGATTCAATCTTAATCCTATATTGACGCTTTGCTTGTTTGATGGTTCGTTTGAGGGCATAGCGGGATTTCTTAAAAGTATCCGGATTAGTGTTCCGCTCCTTGAAAGCGGGAGCTCTAGCCTTTAACTTGATGCGGATGTTGCCTGTAATCCATGGCTTCTGATTGGGATATGTACGTACTAGAGGTCGACTGATTAATCGGAATGGACGATTAATTAGGGCCGATTTCAAGTTTTCATAACAATCGGTAATCGATATTTTTGGACACTGATCATGGCTGATTACATTGCACTCCACGAGGAGACTGCGTGGCAGGCTGACTACTTGTTATGTGAGTGCAGCAAGGAGCCAAGGTAAGGTGCTAGCTAGCATTAAACGTAGCTTATAAAAAACAATCAATCTTAACATAATCACTAGTTAACTACACATGGTTGATGATATTACTAGTTTATCTAGCTTGTCCTGCGTTGCATATAATCAATGCGGTGCCTGTTAATTTATCATTGAACCACAGCCTACTTCGCCAAACTGGTGAAATAAACAAGCGCATTTGCGAAAAAAGCACTGTGGTTGCACCAATATGTACCTAACCATAAACATCAATGTCTTTCTTAAAATCAATACACAAGTATATATTTTTAAACCTGCATATTTATTAAATATTGCCTGCTAACATGAATTTCTTTTAACTAGGGAAATTGTTGCACAGAACGCAAGAGAAGTGACACAGAGTCAGGGTATATGCAGCAGGTTGGGCCACCTGGCTCGTTGCGAACTGTGTAAAGACCATTTCTTCCTAACAAAGACAGCCAACTTTGCCAAACGGGGGATGATTTAACAAAAGCGCATTTGCGAAAAAGCACAATCGCTGCACGAATGTACCTAACCATTAACATCAATGCCTTAACTTCTCTGCGCTACGGATCCCTTTTACAGGATCATTTTCCTAAACAACCGCTGAATTGCAGGGCGCAAAATATTACTAAAAATATTTATAATCATGCAAGAACACCACCCCAAGAACACCATCCCAACCGTGAAGCATGGAGGTGGAAAAATCATTCTTTTGGGATGCTTTTCTGCAAAGGGGACAGGATGACTGCACCGTATTGAGGGGAGGATGGATGGCGCCATGTATCGCGAGATCTTGGCCAATAACCTCCTTCCCTCAGTAAGAGCATTGAAGATGGGTCGTGGCTGGGTCTTCCAGCATGACAACGACCCGAAACGCACAGCCAGGGCAACTAAGGAGTGGCTCCGTAAGAAGCATCTCAAGGTCCTGGAGTGGCCTAGCCAGTCTCCAGATCTGAACCCAATAGAAAATCTTTGGAGGGAGCTGAAAGTCCGTATTGCCCAGCGCCAGCCCAGAAACCTGAAGGATCTGGAGAAGGTCTGTATGGAGGAGTGGGCCAAAATCCATACTGCAGTGTGTGCAAACCTGGTCAATAACTACAGGAAACGTATGATCTCTGTAATTGCAAACAAAGATTTCTGTACCAAATATTAAGTTCTGCTTTTCTGATGTATCAAATACTTATGTCATGCAATAAAATGCAAGTTAATTACTTAAATTATACAATGTGATTTTTCTTGATTTTTGTTTCAGATTCCATCTCTCACAGTTGAAGTGTACCTATGATAAAAATTACAGACCTCTACATGCTTTGTAAGTAGGAAAACCTGCATTGTATCAAATACTTGTTCTCCTCACTGTATACACTCCAATTTAGGTACTCCTCCTCCTCTCCAATCCTTACATCTATTATGGTTCGACAGGAAGACGAAGTAATAGGGTAATAAACCATATCTCCCTTAAGGGGATCTGACCTGACCTCAACCACTCATTTGCCTAATCCACAGATGTCCATCCGTATCCCCTATAGAAATTCTGTGACTTCCTCTCGTCCACCCAGCACATTCCAAAGCCAGCTGGCTCCTACAGATGACGATTAACTTCTGATGTAAAAACCAGCCTCTAGGATAGCAATGTTCCAAGTTTAACCCACCATTCAACAGTAGTACACTACCTCAGTGTATCGGCTTCATCAATAAGCGCATCAACGTCGTCCCCACAGTGACCGTACGTACTAGAGGTCGACCGATTATGATTGTTTTATCGCCAATACTGATTATACACAAAAAGCCGATACCGATTTAAAATCGGCCGTTTTAAAAAAAAATAAAAAAAATATATATATATATATATATATATATATATATATATATATACAATTACATATATATATATATATATATATATATATATATATATATATTATATATATACAATTACAACAATACTCAATGAACACTTATTTTAACTTAATATAATACATTAATACAATTATTTTAGTCTTAAATAATGAAACCTGTTCAATTTGGTTTATATAATGCAAAAACAAAGTGTTGGAGAAGAAAGTAACAGTGCAATATGTGCCATGTAAAAAAGCTCATGTTTAAGTTCCTTGCTCAGAATATGAGAACATATGAAAGCTGGTGTTTCCTTTTAACATGAGTCTTCAATATTCCCAAGTTTTAGGGTGTGGCTATTATAGGACTCTCTCTCTATACCATTTGTATTTCATATACCTTTGACTATTGAATGTTCTAATAGGTACTTTAGAATTGCCAGCCTAATCTCGAGAGTTGATAGGCTTGTAGCCATGAACAGTGCAATGCTTGAAGCATTGCGAAGAGCTGCTGGCAAATGCAGTAAAGTGCTGTTTGAATGAATGTTTACGAGCCTGCTGCTGCCGACCACCACTCAGTCAGACTGCTCTATCAAATCATAGACTTAATTATAATATAATAACACACAGAAATACGAGCTTTAGGTCATTAATAAGATCACATTTTATTCTTTCAGTGAAATATGGAACCGTTACGTATTTTATCAAACGGGTGGCATCCATAAGTCTAAATATTTCTGTTACATTGCACAACCTTCAATGTTATGTCATAATTACGTAAAATTCTGGCAAATTAGTTCGCAACGAGCCAGGCGGCCCAAACTGTTATATATATATATATATATATCTCTCCTGACTCTGCGTGCAATGAACGGAAGAGAAGTGACACAATTTCCCTAGTTTAATATTGCCTGCTAACATGAATTTCTTTAAACTAAATATGCAGGTTTAAAAATATATTTTTCTGTGAATTGATTTTAATAACCTCTTGACGCTAGGGATCAGATTTCTATTTTTTAAATAACGTTCGCAAGGTAAACAGACTATTTCTCAGCGAGATTTTTCAAAACTAGTCAGGTGTCCTTTGATTAGTTCCTGCGCGCAAGGGGTAGCTCTCCATTTTCTTTCTCTCTTTTATTGAATAGGTTACGGTCCGGTTGAAATATTATCGATTATGTATGTTAAAAACAACCTGAGGATTGATTATAAAAAACATTTGACATGTTTCTACGAACATTACAGATACTTTTTGGAATTTTCGCCGAACGGAACGAGGCTGTAGTTTTCTGAACATAACGCGCAACCCAAAAGGCGTTTTTTCGTTATAAAAGTAATATTTATCGAACAAAAATAACATTTGTTGTGTAACTGGGAGTCTTGTGAGTGCAAACATCCGAAGATTATCAAAGATAAGCGATTAATGATAAAAAAAATACAGACCTCTACATGCTTTGTAAGTAGGAAAACCTGCAAAATCGGCAGTGTATCAAATACTTGTTCTCCCCACTGTATATACTTGTGGTGGTGGAAACATGTTTTGTCTGATGCAGCTGTATTGATCCTCTGGGTAGAATAAACTTGGTTAAGCTTTCATAGTGTCCGTAGAGTTTTTTTTATTTTATTTGACTCACTCTGAGAATTAGGTTCTAACACTCCTCAATGCCATTGGATGAATCCCGGAACATATTCCAGTCTGTGCGAGCAAAACTGTCCTGTAGCATCCGCATCATCTGACCACTTCCGTATTGACCGAGTCACTGGTTCTGCCTGCTTTAGTTTTTGCTTGTAAGCAGGAATCTGGAGGTTAGAATTATGGTCAGATTTGCCAAATCGAGGGCGAGGGAGAACTTTGTACACGTGTGTGTGTGTGTGTGTGTGTGTAGTAAATGTGGTCCAGAGTTTTTTTTTCTTTCTTATTTTTTCTTCTCTCTGATGGCACGTTTGACATGCCGGTAGAAATGAGGTAAAACGGATTTAAGTTTGCCTGCAGTAAAGTCCCTGGCCACTAGGTGCGCAACTTCTGGATGAGCATTTCCTTGTTTGCTTATGGCCTTATACAGTTGTTTTGAGTGCGGTCTTAGTTCCAGCATCGGTTTGTTGTGGTAAATAGACCGCTACAAATAATACAGATAGCGTGGTCTATAGCTTATCATAAGGTTCTCTACTTCAGGCGAGCAATACCTTGAGACTGCTTTAATATTAGACATCGCGCACCAGCTGTTATTGAAAAATAGAAACACACCCCCACCCCTCGTCTTACCAGACGTAGTTTCTCTGTCCTGCCGGTGCATGGGAAATCCCGCCAGCTTTATATTATCCGCGTCGTCGTTCAGCCACGACTTATGTAACATAAGCTATTACAGAGTTTAATGTCTCGTTGGTTGGATAATCTTGATCGTAGATCAAGGTCGATTTTATAGTTCAATGCTTGAACGTTGGCCAGTAGAACGGATGGCAGTGGGTGTTTACTCGTTCTCCTACAAATTCTCAGAAGGCAACCCGACCTCCGCCCCCTTTTTCTCCATCTTTTCTTCACGCAAATGACAGGGATTTGAACCTGTTCCCGAGAAAGCAGTATATTCTTTGCGTCGGACTCGTTAAAGGAAAAAGTTTCTTCCAGTTCAAGGTGAGTAATCGCTGTTCTGATGTCCAAAAGTTATTTTCGATCATAAGAGACGTTAGCAGCAACATTATGTATAAAATAAGTTGTGAACAACTAAAAATAAAAAGCGAACAAAATAGCACAGTTGGTTAGGAGCACTTAAAACGTCAGCCATCCCCTCCGGCGCCATTCTACAATTCGACCATGAAGCCCTGATTCACGCAGTCTCCTCTGAATAGTTGATGTTGAGATGTGTCTGTTACTTGAACTCTGTAAAGCATTTATTTGGGCTGCAATTGCTGAGGCTGGTAACTCTAATGAACTTGTCTTCTGCAGCAGATGTAACTCTAGGTCTTTCTTTCCTGTGGTAGTCCTCATGAGAGGCAGTTTCGTCGTAGCGATTGATTGTTTTTGCGGCTGCACTTAAAGAAACTTTGAAAGTTCCTGAAATGTTCTAGATTAACTCACCTTCATGTCTTCAAGTAATGATGGACTGTCTTTTCTCTTTGCTTATCTGAGCTGTTCTTGCCATAATATGGACTTGGTCTTTTACCAAATAGGGCTGTCTTCTGTATACCACCCCTACCTTGTCACAACACAACTGATTGGCTGAAACGCATTAAGAAAAAAGTTGATTTGTGGAACATCTTTCAAGGCACACCTGTTAATTGAGATGCATTCCAGGTGACTACCTCGTAAAGCTGGTTGAGAGAATGCCAAGCGTGTGCAAAGCTGTCAAAGGCAAAGGGTGGCTACTTTGAAGAATCTCAAATAAAAATATATATATTTATAACACTTTTTTTGGATACTACATGATTCCATATGTGTTATTTCATAGTGTTGATGTCTTCACTATTATTCTACAATGTAGAAAATAGTAAAAATAGAGACAAACCCTTGAATGAGTAGGTGTGCCAAAATATTTGACTGGTACTGTACTTGCATACATAATATTTTTGTCTGTAAAAATACTAAAATACACAGAAGAAAAAGTATATTAAATAACAAATATTAAGATACACATGTATTTGAACCCAGGTCTGGTGTGTGTGTGGGGGAACATGCGTGGGTGGGTGAAAGACTGGGGGGATGACTAAGTGTGTGGAATGGGCAGATTAACGCTCGCCCCCCTCCTTCATGCTTTTATGCTTATAAGAATGGAATGAAGAGAACATTGGCCATGGCTTAATAAATTAACAGAATTCTGAAATGTATTCATGTAACCTCAGTCAGACCAGGACTTTAACCTAGATTCTTCCCCGCAGTGCCAAATGGAAAGATGTTTGGAGAGAGGAGTGGTGCAGAGCCAGAGGGTTCAGTGATTGTGAGACACGTGGTTTTAGTTACCGCTCGGCTCACCACCTCCCCTGTCAGTGTGATTTATCCCCCGGCAACATGGGGGAGCGGCTCTCTGCATCCATCTTGTGTCAGACAGACTCCATCTTGTGTCAGAGACAGATGGCTCCAGTAGCTCTGATTGTCCGCTGGGACTCCAGGATATTACAGTAGCACACTGTCATATCTCTACAAATGACTGATTTTATATCATGGCTGGCAACACACAGTTGCAAACCCAAAGCAGTGTGCTCAGCTTCGCAGAATATAAATACTTTAAGGTGAACTTATCTAGTTTTCAAATATCTACGCACACTAAGCTTTAACTTCAAAGTGATAATACAATAAAAAAACAATATATTTTTTTACGTGTATATATACACACTACCGTTCAAAAGTTTGGGGTCACTTAGAAATGTCCTTGTTTTTGAAAGAAAAGCACTTTTTTTTGGTCCATTTTATAATAACATCAAATTGATCAGAAATACAGTGTAGACATTGTTATTGTTGTAATGACTATTGTAGCTGGAAACGGCTGATTTTGAATGGAATATCTACATAGGTGTACAGAGGCCCATTATCAGCAACCATCACTCCTGTGTTCCAATGGCACATTGTGTTAGCTAATCCAAGTTTATAATTTTAAAAGGCTAATGGATCATTAGAAAACACTTTTGCAATTATGTTAGCACAGCTGAAAACGGTTGTGCTGATTTAAAGAAGCAATAAAACGGGCCTCCTTTAGACTAGTTGAGTATCTGGAACATCAGCATTTGTGGGTTCGATTACATGCTCAAAATGGCCAGAAACAAAACTTTTCAAAAACAAGGACATTTCTAAGTGACCCCAAACTTTTGAACAGTAGTATATTAATATTTTCAATTTGGTCAGCTTGTTGTTAAGGTCCTTACACCCTTTTGGATGTTTGTTGATGTGTTTTAATATTGATCATGGTGATTGTGTGTGCCTTGCCAGGTGTGTTTCATCGGCAGGAGTAATGTGGGGAAGTCGTCTCTCATCAAAGCTCTGTTCTCCCTGGCTCCTGACGTAGAAATTAGAGTCTCCAAAACACCCGTGAGTAAACTAAAATCTGTTGTTTATTCGGGGGGGTCCTACATTGTGTTATCGCTCTGTCTCATTCCATACATTCTCTAAGGTACTTTACCTACCTGGCATTTTATCCACTCTCTCTCAGGGCCATACAAAGAAGATGAACTTTTTCAAAGTGGGCAAAGCGTTCACCATGGTGGACATGCCTGGTTATGGATACAGGGCTCCCAAGGACTTTGTGGAGATGGTGGAGCACTATCTGGGTTCAAGAAAAAAGTAGGTCTTCGGGATGTTTTAGCTTTACATTATGTGGCCGTCAATCAATGTACAGTAAGTATACTGAACAAAAATCTAAACGCAACATGTAACATTTTCTAATATTTTACTGAGTTACAGTTCATATGAGGAAATCTGTCAATTTAAATAAATTCATTAGGCCCTAATCTATGAAAATCACATGACTGGGCAGGGGTGCCGGGGTGGGGTGCATAGGCCCACCCACTGGGGAGCCAGGTCCAGACAATCTGAATGAGCTTTTCCCCACAAAAGGGCTTTATTACAGACAGAAATACTCCTGAGCACCTCCCCCACCCCTCAGACGATCTCGCAGGTGAAGAAGTCGGATGTGGAGATCCTGGGCTGTCGTGGGAACACGTGGTCTGCGGTTGTGAGGCCGGTTGCCAAATTCTCTAAAATGACGTTGGAGGCAGCTTATGGTGGACAAATTAACATTAAATTCTCTGGCAACCGCTCTAGTGGACAGTCCTGCCTCAAAACTTGAGACATCTGTGGCATTGTGTTGTGACAAAGCTGCACATTTTAAAGGTGCCTTTTATTGTCCCCAGCACAAGGTGCACCTGTGTAATGATCATGCTATTTAATCCGTTTATTGATATGCCACTACTGTCAGGTGGATGTATTATCTTGCCAAATGAGAAATGCTCACTAATATGAATGTAAATACATTTGTATACAAAATGTGAAAGAAAAACCTATTGTGTGTATGGAAAAAATCTGGTATTTTGTATTTCAGCTCATGAAACATAGGACCAACACTTGACATGTTGCATTTCTATTTTTGTTCAGTGTAGATCAGGGCTCTCCAACCCAGTTCCTGGAGAGCTACCCTCCTGTAGGTTTGCGATCCAATCCCAGTTGTAACTAACCTGATTCAGCTTATCAACCAGCTACTTATTAGAATTGGGTGTGCTAGATAACCAACAGGACGGTAACTCTCAAGGAGCAGGGTTGGAGAGTCTTGATGTAGATCGAATGCATTTGTCTGTTTGTGTAACATGATCATGCTTTCCTCTGCTGTGTTACATTTCTATCAGTCTGGTAAGGACCTTCCTATTGGTGGACGGCAGTGTTGGGCTACAGGAGGCAGATATGATCGCCCTGGAGATGTGTGAAGAGTTCAGTCGGCCTTACGTGGTGAGATTAACCTCTATAGCCTCTGTTTTAATAGAATATATATACATATTGTCACGAGAATTTTGATATCTCAATGGTTGAACTCAAATATCACTCAATCTTTGTCTATTTCCCAGAGGTCATAAATCTCCGGTTAATAAAGAATAGACAAAGTCTCAGATTCTGCAATAGATCAATACTTTATTCAGAGAGCGCTCTGCCCTCTCAAGTTCAGAGCCCATCTTATATATACACACACACACGTTCCTGTCATAGGCTACTCCCTGCTCAGATAGTCTATTTTTCCACTATACTAACACATCTCATTATCTTCTGCAAGCCTAGCCATTTCTAACAGTTACTCCCCTACCTAGGTTGGGGAGGCCTCTTTCCTGTTATTGGTTTCAGAGTTATCACAAGGTCGTCTGTAGACAGTTCAGTTGTCCTTTGATGTCTCAACTATACATTTCTCTTATTGCTAAATAGTAACACAATGTTTTAGTCTTAACTTGTCTTACACACACACATTATTGGATTATGACTAACACATTTCATTCAATTATATGGTTTCAGGGTGGAATACTTTAGTCATTATCTTAAACATACAAATTATTATATCACATATATATATATATATATATATATATACACTGCTCAAAAAAATAAAGGGAACTCTTAAACCACACAATGTAACTCCAAGTCAATCACACTTCTATGAAATCAAACTGTCCACTTAGGAAGCAACACTGATTGACAATAAATTTCACATGCTGTTGTGCAAATGGAATAGACAAAAGGTGGAAATTATAGGCAATTAGCAAGGCACCCCAAAAAAGGAGTGATTCTGCAGGTGGTGACCACAGACCACTTCTCAGTACATCAGGAGACGTGGAGGAGGCCGTAGGAGGGCAACAACCCAGCAGCAGGACCGCTACCTCCGCCTTTGTGCAAGGAGGTGCACTGCCAGAGCCCTGCAAAATGACCTCCAGCAGGCCACAAATGTGCATGTGTCTGCTCAAACGGTCAGAAACAGACTCCATGAGGGTGGTATGAGGGCCCGATGTCCACAGGTGGGGGTTGTGCTTACAGCCCAACACCGTGCAGGACGTTTGGCATTTGCCAGAGAACACCAAGATTGGCAGATTCGTCACTGGCGCCCTGTGCTCTTCACAGATGAAAGCAGGTTCACACTGAGCACATGAGCACATGTGACAGACGTGACAGAGTCTGGAGACGCCGTGGAGAACTTTCTGCTGCCTGCAACATCCTCCAGCATGACCGGTTTGGCGATGGGTCAGTCATGGTGTGGGGTGGCATTTCTTTGTGGGGCCGCACAGCCCTCCATGTGCTCGCGAGAGGTAGCCTGACTGCCATTAGGTACCGAGATGAGATCCTCAGACCCCTTGTGAGACCATATGCTGACACATGCACATTTGTGGCCTGCTGGAGGTCATTTTGCAGGGCTCTGGCAGTGCACCTCCTTGCACAAAGGTGGAGGTAGCATATATATATACACACATATACAGTTGAAGTGGAAAGTTTACATACACCTTAGCCAAATACATTTAAACTCAGTTTTTCACATTCCTGACATTTAATCTTAGTAAAAATTCCCTGTCTTAGGTCAGTTAGGATCACCACTTTATTTTAAGAATGTGAAATGTCAGAATAATAGTAGAAGGATTTATTTCAGCTTGTATTTCTTTCATCACATTCCCAGTGGGTCAGAAGTTTACATACACTCAATTAGTATTAGGTAGAATTGCCTTTAAATTGTTTAACTTGGGTCAAATGTTTCGGGCCTTCCACAAGCTTCCCACAATAAGGGGTGAATTTTGGCCCATTACTCCTGACAGAGCTGGTGTAACTTAATCAGGTTTGTAGGTCTCCTTGCTCGCACACGCTTTTTCAGTTCTGCCCACAAATGTTCTATAGGATTGAGGTCAGGGCTTTGTGATGGCCACTACAATACCTTGATTTTGTTGTTCTTAAGCCATTTTGCCACATCTTTGGAAGTATGCTTGGGGTCATTGTCCTGACTGATGTCTTGAGATGCTGCTTCAATATATCCACATAATTTCCCTCCCTCATGATGCCATCTATTTTCTGAAGTGCACCAGTCCCTCCTGCAGCTAAGCACCCCCACAACATGATGATGCCACCCCCGTGCTTCATGGTTGTGCAAGCATCCCCCTTTTTCCTCCAAACATAATGATGGCCATTATGGCCAAACAGTTCTATTTTTGTTTCATCAGACCAGAGGACAATTCTCCAAAAAGTACGATCTTTGTCCCCATGTGCAGTTACAAACCGTAGTCTGGCTTTTTTATGGGCGGTTTTGGAGCAGGGGCTGTGGATATAGATACTTTTGTACCTGTTTCCTCAAGCATCTTCACAAGGTCCTTTGCTGTTGTTCTGGGATTGATTTGCACTTTTCGCACCAAAGTATGTTCATCTCTAGGAGACAGAACGCATCTCCTTCCTGAGCGGTATGACGGCTCCGTGGTCCCATGGCGTTTATACTTGTATACTATTGTTTGTACAGATGAACGTCGTACCTTCAGGCATTTGGAAATTGCTCCCAAGGATGAACCAGACTTTTTTTCTGAGGTCTTGGCTGATTTCTTTTGATTTTCCCATGACGTCAAGCAAAAAGGCACTGAGTTTGAAGGTAGGCCTTGTAATACATCCACAGGTACACCTCCAATTGATTTTAAATGTCATTTAGCCTATCGGAGACTTCTAAAGCCGTGACATCATTTTCTGGAATTTTCCAAGCTGTTTAAAGGCACAGTCAACTTAGTGTATGTGAACTTCTGACCCACTGGAATTGTGATACAGTGAAATAATCTGTCTGTAAACAATTGTTGGAAAATGTACTTGTGTCATGCACAAAGTAGATGTCCTAACCGACTTGCCAAAACTATAGTTTGTTTACAAGAAATTTGTGGAGTGGTTGAAAAACAAGTTTTAATGACTCCAACCTAAGCGTATGTAAACTTCAAGTGTGTGTGTGTGTATATATATATATATGGGATGATGGCATTGTTAAACAACTCAGTGTTCTGTTTTGTGTCCTTGTATATGTTAAGTTTACAGAATTTTACTATAATCTAGGTTCTCCATTTTCATTGCATGCCATTTAAGCCTTTTCTGTCCCTCTCCTCTTTAGTGTGTTATGTTCCATCACACTCACTGTAGAGAGCAGATTCATGTAGAACGCTCTAACTTGTCCCACTCAGCTATTTAAAAACCGCAGTCCTGGATCCGGCCATTATTGATTGGCCCTGTCCTGTGATTAATGCATGAAGCTGTGAATTATTCATGCTATCAGGTTATTAAGCACTTTTGACCACATAACTAAAATGATGTCAACGGGATCTTAAATAAAGTTTGTCCACCTTGTGGAGCCACAACAGACTAAAGGACTGACGTCAGATTAAAATGATCCCATTGATGTGCTTACATGGGATGAATGGATGCACTCGTCATACTGCCAATAAAATACAGGCCTAGCCCCTGCCGCTTGTAGTGTCCTAAACCACCCAGAAGATGACCGAAAACGTTAGCTATTGTTCCTCATAGAACCGCTTATTTTGCTTGGGAATTGGGAACACAGTGTCTGATTTGGACTAGCACACAATGAGAACCTGTTTATTCATTCATGATCGTATAGCCTATCAGCACTTGTTAATGAGGCATCTTTGTAAAACTCTTGTTTTGTTTGGTGTGTGATGCAGATTGTGGTGACCAAGATCGATAAGTGCCGCCAGGGGGTGCTGTTGACTAACCTGCTGCAACTTCAGGATGCCATAAAACAAACTGTTAGCTGCTTCCCACAGCCCTTCCTGGTCAGGTGAGTCACCCACACACCCTACTATTTTCAGTAAATTGTGCACCATATATATCTCTCTTTTTAGACCGATGGCTTGTCACTGTGAACTTGCCATGTCAGAATGTAAATGTGATGTCAGAATTACACACACATCGTTATAGAGCTCGCCTTATAGTCCTAAAACATGTGTTACCTCTGGTCCGTTCGGCCATTCCTATGTCGGAAATGAATGGGGATAGAGTGTGGTTTTGGGATAAATGCCGAAAGTAAGGTTAACACAGGTTTAGGAGATCTTAAACGTTTTGTTCTGTGAGGTAATGACCTTTTAGGAATTATGGAGCATTTATGTGCTCGTTTTGATTACATAAATGCTTAAAAATTCCCAAAAAGTGACGTTAGCTGATGAACAATTTCGGATAAAAAATACTTGTCTTATAAGTAATTTTTTCGTCACATAGTCTTTATCAGCTAACGTCACTTTTTGGGAATTATGATGCATTTATGATCTCCTAAGACCTTTTATTTTCTGTATTTATCAAAAAACCCTCAAACCCCCATTCCTTTCCCCATAGGCTTTGCCCAACAAGCCATGGCGGAGTTAGTGCTTACAAAAAGAAGCCATTACTATTGCTCAATATTCAAGGACATAAAGAGTTAGTCACAGTCACACTTATTTGGCAAAAGACCGACAGACACACCCTCTCTCATTTCACTCATGTCATTGTAGCAATCACAAGACTAGACCAAGGTCATCACAGATGGAGTTGTAGTCTACAGGAAGAAAGTGTGGCTGACTGCTTACATGCAAAATATACACTGAGTGTACAAAACATTCCATGACAGACTGACCAGGTGAATCCAAGTGATAGCCATGATCCCTTATTGATGTCACTTGTTAAATCCACTTTAATCCGTGTAGATGGAGAGGAGACAGGTTAAAGAAGCGTTTTTAAGCCTTGAGAAAATTAAGACGTGGATTGTGAATGTGTGCCGTTCAGAGGGTGAATGGGCAAGACAAAAGATTTAAGTGGCTTTTGAACGCTGCAGGGTTTTTCACGCTCAACATTTTCCCGTGTGCATCAAGAATGTGTGTACCACCCAAAGGACATCCAGCACACATGACAACTGTGGGAAGCATTGGAGTCAACATGGACCAGCATCTACACCTTGTAGTCCATGCTACGACAAATTGAAGCTGTTCTGAAGACAAAAGGAGGTTCAACTCAATATTAGGAAGGGGTTCTTGATGTTTGGTATAGTCTGTATTTAGATGAGTAGCCTATGTAAATATAAAAAAATGCAACAAAACATTAATTTCATCAATGGATACAAAGACTTACAGTACAATACTCAATATTAGGAAGGTGTTCTTAATGTTTTGTACACTCTGTGTATATAGCCTATCACCTCAGATATTTCTTGTTCATCCTTTTAGATAATGGAACGATATGCTTCAGTTCCATCGTCATGCCAACCACACTGTACCGTGATATTGTATTGTAAAATCTCTGTTGCCTTTACTGTAAACCAGAAAGTATGCCATTAGTTAGTGCTGTAGTTTGACTGTAACCTGTCTTCCTAATTCTTTAGGTGATGGGAAAGGACAGACTGGATTATGTCACAGTGCAGTTTACATATTATCTTATGTGAGCTGCAGTGCAGGTTCAGTTTTCTTTATTGAAAACTGTGAAAGTGCACCATTGCGGCACACATGCATTTGTGTAAATAAAACCTTCCTATCTAATTGGGTCAGATGGCTATCAGTGATCAGATAAGACGAGATAATGGTGGCAGTGGCACGCACGTATGGTTGGGCATACACACACACGGACCTGACTGCACACTGTCATTGAAATTGGAGGGAGGGGAATGACCGTGTGCAGGAGAGACAGACTGTGTGTGAGAGAGAGTGTGACTGACTGTCACTCACACACTCTGCCTCTCGGCCAAGGCCTTGGGGGTTTCGGCCGGCTGCACATTCCATAAAGGTTGAGTGTCGGAAGAATATCTCACACCGTAACTAACTGATAACAGACCCACTGAAGTGCTACTCTACAGATACCAGCACACTAATGCGCTAATTTACTAACACGGAAGGGCCCCGTTATAATGGCTCGTAAAACTGTACATACACATATGTTAACTGTAGTTCTTCACAGGTAGGCACACCTACTTTCTCACTCTAACAACTACTTCATTACTCTGTGTTGTGTATAGCAGGCCTCGCCAATTCTATACATGCAAATATGTTTGGATGTCTTCAAAAAATTTGAAGCAGCTATATATTTATCTCTCTCTCTTTCTCCTAATCGACAGTTCTCTCAATTTTTCGGGGATATACCTGCTCCGTTGTTTCATTGCCCATGTGACCGGGAGCATTCAGCTGGGAGACACTTGTCAAAGCTGATCTGAGACCAGTTAACCACCTCTTCTCTTTGACTGCACACTCTGGAGCACAGCTGATCACTTCTTTTGGAATCAGCTCATACTTACTCAATCTATGAACACTCGCACCACTGATACAGTAGCCTATTGTGGACAGATTTCAAATCTGACCAGAGATCATTTGCTGTACTTGGCTCATGTGCTGCTACAGTGTTTCTCTTCTAACCCCTAAACCATTATAAGAAAGCAGACAGCTGATCTGAGATCTAATCCACTCTCTGTAAGTGCTTTCTTATGGACACGGTACTGTGTGATTCTACGGGAACTTTCACCTTGGGAACAGAGACAAACTAAAAGCTGACCTGAAGACAGTTTCCCAATAGAGCCACATCACCTTTAGTGTTTGTGTACATCGTTTACTATAGTCAGACTGCTATTTCTGTATATACCGTGCATTCGGAAAGTTTTCAGACCCCTTGACTTTTTCCACATTTTGTTACGTTACAGACTTATTCTATTCAGGCATTTTTTTACCTCCTCAATCTACACACAATACCCCATAATGACAAAGCAAAAACAGTTTTTTTTTTTTTTTAAATAAAAAAAATGTAACTATCACATTTACTTAGGTTTTCAGACCCTTCACTCAGTACTTTGTTGAAGCCCCTTTGGCAGCGATTACAGCCTCGATTCTTTTTGGGTATGACGCTACAAGATTGGCACACCTATATTTCTGGAGCTCTGTCAGAGTGACCATCGGGTTCTTGGTAACCTCCCTGACCAAGGCCCTTCTCCCCCAATTGCTCAGTTTTGCTGGGCGGCCAACTCTGGGGAGAGTCTTGGTGGTTCCAAACTTCTACCATTTACGAATAATGGAGGCCACTGTGTTCAGAAATTGTTTAGTAACCTTCTCCAGATCTGTGCCTTGACACAATCCTGTTTCAGAGCTCTACGGACAATTTCTTTGACCTCATGGCTTGGTTTTTGCTCTGACATGCACTATCAACTGTTGGACCTTGTATAGACAGGTTGTGTGCCTTTCCAAATCATGTCCAATTGAATTGACCACAGGCGGACTCCAATCAAGTTGTAGAAACATCTCAAGGATGATCAATGGAAACCGGATGCACCTGAACTCAATTTTAGAGTATAATAGCAAAGGGTCTAATTAGTTATGTGAATAAGGTATTTCTGTTTGTCATTGTTAATACATTTGTAAACATTTCTACACTTCTTTTTTTTTCACTTTGTCATTCTGTGTAGATTGATGTGTTTTTATTTAATCGATTTTAGAATAAGGCGTAACAAGATATGGAAAGGGGTCTGAATACTTTCTGAATGCACTGTATGGTGATGGGAATATGTATTGTTTTAATTTTGTAATAAAAACTATAAAAGGAAACATTTGTGTTGGTTGTTGTAGAACTCTGGACCTAAAGGGTCCTATATAGTAAGCTACTGGTGGAGACTTTGTTAAACATTTCCCCTAGCATTTAATGAATGACAGAATTAATGGGGAAAGAAGGACTAAGGGAAGCAAAAACTATTGAACTGGCTACATTTTGAGAGACTGGGATGAGATCTTGTATTTTGTGGGAAAAGTGATCAGTTCTGGCGTAAGAATGAACATCTCATCTCAGGAAAAATAAGGTTACATTCATGTAATATCAACTGGATAGTTGCGTAAGAAGAACAACCTAGTTACAGGCCTATAATATAGTCAGATGGTTTATGATACATTTGAGGTACAGTAATATGACTGATTATATAGTGAAATGTGACACACACATAGGTTGTCACAGTTTTTGTGCTGTAACACATTATTTACATTTTTTCTTGTTGACAGATATTTATCCATCTACTTGGTTGATATTATATTATTATTTTCTAGCGTATGAATTTCACAATGTCTCATTTTCTTTCCCCAAACGATAGAAGTGTGAAGTTCCTCAGTTACTTTTTGTGTCCTTGTCTTCCTCTAACAGCTAAAGTCTATCCCCCCACACTGGGTACGATGTCATTATACGATGTATACGATATCATTTTGTCGTCTTTCAGTGACACACAGAGCATTCCTTCCACCTCTAGTTTTTTTTTCATAGTGGGTCCAACATCCAGAGACTTTCCAGTCCTACTCTTTTACAGTCCCACTGGGGAGAGGTGACGCACACCAGACAGGACCTTGTGCCCGCGCACAACACGTACAGGTAGGCATCATCACTCCTTTGGTGGCGGTACCAGGATGATGATGTTGCATGGCTGTGATTGGAAGAGGACAATAAAATTTAAGAGCTGAAGGAGTGATAAAAAAGTAAGATGGTGCAATTTACGTTTATTGTAAGTTTAATCAATGACTGTCTTTTTCTGCATTCACATTTGGACACTGACCTCATAAAAACGTTAGGCATGAGTTAATTATTATTCTATTTTTTTTTAGGTGTTAAAGGCCTGGAGGGGAGAGGTGTATGTTCTCAGTGCAGCCCTCGTCACCGTGGATACAGGAGGGAGGAGAGCCGGAGGAGTCTTAAAAGAACGCAACACCACAGGACAGACGACTTCTCTCCACCCCCCCCGCACTCTGGAATTCTTCTATTGGGTTCCTTTTTAGATTTATTTTTTTTACCCCCGTCACTGTTCTCCACTATGAACACACCAATGACAACGGCTGCTGTGGCGTTGGCCACCTGCCACACCAACGCCACGATATGCTCAGGCACGTCGTGCCTGGTGGCTCCCAGCAACTACAACAAGATCCTGAGCCTAGTTCTCAGCATCGTGCTGACCGTCATGCTGGCCATGGTCATGTTCTCCATGGGCTGCACTGTGGAGGCCGGAAAGCTGTGGGGACACATCAAGAGACCATGGGGAATTTTTATCGGCTTCTTGTGCCAGTTCGGCATCATGCCCTTCACTGCCTTCGCCCTGTCGCTGGCCTTCAACGTGCTGCCCGTGCAGGCCGTCGTCATCATCATCATGGGCTGCTGTCCCGGTGGCACCAGCTCTAATATCATTGCCTACTGGCTGGATGGAGACATGGACCTCAGGTGAGACTGACTGGAAGCAGTAACACTCTTAGATGAAGAAGAATGGAGGGGAAAAAGGGTTCCAAAAGGGTTCTCCGGCTGTCCTCAGGATAATTATTTTTGATTCCGGGTAGAACACTTTTGTGTTCCATGTAGAACCCTCTGGAATGGAACTGAAAACGGTTCTACCTGGAACAGAAAAGTGTTCTTAAGAGATCTCCTATGGGGACAGCCGGAGAAACCTTTCAGGTTCTAGATGGCACGTTTTTTTTCCTTTTTTCTTCCTAAGAGTACATGTTATTTGTTTGATTTAGCCTACTTTCAAGTTTTGCCTTTGGTACTACGTTTTTGAGTACTTTTATGCGAGTGCGTTTCTATCGTGATCCAGCGTACTAATGTTGTGTGTTTTCCCCACTCTAGTATCAGCATGACAGCCTGCTCCTCTATCCTGGCCCTGGGGATGATGCCTCTGTGTCTGCTCATCTACACGTCTGTCTGGACCTCTGCTGACACCATCCAGATCCCCTACCAAAGCATAGGTAGCTACCAATACTAAAATAAACCATTCCATACAGGGGCATATGCATTGATGTACCATCTACACAATGTATTGGTGGGAATGCTTTTGTACAGCACTCTTTAGATTCCATCTAGCAGCACAGGAACATATAATTAGTATAGATTTCCACATATTGATTGTATTTCTGTGTTAGAACACCGTTAGAAATGCTAAAACATTCGGATCCTTATAGCAGCTTACGTACACGACATGACCAAAAGTATGTGAATACCTGCTCGTCAAACATCTCATTCCAAAATCATTGGTATTAATATGGAGTTGTTCCCCCCTTTGCTGCTATAAGTCCCACTCTTCTGGGAAGGCATCCCACTAGATGTTGGAACACTGCTGCAGGGATTTACTTCCATTCAGCCACCAGAGCATTAGTGAGGTTGGACACTGATGTTGGGGGATTAGGCCTGGCCCGCAGTCGGCGTTCCAATTCTTTCCAAAGGTTTTCGATGGGGTTGAGGTCAGGGCTCTGTGCAGGCCAGTCAAGTTCTTCTACTCCGATCTCGACAAACCTTTTCTCTATGGACCTCACTTTGTGCACAGTGGCATTGTCATGCTGAAACAGGAAAGGACCTTCCCCAAACTGTTGCAACAAAGTTGGATGCACAGAATTGTCTAGAATGTCATTGTATGCTGTAGCATTAAGATTTCTCTTCACTGGAAGTAAGGGGCCTAGCCCGAACCATGAAAAAACATTATTCCTCATCCACCAAACTTTACAGTTTGCCTAATGCATTGGGGCAGGTAGTCTCCTGGCATCCGCCAAACCCAAATCGGACTGCCAGATGGTGAAGCGTGAGAGCGTGTTTTCCACTGCTCCAGAGTCCAATGGCGGCGAGCTTTACACCACTCCAGGCGACGCTTGGCGTTGCGCATGTTGATCGGCCATGGAAACCCATTTCATGAAGCTCCCGACAAACAATTGTGGTGCTGACGTTGCTTCCAGAGGCAGTTTGGAAGATCATGACAGATTGTATATCTTTGTCTCCAGGTATCACCTTGGTGTCCCTCCTGATCCCCGTCGCCCTGGGAATCTACGTCAAAAACAAGTGGCCTGAAACAGCCAAAAAGATCCTCAAGGTAAGATCAAACACCTCGCACTGCATACAGCTGGTTTTGTTCCACACTACTGCTACACTATACACTTCTAGGTTGTTATTCCGGGATCAATAGTGTGCATGCGATTTGTGGATTCAAATCAAGTCTTTAAAATGTGTTTTTGCAGGTGGGTTCCATAGTTGGCCTCCTCCTCATCATCATCATTGCGGTGGTAGGTGGGGTGCTGTACCAGTCCTCCTGGACCATCTCTCCCTCTCTCTGGATCATCGGAGCCATCTACCCCTTCGTAGGCTTCACCCTGGGCTTCTTCATGGCTCGCTTTGTAGGACAACCCTGGCACAAGTACTACTGCAATATTATATGATTCATGGTAGTCCAGTCTTAATATTGTACCTAGCTGATCAAATCCAAGTTACTATTGCAATAGAAGGTGTTGATAACACCTACCGGAATTATACTTGAATAGCCTGAATAAGTTATTCCCTTTGTCTCCCCTCTGGAAATGCCTTAACATTCAAGTTAATGTAAGCACTACAGTACCAGATGTGCAATGTACTCCACAGGCGCCAAAATGAAAACCATCCAGTGCATTTTAACTTCACCTTGTTCATTTAACAGAGCAGGAGGTTCTTCATAAGCACGCCAGTCAAGCAGAGCCCTTCGTCGCTCCATGGAACCTACTATAGTTAACAAGCCCGTTGTTGTGTTTAAGGTGTCGTACCATCGCCCTGGAGACAGGCTTCCAGAACTCCCAGTTGTGCAGCACCATCGTCCAGCTGTCGTTCCTCCCTGAAGAACTGGAGGTCATGTTCGCCTTCCCACTCATCTACAGCATCTTCCAACTGGTGGTGGCTGTCATGTCTGTTGGAGGTGGGTCAGCTTATACCGCTGTTGAAGAGCTAATGTCAATATTGATATGCTATCCAAAAGTTTTGAATGGTTTTGTGGTCGACTTATAGATGTATAGTAGGCCTATGGTCTGGTATTTCTACCGTGTGTTGTCTATATTCCCAACATTCATTTGTCATTCTAGCTAATGATTGATTGCCCGGGTGCCAGTCTGATCATTAACTTCTCTCAGACTATATTATTGATGCTTGTCAGTGCTTATTTAGATTGAAAAATGTGGCTGTAAAGGAACACAGTAGGTGTAACATGAGTGGTTCCGCCTCCTACAGCTTACCAGATGTATAAGTGGAAGTGTGGAGGTGGTTCGTCTGAGTTAGACAGCGAGGGAGCAGAGGGGGACGCTGAGGCACCTAAGGATAAGCAGGAGTACGCCCTGGAAAATGGAGGCTTTGAGTGCGACGAGAATGGCAACAACGGAGAAAAGGGCAAGATCACCCAGATGTGAGCACGGACAGGCCGCGGGACTCTTTGACAGTTAGCAGCACGCAGCGACCTGGATGCAATACCATACCTACATCCTTCCCACTCAATCACACCATACACACACACTGACCTTGACAGGCTGAAATTGTGCATTATAGGGTCCTGCCATTTAAAAAGTGAGGTATTCTCAACATGGGAGAGGTTTTTGTGAAGCTTTACTTCTATAACAAAAAAACCACAATCTTCAGGGGTAGGAAGCCATCTCAGATCCTGAATGAAGTCTGAGTTCTCCTGTACCTCACTTTTTATTTTTTTACAACAGTGTATACCTGCAGAGACCTCGTGGAGGCCAGCAGGGTTGCAGTGTGGTAGTGACTGAGGTGAGGTATTGTGAGATTTGTTGAGTGGTGAGGGTCTACATCCTCTCTAGCTCCACAAGAGACATAGAGGAAACTGTTCACCGTGAAAAGGTTTCTGTCTAGTCGCTTCTGTCAGAACTACAGTAACTTTTTCAATATTTATATTTGCAAACCAGTCAACCTAAACTAATTTATTAGTCCATGTCGTAGGACTCATGACACACACACACACCAGCATTGCGACATTATATTGAATTTTAAATGGACCCCTCCAGGATATTTTACGCATGCCTCATATTATTTTATCATTTGTATGTTAAAGCAACTAACAGAAAAATACATTACAAGTCTTCCTGACTAATACAAGTGTTGTATTGAACATTCATTTAGTTTAACATTATACAGTACATTTGAACCATATTTATGAATGTACTGTCTTTGTATCCATTTAGATTTACATGGATGAATAGCCTAATTACAGACTATACCAAACATGAAGAATATTCCTAATATTGAGTTGCACCCCCTTTTGTCTTCAGAACAGCTTCAATTTGTCGTAGCATGGACTACAAGGTGTAGATGCTGGTCCATGTTGACTCCAATGCTTCCCACAGTTGTCATGTGTGCTGGATGTCCTTTGAGTGGTACACACATTCTTGATGCACACGGGAAAATGTTGAGCGTGAAAAACCCAGCAGCAGTGCAGTTCTTGACACAAACCGGTGCACCAGGCACCTACTAACATATCGGGTTCAAAGGCACTTAAATCTTTTGTCTTGCCCATTCACGTTCTGAATGGCACACATACAAAATCAATTCTCTCAAGGTTAAAAAAAATCCTTCTTTAACCTGCCTCCCCTTCATCTACACTGATTGAAGTGGATTTAACAAGGGATCATAGCTTTCACCTGGTAAGTCTATGTCATGGAAAAAGTGGGTGTTCAAAATGTTTAGTATACTCTGTGTATATATCTGTGAAGAACTCTCCACATTGCACTGCACCTTAGTTGTTGTCTTTGTCTTTACGCAGAGGCTAGTTGCTAGTGTGATGTCTTAAAGAAGGTACCTACCCACCTGATCTTTTGATGTGTAAATGTAGCCAACAATTAAATAAAGGTGAACATTTTAAGTGGTCTATCAAGAGTTTTACTAAAATATATATTTCATGACAAACTGCAGATCCTTTAGTGAGACTTATCTTCTGACATCTATCACATCCAAACATATGCTTCATGTGAATGGTCTTTTTTTTTAAAGGTGATACAAATATACAGAATTTCTCTTTTAAGACGGGTTTAAAAACACTTCCAAAGCCGTTTAACAAAGATATCTTCCATGTGGTATCAGACATGGTACTTATCCATTCATGAATCTGTCTACAGTGGGACGGTACTATACAAATAGGGTACTGCTCCTCAGATGTACACAGACATCAACTGCAAGTCTGTGATGATCAGAGAACTTATTGCAGCCCTGCACTCATTTCTTAATTGACTGTGGGACACTTGTACTTTTATTTACGGAACCAAACTAACCATTTGATAATTACTTTGTAACCTTGAGTGAACAACAAAAAGCTGTGAGCTGTTAGTTTTTTTGTCAGATGGCGCCATTGGTGACTAAGACTATTGTTTGCAGCACTCCCAAGAGTGTTACTGTATCAAACCAATGTTTTACAGATTAACTGAAATCAAACTTCTGACAATCACCTGAATAGATTTGACTCGTTGGGAGAGATGAAGGCTGTGTCTGCTCCAGTGGATTGAGTGTTAGTGGATGGATGCTTCCTAAATGCTACATTTTTGACAGTGATGAAGACTTGCCTGCCTGGAACTGTCTTCATGCAAAACAGTACACTGCTGCCTGTCAAGATGTCACAGCCATCGAGGAGGATCTACTAGGACTTCTCCCTAATATCAAATACCGTCTGCATATCCATGAAATTTGGTCAAACTAGTTCCATGTGTCTGGGCTGTTTGTCTCAGTTTCAAGATCTGGAGTACCTTTCCATTAGTGGTTGTCTCAAATGTTTTCAACCGCCAATAGCCAGGGCCTTCCAAATCTGCAAAAGGTGTATTTGAATGAGCCAATGATCATTGGGTAGTGTGATTGTCATTTTGGGCCTCACACATTCAGAGATGTAGGCAAGTTAGGTCATTTGACCATATTTGGTTATAGGCTATCAGCAATGGCACCAGATTGTATTTTATTTATTTAACTAGGCAAGTCAGTTAAAAACAAATTCTTATTTACAATGACTGCCTACCAAAAGGCCTCCTGCAGGGGGCGGGGGCCTGGGATTAAAAATAAATACAATATAAATATAGGACAAAACACACATCACAACAAGAGAGACAACACAACACTACATAAATAGAGACCTAAGACAACACAGCATGGTAGCAACACAACATAACATGGTAGCAGCACAAAATACGGTAAAAACATTATTGGGCACAGACAACTACACAAAGGGCAAGAAGGTAGAGACAACAATACATCACACAAAGCAGCCACAACTGTCAGTAAGACTGTCATGATTGAGTCTTTGAATGAAGAGATTGTGTGAAATTAAATTCAGTGATAAAACCCGATTCTGCAGCTTCTCAAAACAGCTGAACTGTTTTGCAAAAAGCATTTCTAGATCATTTCCCAATAAAAGTTGTGTTATCCATGTAATTGGATGTTTTGGGAAAAAGCAGAGATCGGGTCTATTTGGTGTCTGGCCATTTATCTCTAATTTATTAAGGTTTTTGAGACTGGAAATAAAATTCCATTTAATATGTGAAGTAGGATTTACCTTTTAAATGCAAATATTTCAGCCCAATGCATGATTCAACACTGGACATTGAGAAGCTGCTTATAGTGGTATATTCCAAACTGATTTCCTTGATTGAAAGCAAAAACACTATATTACAGATATTCTCAGAATCTATTTCATTACTAGATAAACTCAAGGACTGTATTTTCTTAGTGCCAGATAGGGGAAGGCGCAATAGTATTTCCTGGCTGAGCCCTAGTTCAAAAGTTGTCAGGTTCTGGAGACAAGACAGTGCACCTTCTTCTATATGTGTTATTTGATAACTCAATGATAACTTAATGATTGTTAGGTTATTCAAAACAGAGGTCATGCTTTCGTTGGTGTTTTAAGATCGAACAGTTTGATTGGTTTAGCGATTGTATCGCTGGTGCCTCTACATATAGCTCTGTAAGTGACTTTATATTCATTACTCTGCATAGTATCTCGGACAAATCATCTACACAGGGTTCAGTAATGGAAACACTTTGTAACTGAGGTATGCCATGGAAAACATCTGGTTTCCGCTCAGGTTATGGATGTGTCACTGCAACCTTAAAGGTCTTCAATGATGTCACCATTGCCCTTGATTATAAGCAATATTGTGCCTCTATTGTTATTGACTTGGCCAAAGCTTTTGATACGGTAGACAATTCCATTCTCGTGGACTGGCTAAGGAGTATTGGTGTCTCTGAGGGGTCTTTGGCCTGGTTTGCTAACTACCTCTCTCAAAGAGTGCAGTGCATAAAGTCAGAAAATCTGCTGTCTCAGCCACTGCCTGTCACCAAGGGAATAACCCAAGGCTCAATCCTAGGCCCCACACTTTATCTACATCAACAACATAGCTCAGGCAGTAGGAAGCTCGCTCATCCATTTATATGCAGATGATACTGTCGTATACTCAGCTGGCCCCTCCCCGGATTTTATGTTAAATGCTCTACATCAAAGTGTCCAACAAGCTTTCTCTACCATTAACCTTGTTCTGAACAACTCCAAAACAAAGGTAATGTGGTTTGGTAAGAAGAAGGCCCCTCTTCCCACAGGTGTTATTACTACGTCTGAGGGTTTAGAGCTTGAGGTAGTCACCTCATACAAGTACTTGGGAGTATGGCTAGACGGTACAATGTCCTCCTCTCAGCACATATGACAAATCTGGAGCTCTTAGACATTACACAAAATAAGATGGACAGATGCATGCAAACATGTTTACTGGTTTACATAGTTTGACATTGTTAGACCTGAGGGACAATCCACTGATTCACACTATTGAGGCAATGTCTGGGGGACTTGAACTTTCCACCTACAGAACCTGTGTTCAAGCTGAATCTGACACTCATATTTGGCGACATTCTGAGGCAGCGGACTCATCTGTACATTAGTTCGGGTATGAGGCCAATGCAGTTGATAATTGGCAGTAATGTCACGTCCAAACACAATCTGAGTCTCCAGCTCAAAGGCCAGACCGTGTCATTTGAGGACTGTGACAGACCTTTCTTTGAGTCTGTCATTTATCCTTAACGCTGAAGAATTCCTTTGTGGATCTGAATTCATGGGAAAGTACTTCCGATCATTGGAAACACTTGAGTACAGGTCTAAGCTTTCAGCTAAAAGTGGTTGATTTAACATCAAGCAGCTGATTCCCCTGAGAAAACGGACTAAATACAGGTGGATCTTTCAATACAGCGTACTGCCAACATTTTTCACAACCTGACCAAACTGAATGTTCTGAAACTTTCAAACTACAGGATTGACTCGAGGGAAGTTTAACAAAATACTTTATATCTTTGAAAACATCGTATTTGCGTATTGAGAACATTTATAATATATTCTAGCTTTACTGAACCTCTCTCTAGCCTTTATTTAATACACTACAAATGTTTTGCAGTTGTGACAATGCTTGGCTCATTGCTCGGGCAAAGGGGTACAGGCAGGTTGAAGTGATCATGCTTAAATTATGATCATAATTAAGCTTTGGAAGACTTGATATGCTTGTTAGACAAACCTAACTTTGTCAAGTACACAGAAGCCAACTGCACAACAGAGGTGGGCTTTGTGTTGCTGCGACTGGCCTGGGAGTCCTGTTCTTCATGCTGGTGGTTTTCATCCATAACCTGGCTGGCCTCTAGCTCCTCCCCTTCTACCACATCACCGTTGGCTGGCTGTTGGAGGCCATGCTATCCAACACCAGGGGGCACTACCACCATGACGCATTAGTCTCCTACAGCGGGAAGGACGAGCACTAGGTGGTGGAGGAGCTTCTGCCCGACCTGGAACAAAGGGGTCCTCCTTTCCTGTGCTTCTGTCTACACAGTACAGTCGTGGCCAAAAGTTTTGAGAATGACACAAATATTAATTTTCACAAAGTCTGCTGCCTCAGTTTGTATGATGGCAATTTGCATATACTCCAGAATGTTATGAAGTGATCAGATGAATTGCAATTAATTGCAAAGTCCCTCTTTGCCATGCAAATTAACTGAATCCCCCAAAAACATTTCCACTGCATTTCAGCCCTGCCACAAAAGGACCAGCTGACATCATGTCAGTGATTCTCTCGTTAACACAGGTATGAGTGTTGACGAGGACAAGGCTGGAGATCACTCTGTCATGCTGATCGAGTTCGAATAACAGACTGGAAGCTTCAAAAGGAAGGTGGTGCTTGGAATCATTGTTCTTCTGTCAATCATTATTAACTGCAAGGAAACACGTGCCGTCATCAATGCTTTGCACAAAAAAGGGCTTCACAGGCAAGGATATTGCTGCCAGTAAGATTGCACCTAAATCAACCATTTATCGGATCATCAAGAACTTCAAGGAGAGCGGTTCAATTGTTGTGAAGAAGGCTTCAGGGCACCCAAGAAAGTCCAGCAAGCGCCAGGACCGTCTCCTAAAGTTGATTCAGCTGCGGGATCGGGGCACCACCAGTACAGAGCTTGCTCAGGAATGGCAGCAGGCAGATGTGAGTGCATCTGCACGCACAGTGAGGCGAAGACCTTTGGAGGGTGGCCTGGTGTCAAGAAGGGCAGCAAAGAAGCCACTTCTCTCCAGGAAAAACATCAGGGACAGACTGATATTCTGCAAAAGGTACAGGGATTGGACTGCTGAGGACTGGGGTAAAGTCATTTTCTCTGATGAATCCCCTTTCCGATTGTTTGGGGAATCCGGAAAAAAAGCTTGTCCGGAGAAGACAAGGTGAGCGCTACCATCAGTCCTGTGTCATGTCAACAGTATGAGACCATTCATGTGTGGGGTTGCTTCTCAGCCAAGGGAGTGGGCTCACTCACATTTGTGCCTAAGAACACAGCCATGAATAAAGAATGGTACCTACACATCCTCCGAGAGCAACTTCTCCCAACCATCCAGGAACAGTTTGTTAACTAACAATGCCTTTTCTAGCATGATGGAGCACCTTGCCATAAGGCAAAAGTGATAACTAAGTGGCTCGGGGAACAAAACATCGATATTTTGGGTCCATGGCCAGGAAACTCCCCAGACCTTAATCCCATTGAGAAATTGTGGCCAATCCTCAAGAGGCGGGTGGACAAACAAGAATCTACAAATTCCGACAAACTCCAAGTATTGATTATGCAAGAATGGGCTGCGATCAGTCAGGATGTGGCCCAGAAGTTAATTGACAGCATGCCAGGGCAGATTGCAGAGGTCTTGAAAAAGAAGGGTCAACACTGCAAATATTGACTCTTTGCATCAAGTTCATGTAATTGTCAATAAAAGCCTTTGACACTTATGAAATGCTTGTAATTATACTTCAGTATTCCATAGTAACATCTGACAAAAATATCAAGACACTGAAGCAGCAAACTTTGTGGAAATTAATATTTGTGTCATATTCAAAACTTTTGGCCACGACTGTAGAGACTTCCAGATGGGGAAGGACATTGTGGAGAACATCACAGAGCCTCTACCGGAGCCATCACACCCTCTGCCTGGTCAGTCGCCACTACCTGCGCAGTAACTGGTGTTCCCTGGAGATTCAGGTGGAGCAAAGGGACATCCTTCTCCTGATCTTCCTGGAGAAAATCACCAGCCTGTCTGCCCACCACAGGCTGGCTGGCCTGGTGAAGACCAGGACCTATCTGGACTGGCACCAGGACCCCCATCAGCACCAGGCATTCTGGGACAGACTGTGGGCTAAAATAAAACCTTGGACTGAAGCGTAAGCGTAGAGGTTAATGTAGGACCTTGTGTTGATGCTGATATAAGGTTGGCAGATATGAGGACTTTTAACCAGTTTTTCCAATACACATATGCATCATTGTTGCTAAGAGCAACTGAAATCGGCTCTCAGAACTCTGTGGTTTTGATCCCTTTCTGTTTTACAGAATATCAAGTTGAGAACAACCTGTCCATCTGCTGTGAGTGACAATACATTAATGTTCATACAATGAAGCAGTTATTTTCATTTCAACATAAATCAAAAGAGGTTTGTACAGAGGTTACTAATTGAGGCAGGTGTTAAGAGCATTGGGCCAGTTACCGAAAGGGCGCTAGTTCAAATCCCTGAGCAGGCAAGGTGGAAAAATCTGCCGTTCTACCCCCAACTGCTCCCTGGGTGCTGATGATGTCGAATAAGGCAGCCCCGCGCACCTCTCTGATTCAGTGGTTGGGTTAACTGCGGAGGGCACATTTCAGTTGAAAAGCTGACTAGGTATCCCTGCTGATTGTTTACCTTGCATTTTGGCCTGTAGAGTATATGGTTTATCACACTCCCTTTCCATCCAATCGGGTGAATTCTACGCAATATATGTGAATTGGAAGGAACCCAGATTTAATGTATTATTTGATTATTATTTATGCCCTTGAAAAAAGGGAATCTAGCTGAAATGTTGGAAACTTGCCATTTTCTGTTTATGATTTGTCTTAAAGAAAAGTTTACATTTATTTGTAGGTAATGTATTAGCAGTTTTTCTGTAAATGCCAAATATAATTCGATAAAAAAGTGAATACTGCACACAGACTGTATGGGTTTGCATAGGTTTAATACCTAAAACATTTTAAAACATTTTAATAATAGGCTACTTTAAGAAAAACTTAAGGCAAGGGACTGATGTAGGTCTAGAAAACATCAGTGCAAAAATTGTAACTTGATGAACACATGCAACCAAGAAAACCTTGTGTGGAAAGCTTGAGAACCCCTTTTATCCCATAGGCCAGGGTTTTGGAGTCTTAGAAACCTATGAAGGCAAAAATGTCATCAATGTTAGTCTCGTTCAGATCCAAGGGTTTCTGAGCTGGAGTGTCTCTACTTTGGTTGCTAAGCTCATTGCTAAGGGACTGGTCATCAGTCATCGTGGCCACATCCCCCGGTGTGCCTGGTAAAATACTCCTGTTTCTCTTGTGTCTTAGTGACCGTTTTCTGTTGACACAGAATGCACTTGTGATTGGTTCAAATGCAGTCCTGAATGGCTGAAAGCTAATTTTAGGGTGAGCCCTCCTCCACAGTGTCTTCAGTGACTGACAGGTCCTGGGTACCGCCCCTCTGAGTGACAGGGCCCAGCAAACCTCCCGTTTGTAGCGCGTTAGTTTCCCTTGTACACTGGGGAGACCAAGAACAAACAACACATAGGTTCCCCATCATTAATATGACTGGAAGTTTTAGTGTGTACATGGTGTGCAAAGATGTCCCATTTTGATAGTCTGATAGATGCGATAGACCATATTATTAAAAGCCCAGTTACAACAGAGTCCCTGTACCTGCAGCCCTCTGATTCCAGGCGTTTCATCCTCTGGCACTTCAGGTTCAGGAACATCAGACGCCCCTTCTCCTGACGCAGCTTCCTGCATTCACACCATCGCATCACTTCCTCCAGGTGGGTGGCCATGTTGCTGAAAGTGGTGGCTGTTTTCAGTTGCTTCAGAAACTTCCTCTTCTGGCCAATCACAGCAGCATCCAGTAATGAAGGCTGCTCTTGTTCTGTTGACACCTGCAGAGTTCAAATGACAGTCTACTATAAGTAACACTCATCAAATAACTAACTCAAATGAAAAGTAGTGGACTAAAATGTGTAATCTGTATAATATTCTGACATAAAAACAACCACACATACCTCTGTGATACCACCATGGGTTCGTTTCAGCAAGTGCTTCATATCAAATCCAGAGACGGCACCTGTTATAAGAAATGATATGACTGTTATATTATATGTTCAAATGAACATAGGCTATGCCAGGAGAGCTACATAAGAAATAGATCAATCTATCAAATGTATTTTATAAAGTCCTTTTTACATCAGCAGCTGTCACAAAGTGCTTTATAAATACCCAGCCTGAAACCCCAAAGAGGCCGATGACACTAACCTGTATCACCAGTTCTCTGGAGTAAGACTGCAGTTCCCAGATCCACTTTGCTGCTCTTCCTATTGGAGGGACCACCCAGAGCCTGCTTCCTACTCTCCTCTCCCTCCTCTCTGAACAGTCTGTTGAGCACAGAGGACCTGGAGGCTCCTATCCCTCCAAGGCCCTTAGGGGCCCGGGAATGCTGCATCTTCAATAAGGAAGAGTCAGAGGGCCCGAGGAACTCTGCCATCCCTGCAGGCAAGGTGAAGTCTATGAGGAAGGCCATAGCCTGAGCCTGGGACACCTCCTTCAGGAGCTCCAGGAGGTGCTGATAGAGAGTGGCCAGGCTACCCAGGATGCCCCGGAAAAACACCCTAAGGAGCAGAAAGATACAGCACTCCTAACCAGAGTCACTTCCACTTAAGAGTCACTTTCATTTGTCTTAAGATAGCTAGATGAGACAACCACATATCAAAGTCATAGTAAGTCAGCGCTAGTAAGAAGGGACAGGTTTGAGTGAAAAGCAGTACGTCAGACATGACCCTGAAAGAGCCACAGGACTCACCACAGTCGGCTAAGCATGCTGGTGAGCACCACGTTCAACATAATGAATTCCTTTGATTGGAGGTGCTTCCCCGCTAGTCTGGATAGGAGATTGGTCAAGGCAATCATACACACCATGCTCATGTATGCATGTCTACACTGAGAACATTGTTGCGTTCCAGGCGGTCTTTTTTTTGTTGTTGCAGTCATGCTGCACATTACAGAAGATTGTCATGTTGTTACATACCCCGTCATCACTTTTGTCTCGAGACGTCTTCATTCATATTGGTCTTAAGTCATCTCTGGATATGTCTCAAGATGCCTTAAGACATGTTGATGGCTGAGTAGGTATTACTGTGGTTCCTGACAAGTTAAACACTTCTCCAGGCGTTGAGAGACTAACAATACGCAACTGCAAAAAAGATGACCTGGAACGCCAGCAACAGTCATTTATATAGTAATAATCATACACTGGATTTAGAGCGCCTTTCAAAAAAAAGAAAAAAGACACTTAGGCAAAAAAGAGAGGTAAAAAAAAACAAGGAGACAGACAGATAACAGCTGAAGTCTCCCAGAGGAGAGAGAGACGGATACATGAAGGCTCTGGTGCAGTGATTGAGCAGACATGTCATCAGTCTGGCAGCTCCCAACACCTTGAGACCAAGCCATTCCAGCATGGGCTGACTGGGGACATCACACTGACCTGTCTCCATAGCCAGCTGGCTGCAAACACAGATATACACACATCAAGATGACACAGTTAGTCTACGGTGTATTGGCTATCAAATAAACATAGACCCAAAAACAAGTTATATGGATCTTGATGCCCGATAGTGTGCTGTGTCTACGTGATTAGATGCAGCTAAGTAGTGCAACAAGGGCATGTAAATTCCCTGGCACAAAACAATTTGCTAATAGCTGAATGCAGAGGAATTCTAGATAGTTAGTACCTTTGCACTTTCTTTGGACATAGCTCCTTCAGGTCCAGAAGAGCAGCATCCAGCTTCATTTCCTTCAACCGGTTTATGCATTGCTCAACCTGCAGGGGTTTTCAAAACTCAGTCAATAACCCTCTACATCAGGGGTGTCAAACTCATTTTGCCCTGGGGGTAGGGTTGCCATGCCCATGGTTTTTCCGCAGTTGGGCTATTTTGAAAAAAAGGATGTCACGGGTGCGGCCACCATGACTCATTCAAGGGTTTCCCTTCATTTTTACTATTTTCTACATTGTAGAATAATAGTGAAGACATCAAAACTATGAAATAACACATATTGAATCATGTAGTAACCAAAAAGTGTAAACAAATCAAAATATATTTGAGATTCTTCAAAGTAGCCACCCTTTGCCTTGATGACAGCTTTGCACACTCTTGGCATTCTCTCAACCAGCTTCACCTGGAATGATTTTCCAACAGTCAAGAAGGAGTTCCCACATATGCTGAGCACTTGTTGGCTGCTTTTCGTTCACTCTGCGGTCCAACACATCCCAAACCATCTCAATTGGGTTGAGGTCGGGTGATTGTGGAGGCCAGGTCATCTGAAGCAGCAATCCATCACTCTTCTTCTTGGTCAAATAGCCCTTACACAGCATGGAGGTGTGTTTAATAAACATTGTGCCTAATACGTTACATAGTGCACCGCATATTACGCATGGCAGAAAAATATCAAACAAAACTGATTTAAGATGTCTTTGGTACTCGTGATACAAGGCAGTATTCAAAATCCATCCATGTCTGAGGACATCAGGAGATGAAGTGGAAACCAGCCACTAGGGGCAACACTGAGGTTTCGGTTTTGCTAGGGTGTTGTGTACGGGGATGGTGGATGGGTGTAAGCATCTGCCACCGATTCCAAGTTCAAATCCAGCAACATAACGTTGATTTTGATATTCTTGTTTTAAGCCTATCCCAAACCTTAACATTTACCTTAATGCCTAACCTTGAGAATTTGGAGTTAATGCCTAAATTTAACCTTAAAAGACTTTGAAATGTGATGTTTGAGAAACATGGATGTTTAATTCTGACCTGAGATTGAGGGCTGGTAGCAACTACTACCAGAGCGAAGGCCTATGCTTTCACTTCTCAGAATTAGAAGTGTGTGGGCACGGTATGAATATTGTAAATAAAGGATTTATATGCCCCATGTGGGATTAGAACTTACAACCATTGAACTATGAGCCAACTGTTTTAGCAGACCGCGCCACCAATCAGTCATAACGGTTGAAGGAAAAGAAATACAAGTTGACATCTACTAGTTACAATGGATAGAGCTACAAATATAAAAGGTATAATCCACATTGCCGACACGTTTTCTTTCTTCTTAAAAGCAATATAGATGTGTATGAAACGGTAAGCAAAAACGTTACATTTGTTCAGATGCGGAAATGTGCCTTACTGCCTTTTGAAGTCTGTGTAATGCCAGTAGTCTAGTCAAGACCATTGTCAAATAATGCGTGCTGTCACCAGCTTTTATAGCTAGCCTCGAGGTGGTACCACCCAGCACATCTATAAGGGAGTGTATTTCATATCGAACCCCTCCCTTGAGGTGGTACCACCCAGCACATCTATAAGGGAGTGTATTTCATATCGAACCCCTCCCTTGAGGTGGTACCACCCAGCACATCTAGAAGAGAGTGTATTTCATATCGAACCCCTCCCTTGAGGTGGTACCACCCAGCACATCTAGAAGAGAGTGTATTTCATATCGAACCCCTCCCTTGAGGTGGTACTAGTCAGCACATCTATAAGGGAGTGTATTTCATATCGAACCCCTCCCTTGAGGTGGTACCACCCAGCACATCTAAAAGAGAGTGTATTTCATATCGAACCCCTCCCTTGAGGTGGTACCACCCAGCACATCTAGAAGAGAGTGTATTTCATATCGAACCCCTCCCTTGAGGTGGTACCACCCAGCACATCTAGAAGAGAGTGTATTTCATATCGAACCCCTCCCTTGAGGTGGTACCACCCAGCACATCTAGAAGAGAGTGTATTTCATATTGAACCCCTCCCTTGAGGTGGTACTAGTCAGCACATCTATAAGGGAGTGTATTTCATATCGAACCCCTCCCTTGAGGTGGTACCACCCAGCACATCTAGAAGAGAGTGTATTTCATATCGAACCCCTCCCTTGAGGTGGTACCACCCAGCACATCTAGAAGAGAGTGTATTTCATATCGAACCCCTCCCTTGAGGTGGTACCACCCAGCACATCTAGAAGAGAGTGTATTTCATATCGAACCCCTCCCTTGAGGTGGTACCACCCAGCACATCTAGAAGGGAGTGTATTTCATACCGAACACCTCCCTCGAGATGACATCGAGGCCTATACATCACTATTTCAATGGTAGAGCTGAACCGCTAGGTTAAAAAAAGGCTAGATTTTACTACTAAAAGACCAAAATATATCACTTCTGCAACAAACTGTTATAAAACCAGAATTGACTTGTTTCACTAACTCAAATCAAAAACTCAAATATGGTTTTCATGGAAGTTACTCTTCAATTGGTGATACTCAATTCCCAACTTGGAAGTCAACACAAGTCTAAACGTCCACGTTTAGTTGCAGGGGGTTTGATTGAATTTAGAAAATGCTCCATTATTAAATTAAATATATTTTTTCACCCTGAAGTAATCCAACAATGTGCACACCACAATCTTGTCTATTTCAAATCTGATCTCAATGAAAATTCTCTGTGCTATGCTTAACATTACATAATGTTACCTAATAAAGCCTACCAGCTGGAACAGTAGCCTAGTAATAATGGTCTGAATAGGTAATATTGCTAATAGCTATAATCATAATAGGCTACAACTTAGTTGGTAAAAATAACAGCAAATGGTCAGGTAATGCAGGCCTTTTTCTTGATCCTCACCTGTTTGAGAATCCTGAAAGTCTTGTGTTGCCTGAGGCTGTTATTGAGAACATAGAGAAGCTCGTACAGGACACGGATCTCAGTCTGCAGGACTTGACTGCCAAGCAACTTGAGCACTTTCTCATTTTCCTCCAGGACACGTTTTACGTGTGTACCTAGATACAATGATACAATACACAGCACACGCATGAAATAAGCAGTAAAAAAAACACCGCACAATTGAGATGTAAATAACGTTCATCTAGTTAGCCTAACTTGTACAGAGCAAGAGCAATTTTCTCTGGCATCAGTCAGAACACTCCCCACGTGTGTACCGTAGCTTGCTGTAGTCTGCAGCGGGGCTAGTTTCCGTGAGCTAATGTGGCTATTATTGCACAGCGAAAGGACGCTCCAAAAAGTTTATGCAGAAATGTGATAAACTACATACCTGTTGAGAGGTCGAATGGTATATGGACAGTTGAAACCGCACTTGGAAAGGGAATGTTTACTTTATTCCACGGTTCTTCAGCCATGCTAACGTCCATTTCATCTCAAACCAAGGAAGTGAAAGCTACCCAATTAGAATCAAGGAAATATTAACGTCATCGCCAGGCTTTAAAGGTACAATTGCACCTCGGCACACTGCTGTTTCAGAGAAGAAACCAGCAGGCTATTATTTATTGCCAATCTATGTAAATACCTTAACCAAAATAAACGAAATACTATCTCTGGTATTACAAAAGTATAGATTTAATCCACATCATAAATACACCAACATAAACACATGAATTCATCAAACCAAATGACAAAATTATACAGAATGTGTGGAGCTAAAAAATACTACTTGAGCATTGAAAGAGTCATGGAGGTTCAAGTATGTTCCAAAATCCACGATATGACATGCGAGTTGACTTCATCCAGCACAGACTCCTCAGCCCTTCCCTTCACTGTAAGCCCATGGCTACCTCCTTCAATCCAGTGAACAGTCGCTGGAGACTTCATCTCCTTTAACACACCATCTAGAAGGATCTGGACAAAGGAAAAATCATCCGTGCAAAAAAAAAATTGGGACCAGAAAATAATGTTTCTTCCAGCCCATCAGTTTGAAATAATAAAATAACATACACAATCAAAAGCGAGATGCATGTGCAAACGTGAACAGTTTCATTACAAGGGAGACGTGTAATCAGTTTGAAGTGAAACACATGTATCATCAAAAATAGAGATGTGCATGTGCAAACTTGAATGGTTTCTGTGAATGATCACATTCCTCCGATCTGCTGATGTTTATGCATTGACCAAAAGACACCCATCACCATTCTCACCTTCTCACACATGTTGTCTGCAGTACCAGACAGAAACAGTACAGGCACCTTCTTGGGCAGCGCCCTGAGGTCCTCACTCCGCTGTCGATGGGTGTGTGTCAGTCCTGGAGGGTGTAGGGGAAAGGACAGACAGACCAGTCCCTGCAATGCATCCTCTGACCCACCACTGAGCTGCCTGGCCAGGGCAGAGGCAGCACGAGACCCCATAGAACGGCCTGAAGTGGAGGGTACACAGTGAGTAAGTACACAGTGAATATTATATCTGTCTTGGAAGTGATTGCTTAATAAGAACTAGTTTATGGATCAATTAACAATGCTCAATACTCATGGCCCCAGTAACCACCAATAGTCAGAATATGTCCCTGGTGAGGGGTTTTCAGTAGCTTCCACAGCCACAAAGTCAAAATTGGCTACAAAAAAAGTGCTTTTTGGAAAATAAATATACAGTTAGGCATAAGGTTAGCAGTGTGGTTAAGGTTAGGTTTAAAATACAATTTTAGTAAGATACATTTTAGAAATGGGCGTGATTTATGACTGCGGGTATAGAACAATGAGGTGTGATATGGCCAATATACCACAGCTAAGAGCTGTTCTTAAGCACAACGCAGAGTGCCTGGACACAGCCCTTAGCCGTGGTATATTGGTCATTTATCACAAACCCTGAGGAAACTGATTGCTCTTATAAACTGGTTACTAATGTAAGTAGAGCAGTAAGACTAAATGTTTTGTCATACCCGTGGTATACGGTCTTATAAACTGTGTGGTTCGAGCCCTGAATGCTGATTGGCTAACAGCCATGGTATATCAGACCGTATACCACGGGTATGAGAACTTATTTTTACAGCTTTAATTACATTGGTAACCAGTTTATAATAGC
Source organism: Salvelinus fontinalis (assembly GCF_029448725.1). Classification (NCBI taxonomy): domain Eukaryota; kingdom Metazoa; phylum Chordata; class Actinopteri; order Salmoniformes; family Salmonidae; genus Salvelinus; species Salvelinus fontinalis. The sequence continues at coordinate 6,554,988 of NC_074683.1, forward strand.
AATACGGCACATCGGGGGGTTGTAATATATGGCCAATATACCACGGCTAAGGGCTGTGTCCAGGCACTCTGCGATGCATCGTCCCTAAGAACAGCATTTAGCTGTGGTAAATTGGCCATATACCACACCTCCTCAGGCCTTATTGCTTAAATATACCATGGCCTTCAGCCAAACAGATTTCAGGTCTCAAACCACCCAGTTTATAATAATGAATATATACCTGGATTGCAGATGCTATGTATTGGCCAATGAGTGATCTAGTGTATATAAACTCAGCAAAAAAAAGAAATGTCCCTTTTTCAGGACCCTATCTTTCAAAGATAATTCGTAAAAATCAAAATAACTTCCCAGATCTTCATTGTAAAGGGTTTAAACACTGTTTCCCATGCTTGTTCAGACTGAGCTTGTTGTCATTGCAGGCAATCTCAACGCTGTGTGTTACAGGGAAGACATCCACCTCCCTCATGTGGTACCCTTCCTGCAGGCTCATCCTGACACAACCCTCCAGCATGACAATGCCACCAGCCATACTGGTCGTTCTGTGTGTGATTTCCTGCAAGACAGGAATGTCAGTGTTCTGCCATGACCAGCGAAGAGCCCGGATCGCAATCCCGTCAAGCACATCTGGGACCTGTTGGATCGGAGGGTGAGGGCTAGGGCCATTCCCCCCAGAAATGTCCGGGAACTTGCAAGTGCCTTGGTGGAAGAGTGGGGTAACATCTCACAGCAAGAACTGGCTAATATGGTCCAGTCCATGAGTAGGAGATGCACTGCAGTACTTAATGCAGCTGGTGGCCACACCAGATACTGACTGTTACTTTTGATTTTGACCCCCCCTTTGTTCAGGGACACATTATTCCATTTCTGATAGTCACATGTCTGTGGAACTTGTTCAGTTTGTCTTAGTTGTTGAATCTCATGTTCATACAAATATTTATGCATGTTAAGTTTGCTGAAAATAAACGCAGTTGACAGTGAGAGGACGTTTCTTGTTTTGCTGAGTTTGTAAATCATTGGTATATAAGCTAATAAGGACCCCGGTGAGGAGGGCCACTGTCTGGGCAAGGGGTTGGAGATACAGTAGAGAGCTATGTGCAAATAAACATTGAGCAAGGATCTTTCAGAATGATGCAATTGCATTGGTTTGTTATGTAAGCATAAACCCCAAGCATGGCTCATTATCACTGGGAAATACATAAGGCCAATTAGATTTAATTGAGGTTATAAAATAGTTTTGATTGCTTACCACCAAGAAATATGTTTCTTATTGTGAATTTCTCAAGATTTTTCAAGTACTCCTGCAAATTCAAATAGAATATTTTCATAAATGGCACACTTGCATTCAGTGAATGAACTAGAGTAGATCTTCATAGCCAACTAAAGGCAAGGCTTTTTATGACTTGGTATTCTTTCTTCACGTCTATGGAACGAAACATGCACAAATCTGTATTTAGAAAATAATTCTTACCCAAACGGCATGGTAAGCCTTCACTCTGTAAACCAGGTTTAAACCTTTACATGTGAAGCGAAGACATAGCAGGCCATTCGATGAAAGTGCATGAGCAAGCGAAACCAAATGCTTGAAGTTCATGTCCCCACCAGCCCCGTGCGTCAGGATAACAGCAGTCTGCACATCACTGGCATTGGCTGGGATACTCAACACAGCAACTAGATGTTTTGCCCCAAAAGGTATTGTCATGCTGTCCTGCAAAGTAATTCGAGTTAGTGAGTAATTTAAACTTAACCAGGTAACCTATCCGATACTTGTATCAATAGTGAACAAACATTTTACCTCTTGAATCGTTTCCATGCTTTCATTTGTTTATCCCGCACAGCTTATTCTAATCACATGACTTCTCAACTTCATTGTAAACTATTCATAACACGCCATCTAGTGTACTGGAGTCGATGGTACCACACAATTACAATTGAGGATTTGGGAGAATTTATTTGACTATAATAAATGGTTGGAAACTCACAGTCTAATGTATACTAAGATTTTAATACACAAAGTGTAATTTTTCCTAGCTCCCTGAGCAATATAGCCTGGTCGACAGTGGTGCGACACAGCGAGGGAGAGCTGTGACAGGAGGACTTTGAGTTAGGAGTTAGCCAGACTATGAGCAATAACCCTCCCAACTACACACACTGGCGATGGATGTGTGTCAGTCCTGGATGGACTAGCCAGTATGTGTGGAGTGACAATGACATTTCCAAGGTCAGGTCTCGCTTTATTGTAAATATGCCTCATAGGATGTAGACTACTGTCAGAGAGGCACTTTGCCCATTTCCTTAAAGCTATCAGTTCCACAAATCTATAGGGCTATTACATGGAAGTCTAACAAGGAAAACAATATAATGCGTCTATCATATAATCAACTAACATCTGTGTTTTTGTCTTTACATGCTTCTATTGTGTATAACTTGAACCTGTGATATGGTGTGTGCATATATTGAAGGAAGAAAAGAACACAAGTGTTAACATACAATGAAAAAATATTTATTATAAACATGTGGAAACTAACAATCATGTATGGTTAGGGTGACTGACAAGCCCACAATTCACATTTTGGCCCCCCCAAAAAAACATTTTACAACACAGGAACATCAGATAAAAATGCGATTGTTTTATAATTGAACAGTGGACAAATCATAATTCATCCTTGACCTGAAAAGCAAACATAAAAAAAAGCAATGTCAAACTTCATATGCGGGGCAGGGTTGATGTTAGTGTCATAAAAGTCATACGTTTGTCAAAAAAACTGTTATATAAACCATGCAATGCCATAAAGCTTTTCCAATTCAATTCAATACATCTGTTCCCTCGGAATCTTTGATCCATCCGCATGTGTATTACAAAAGAAGACTTCAAAAGATTCGCTAGAGTAGTGTGTTATTTGCAACATAACATTTATGATATGTTTGGACTGATATAAAACCAGCTTAGGGGGATTTAGCATCGGCTATGATAACGTTTAGCGCTGTGGCAAATGCATTTTGTAAAACGTATTATATGAATCCAACGCAATCAGTTGATTGAATATCCCTTTGCCAAAGATCTGTTTTCATGTCACCTTTGACAGACAGCAGCCTGTAAAAAGACACTGGGGGGGGACATTCCTTTAGCATTGTAGACATAGGGGGCAGATTATCATATACTGTATTAGAGAGTTGGGCGACACGGACAAAAATCTATATCATGATAAATTGCCTGAATTGATCAATTCAGAAGAATAGGACGATGTGTGTATAACATTACAGGAGCAGTACAGTCAAAATGTGATTTTCCTTAATTTTTTCCCCTGATCTACTACCGCATGACAAGAGGAACCAATGCATCAAGACTGGAACCAACATCTACCCAGACTATCTGCATTGACCCTTTTTTGCACTAACTCTACGCAGACACAATTGACTCTACCCACACACTCACGCTACATACGCCCACACAACAGGCATACTGACGCCACACACACTTTCATACTCACCACATATGCTGCGCCTGCTGCTACTGTCTATCTAATCTGTTGCCTAGTCACTTTACCCCTACCTATACATACAGTATATGTTATTTTCTACTCCCTATATATAGCAATGTTCTTTTTTTTCATTATTCACTGTGTATTTATTCATTGTGTCACTATTTATGTGTTTATCTTTAACTCTGCATTGTTGGAAATGGACCCATAAGTGAGCATTTCACTGTCAGTCTACACCGGTTGTCTACGAAGCATGTGACAAATAAAAATGTGATTTGCCAATAATGTTGTGTTTATAGTCCCAGCTCTATCATATATCAGAATCTCCTGTTATCAAAACACTGACAGCCCAGGTCAAGGTTGACTGCAGTGGGATCAGAGCTAGGATGCAATCCCTTGTGCTAAGATTCCTGCCTCCATTGTCCTCCCTATATGCTGTAATAGAGAGATTAGCTTGTGTCTTGATGCTTACCTGTGGTGTCCTGTGGCAGGAGCATGGGAAGAGGTCATCAGTGGGCTGCTCGACCTGTTCCATGCCCTCTCTGACCTTAGGCTCAGTCACCTGCAACTTGGCATACTCCTGGTCAACAGAAATAAAGAGAAACATGGAAAAAAAAATCTTATATATTACACACACTACCGTTCAAAAGTTTGGGGTCACTTAGATATGTCCTTGTTTTTGAAAGAAAAGCTAAATTTTTTGATCAGCAATACAGTGTAGACATTGTTAATGTTGTAAATGACTATTGTAGCTGGAAACGGCAGATTTTTTATGTGATATCTGCATAGGCGTACAGAGGCCCATTATCAGCAACGATCACTACTGTGTTCCAATGGCACGTTGTGTTAGATAATACAAGTTTATCATTTTAAAAGGCTAATTGATCATTAGAAAACCATTTTGCAATTATGTTAGTACAGCTGAAAACTGTTGTCCTGGTTAACCTGTTGAGGCTGGGGGCGCTGTTGTCACTATTTATGGTAATTGTGTAATTTTTGAAACGGCTTCCTACAAAATTCTTGATCGTACAATATGCATATTATTATTATTGGATAGAAAACAGTCTATAGTTTCTATAGGAGTTGAAATTTTGTCTCTAAGTGGAACAGAACCCATTCTACAGCAATTTCCCTGACATGGAGTCAGATTTCAGAAATTTTGGCCCCTGATCTGGAGTCAGTTTAAAGGCCACTGTTATTCCTATGAGTATACGGACACTGCTTACGTCTTCCCCTGGATGCCTTTACGTGATGACGATTTGAATGGGGTCGATTGCGCGTTCACAGGCACTATAAATTAAAAAACCCTGTAGCTAGTCACTCTTTTGGAGCTGCGTCATGCGCCTGGAGGACACCGACCCGCACCTGTTCCAAGCATTAGTGTTGGGAGTAATCTTTCTCCGGTCATGTTAAGACTCGTTATAGGAGTTAAAAACATCATAAGGTAGTTAATTTAAAGCGTTTTATAGCAATTTATATCCGTTTAGTGCGATTTTGGGACATTTATTTCTGAAACGCTGTGAATGGCTGGGCACGCTTCCAGTTCATCCCGAACGCAGTTGGCATTTCCACATGGCAAGAGGACAGCTTTCCACCAAAAGACGATTAGACCCAAGAAAGGATCCTTTGCCCAAGATACTGGTGGAAGAACAGCTCAAAGTAGGAAATTTTTATTATGATAAATCGTGTTTCTGTCGAAAAATGTTAGTGGCTTAGGACGCCATGTTTTTTGACGTAGCTTCGCTTGGCGCAAACTGTATTGAAAAGTAAGGATAATTTAAAAAATGTAATTCCGCGATTGTATTAAGAATTAAATTGTCTATCAATCGCTGTCCACCCTATATTTTTTAGTCACGTTTATGAGTATTTATGTATACGAGTAGATCACTGTCTAATATGGCGCACGGACATTTTCTCACCAGCTGGGCTACTTTCCCCATTGTCTAACCATGATTTTGGTGGCTAAATATGCACATTTTCGAACAAACTGTATATGCATGTTGTAATGTGATGTTACAGGGGTGTCATCTGAAGAATTCTGAGAAGGTTAGTGAAAAAAATAATATATTTTGGCGATGTTTACGTTATCACTCACTTTGGCTAGAATTAATGCTGGGGTAATGTTTGCACATGTGCTATGCTAATATAACGATTTATTGTGTTTTCGCTGTAAGACACTTAGAAAATCTGAAATATTGTCTGTATTCACAGGATCTGTGTCTTTCGATTAGTGTATGCTGTGTATTTTTACGAAATGTTTGATGATTAGTAAGTAGGTAAACACGTTGCTCTATGTAGTTATTCTAGTCCATTTGTGATGGTGGGTGCAATTGTAACCTATGCCATCTACCTGAAATATGCACATTTTTCTAACAAAACCTATCCCATACCATAAATATGTTATCAGACTGTCATCTGATGAGTTTTTTTCTTGGTTAGGGGCTATAAATATCTTAGTTTAGCCGAATTAGTGATAGCTACTGTTGTTGGTGGACAAAGAAAGATGGTGGATTATGCTAATGTGTTTTTAGCTAATAGATTTACATCTTTACATAATGTGTCTTCCCTGTAAAACATTTTAAAAATCGGACATGTTGGCTGGATTCACAAGATCTGTGTCTTTCATTAGCTGTATTGGACTTTAATGTGTGAAAGTTAAATATTTAAAAAAAATATTTTTTTTTTAATTTCGCGGCTCTGCCTTTTCAGTGGGGGTGGGGGGTGGGGGGGGGGGAGTGCCGCTAGCGGCACCCTCATCCTAGACAGGTTAAAGAAGCAATATAACTGGCCTTCTTTAGACTAGTTGAGTATCTGGAGCATCAGCATTTGTGGGTTCGATTACAGGTTCAAAATAGCCAGAAACAAAGAACTTTCAACTGAAACTCGTCAGTCTATTCTTATTCTGAGAAATTAAGGCTATTCCATGAAAGAAATTGCCAAGAAACTGAAGATCTCATACAACGCTGTGTACTACTCCCTTCACAGAACATTGGCCAGTCTGTGATATGGCTTTTTCTTTGCAACTCTGCCTACAAGGCCAGCATCCCAGATTTGCCTCTTCACTGTTGACATTGAGACTGGTGTTTTGCAGGTACTATTTAATGAAGCTGCCAGTTGAGAACTTGTGAGGTGTCTGTTTTTCAAACTAGACACTAATGTACTTGTCCTCTTGTTCAGTTGTGCACCGGGGCCTCCCACTCCTCTTTCTATTCTTGTTAGAGCCAGTTTACGCTGTTCTGTGAAGGGAGTAGTACACAGCATTGTACGAGATCTTCAGCTTCTTGGTAATTTCTCGCATGTTTCTCGCATTTTTGTCCATCTAAAAAAAAAAATGTTGCTTTTCTTTCAAAAACAAGGACATTTCTAAGTGACTCAACTTTTGATTGGTAGTGTATATATTAAAGTGATGACGAAAATAAGAAGACAAAGCGATCTGTGTTGAAGTTGTGTCACCACCTTGTCATGGCCCCATCATTCACTACTTATCATAACTCACAGGTGTTGAAATATTAGTGCTATTTTGGAGATTAAAAAACCTCTCCCACAATCCTGTCATACAAGTAGCAAAACAATGATACACAGAAAAGTTCAACTTCATAATACGCGTTCAGATTCATATGTATGTAACAGGGGAGGGGTCAACTCGAATTGAAAGCATATCAGTTCAATAATTGAAAGAAGGACATTGGTTTTCAATAAACTGAAAACAAAAACAAAAAAAGAAACGTCTCTTTTTCAGGATCCTGTCTTTCAAAGATAATTCGTAAAAATCTAAATAACTTCACAGATCTTCATTGTTGGCTCATTCATCCCCCTCCTCTCCCCTGTAACTATTCCCCAGGTCGTTGCTGCAAATGAGAACGTGTTCTCAGTCAACTTACCTGGTAAAATAACGGTAAAATAAAATAAAAAATAAAATAAAACTGTAAAAGGGTTTAAACACTGTTTCCCATGCTTGTTCAATGAACCATAAACAATTTATGAACATGCACCTGTGGAACGGTCATTAAGACACTAACAGCTTACAGACGGTAGGCAATTAAGGTCACAGTTATGAAAACTTAGAACACTAAAGAGGCCTTTCTACTGACTCTGAAAAACACCAAAAGAAAGACGCCCAGGGTCCCTTCTCATCTGCGTGAACGTGCCTTAGGTATGCTGCAAGGAGGCATGAGGACTGCAGATGTGGCCATGGCAATAAATTGCAATGTCCGTACTGTGAGACACCTACGACAGCGCTACAGGGAGACAGGACGGACAGCTGATCGTCCTCGCAGTGGCAGACCACGTGTAACAACACCTGCACAGGATCGGTACAGCCGAACATCACACCTGCTGGACAGGTACAGGATGGCAACAACAACAGCCTGACTTACACCAGGAACGCACAATCCCTCCATTAGTGCTCAGACTGTCCGCAATAGGCTGAGAGAGGCTGGACTGAGGGCTTGTAGGCCTGTTGTAAGGCAGGTCCTCACCAGACATCACCGGCAACAACGTCGGCTATGGGCACAAACCCACCATCGCTGGACCACACAGGACTGGCAAAAAGTGCTCTTCACTGACGAGTTGCGGTTTTGTCTCACCAGGGGTGATGGTCGGATTTGCATATATCGTCGAAGGAATGAGCGTTACATCGAGGCCTGTACTCTGGAGCGGGATCGATTTGAAGGTGGAGGGTCTGTCATGGTCTGGGGCAGTGTGTCACAGCATCATCAGACTGAGCTTGATTGCAGGCAATCTCAACAGGGAAGACATCCTCCTCCCTCATGTGGTACCTTTCCTGCAGGCTCATCCTGATATGACCCTCCAGCATGACAATGCCACCAGCCATACTGCTCGTTCTGTGAGTGATTTCCTGCAAGACTGGAATGTTAGCGTTCTGGCAATGCCAGAGAATGTCCCAGATCGCAATCCCATTGAGCACATCTGGGACCAGTTGGGGGCTAGGGCCATTCCCCCCAGAAATGTCCAGGAATTTGCAGGTGCCTTGGTGGAAGAGTGGGGTAACATCTTACAGCAAGAATGGGCAAACCTGGTCCAGTCCATGAGTAGGAGATGCACTGCATTAAGATTTTGATCCCCCCTTTGTTCAGGGACACATTATTCAATTTGTTAGTCCCATGTCTGTGGAACTTGTTCAGTTTATGTTTCAGTTGTTGAATCTTGTTATGTTCATACTTAAGTTTGCTGAAAAGATACGCAGTTGACAGTAAGAGGATGTTTCTTTTTTTCCTGAGTTTAGTACCTTTTTTTTTTTTTTTAAATCACAAATTTTATTTAGAAATTCTTATCACTTTCAGAATGAACTGCCTTAGATTTAATTTGACCCCAACCCGGTTATGTAATATGTACGCAAGATGAGAAGGTAAAATGTGCACATTCATTCGGTTTCCAACAAGGATCACAGGTAGCCCTAACTTTGTTGACCTCCAACACTATCCCTCATAAAACACACCTGTCTTTATGGCTGATAACTTTCGTGAAGACAGGAAGTTGTCCGTTTAAACATTCATCCTGCAACGGCTGGGTTATGGGCTCCAATAAAGCACTTCAGGGAGAGACACATCACCATTATGTCTCTGGGCCACAGTGTTCCTTTCCCAGAGAAAACACAGGGAGGGGCTGCGCCACGGCTCTTCATGATACCCCATGACCCTCCTGACCTGTGGGCTCACAGGTGGACCAAGGCTGGAGGCAGGTGGAGGTGGTTTGGGTTAGTGCTCTTCGCTCATCTGATTCAGAATTGTGTTTTTAAATGTGGCATTGGATGAAACACACAGGTACACTTTTATTGTTTGAAAGAGTGCAAAGGGAAAAACATCTCCCATCTGTATGGCTCATTTGGAAGAATTTGCAACGCCAGGGTTGTGGGTTCGATTCCCACAGGGGACCAGAACGAAAGGGTAAGAAAATGTGTGCACTCACTACTGTAAGTCGCTCTGGATAGGAGTGTCTGCTAAATGACTAAAATGTACATTGTGGCTAACTATAGCTTTCAGTAAAATAAATACAAAAAGTATATTCTCATGAATAAAATAGACATTGATAAACATGTACTGCATTTGACTGACATTACTACATTATAATTAGATGTTCTTCTAAGGGCTGGGAGGGAGGATAGTAACATTAGGAGCAATCCAAATTGGGGAACATGTAAAACCACATTGAAAACAACCAAAGCCAAAGCAATTGCTGAAGGTACACATGCTTAAAGAGACTCCACTGCTTCTTCAAGGTCAGCATATACCACCGATATAAAACAGTAACACGTGTAGGGTCTGAACTGAGCATGCAAAACCTCACTGTTGACAGTGCAAAGACACAAGTCACAAAACAAGATCCAGTGCCAGAAAATGTCTTCCTTGCCAGACACAGTTCTTTCCGTGATGACCCAGATGCATGGATGGGAAGCTTAGTTATCATGTTGTTAACTTGAACTCAATATGCTGAATTAAATTCACTCTTTGGAGGCGTACCATGGAATGGTTCAGTGACACCCTATTCTAGCCGGGGGTCACCCACCCAAGTGTCATTCCAATAGGTGGGCCCTTCTATTCTGCCCTAGCCAAGGTGAAAGTTGAGGGTTGAGCACTGACGTGTCAGTGACGGTGTCACAGCTGAGGAGTAGCCCGACCTAGGAATACCTGGCCTCTGTACAAGTAACTACTGTCCTTGAAGTGTGGGTATAAAAGTGAGCGGTAGAGATGGAAAGATAAGAGATGAGATACGCAAGCTGATGATGCTGATGATGATAACAAGGGTGCATGAAACACTAGGCACACTTTCAATATCTAGTTCTTTAGAACCAACAATGCAACAAGTGTGTTTACCTAGGGCTGTTACGGCGACTGCATTACAGCCACACCGGCGGTCACGAGTCATGACACCAGTCAAATTCCATGTGACAGTTAAATCACAGTAATTAGGCTTCTCCGATCTCTAATGCTTCTGATGGTCATATAGCCTACAATGCAAATGTAATCAAAAATCTAACTAAATACTTCATGAGAGCCCATGAGCTCATGTTGCGTAACATTTCAATAGACTATGCAATTTCCTGAGAAAACAGAGTGATGGCCTCTATTAAAAAGAGGAGGATCCCATCAGCTTTCTATAGGCTAGGCCTACTATATTTATTTATCAACTTTCCTAATATTAAGCACATTGCTTCTCTTTACAACAAAAGTATAGCCTACCTGGCTGGCAAGGAAATTAACCTTGGGAAAAGTGTCCTCCATTTGCTATTTAAGTGCATAGATTACATGTATTTTTATCCCCTGCCCTGTTTCGACACAGGTGCATGATAATGGTACATTCTAAATGAAAACAAATTTCACACATTATCTAGTAAAGACAAGATTAAATCAAGGATAGTCTGATGGGTGACAATATTAGCATATCACTTGTGAATGATGCCCAGCTTAAGGCAAGAGAGAGCACATTATTATTTTTACATTTTTCAAATCATAGTTGCACACCTCATGTAGCCTACGCCATAGGCCTATCTGTTTTGATAAGGTGTGTATCACAACTAAAAGTGGCAAAATAACTTTTAAAATTAAGCACATTAATCCGCTTTACACTGGGTGTAGAGCCTAACTGGCATACATATGCAGCATGGGAGTTTCAAGTTTGGCGAAGTCAATTTTCACCATAAAAATGCACCTTTATAATAAAAGCATTACATGCATAAATCGCAAATTTGGTCATATTTGAGAATGGTGTTTTCCTGCTAATAGAACATTTGCGCGTATAGCCTACTGCCATGTGCACATTGCTGCGCTTATAATCTGAAGAAATAGCCTAATAGTTTATCAACATTTTAAGTTAAACGTTGTGTCAGCCCCGTTACTTAAAGGTTTTTGATGCTATTGGCTGTATTAATTTGGGATCTACTGATCTCACAACTCTCCCAGACTGTTTGGAATATTTATTTCTTACACAATAGGTACATTTTTGTATTATGGGAGATAGTAGATATACATAGGCTAGTGTTTTTGCTGTTCGTTAGGCCTACTCATTTTATTGGCTGACAAAAAGTAGTGTCAACAGTTATTCCAAGATCTTCAATATGCGCCTCGAAATTGGATAAGGATGTGCGCAGTTGCATCCATGAAGTGTCTGTCTTCACTTGTAGCCTGTGAGAAAGACCCGATCACATGACGGAGAGCCATATGAGTGAGAGGTGCTTCGGAGCGCGCAGTCGGGATAAGGGAATTATAATAATTATATTCAGCCCAAGGGAATGCCCACAGGCCGCAAAAGACATGGATTTTTATAGGGGGCTTTACGGCCACACAAAGGGGACGCCATTGGGAAATAGAGGCATTATCAAGTGCTTGTTAAATTGTGAATGAGAGACTGATATAGTGTGTACAGCCTGCACAAAAAACTTTTTTCAAATCATCATGAGTCGCATCATGCAGCCTTAGAATGTGTAAAAATCTAAACATATAGCCCAACATTTGTATCACAACTAAAGTTACATAAATAACTAAATTAAGCATATAGGAGTACCCGTTTCTTTGTTAACTGCTCAATACAGAATAACCACATGTGAGCACTCCCACAAATCGTTTGGAGAAAATATTATTTATATTTTATTCAGCTATGTTCAATTATATTCTTCATACTATCAAGTAAAATAATATAATGCCATGGAACTCTAAGCAAATCTTGTCTGCTAAATTAACTAGTGCAGCCCACAGCCATATGGCATTGCCAGATCAGGGCCTAACATTATGAAAACTCAGAGTATGCTATTTTGTTCTTCTGAAATAATACATTTTCTTCATGTCATGTTTCTTTAGACCTGTCTAAAATAAATAAATTGATTTATTTTGATGGCGTAGACTATATTAAATGGATTTATTAGACTTTTTAAAATGTAGATGTTCCAAAGGTCTGCATCAGTGGCTTGTAGGCTGTGTGTGGAAGCCTGGAGATGCCAAATTTGTTTATGTTAATCAACGTCCAGTTACCGTGAGACCGGCAGTTATTTCCTGGACAATAACCAGCTGACAAAAATGCATGACCGCCACAGCCCTATCTATACCTACGGCCATCAGTTATCCAGGTTCTCAAGTTTCTCCACAAAGGCACACACTTCACTTACTTATCAAATACGTCTCTAATTTCAAGTGTGCATGTCTGAATCTTGACTGTATACAGCATGTAGAGTTAAATCAATGTAGTCATAGTGTAAAGTGAAAGGTTACCTGGAAGAGTTTGTAGTAGTAACAGAATATACTGTCCCCCATCAGATGATTTCGGGCAAATTGTTGACCGGCTACTGCGATTTTTCTTGCCTGGAAGAGCGAGATCATACTGAGGTTTTGAACAGAATGGGAAAAAATGTGTGCCTACATACTGTATGTTCCCCCAATATTTTTGAAACTTTGAAGTGCATTACAAATCCAACAGTGTATTCATCAATCATCCTCATCACCTCCTCATCTTGCTCACGGGCCCAATGGATCTTCTCCTGCAGGTCAGCCAGGTCTGCTCTGATGGGGATGTAGTGTTCCCAGGGTCTGAGCTGGCTGTAGAAGTGTTCATAGTAACCAGAGTTCTGCTTCAGCACCACACTGTCCCCAGCCAGCAGGTAGGGCAGTCTGTAGGCTGCCACCGTGCCATCTATGTTGATCTGGTACTTGTACTGTCAGAGGAGATAGAGGTGGGGTGGTGAGACTTGAAAATGGAACTGAACAATCAGTCTTCTGGGGTGTTTATGCTTGTTCCTGACCTATTTCCTGTGGGATTCAAGGGACTGGTTAACCTGATACAGAATAAGTCTCGTCCTGGACTAAAAAGCAAACTCAATGGAGAATCTCCATTTTTTATTATTTTATATGAAGTCCAGTAGTGTTGACCCCAATTAGCCAACTAGTCAATCGTTTGGTCAATAGGCTGTTAGTTGACCAAGTTAATATTTTTTTGACAAGCAGTAGCAAATATATATTAGTTTTTTTATGGCACACGAGATACCTGTCTGATACCTGTCACGCCCATCTCAGTGAACTAATCCATTGCAGAGGATGAGACTAATCCATCGCGGAGCCACGTGGATGGCAGTGCTAAACATCTCTCTCCAGAATGTGTTCTCTCCTGCCAAATTTATGCACATTCATTGTTTCATAACTTAATTGTGTGAAATGTTTTCCTTGATTGTTAGTTTTGTATATTTCTTTCCATTTACAAGTTTTGTCAATTTAGTCAGTCTTTTGTTTGGAACGCTACTGTCAATGTTGAGTAATGCCTCGATCACACCGACATCATCATTGCATTTTGGTACACCAGAAGTACATTCATTTCCAATGGAACACTGCGTTTGCCTCACAGCATTGCGTTGCAGAGGCAGTTGCAGTGCGTTCTGTGTGGTGCATACGTTGGTTTTATCGAACGTACGCATCAAACTATGTGTAGACGGCTTGACAGAAATGGTAGCAGAAGGTGAATGTTGAACTTTCGTTGCACACATACCCAGATGATGCTGCGTCACATTTTGTGCAAATATACTATCGGTGTGATCGAGGCGTAAGGAAAGACAGACAACTGATTATGCATAGAAGTAGGCCTATAGGCTACCTGGCCTGCGCGCAAATGTAGGCACTTCTCAAAGTAATGTCTTCACCTCAAACAGCAAGCAAACAAAGTCTGTTTTTCCAGGCATTGAGAATGACAATAGTTCCTCAATGTATTTGAAAAATCTTTCCAGCTCTTTCTCTTTCAATAACCCCTCAGCATGAAAGGGAAAAATGTCATGCTCTGATCCAGTGAAAACATCATAAAATAGGTTTACCTGATGAGCTCTTATACCTTGTGAAAAATATCCTACAGCTCTTGTTTCCAAGCTCACTGGCTTGGGAAACTCTGAGGGCCCAGAATATTACATAAAATGTTGCAAGTTTGCTAGTTTAAGCTTTAGGCTGGACCCAAGTTAATAGTTTATACAATGTTGCAAGTTCAAGCTTCAGGCTGGACCCAAGTTAATACATTATACAATGTTTCTAGTTCCTTGCAGACAGGCCATGAGTAGCCAATGTGATTTATAGGATATTTATTTTAAAATCACAATATTTTCTACCTACAGGCGGCAATGTTTTTATTTGTTGGCTTTATGACTGGAAAGCACTTTACTGGCCTCTCGTTTCCATGCGTTGCCATGTGCATATTGCCTTGTAAAATGAACTATTAAAATTGACTTTTTATCTCTGGCATAAAGTCTCCTCCAAACCGTTTTATTTTTACAAGTCTCGTCCCTTGTTCTTTTTGTTTTACAAGCAATCATCTGCCCCATTAAATAAAATGTAGTCACATGTCACTGCTAAAAGAGTAAAAATTATCAATGTGTACATTTTCTAATTATGGATTTATAAATTAAATATATTGCCAAATATGATAACACCAGAAATCAACCCAAACTTGTTCATTACCTACCCCAAAGCAGCAAGGTGTCTAATTGCCTGGGAGTGAGTCTGTCTCATCTGCAGAGACTGGATACTTTTTCTGCCTACACCACATCCATCTCACCTTGAAGAAGTCAAAGAAGGAGACGTGTTTGACCAGAGGTCCGTAGAGGCTCTCATCGTGTTTGAAGAAGAAGAAGTTGGTAAAGGCTGCATCCACCATGTCGGGGTGAGCCCTGGCCAGCTTCACCAGCTCCAGGCGCTCCTTGCGGCTGTCCCGCCCCCTCCAGAACGCTGTGGCGTTCTTCTCCCTCCACGGAGGCCCTGTATTGGCCTGGACCGACATCATGTCCAGACTCACTCTGCTCATCAGAGGAGAAACGTGTCAGTCAAAATGAACAACAGACGCAATTGGCTAGCACACAGACCTGATGAAGATAATTTTCTTAAAATGCTGTCACTAACCAGTTGAGTGTGTGGGCCCCACTATTCATTTTGGATTATATTATTTGTTCAGCGCACATTTCCCTTTGAATCTAATATACTATCATAATAGTACATTATGAAAAACTAAATGTTTGGGCTGTAGCATCACTTGCACCTGTGTATAATGGATGACACACAAAGATAAATGAGGAGAGCAACAGTGGTGCTTGCCTTCCCATGGTCTCCAGGACCGACTCGGTGAGGTCGTAGGTTGGCATAACGACGTCGCGGGTGTCATTGGAGCCGCACCAGGAGAAGATGGGGTGGAGCCTCTCTGAGGGCCTCCTCTTCTCCAGGGGCCAGTCCCCCAGGTTCACAAAGAACTCTAGATCTGGGACCCGCACCTGACCGCACAGGGAGAGAGAGAGGAGACACTGGGCTAAGAACATACATCACTACCTGACCGCACAGGGAGAGACAAAGAAGACCGAAGAAAGAGGAGAAGAGAGACAGAGCAGGACGAGCGAGAGAAGATACTGGGCTTAGAATATACATCACCTACAAAACATTACTTTATTGTCCATGTTGCAGCAAACAACAGAAATGTCTTCTGCTCTGTTCTACATAACCTCTTTAAAAAATAAACATTTCTGCATCTAAATTCACCCCCCAGTATACCCTGATAAATAACACAACCTTTATAAATGAAGTTGACATATATTCTTTACAGAAATGCCATAGGCTGCGATCTTCATGAGTCCACAGTGCCATCTAGTGGCCACGGGGACAATAAACCCTAGAATTCCATTATCTCCCACAACGTTGGTGATTGCGGATGTGAAGGAATCTGATAGGTGCAAGCGAAACCTCCGTTTCCGATCAGCCTTGAACGGGCCTTTGTCTTTCAGTAGTGGCTCAACAAGGACTTCCTATTCCATAGTAAATGGTCATGAATGTTAAAACGCCCACACCAGTAGAAATCCACTTTTCCGAGCTGAAAGATGGCCTGAGCTTACCCATGATGTTGCACAACGATTTAAGTCAAGATGTCATCGCTTTAGTCAAAGTATGATATTTATTCACAGTCTGCTTAAACTAATAACACACAAACAATTATATGTTTTCATGTCTTTATTGAATACACTGTGTAAACATTCACAGAGCAGTATGGGAAAAGTATGTGAACTCTTGTGTTTAATAACTGGTTGACCCTCCTTTGCCAGCAATAACCTCAACCAAACGTTTTCTGTAGTTGCAGATCAGACCTGCACAATGGTCAGGAGGAATTTTGGACCATTCATCTTTACAAAACTGTTTCAGTTCAGCAATATTCTTGGGATGTCTGCTGTGAACTGCTCGAGGTCATGCCACAGCATCTCAATCGGTTTGAGGTCAGGACTCTGACTGGGACACTCCAGAAGGCGTATTATCTTTTGTTGAAGCCATTCTGTTGTTGATTTACTTCTGTGTTTTGGGTCGTTGTCCTGTTGCGTCACCCAACTTCTGATGAGCTTCAATTGGCAGACAGATAGCCTAACACTCCCCTGCAAAATGTCTTGATACACTTGGGAATTAATTTTTCCGTCGATGATAGCAAGCTGTCCAGGCTCTGAGGCAGCAAAGCAGCCCCAAACCATGATGCTCCCTCCACCATAATTTACAGTTGGGATGAGGTTTTGATGTTGGTGTGCTGTGCCTTTTTCTCTCCACATGTTCCACAGTGTTGTGGTTTCCTTCCAAACAACTCAACTGTAGTTTCATCTGTCCACAAAATATTTTGCCAGCGCTACTGGCAAAATATTCTGTGGACAGATGAAACTACCAGGTGCACTTTTGTGAACTTCAGACGTGCAGCCATGTTTTTTTTGGACAGCAGTGGCTTCTTCCGTGGTGTCCTCCCATGAACACCATTCTTGTTTAGTGTTTACATATCATAGACTCGTCAACAGAGATGTTAGCATGTTCCAGAGATTTCTCTAAGTCTTTAGCTGACACACTAGGATTCTTGTTAACCTCATTGAGCATTCTGCACTGTGCTCTTGGAGTCATCTTTGCAGAACGGCCACTCCTAGGGAGAGTTGCAACAGTGCTGAACTTTCTCCATTTATAGACAATTTGTCTTACCGTGGACTGATGAACGTCAAGGCTTTTAGAGATACTTTTGTAACCCTTTCCAGCTTTATGCAAGTCCACAATTCTTAATCTTGGGTCTTCTGAGATCTCTTTTGTTCGAGGCATGGTTCACATCAGGCAATGCCTCTTGTGAATAGCAAACTCACATTTTGGGAGTGTTTTTTTTATAGGGCAAGGCAGCTCTAACCAACATCTCAAATCTCATCTCAATGATTGTACTCCAGGTTAGCTGACTCCTGACCTGACTTTTGGAGAAGTCATTAGCATAGGGGTTCATACTTTTTCCAACCTACACTGTGAATGTTTAAATGATGTATTCAATATAGACAAGACAAATACAATAATTTGTGTGTTATTAGTTGAAGCAGACTGTGTTTGTCTATTGTTGTGACTTAGATGATCAGATCTAATTTTATGGCCAATTTACGCAGAAATCCAGATCATTCCAAAGGGTTCCCATACTTTTTCTTGCCACTGTAGAAAAACACATATCGACTATCTTTCAATAGTTATCCATATTACAGGAGTTTCATCTTATTCTTTCTAACTATTTCTATGGTGGATTCGGGGCTACAATTTATGGAAGATGCCAAAACTTGAGATAACAAGAGATGGCGAAGTCAAAGATAAGCCAGTGGTTTCCATCTGTGTCAGTTTTCCCTAAATCAATGCTTATGAAAAATCCAGCTCCAGAACCAGCTGGCTAATCTTGTGAATATGGTGTAGCAAAATTGTTTTAAACTGCAACAAATAAAATGAGCTAGCTAGATAAGGTTAGCAAGACAGTTAGCTACACTGACAACCGTCAGTGCCCTATCTGTTGATGTTCATCAACTCCACATGGTCCTTTCACTTAATTTCAAGAACTCACCTTCCTGGTTAGCGAGAGGAGGAAGGCATCCATGAAGATCCTGAATCCCACATGTTCCCCTAGTGTCTTAATGTAGACCTCAGGGGGGAAATATACAATATTAACTTTATCCTCCATGTGTTACAGCAAACTGTGCAAAATTGTCTTCTGCTCTGTTCTCAACCCTCCCGCAGGCAGCACGCGTCGCCCACAGTTCACACGAGCACATGGTCAAGCTGCAGTGTAGCAGCCCTGGATGGACAGACGTTGCTCATGATAAAAGTTAGAACATTCTGATAACATTGTCAATACTGGCTGTAGTCATAACAGTGGTGGCATCAACATCTCTTGAGAAGCTCACATTTATGTAGATGTCTAATCAACTGAGCTAGTGTGTAATTCCAGATGACCACCGTAGTGAGTGTGAACTGCTGCTGACCTCTTGCCTCTCACCACAACCTCGCTGCATAAAGCCTACCGCTTACCAGGGCAGTGTGACGTCACTGGAGTGACACTCACTCACACTGGATTGCGGTGTTTACGCAGCATTGTGTGAGGAAACAAGAAAAGGGGATATATCCAGAACATGCCTATAGTAGTTTGGGTCTGGAAATGAAGCACATCCAGTTAGTGGGTGTTAGAGATGTATCAAATACCAGCTTAGAAGTATAGTGGGATTCAAATCTACATTTCAACTGACAACTGTATAGTCGGATTCAAATGTACAACATTTTGACTGACACCTGTTTGAATGTAATAGTATGATTACAGGTACCATGAATCGCTGTCTTCCAGCATTATTGGGGGGGGGTTAACAATACTACCTGGTTGTTCAACACGGTACAGGTGTCTAAAAAAATGGGACTCAGGTGTCGTCAACCTTTACAACAAGTCAATTTTTATAACTGGAAAAGGCCACGCCACCTGTGCCCATATTAACAAAATTCTCAGAAATACGAGTGATGATATAGGACCAGTTTAGCTTTTTAGAATCATAATGAATACAATTATATGGAGGGGGGGGACCTGACTCTAGATCAGCACTCTGGTATGCTTTTTGAATATGGGTCCTGGTCTACCATATACCTTGTTGTCTTTGATTGTGTAGTGGCAGAGGCTTTGTCTCTGTCCGAAACGCTGGGGCACCTCCAGGGCGTTACGGTCTGGGTCCACCCTGGGGAACAGGGCCAGGTCCTGCTCTATCTGGCGGAAGGACACAGGGCACTGCATGTCCTTCTTCCATACAGAACCACTGGGCTGAGGACAGTCACAACCATCATGGTACACTGGACCTAAAGAGAGGGGGTGGAGAAGGGAGCATAGAAAGTTTAGATTAGAGGTTGACCGATTAAATCGTAATGGCCGATTAATTAGGGCCGATTTGAGTGTTTTCATAACAATCGGTATTTTTGGACACCGATTTGCAGTTTTTTTTTACACCTTTATTTAACTAGGCAAGTCAGTTAAGAACACATTCTTATTTTCAATGACGGCCTAGGAACGGTGGGTTAACTGCCTTGTTCAGGGGCAGAACGACAGATCTTTACCTTGTCAGCTCGGGGATTCGTTTTTGCAACCTTCCGGTTACTAGTCCAACGCTCTAACCACCTGCTTTACATTGCACTCCACGAGGAGCCTGCGTGGCAGGCTGACTACCTGTTACGCGAGTGCAGCAAGAAGCCAAGATACGTTGCTAGCTAGCATTAAATGTATCTTATAAAAAACAATCAATCTTAAGATAATCACTAGTTAACTACACATGGTTGATGATATTACTAGTTTATCTAGCGTGTCCTGCATTGCATATATTCGATGCGGTGCCTGTTCATTTCTCATCGAATCACAGCCTACTTCGCCAAACGGGTGATGATTTAGCACTGTCGTTGCACCAATGTACCTAACCATAAACATCAATGCCTTTCTTTAAAATCAATACACAAGTATATATTTTTTAAACCTGCATATTTAGTTAATATTGCCCGCTAACATGAATTTCTTATAACTAGGGAAATTGTGTCACTTCTCTTGCGTTCCGTGCAAGCAGTTAGGGTATATTGCAGCAGTTTGGGCTGCCTGGCTCATTGCGAACTGTGTGAAGTCCATTTATTCCTAACAAAGGCCGTAATTAATTTGCCAGAATTGTACATAATTATGACATAACATTGAAGGTTGTGCAATGTAACAGCAATATTTAGACTTAGGGATGCCACCCGTTCGATAAAATACGGAACGGTTCCGTATTTCACTGAAAGAATAAACGTTTGTTTTCGAAATGATAGTTTCCGGATTCGACCATATTAATGACCAAAGGCTCGTATTTCTGTGTGTTATTATGTTATAATTAAGTCTATAATTTGATATTTGATAGAGCAGTCTGACTGAACGATGGTAGGCAGCAGCAGGCTCGTAAGAATTCATTCAAACAGCACTTTTGTGCGTTTGCCAGCAGCTCTATGCAATTCTTCAAGCAATGCGCTGTTTATGACTTCAAGCCTATCAACTCCCGAGATTAGGCTGGTGTAACCAATGTGAAATGGCTTGCTAGTTAGCGGGGTGCGCGCTAGTAGCGTTTCAAACGTCACTCGCTCTGAGACTTGGAGTGGTTGTTCCCCTTGCTCTGCATGGGTAACGCTGCTTTGAGGGTGGCTGTTGTCGATGTGTTCCTGGTTCGAGCTCAGGTAGGAGCGAGGAGAGGGACGGAAGCTATACTGTTACACTGGCAATACTAAAGTGCCTATAAGAACATCCAATAGTCAAAAGGTATATGAAATACAAATGGTAGAGAGAAATAGTCCTATAATTCCTATAATAACTACAACCTTAATCTTCTTACCTGGGAATATTGAAGACTTATGTTAGGAAGAAATGGTCTTCACACAGCTCACAACGAGCCAGGCGGCCCAAACTGCTGCATATACCCTGACTCTGCTTGCACAGAACGCAAGAGAAGTGATACAATTTCCCTAGCTAAGCCACTCCTGCGTTGGCTTGGCTGTGTGCTTAGGGTCATTGTCCTGTTGGAAGATGAACCTTCGCACCAGTCTGAGGTCCTGAGCACTCTGGAGCAGGTTTTCATCAAGGAACTCTCTGTACTTTGCTCCGTTCATCTTTCCCTCGATCCTGACTAGTCTCCCAGTCCCTGTCGCTGAATAAACTCCACACAGCATGATGCTGCCACCACCATGCTCCACCGTAAGGATGGTGCTAGGTTTCCTCCAGACATGATGCCTGGCATTCAGGCCAAAGAGTTCAATCTTGGTTTAATCAGACCAGATAATCTTTTTTCTCATGGTCTGAGAGTCCTTTAGGTGCCTTTTGGCAAACTGCAAGCGGGCTGTCGTGCCTTTAACTGAGGAGTGGCTTCCGTCTGGCCACTCTACCATAAAGGCCTGATTGGTGGAGTGATGCAGAGATGGTTGTCCTTCTGGAAGGTTGTCCCATCTCCACCAAGGAACTCTGGAGCTCTGTCAAAGTGACCATTGGGTTCTTGGTCATCTCCCTGACCAAAGCCCTTCTTCCCCGATTGCTCAGTTTGGCCGGAAGGACAGCTCTAGGAAGAGTCTTGGTGGTTCCAAACTTCTTCCATTTAAGAAGGAAGGATGGAGGCTACTGTGTTCTTGGAGACCTTGCAGAAATATGTTAGTACCCTTGCCCAAATCTGTGCCTCGACACAATCCTGTCTCAGAGCTCTACGGACAATTCCTTCGACCTCATACCTTGGTTTTTGCTCTGACATGCACTGTCAACTGTGGGACCTTATATAGACAGGTGTGTGCCTTTCCAAATCATGTCCAATCAATTAAATTGACCACAGGTGGACTCAAATCAAGTTGTAGAATCATCAATGGAAACAGGATGCACATGAGCTCAATTTCGAGTCCCATATCAATGGGTCTGAAAACTTATGTAAATAAGGTATTTTTTACTTATTTGCTAAAATTTCTAAAAACCTGTTTTCGCTTTGTCATTATGGGGTATTGTGTGTAGATTGATGACGTAACAAACTGTAGAAAAAGGGAAGGGGTCTGAATATTTTCCGAATGCACTGTATGTGGTAACACTTTCCATGCCAATGAAGCCTTTTGAATTGAATTGACAGAGAACGAGAGAGTGAGGAAGAGAAAGAGAGAGAGATGAAGAGAAAGGGAGACAGAAAGAGAGAGTTAGTTGGTTTACCTTTCAGAATGAATGGGGACTTGGCGACGTGCTTGTCATTGAGCAGTATGTGGACGTGTAGGTCTGTGTAGCTGGCATACATCCTGTACCGCACCAGAAAGGAGCCATCTCTGCGATCTAGAACCTGCACCCAGATTCTAGTGAACTGTTCCACTGGGGACACGATCTTCACCTCGAATGTGTTCTCTCCGGGAGATGATGTGAAACTGAATGGTGTACACAGCGACATATATAAACACGGGGGAAACAACATGTAGGCCTATGAGCTGAGCAGATTATATTTGGCTGAGCTGATGGTCATCATATGATCACAAGTGTCAACAAATCAGATTACAGCGCCTTCAGAAAGTATTCACACCCCTTGACTTTTTCCACATTTTGTTGTTAAAGTGGGATTAAAATGCATTTAATTGTCATTTTCTGTCAATGATCTACACAAAATACTCTGTAATGTCAATGTGAAAAATAAAAAAAATCTAACATTAAAAAAAAAATATATACTAATATATCTTGATTAGATAAGAATTTAACTTCCTAAGTCAATACATGTTAGAATCATCTTTGGCAGTGATTACAGCTGTGAGTCTTTCTGGGTAAATCTAACAGCTTTTCACATTTGGATTGTGCAATATTTAACCATTTTTAAAGAATAACATTCAGGTTCTGTTAAATTGGTTGTTGATCATTGCTAGACAACCACTTTCAGGTCTTGCCATAGATTTTCAAGCAGATTTAAGTCAAAACTCTAATTCTGCCACTCATTGAACATTCATTGTCTTCTTGGTATGCAATTCTAGTTAAGATTTGTCCTTGTGTTTAAGGTTATTGTCTTGCTGAAAGGTGAATCTTTCTCCCAGTGTCTGATGGAAAGCAGCCTGAACCAGGTTTTCCTCTATGATTTTGCGGGTGCTTAGCTCCATTCCTATAATTCTTTTATCCTGAAAAACTCCCCAGTCCTTAACAATTACAAGCATACCCATAATATGATGCATCCACCAATATGCTTGAAAATATGGAGAATGGTACTCAGTAATGTGTTGTATTGGATTTTCCCCAAACACAACACTTTGTATTCAGGACAAAAAGTTAATTGCTTTGCCACATTTTTTGCAGTATTACTTTCTTGCAAACAGGATGCATGTTTTGGAATATTTTTATTCTGTACAGGCTTCCTTTTCACTTAATATTGTGGAGTAACTAACGATATCGATCCATCCTCAGTTTTCCCAGCCATTAAACTTTAACATCAACATTGGCCTCAAGTTGAAATCCCTGAGTGGTTTCCTTCCTCTCCAGCAACTGACTTTGGAAGGATGCCTCTATCTTTGTAGTGACTGGGTGTATTGATACACCATCCGAAGTGTAATGAATCATTTCAACATGGTCAAAGGGATATTCAATGTCTGCTTTTTTATTTTTAACCATCTACAAATAGGTGCCTTTCTTTGCGAGGCATTGAAAAACCTCCCTGGTCTTTGTGATTGAATCTGTGTTTGAAATTCATTGCTCGACTTACAGATAATTGTATGTGTGGGGTAGAGATCAGGTTGTCAGAAAAAATATTTAACACTATTATTGCACACAGGGTGTGACCCTGCAACTTCTGTGACTTGTTATTCATGAACTTATTTAGGCTTGCCATAACAATGGCGTTCAATACTTATTGACTCAAGAAATAATTAGTAAACATAATTCCACTTTGACATTATGGCGGATTGTGTGTAGAGGCCAGTGACAAAAATAATAATAATCTAAATCGAATCCAAGCTGCAACAACAAATGGGGAAAAAGTCAAGGGTGTGAATACTTTCTGAAGGCACTAACATTACAGGCCTATCTGTAGTTTAAACTCCAGGTGATATATGCATTTAAAACTGTTAAATGACTGTAGGTTACAATTATGTAGGCCAAAAGTGAACCTCGTGAGTAAACACCCAAAACAACAATGACAACTGTGGAGGAGGAAACTCCCCCAGAGGGAGAGGTGCCACAAAGATGTGTTCAATGAGTGTTATCCCCGAATACTATCTATCTCCAACCCTAGGAAAACGCAGTCATTCGTGTGTGTTCAGTGACGTAAACGTTCAGTTCGACTTTATCTGCACTTTCTATCATAATTCACGTGTGGCTTTACGATTCCACTGCTACATTGTGTCCACTGCCCATGCCATCCGTAGCTAGCTAGCCGCTTTGTATCGTCTGGTAGGCTTCCTTGAAGAATAACGAAATACTTACTTCCTCCCCGAGCTGTCCACAGTCTGTATGTAAAAGAAACGAGCTGGAAGGACAATATTTGCTTCGAGTCCAGAACCCCATACCAAAGTTCTTGTGGCACAGGGCACCGCGCCGGTTGAAGCCACGGGAGGTGTCTGTTCCAACAGCCCCAGACAGCACAACACAAATAACGAAAGCACTTTACGCAACATGTTTCTGCGACTCGGTTCTTCTGAAAATGCTTTGGTCCCTTGTCTCTTCCAAACTGTTATTTTACAATGGAATTTCAAGCCTGTAAAATGACCATCCCGGTAAAATGTAGGAAACGCCGGATAATTCGACATCTGGCCGCCAGCAGTGCATAGCCTACATCCAGCGAAACACCCTTTCTGGCAAATATGCGGATGCAATGCTTCGATTTGTGTATACTATACTCACGTATACACAACACAGCGTATTTCTATTAGTTTGCTGTGTCACATTTTTATCGGTAAAGTTTCTAATAAAACATACATACACACAAAATCCTGGCCGGTTTGGGTAGAAGTTATTCGCAGACAGGCGAGCATGGCAATCTGATTGGTCGCCCCCACAACGTCTGGTAGAGCGGGAAGCTGATTGGACCAACGGAGTAGGGAAAGGCCATTGGGCCAGACGTATTTACTGCCATGCAAGGGCAAATTTCAATGACTAAGTGAAATTGTTTTAAATGAGGGGTTTGTACGTTAATGTTCCTAGATAGTGGGCTCCCGAGTGGCGCGGCCGTCTAAGGCACTGCATCTCAGTCCCTAGTTCAGGTTTTATCACATCCGGCCGTAATTGGGAGTCGCATAGAGCGGCGCACAATTGGCCCATCGTCGTCCGGGGTAGACCGTCATTGTAATTAAGAATTTGTTCTTAACTGACTTGCCTAGTAAAATAAATAGTGGATTTTACTTATATTGACCTAATATTAGAAATCACTCATATGTGTGTATATATATTTCTGTAGTATATTGCCCAACTTTTGAATGTGTTGGTGCAATGTTGGTTATGGCTTCATACCACAGCTCTTTACTGTGTAGCCTTAGTTTTCAAAAAGTCACAGAAGTCACATTGGGGGAACAAAGCAGTACGGGTTTCTCTGGTGTGTACATCAATCAATGTTTATTTGAATGTTTGATTTGCATCAACATATTTTCAGTACTTTTTTCAGTAATCTCTATTCCACTACTATAATATCAATAAGAACAAAAGGTGGTAGAATCCATTTAAACAAGACAAACTTTGCTGCCATCATTGAGAAAACAACCAGAGAAATGGTTTGGCCAGGAAACAACAGTGTGGACAAGAGTTCCAGTGACTTTAGACACAGCCAGAATAACCAGGTACAGTACCATGATTCATTTAACAGACATCTACAGAGAAAGAATATCCCATTTTTCTATGTTTTTGTGTTTTTCTTTACTCCCAGCCAGCGTTGTTGTACAGTTGATATAAAAACAAAAACAAAACTACAAACAAAACACCCTTTATGTCAGTAGAAGTCACGTTTTTATTTTTCTCTGCCATTGAAGTTACGGTACTAACTCGACACAAACCTCAGGGACGGTATAGTACACATAGAGAAATAGATCTGTTCCCTCTTCATTAGACCACCACATTCAGTTATGGACAATGGCCTTCATATTGGCCTGGAAAGCAGCCAGGCAGTCGAATCCAACTCTTTCTAGGGTCTGCGACTGACTGGCTCCCAGTTCAGTAGACTGTCTGTCCTTTAGGAATGTCTCACTAGCCTGAGAAGCAGCAGAGTGAAATGAATAGTGATAATGCAGGTTTTTTACCTGTGTGTGTGTGTGTGTGTGTGTGTGTGTGTGTGTGTGTGTGTGTGTGTGTGTGTGTGTGTGTGTGTGTGTGTGTGTTTCAGCTGTGTTGTGTAACATATGTTGTGTGAGAGAATGGTTGCCTGTATGGTCATGGTAACCACCTTTCTGTGGTTCAAGGCAGGGTGGATATGTGAGCGTCGGTGAGGGAGAGTGAGTAACTGCTGTGGTCATAACAATCATTTAGACTTTCGTATATCATTTGAAAATACAAACATAACCTTTGAAAACAGAAAAATAAATGATGGTATTGTCATGTCACATTTGATCAGTTACGAGAGGACTTGTCAGTGTTACGTGTACACTTATTGACTTGTACAACATATACAATAACATGTATCATAGAACAATCTTTGTACATAGATGATCATTTAGGAGAGAAGAGGCTACCACCATCCACTAGGGGGTGAGGATAAGGGGGGTTACATTAAGGTCATCAAGAGCAATTACGAGTAAAACGAAGAATAGAAACACCTTTGCTTCAAACTCATATCAGTCTGGTTTCCTTACATGTACCAATATGTGTAACATAGAAGATCCGTATACTGTATGTGCCAACGACACCTGACAACCGCAAGCCTCATGATGGTAGACTATTCTTAGTCTGGCTCTTATTCCATTTCTCCATATAGATCAACAACGCGGACCGACCGCAGGATATATTTGATCCGGAATGGTAATAGTGTTTAGATGGATCTGACACTACCTCAGTCTTTTAGCTAGGCCTACTCCTGTTCAACATGACCCCTGGAGACTTCTGAAGCATAGTTTTCTCATCAACGTGTAAAAGAGGACCATTCTGGATACCAAAATGTAAATACGGGACCCACCACCCACAATAACATATAATGACACAATCCTCCAACTGACACCTTCATTCGTGAATTGCTTTGGCAGAAGAAAGAGTAAGAGTTTTGTCTTTACATGGGCTTGCTTGAGACACACACTGGCTCAACAAACTCATACATAATATGAGAAAGGCAGCAGAAGATTCCAATGAAGAAGCAACAAACAACAACAAAAACAAAACATTAAAAGAAGAGTGTCACAATTCTGTCAAAAGAACCAGAAACTCAGTTACAGCGACAGACGCCTATCAACGGCCATACTGAAAAGTTGGGCTCAGCTAGCCTACTCTTATCTACAGCAAACACATCATTACTACCACATAGTATTAGCTCTTTGCTAGTTTACAGTAAGGGGCTTCACCCATCTTGATTTATGGCACGTGAATTATTACATGATGTTATATATGTTCAGATTAGAAATATAAACACACTCAGTCCAGACCTCACAGTCTACTATCACCGTGGCACCTCAGCCAACTCATTTCCATGACCGTTCACACATTATTAATCAATATATTCTCTGTGGTCACACATTATTAATCAATATATTCTCTGTGTTCACACATTATTAATCAATATATTCTCTGTGTTCACACATTTCTGGCAGGGGGGGGGTGAAATGTACCTTTTTCCTGGTAACAGGTATAGTCAGTAGTAGCAGCCAAGAGAATGAAATTAGTGCCAGTAAAATTGACAATTCTGTTGTTCAGAATGTGTGGAGTGGTATACGTTGAAAAACTAGATTGTGTTTTTGCACTGTGTGTACACCACAGAGATCTTGGATAACGATATAGTTTGAGCTCAGTGTCTAATGGTGGGAATATGAATAGTATCATCAGTAGTAGTATTGTGTAAAGAAAGTATTGAGACTGAAATTATGTGTGTGTTCAGAATGTGTTCAAAAACCAAATGAAAGTAATAAAAAAGGCTAAAAAAAGAAATGTGGCTTTATAGCTATGCAGGAATACATTTTCGTTTTTATATATATTTTTTTCCATATTTCAAAAAATATAAAGTTTTTTTCATACTTTCTGTTGTTGGCTTATATTATTAAATAAAAGTTTTATTTTGTTTTATTTCCCTCTGTTAAAGTAGCATGCTGCTTTTTAATATTGCAGTTTAACTTTTTTGTATTCATCTGTTTAGTTTCATGCAGTCTTGTTGGATTATTAACTTTAGAGTATCTACACAGCAAGATCTGGGTAACCCACCCACACACACTGATGGACTGTCATCATCCACTTTGGGTTCCCCTGTCGTACCAACTTACTTCCTGGTCTGTGTCCATCTCACTATAGTCTAGATAAGTGACTGCCCTCTGTCCAAGTCTTGTGACAATGATGTACAGACGGCCTACAGAGAGGCCCATTAATACAAAGTCCCTCTTGTGTCTCTCTCTATCGCTCTCATGTCCGTCGAGTAAAGGTCCATGTCCCAGCATAGTGCCCCCCCACCAGGTGGAGGGGCAGTCACAGCCCGCTGTCCTGCCTTTAAAGCTGATACCATTTCTTGTCCTTTTGTTTCAGCATCACCTGTGGAGAACAGATAGAAAAGAGACACAGGGTAAGATACGTATCACCTTATAACACAACCCTCTTGCTTTCCCAAAGTTGCTTCATCACACAATCACTGGCTGGGGGGTCGTACCTGGTGGGCGTGTGTGGAGAAGGTCTCGGCGCTGTTCATCATGAGGGCGGTGCGTTCCTCCAGCTCGCCCAGCCTCTCTCCTCTCTGGTCCAGGGCGATGCGGGCTCGGGCCAGGTCCCCCACGACACCGCCGGCTGCAGTCTTCATGTTCTCCAATCCCATTGGACCAGGGATGTGCTGGGCCAAACTCCGAGAGGCCTTACCCGCTGCTGCCTCCCCAACTATAGGGAGATGGGGAGGGAGATGATAGAAAGAGAGAGATATTTAGAAAGAGAAATTGGAGAGATGGATAGGAGCGAGACGAAGAGAGAAATGAAAAGATAAAGGGTGGGAAAGGTTCATGTGTGTCAAACTGTCTCTCACATACTTACTTGGTACACATAAATAACACACATAAAATATAGAAGGTAACCTACACAGCTCCTCTCTGTCGAAGGTCTGGGCATTGCCCCCGAAGAAGCCCTTGAGGAATCCTTTGTTCTGGGCCTCTGGTGTTTCTATAGGAGTGAACAGCTCCCCCAGCATGTCCTGAATCAACACACCGCACACCTTAATACACACACACATTATTACACACAGAAGAATGGCGCCGGAGGGAATGTCCGCCGTTTTACGAGCTCCTGACCAGTTTTGATATTTTGTGTGTTTTTTTGCAATGTTCCTAACTTTTTTTTGTACATAATCGTTGCATGTGACCGAAAAGAGCTTATGGACATTAAAACAGCGATTACTAACCTCGATTTGGATGAGGACTTCTATTTCAACAAATCTGAGGTGAAGGATATAATGCTCATCCCAAATCCCCGTCATTCGGAGGAGGCGGAGACGGCGCTATAGAGGTCGGGGTGCGGGATATCTAATGAGGCCGCGAGTGGATGAGTCGCCATTGCCCTCCGTTCTATTGGTGAACGTGCAATCACTGGAAAATAAACTGGATGAGCTCCATCCGAGACTATCCTATCAATGTGATCAGAAGAACTGTAATATCCAATGTTTCACCGAGTCGTAGCTGAACAAGGAATATATAAATCTAGCTGTTTTTTCTATACATTGGCAAGGCATAACAGCTGTGTCCGGTAAACTGAGGGGGTGTCTGTCTCTTTGTCAACAACAGTTGTTGAGCGATCTCTAATATTAAGGAAGTCTCAATGTTCTGCTCGTCTGAGTTAGAAGACCTCATGATAAGCTGTAGAACACACTATTTACCAAAATAGTTTTAATCTATATTTTTCAAACCAATGCTGGCACTAAGACCGCTCTCAACGAGCTGTATAAAGCCATAAGCTCACCTAGATGTGGCACTCCTAGTGGCCAGGGATTTTAATGCAGGGAAACTGAAATCCATTTTACCAAATTTCTACCAGCATGTCTCTTGTGTAACTAGAGGTGAAAAATGAAAAACTCTAGATTACCTCTGACCATAACTCTATATTCCTGATTCCTGCTTACAAGCAAAAACTCAAACAAGAAGTACAAGTCATGAACTCAATACAGAAGTGGTCAAATGAAGCGGACACTAAGCTACAGGACAGTTTTGCTAGCACAGATTGGAATATGTTCCGGGATTCATCCGACGACATTGAGGAGTTTACCACATCAGTCACCGGCTTAATTAGTAAGTGCATCAACAACGTAATCCCCACAGTGACCGTACGTACATATCCCAACCAGAAGCATTGGATTACAGGTAACATCCTCACTGAGGGAATGGCTAGAGCTGCCGCTTTCAAGGAGTGGGATACAAATCTGGACGCTTATAAGAAAACCCGCTACACCCTCCAATGAACCATCAAACCATCAAACCATCAATACAGGACTAAGATCGAATCGTAATACACCAGCTCTGACGCTCGTCCGATGTGGCAGGGCTTGCAAACTATTACGGATTACAAAGGGAAACCCAGCCGCGAGCTGTCCAGTCCAGCGAGCTGTCCAGAGCCTACCAGACGAGCTAAATACCTTCTATGCTCGCTTCGTGGCAAGCAACACTGAACTATGCATGAGAACACCACTGTTCCTGACGACTGTGTACTCGTGTTCTCTGTAGCCGATGTAAGACCTTTGAACAGGTTAACATTCATAAGACCGCAGGGCCAGACAGATTACCAGGATGCGTACTCAGAGCTGACCAGCTAGCAAGTGTCTTCACTGACATTTTCAACCTCTCCCTGACTCAGTCTGTAATACACACATATTTCAAGCAGATCACCATAGTCCCCGTGGCCAAGAACGCCAAGGTAACATGTCTAAATGACTAAATGACTCACTGTAGCCATCCTCCCAGACACCCTGAATCCACTCCAATTCGCATACCACACCAACAGATCTACAGATCACGCAATCTCTATTGCACTCCACACTGCCCTTTCCCATCTGGACAAAAGTAACACCTACGTGAAAATGATTTTCATTGACTACAGCTCAGCATTCAACACCATAGTGCCCTCAAAGCTCATCACTATTTATTGCGAGCTTAGCACCCTCCTGTACTCCCTGTTCACCCACGACTGCATGGCCGCACACCATCATTATGTTTGCTGACGACACGACGGCGTTAAGCCTGATAACCATCAACGTTGTGACAGCCTACAGGGAGGAGGTCAGGACAACAACCTCTCCCTCAACGTCAGCAAGACAAAGGATCTGATCGTGGACTACAGGAAACGGAGGGCCGAGCACGCTCCTATTCACATCGACAGGGCTGTAGCGGTGACGGTCGAGAGCTTCAAGTTCCTCGGTGTCCACATCTCTAAAGGACATATCATGGTCCAAACACACCAACACCATCATGAAGAGGGCACGACAACACCTCTTCACCGCTTGGTATGGCAACCGCTCGGCATCTGACCGCAAGGTGCTACAGAGGGTAGTGCGTACGGCCCAGTACATCACTGTGGCCGAGCTCTCTGTCACCCAGGACCTCTATACCAGGCAGTGTCAGAGGAAGGCCCTAACATTTGTCAGTCAGAGTCTGTGCTCTCTGGTACCACACGGCAAGTGGTATCAGAACGCCAAGTCTGGGACCAAAAGGCTCCTGAACAGCTTGTACACTCATAGGAAAAAGGGTTCTGCAGTTGTCTCCATAGGAGAAGCCTTTTTGGTTCCAGGTAGAACCCTTTATGGTTCCATGTAGATCCCTCTGTGGAAAGGGTTTGTGAGGGAAATGTTATGGTTTATGTATCAAATCAATGCTACTTTTTAATAACTAATTGGGAAGGTTCATGCGGGTGACTGACTGATCGTGTATGGAGGAATCCTCACTATCACTGTTCCCCAACTTGGCAGTACGCCCAGAATATTGCTACGGGATCAACCGAGGTATCTCAGTTTCAAGTTCTCAACTTGGAGAGAGAGAAAGCCTTGTGAGGTATTGGTCAGTCGAACCAACGGTAGATATTAATTATGCTAAATCATGCAAATATAACTTTTTCCTTTAACGAGTCCGACGAGAAGAATATCGTGCTTTCACTGGAACAGGCCCAGATCCACGCCTTTTGCGTGAAGAAAAGACGCCGGAAAAGGGGACGCAGATCGGGGATCCTTCTGAGAATCCGGAGGCGAGCGAGCAAACTCCCAATGCCTTCCATTCTTCTTGCTAACGTGTAATCGTTAGAAAAAAAAATTGATGACCTACCATTAAGATTATCCTACCAACGGGACATTAAAAACTGTAACATCTTATGTTTCACCGAGACGTGGCTGAGCGAAGAAACGGACAGTATAGAGCTGCCGGGATTTTTCACGCACTGGCAGAACAGAGACGCTACCTCTGGTAAGATGAGGGGTGGGGGTGTGTGTCTTTTTGTCAATAACAGCTGGGGCGTGATGTCTAACATTAAAGAAGTCTTGAGGTATTGCTCGCCTGAGGTAGAGTACCTTATGATACGCTGTCAACCACACAATCTACCAAGAGAGTTCTCATCTGTATTATTCGTAGCCGTCTATTTACCACCACAAAGCAAAGCTGGCACTAAGACCGCTCTCAACCATCTCTATAAGGACATAAGGAAAGAAAAAAATACTCACCCAAAAGCGGCGCTCCTAGTGGCCAGGGACTTTAATGCAGTTTTACAAAAAAAAATACCAGCATGTCACATGTGCAACCAGGGGGAAAAAATCCTGGGCCACCTTTATTCCACACACAGAGATGCATACAAAGCTCTCCCCCGCTCTCCATTTGGCAAATCTGACCATAATTCTATCCTCCTGATTCCTGCTTACAAGCAAAAGCTAAAGCAGGAAGTACCAGTGACTCGCTCAATGCGGAAGTGGTCAGATGACGCGGATGCTACACTACAGGATTGTTTGCTAGCACAGATTGGAATATTTTCCGGGATTCATCCAATGCCATTGAGGAATACACCACCTCAGTCATCGGCTTCATCAATAAGTGCATTGATGACGTACATACAGTCACTGTGGGGTCGACATATCCCAACCAGAAGCCATGGATTACAGGCAACATCCGCATCGAGCTAAAGGCTAGAGCTGCCACTTTCAAGGAGCGGGAGACTAATCCGGACTCTTATAAATCCTGCTATGCCCTCAGATGAACCATCAAACAAGCAAATCATCAATACAGGATTAAGATTGAAATCCTACTACACCGGCTCTGACGCTCGTCGGATGTGGCTGGGCTTGAAAACTATTACGGACTACAAAGTGAAACCCAGACGCGAGCTGCCCAGTGACATGAGCCTACCAGACAAGCTAAATGCCTTTTATGCTCACTTCGAGGCAGGCAACACTGAAGTATGCACAAGAGCACCAGCTGTTCTGGATGACTGTGTGATAACGCTCTCGGTAGCTGATGTGAACAAAACCTTTAAACAGGTCAACATTCACAAAGTTGCTGGGCCAGACGGATTACCAGGACGTGTACTCAAAGAATGAATGGACCACCTGTCAAGTGTCTTGTGTAATACCTACATGTTTCAAGCAGACCACCATAGTCCCTGTGCCCAAGAAAGCGAAGGTAACCTGCCTAAATGATTACTGCCCCGTGGCACTCACATCAGTAGCCATGAAGTGCTTTGAAAGACTGGTCATGGCTCACATCAACAGCATCCTCCCGGACACCATAGACCCACTCCAATTCGCATACCGCCCCAACAGATCCACAGATCTCAATTGCACTCCACACTGCCCTTTCTCTCCTGGACAAAAGAAACACCTATGTGAGAATGCTGTTCATTGACTACAGCTCATTGTTCAACACCATAGTGCCCGCGAAGCTCATCACTAAGCTAAGTACTTTGGGACTTAACACCTCCCTCTGCAACTGTATCTTGGACTTCCTGACGGGCCGCCCCCCAGGTGGTAAGAGTAGGCAACAATACGTCTGCCACGCTGATCCTTAACACTGTGGCCCCGCAGGGGGGTGTATTTAGTCCCCACCTGTATTCCCTGTTCGTCCACGACTGCATGGCCAGTCACGACTCCAACACCATCATTAAGTTTGCTGACGACACAACAGTGGTAGGCCTGATCACCGACAACGATGAGACGGCCTAAGGGAGGAAGTCAGAGAACTGGCAGTGTGGTGCCAGGACAACAACCTCTCCCTCAATATGAGCAAGACAAAGGAGCTGATCGTGGACTACAGGAAAAGGCAGGCCGAACAGGCCCCCGTTAAATCGACGGGGCTGCAGTGGAGTGGGTTGAGAGTTTCTAGTTCCTTGGTGTCCACATCACCAACGAACTATCATGGTCCAAACATACCAAGACAGTCGTGAAGAGGGCACGACATAACCTTTTCCCATTCAGGAGACTGAAAAGATTTGGCATGGGTCTCCAGATCCTCAAAAGGTTCTACAGCTGACCCATCGAGAGCATCCTGACTGGTTGCATCACCGCTTGGTATGGCAACTGCTCGGCATCTGACCGTAAGGCGCTACAGAGGGTAGTGCGTACGGCCCAGTACATCACTGGGGCCAAGCTTCATGCCATCCAGAACCCATATAATAGGCGGTGTCAGAGGAAAGCCCATAAAATTGTCAGAGATTCCAGTCACCCAAGTTATAGACTGTTTTCTCTGCTACCGCACAGCAAGCGGTACTGGAGCGCCAAGTCTAGGACCAAAAGGCTCCTCAACAGCTTCTACCCCTCGCCACCGGACAATTTACATTGACAAGACCTTTTTCACCCCAAAGCCATGACTGCTGAACAGTTAATTAAATGGCTATTCAAACTTTCTGCTTTTCACCCCCTACCTACATGTACATAGTACTTGAATCAATCACCTAACCAAACCTACATGTACATATTATCTCAATCAAACTACCTCGAACCCCAGTACACTGACTACAGTATACATTGTACAGTATATAGCCTGTATATAGTCTTGTTATTGTTATTTTATTGTGTTACTATTTTATTTTTATCTATTTGTTAATTTTCTTACTTTAAGTGCATTGCTGGTAAAGGGCTCGTAAGTAAGCCCTTCAGCATTTGGCACGTGTGACAAATAAAATTTGATTTCATTTGACACACACATTAATACACACACACACACATTAATATACACCACACTAGAGGTTGACCGATTAATCGGAATGGCCGATTAATTAGGGCCGATTTCAAGTTTTCATAACAATCGGTAATCAGCATTTTTGGACACCGATCATGGCCGATTACAATGCACTCCACGAGTAGACTGTGTGGCAGGCTGACTACCTGTTATGCGAGTGCAGCAAGGAGCCAAGGTAAGGTGCTAGCTAGCATTAAACGTATCTTATAAAAAACAATCACTCTTAACATAATCACTAGTTAACTACACATGGTTGATGATATTACTAGTTTATCTAGCTTGTCCTGCTTTGCATATAATCGATGCGTTGCCTGTTAATTTATCATTGAATCATAGCCTACTTCGCCAAACGGGTGATTTAACAAGCGCATTCACGAAAAAAGCACTGTTGTTGCACCAATGTGTACCTAACCATAAACATCAATGCCTTTCTTAAAATCAATACACAAGTATATATTTTTAAACCTGCATATTTAGTTAATATTGCCTGCTAACATGAATTTCTTTTTACTTGGGAAATTGTGTCACTTCTCTTGCGTCTGCGATACCAAGGGCTAAAACAGAACTCCTTTCTATTTCTGACGCAGATTACGCTGCAAGTCCTGCCTCTCCCATCTCCTCATTGGTTTATAGAAGCAGGTACCCACGTGCCATCTCCTCATTGGTTATACCCACGTGGGTGATTGAAAGACGAACTGTTTTGCCGGTTGTCGTGGTAATACTATGAAAGTGTAGATGCCAATCACCATATAAATTCAAAGATGAAAAAGCCTGGAAGGAGGAGAGATGACTAGAAATGATTCGGTTGGCCGTTTTATGTGTGGATTAATTGTCGGAGTAGAGGACCTTGTGCATTTCAGGTAAAATAACAACTCAATGTTTATATCCCAGGACAAATTAGCTAGCAAGTGCAAGCTAACTAGCTAAATTGCCATACATGTTTAATGCTTTTTGACCTGTCCCCAAATTAATGTCATTGGTTCAGAGTTTGTTTTGATATTTTAACATGCATGTAGTGATCGAGTTTGGTGTAGGGGGACAAAATAAATGTATGCACGATAGCGCAAGCGCGCAGCCGGTTTGGGTTCCGTGTAATTAGCATTCTGTCACGTTCCTGACCTTATTTTCCCTTGTTTTGTATGTATTTAGTATGGTCAGGGCGTGAGTTGGGGTGGGTTGTCTATGTGTGTTTTCTATGTTGGGTTTTTTGTGTTCGGCCTGGTATGATTCTCAGTCAGAGGCAGCTGTCAATCGTTGTCCCTGATTGAGAATCATACTTAGGCAGCCGGGGTTTCACGTGTGGTTTGTTGGTGTTTGTTGCCGTGTTAGTGTTTTTTCACCACACGGTACTGTTTCGGTTTTCTGCACATCATTTATTGTTTTTGTATTTCAGTGTTCAGTTCGGTTTTAATAAATCATCATGAGCATTTAGCACTCTGCATATTGGACCGATCCTTCTCGCCTCTCCTCGTCCGATGAGGAGGACGACATAGACTATCGTTACACATTCATTCAAACAGCACTTTACTGCGTTTGCCAGCAGCTTTTCACAATGCTTCAACATTGCGCTGTTTATGACTTCAAGCCTATCAACTCCCGAGATTAGGCTGGCAATACTAAAGTACCTATTAGAACATCCAATAGTCAAAGGTATATGAAATACAAATGGTATAGAGAGAAATAGTCCAATAATAACTACAACCTAAAACTTCTTACCTGGGAATATTGAAGACTCATGTTAAAAGAAACCACCAGCTTTCATATGTTCTCATGTTCTGAGCAAGGAACTTAAACGTTAGCTTTTTTACATGGCATATATTGCACTTTTACTTTCTTCTCCAACACTTTGTTTTTGCATTATTTAAACCAAATTGAACATGTTTCATTATTTATTTGAGACTAAATTGATTTTATTGATGTATTATATTAAGTTAAAATAAAAGTGTTCATTGTTCATTCAGTATTGTTGTAATTGTTATTATTACAAATATATATATAAAAGAATCGTCCGATTAATCGGTATCGGCTTTTTTTGGTCCTCTAATAATCAGTATCGGTATCGGCTTTGAAAAATCATCATCGGTCGACCTCTACATCACACACATTAATACACACACACACACACCACACAGATTAATACACACACATTAATACCTGCACACACATAAGTACACACACACACAAATTAATACACACACACATTAATACACATTTCTAACCAACAAACACACACACACACACACACACACACAGTCATAACTAACCAACATAAACACAGTAAAACAGTCATAACACAGTCATAACTAACCAACATAAACACAGTAAAACAGTCATAACGCAGTCATAACTAACCAACAGAAACACAGTAAAACAGGCATATTGAACCAAAGACACACAACAGCAGAATATGCACAATGGGATTTGTGGATATTTAGGGATTGCAAGTTGGCTAAAAAAGCACATTGTTGATGAAACAGGTTTGAAATATTGTAGGTGAAGGGCAAAATCATCACTTGTCTGCCAATTTAAAGAAGGAGCTTGTTGAGAAGCATATCGGTGTTGGTGTTTTACTGTGCCAGCAGATGGCAGTAGGATCCTGCATGTTCAGTCGTGTTGCTGGATGAGAAAGACTGCATGTCTGAAGCTGGAGCTCCACCAATGTCTCCTCTTATTAGTGTGTGTTTGTTGTGATGGCTCTCTAGCAACACACACACACACACACACACACACACACACACACACACACACACACACACACACACACACACACACACACACACACACACACACACACACACACACACACACACACACACACACCTCACACAAACACACGGTGTTGGGAAAGCTACTCTGAAAATATAGTTTTCCTAGATACCAATTCCTTCACACTGCAATACATTAAGTTACACTTCCATTAGAAAAAAAACTGAATCTAACTAACGACTGGGTATTAGATATAGAACTAATAGAACTAACAACTGGGTCTTGTCTCTAGATATAGAACTAACGACTGGGTCTTGTCTCTAGATATAGAACTAATAGAACTAACGACTGGATCTTGTCTCAAGATATAGAACTAATTTAACTAACGACTGGGTCTTGTCTCTAGATATAGAACTAACGGCTGGGTGTTGTCTCTAGATATAGAACTAACGATTGGGTCTTGTCTCTAGATATAGAAGTAATAGAACTGAAAGAACTAACGAATGGGTCTTGTCTCTAGATATAGAAGTAATAGAACTAATATAATTAATGACTGGGTCTTGTCTCTAGATATAGAACTAATAGAACTAACAACTGGGTGTTGTCTCTAGATATAGAACTACTAGAACTAAAGGCTGGGTCTTGTCTCTAGATATAGAACTAATAGAAATAACGACTGGGCATTGTCTCTAGATATATAACTAATAGAAGTAATAGAACTAACGACTGGGTCTTGTCTCTAGATATAGAACTAATAGAACTAACGTCTGGGTCTTGTCTCTAAATATAGAACTAACGTCTGGGTCTTGTCTCTAGATATAGAACTAATAGAACTAACGTCTGGGTCTTGTCTCTAGATATAGAACTAATAGAACTAACGTCTGGGTCTTGTCTCTAGATATAGAACTAATAGAACTAACGTCTGGGTCTTGTCTCTAGATATAGTACTAATCTAACAAATGACCGCAAACAAAAGATGAGAAAGTATGATTTTGCTTTTTTTTTTTATATATCAACAAAGAAAATGTTATTTCTACCAGTAAATGTGTGCTTTAATGTTGTTTTATTTTGCCACTGTGGTATAAGTGGGATTCATTAGTGAAAACTCCACTCCACTCCGTCGTCCATTTTTCTATGGTAATGTACAGAATGTCAGCGTTTAGTTTCAAGTGAGAATTAGGCAGGTCTGATGCCGAAAAAGAAAAGAAATTCCTGCCAACCATATTTTATTTGATCTTTGCTGAATATATAGTGTGTAGTTCCAGTAGTTAGCTACAGCGCTACATGACAGAAAAGTCATTAACTACTGAAAGCACTACCTAGATTCGAATGTAGTTCAACTACCACCAAGCTACTGCAAAATATAGTTGAGTTACTAGTTGAACTACATGTAGTTCACTACTCTCCAACACTGCACACACACACACTCCACCATGGAGTCAGCGCAGTGGAGCTCAAACCACACATGACAAGCGTGACATTTCACTTCAATGGCCACTGTCACGATTGGGCTTTAGCAAAGGTATCAATTATAGCACCCATATATTTACTGCACCACTGGCTCTGAGAAATCACTCTGCCTAAGCTGCAGGACGCAATGTGCTGCCATACCTACAGAGCAATGAGATTACCAAGGATAGACACACAAACACATGCACAGATGCGCACACGCGCGCGCACACACACACACAAACAAATACAGATTATTCTAACCTTCACAGTACACAAATGCACACACAGATGGGTGCTGACCTGTAGGTTGTCCGTCATCTCCTGGCTGTATGTGAGGCGCTGTATCTCTGTAGGAGAGCTCAGATACAGGGCCTGGCCTCCGTTAGTGAAGACAAAGGTCCGGGCGATACGCAAGTCGGTCAGGGGAAGGTAGTTGATATCCATCAGGGGTCTTAGACTGGGCAAACTGGGAGGAGGCAACAACAGAAAAAGCACAACGCTGTCAAGGGTAGTAGTAGTAGAAGTAATCTCACGGGCCTGTAGGAATACGACAGAACGACAGGTATTTTCTATCCATCAAGGGAACACAACCAAAACAGCTTTTAACAGGCGTGAGAAAGACAGACCGTATACCTTAGGGTCAT
Organism: Salvelinus fontinalis; assembly: GCF_029448725.1. NCBI lineage: Eukaryota > Metazoa > Chordata > Actinopteri > Salmoniformes > Salmonidae > Salvelinus > Salvelinus fontinalis. The sequence goes on from NC_074683.1 coordinate 6,595,365, forward strand.
GATGTGTCCGTTGGCGCAGAAGCAGGCGAGGCAGACGCTGTTGCAGACGGAGACAACGTCAGCCCGCAGGAGGAAGGAGGACTCGGTGATGTTGTGGGTGAACAGGACAGCCTGGGTGGGCATGAGGATGACCTTGGCCTGCTTCTCAGAGCACACAACGGCCAGGTGACCGTCACTGCACGCCTCCTGGGATGATGACGGGGAGAAGTTGACCAGCTTGCGCCTGCGGGGCCGGTCGGGGTCTTCGGGACCGTTGGGGTCCCGCCACACCTCGTAGGGACTCTGAATGAGAGCGCCCCCACAGTCCAGGAAGGCAAATCGCAACACAGAGCCTTTTAGCATCAGGACGGTACCTGGGTGTGCCATGGAAAAGGCAGATAAGATAAGAAAAGATAGCACTTTCAGTAATGTGACATCCGAGATCTTTTCTATATTCACCAAACATTCAATTCTTTCTATCTAATTTGACTAATATCAGTCATTAAAATGGAATGAGAGAGTAGGAGGGCAGCAAAGAATGCCTACCTGCAAATCCCATTATCACACCCACGTTAGCATATCGATAATCTCTTCTCAAATGTTGCTTAGGTGGGCTTGATGAGTAAGCCCCTCCCCCCACCACCATGCCCTCTGTTGAACTTGCACCCCTACACCCTACCCTGTGAGTCAGTGAGTGATTCCTCCATTACAATCATGTCTAATGGCAATGACATCAAAATAACGTAGGCTAAGGCAGGCCACATTAGGGATCTCCTTCCCCCAGACCATCTATCATTCCCTCAGGCAGACAGGCTCACCACTGGGCCCCATGGTGATGGGCTCCTCCATCCTCTCCTCCTCTTCTGTGGGGATGGATATGGGCAAGAGCAGGACCACGCCCAGGCTGGTGCCCACCCACAGGCAGGCGGTAGGAAGAGCATCGCCCTTACGGCCGTAGGACTCTCCGAACTGCAACGTGGTCACTGACTCCTTGGTGTCGCGATCGATGCTGGACACACTGGAGCTCCGCGAGCGACTGAATGAGTTCTCTCTACTTTCTGCTTTACAGCAAATGTCGGGGAGGGACACAGACACAATGAGACATAGGGGGGAGAGGGAGAGAGAGAGAGAGGGAAGGAGAGAAAGAGAGAGAGAGAGGAAAGGAAGGAAGGAAGGAAAAAATGGAAGGGAAAAAAGAAAGGAAGGAAAAAAGTAGGGAGGAAAACAGTAGACAGAGTGGAGAGAAGAAGGCGAGAAAAGGAATAGGACAATGGAGTATGCAGACAGACAGAAAACAGAGGGTGAAATACAGAAAGAGAAACAAGGCAATAAGACCAGGAAGAGAGAGATGTGGAACATAGAGAAGGGAGAAAACAGCTGCTTAAAACGGGGGAGAGACAACGAGCAGCCAAGTGAGAGCACTCACACACGTGCAACACACACACATACGCAGAGACAGACACACACACACCACAAACCAACATGAAGTCACAGCTGTAGTGCTTAGTTACAGTTTGATCCATCTACGACTCATTTGATTATGGACCAATGAAAGCAAACACACAGTACGAAACCATTTCTGTCCTTTTGAATTTTCCCATATTATGTTCTCTCACTCACTGCAGGTTCAAGAAATACCCTGATGTGCATACATACACACACAAAACACAGGTACACATACTGTACACACACAAAATAAGTGGACGCACACACACACATCAAAACACACAGATTGTGTTGACCCCTTGCCTTGCTAGGCATTCGGATCCTCCATTACATATTTATAGATTTAGCCTCCTGCCTCCACCATAAAAGTATTTCTGTATTGACCAAGAATGATTCATGCACTTCTCAATTATTTACAACCTGACTATGTGCTGCCTGGGCTTGTTCTACAAACACCACAGACTTTATAACTTAACAGCGGCTGGGGATTTCTGCATTGCCCAAGGTTCACTCTTAATATTTTCATTCAAAAAGCAAATTGAACAAATTGGAAAGGGCTCTAGCTAAACACTGCTTTCTCTCTGCCCTACTCTGTCTTTACTAACGGTAGAAAATAAAAAGTGTATCAGAATAAAGAAAAGCACCAGCACATCATTAATACACCTTATGGCATTTCACAGTGTCTTGGATTATCAGGCAAGCAAACAAAACTGAACAAGCAAACGCAGTAATAAAGATGTGTGTCCGTGGCATGCAAACATTAGAACAGTACACTAAGCACATACAGAACGGCTGTACCTTGGACACAGCACACACTCCTATAAGCCATGGAAAGATAACGTACACAACCGTGTTCATCCTATCAACCCCAGTACAAGAGCAACAAGCGTGTGTCCCTGAACATCTTTAGACAGGACATGGACGGTGACAGAGTAACGTGGGGCCACAGGACGGACGTACCAACTGACGGAGTTGGGGACAGTGGGCCGCACGTGGCGGTGTACTGCGCCCCCTTACCTCTCTCGCTCCAGTTGTAGGAGGTGGTGTGGTGCTCGTCGTGGGAGTACATACTGACTCCATGTAACTGCTGAAGCATTGCCCTCCTGGACGCATAGCCACCTATTCCCCCACATCACAACCCCCATCCAAACCCCCAACAACCAAGCCAGCCAGAAAACCAGCCGACAGACGGACAGACGGGACAGACGGCAATACCAGAGATAGACAGACGGGGAGAGAAAAAAAAAAAAACAGCTGGGATGAACATGGTTAGGACAAAAGAAAAAGGGAGAAACAGGTATGTTTTATCCCTCCAGCAGAAAGAAACTCGGCTGCCTAACCCTCCTCCTATATTAAAGTACCAGCTGGAAACTCCAAACTCCTTGGACCATACATGACGAGTGAAACCTGTTTCTGGGACTAATCGATGGGGATATGAAGAGAAATACATCCCTCTAGGCTGCAGTACACTACACTACAACTCTGCCGGCTAGCATTGAGGCTAGAAAATGTCATGGCTTTTGTTGTCGGGCCTGTGTCCAAAGTGGCAGCTCATTTTCTGCTGTGTGTGTCCGGGTTATGTTTGTGCATGACAGAGTCTTCAAGGTGGTAGCTAATGAAAGTCACGCACAGTGGCACTCGGACAAGACACGGGGACCCCCAAGGGGGCCAAGCAGGGATTTAGTAGGAAGAGAGAGGGGAGGAGGAAGAGAGAAGAAGGGGAGGAGGGAGGTGTCACGTTCCTGACCTATTTATGTTAGTTTTGTGTGTTAGTTGGTCAGGACGTGAGGTTGGGTGGGCATTCTATGTTATCTGTTTCTATGTTGTTTTTGGTTTGCCTGGTATGGCTCTTGATTAGAGGCAGGTGGTTTGCGTTTGTCTCTAATTAAGAGTCATATTTAGGTAGGGCATTCTCACTGTTTGTTGGTGGGTGAATGTCTCCTATGTCTGTATGTACGTTCGTACCACATGGGACTGTAGCGTTTGTTTGTTTCGTTTCGATGTCGTCCGTTTCCTGTACGTAAGTTTATGTTTAGTTATGTAAGTTTATGTTCAGGTTTCGTTCAACGTCGTTTTCTTGTTTTGTAGTTTGAAAGTGTTTTGTTTCGTTTCGTGTTGCCATCATATTGTATAATAAAGATGGCTTATTTCCCAAAGCCTGCGTTTTGGTCTTCAGATCCCTCTCTCCTCACCTCATCCGAGGATGAGGAGAGCGTCACTCGTTACAGAACCACCCACCTATCCAGAGCCAAGCAGCGGGGTAAACGGAGTAAGGGACAGCGCAAGAAGGAGGAATGGACTTGGGACGATGTATTGGACGGTAAAGGTTGCTACACATGGGAGGAGATCCTGGCTGGAAGGGATCGCCTCCCATGGGAACAGGTGGAGGCACTGAGGAGAGCAGAGGCTACTGGAGTAAAGAACCGGAGTTATGAGGGGACGCGTCTTGCACGGAAGCCCGAAAAGCCCGTGAGTAATTCCCTAAAATTTCTTGGGGGGGGGCTAAGGGGTTGTGGGCCAAGGGCAGGTAGGAGACCTGCGCCCACTTCCCAGGCTAACCGTGGAGAGCGGGAGTACGGGCAGACACCGTGTTACGCAGTAGAGCGCACGGTGTCTCCTGTACGTGTGCATAGCCCAGTGCGGGTTATTCCACCTCCCCGCACTGGTAGGGCTAGATTGGGCATTGAGCCAGGTGTCATGAGGCCGGCTCAACGCGTCTGGTCTCCAGTGCGTCTCCTCGGGCCGGCATACATGGCACCTGCCTTACGCATGGTTTCCCCGGTTCGCCTGCATAGCCCAGTGCGGGCTATTCCACCTCGCCGCACTGGCAGGGCGACCGGGAGCATTCAACCAGGTAAGGTTGGGCAGGCTCAATGCTCAAGAGAGCCAGTACGCCTGCACGGTCCGGTATTTCCAGCGCCACCTCCCCGCCCCAGCCTAGTACCTACAGTGCCTACATTACGCACTAGGCTACCAGTGCATTTCCAGAGCCCTGTTCCTCCTCCACGCACTCTCCCTGTAGTGCGTGCATCTAGCCCGGTGCCTCCAGTTCCGGCCCCACGCACTAAGCTACCAGTGCGTCTCCAGAGCCCTGTACACACTATATATTCTCCCCCTACTAATCCTGATGTGCTTGTCCTCAGCCCGGCGTCACCAGTGCCGGTACCACGCATCAGGGGTAGAGTAGGCTTTGAGGATACAGTGTGCCCTGTCCCTGCTCCCCGCACTAGTAGGAAGGTGCTTATCATTAGCACGGTGCCTCCAGTTCCGGCACCACGCACCAGGTCTACAGTGCGCCATATCCGGCCAGAGCCATCCGTCTCACCAGCGCCATCTGAGCCATCCGTCTCCCCAGCGCCATCTGAGCCATCCGTCTCCCCAGCGCCATCTGAGCCATCCGTCTCCCCAGCGCCATCTGAGCCATCCGTCTCCCCAGCGCCATCTGAGCCATCCGTCTGCCAGGAGCCTGCAAAGCCGCCCGTCTGCCATGAGCCTGCAAAGCCGCCCGTCTGCCATGAGCCTACAGAGCCGTCAGCCAGACAGGAGCCGCTAGAGCCATCAGCCAGACAGGAGCCGCTAGAGCCGTCAGCCAGACAGGATCTGCCAGAGCCGCCAACCAGACAGGATCTGCCAGAGCCGCCAACCAGACAGGATCTGCCAGAGCCGCCAACCAGACAGGATCTGCCAGAGCCGCCAACCAGACAGGATCTGCCAGAGCCGCCAACCAGACAGGATCTGCCAGAGCCGCCAGCGAGCCATGAGCAGCCAGAGCCGTCAGAGAGCCATGAGCAGCCAGAGCCGTCAGAGAGCCATGAGCAGCCAGAGCCGTCAGAGCGCCATGAGCAGCCAGAGCCGTCAGAGCGCCATGAGCGTCGAGAGCCGTCAGAGCGCCATGAGCGTCGTGAGCCGTCAGCCTGCCATGAGCGTCGAGAGCCGTCAGCCTGCCATGAGCGTCGAGAGCCGTCAGCCTGCCATGAGCGTCGAGAGCCGTCAGCCTGCCATGAGCGTCGTGAGTCGTCAGTCAGCCATGAGCTGCCCTTCAGCCTGAAAAGGCTAGATACCCAGAACTGCCCATCAGTCCAGAGCTGTCTCTCTGTCCGGAGCTGCCTTTCAGTCCGGAGTTGCCCCTCTATCCTGATCTCCCTCTCTATCTTTATCTACATCTATAGTCTTATCTATCCCTCTGTCTTGGTTTATCTCTCTGTCCCGGTATTGTCACTATTAGATTTGTTATTAGGAGGATTTTGTGGGGGAAGTAAGAGGGTGGACATTCTTGAAGGGAGGGGGCTAGGATGGATTATGGTGGGATGGGAACCGCGCCCGGAGCCTGAGCCACCACCGTGGTTAGATGCCCACCCAGACCCTCCCCTAGACTTTGTGCTGGTGCGTCCGGAGTTCGCACCTTGTGGGGGGGGGTACTGTCACGTTCCTGACCTATTTATGTTAGTTTTGTGTGTTAGTTGGTCAGGACGTGAGGTTGGGTGGGCATTCTATGTTATCTGTTTCTATGTTGTTTTTGGTTTGCCTGGTATGGCTCTTGATTAGAGGCAGGTGGTTTGCGTTTGTCTCTAATTAAGAGTCATATTTAGGTAGGGCATTCTCACTTTTGTTTGTGGGTGGTTGTCTCCTGTGTCCGTGTCAATGTTTGCACCATACGGGACTGTATACGGTTTGTTCATTTCATGTAGTCTGTTCATTTCGTTCTTCACGTTGTATGTAAGTTCGTCGTTCAGGACTGTCTACTTTCGTTTTGTTATTTTGTTAGTTTATAGTGAAGTTCGTGTTTTCGTCTTGTCTTTAATAAATCATTATGTCTTCACAATCCGCTGCGCCTTGGTTCCCTCAATACTCCTCCTTTTCGGTTGAAGAGGAGGAGGATTATCGTTACAGGAGGGGAGGAAAGTAGAGAGGAAGGTAAGGAGGGAGGGCAATGCTTCAGCGACTCAAGACACACATAGACAGTTTAGTGGAGAGACGAGGACAGACAGACGCCCTGGAGCTACATCTGACACCTCGGTCAATAACTTCATCACTACTAGAATGAAACCCATAGGCTTCAGCAAGTTAATACCCCACATACCACCCAGGTAGTGAAGGACCATAAGCGCCCACTTTGGCCTCATGGGAGGAATGACGAAAATCTGGTGTTTCTATGTCAAACAGTTTTGTTATACTTCAGTCTTCTGTGATGTATATAAACTCCAAATTAGATACATTTCAACTATATCTCTGACATGGTACAGGTGTCTTTTTTTAAGCCCATAACCATGTGTGTGAGGTGTATACTTTTGTTTCAAATGAGATTTGTTTAAGACTACCAAGAAACACTCTGTGTGACCCTGATTTAGCCCACTGCAGTAAAAGGTTGCAGCGATCGATGTCTTTGTCCAGTCACAGTCATTGTTTGCTCCTAACAATGTCAAAGCTGTAACTATGTTCACAGGCCATAATTGCCTCGTGTTGCATACTTTAATATTTCATTCTCTGTCAGACAGGGAGGCATGGCGGTGTTGTTTATGTTGTGCCTGTCCCCTTTCTCTGGTGTGTGTGTCGTCTGGTGTATGTGTGTGTGTGTGTGGCGTGTCACCTGGTGTGTGTGTGGCGTGTCGCCTGGTGTGTGGGCCTCATTACAGGAACTCAGCCCTTCACACCGCTCATTGACCTTTCATTATTCCAGTGACCCTGCTGTTTCATCGCTGTGGTAACCCAGCCAGCGCTAGCGACACACTGAATGGGTAGGGGGTCGCACTGCCTGATGGGAGCACCAGCATAACACACGCCATAGACTGGCTACGTCCTAAATGGCACCCTATTCCCTACATAGTGCACTATTTCTGACCAGAGCCCTATGGGTCCTGTTTAAAAGTAGCGCACTATAAAGGCAATAGGTGCCATTTAGGACATAGCTATAGTCTCCATGGTGAGAGGAAAAGATATTTAAACATAGTTAGCGAACCGCCCAGGGCATATATAGCACAAAATATCCTAGTCTCCAATGTGCTCTGACATTTTGAGGAAACCATTTTAAGATCCACCTGTTGAGCTGTTGGCTAGTTTTGATACGGTTACACAGTTTGAGTTCAAATGAGGTGATCTGTCCTTTTACAAATGATTTGTATTTTTCCGGTGTGTCACCGTAACCTCTCACTACCTTACTGTGTTAAAAGCTTTAAAGGAATAAGTATTAGGCCTATTTGCGCGGTCAATGACTCCTCATTGTTATCTAGGCGAATCCCAATTTCGCACTCTGGCGACTTCAACACGTTGACAACGCTGATCTAGGTTAACTAAAGGCTTTCACACATCCTGCTGTCATTTAATTCCATTATGAACAGAAGTCAAGGTTCTGAATTACAGCGAAATTGAACAAACTACATTTTGGCACTAATATTCTGTTCTAAAGGGCTTTTATTAACACTAACTCAAGAGCTCTGGGAATACATGTAAACTAGGCATTTATAGCATGTCAGTATCAATCTGATCAGTAACAAAGGCGACCGCGGCCTTCATTAAAACATGGAGCGTATGCTAATGTGGAACACAGCAGACTACAGCCTGCCTCCCAGCTCTATGGGTTCTGCCTTAATGGAGGATTTGTTCACGAAATGGAAATACAAATCACACAGTTTTTGTGAAAGTGTGCATGCTGGTGTGTGTGTTTCGAAATCTTCAGGAATAGAGATTCTTATGTTAACATTACCATGGATAAATTTGTAGTTTTCTTTCTCTCCCTGTCCATTTCTATCCCTGATAATCACCCACTGTCTTTGCAATTCGGGAGCAGCTGTTACTTTTGACAAGTTAAAATGTTTTGTTCTCCGTACAGCCTCGGCTAATCAAACACAACTCAGCGTGAGGACTGAACACCCTGCGGTGGCCCGTGGCTGGTCCAGGGTCCAGGGTCCTCTTGGAACACAACTAGCTCAGTCTGCCTTCCGTCCCTCCCTACCTGCCTGACCATCTGTCTGATCTGACGCTCCAGCTGGGTGATAGAGCCCTCTGACGCCGGCGCAGGTCGGCTGACTGTGACGTTTTGGAAGCAGTCCCCATCCTCTCTGTACCGAGGAGAGATTAGCTGGAAGGACCGCTGGTGTCTGTCTGCTAATCCGTCCGGATCGGAATGAACCAGAGTGGAGGACCAGCCAGGCCACGGTAGTGCTAGTGTGACCTGGATAGGAAGAGCTTTGGCCAGGCTTACAGTACTCAGAGAACCCCTCGGTCTGTGCACTGACAGGACAGCACACAACAGCAGATCAATACCAGGGCAAACTTTTGGCATCCTGAGAATGACTCAGAAAGGTCAGAGAGTGGATTACACTAACTCTCTGATAGAAAAGTACAAGTATTGTGTAAAACATCTATAAGTAATGTTAATAATAATGTATAGTTTTAGTATGAAGCTCTTGAAATAATATCTGGATGTTCAAATCCATAGTGGTAATCTGGATGTTCAGATCCATGGTGGTAATCTGGATGTTCAGATCCATGGTGGTAATCTGCATGTTCAGCTCCATGGGGGTAATCTGGATGTTCAGCTCCATAGTGGTAATCTGGATGTTCAGCTCCATGGTGGTAATCTGGATGTTCAGCTCCATGGGGGTAATCTGGATGTTCAGCTCCATGGGGGTAATCTGGATATTCAGATCCATAGTGGTAATCTGGATATTCAGATCCATAGTGGTAATCTGGATATTCAGATCCATAGTGGTAATCTGGATATTCAGATCCATAGTGGTAATCTGGATATTCAGATCCATGGGGGTAATCTGGATGTTCAGCTCCATGGTGGTAATCTGGATGTTCAGATCCATAGTGGTAATCTGGATATTCAGATCCATAGTGGTAATCTGGATATTCAGATCCATAGTGGTAATCTGGATTTTCAGATCCATAGTGGTAATCTGGATATTCAGATCCATGGGGGTAATCTGGATGTTCAGCTCCATGGTGGTAATCTGGATGTTCAGATCCATAGTGGTAATCTGGATATTCAGATCCATAATGGTAATCTGGATATTCAGATCCATAGTGGTAATCTGGATTTTCAGATCCATAGTGGTAATCTGGATATTCAGATCCATAGTGGTAATCTGGATATTCAGATCCATAATGGTAATCTGGATATTCAGATCCATAGTGGTAATCTGGATATTCAGATCCATAGTGGTAATCTGGATATTCAGATCCATAGTGGAAAGGTATTGCATAAAAGCTGCACAGCACTTTTAACAATATTAGCTGAGTTTAGCTGCCGCTGTGACTATACAATCTAGTAAATATCCCTCTATCCTCAGTAAGGAGGAGGACTGTGTTCATAAACCATGCAACGTTACGTTAGACGACTTGTCTCTGTGTTAAGAGCCTATTATCGCCTATGTGAATGCATATTGAACTTGCATTTAGTTAAGGTGCACACAGCCCCACCTCCTGAATATACCCAGTAGAACATTTCCTTTGTGGATGTTACATTCTACTCAGGATTAACAGGCCTGGGCAGCTGACCTCAACACTCAATACATTTTACCGTCATTTTGTCCATTTTGAGAAAATGACCGCATCCCGACAGACTGGTTCTATTAATGGGCCAGGAGCTGAGTGACAGTACGCTGCTATAATAAGACAAGGTCTGCGTCCCAAATGGCAACCTATTCCCCATCTAGTGCACTACCTTTGACCAGAGACCTACGGGCCTGAGTCAAAAGTAGCGCACTATGTAGGGAATAGGAAGCTAGTTGAGACACAACCAGGGGGGCGAGGTCATGTAGCTGCCTGAGAAAGGGGATGCCTAGTCAGTTGTTCAACTGAATGTATTCCACTGAAATATGTCTTCCGCATTTAACCCAACCCCTCTGAATCAGAGAGGTGCAGGGGGCTGCCTTAATCGACATCCACGTCTTCGGTGACCGGGGAACAGTGGGTTAACTGCCTTGCTCAGGGGCAGAACGACATATTTTGACCTTGTAAACTCGGGGATTCGATCCAGCAACCTTTCAGTTACTGGCCCAACACTCCTACCCACCAGGCTATAAAAACGTAAGTGTGGAAAACAATGAATGGATGTCCATCGTTTGATGTTGTCTCGAGCTGTCCCTATAGCGTTCTGACTGTGACTAAAGAAGGCTGACTGACAGGGGGTAATGATTGCACGTAATGGCATGTTGCTACCCATCCTGACAGCAGCCATTTTCTCTCACAGCGTTTCGCAGGGGAGAGGTAAACATGTTGGCTCAACAAGAAACAGAGAAAAGTAGATGTGAGTAACCGCTTGACAGTGTCAGATGAGAGGATTTCCTCTGTTTGATGTTATTTGTGACAGGACGCCTCAAGACACATTCGAGCACAACAATGAAACATACCTACGCTCTGTAACACGGGACACACATATAACGATAACCTTCCTATTGAGGTAGTAACCAGAGATCACAAAAGCAATGGTTGAGAAAACACTGGACAAACAACCAGCAGGATTCAGACACATTCAGCCAAGTAGCAACATCTGGGAAAGTATTGCAGTCAGATAAGCACCTAGAGGGAGTTAGACAGGTGTGTATTTATATATATATACAGTATATATATATATATATACACACACACACACACACACACACACACACACACACACACACACACACACACACACACACACACATATATATATATTCATATACACACACACACAGTACAGTATTGAACGGAAACACCTACTGGCGCCACACATACAGCACATAGATACACACACACAAACACGCCACACCCTGTCACCATTGATACACTAACACAGGGACGGTATGGGTGGTACAAAGTGAGGGTGTGGGCTGTAGTGTTGTGGTGTAGTCACATTGTGGGGGTGTGGTGGAAAGTGAAGGGCTGTGAATGACAAGTGAGGTCACAGCGGAAGGGCCGCTGGAGTATGTGCGGGCAAATGTGTGTGAAAATCCCCAACAAGTTGTCTTCAGCAAAACCTTTTGCTGAACTTTGACTTTATAGCTGTTCTCTTACAGTTTTACACGTGACAAAACATGTTTTGACGTGGTCAACTGTAATCATCTACCCTATCAATATAACACTCATCACAGAAAATGCTGAGGAGAAAAGTCCCACAGTATCCACCCTGCTGTCACTATATGGTGACTAACCAGGAGGGACATAATACTGTAACATTCAATGTCAGTTATACTTCAGTAATACAGCATTCACCATTTTTTCTTCAGGATAGAAAAGTCAGAGAAGGCACAATCAAAATGAATGAGAAAACACCAGATATCCCACCAACCACAACCCAACCAACCAACCTCTTACCCCCTACCTGTTGATGACTGGTAGACATGCACTTAGGAGGGGAGGATGAGGAGGTTAGGAAGAGGGTTTAAGGGGAAGGGGACAAGCACACACCTTCTGTGTGGGAGGAAACAGGCAAAGAGATCTCCATGCAAGCGGCGGACTGGGCCTTGCGGAAGGGCGGTCGGCCAGGCCCTCTCCGGGTGAGCCGCGGGCCCTCGGGAACCCCTGTGATGCGAGGCTTGCCCACGGAGCAGGGCTGGGAGGTGGGACTAGTGCAATGTCCATTGACATGATCTGCAACAACGGCAAAGCATTAGCAAACGACTTAAGGAAAACAGGGCAGAGAGGGGAAAAAGTCTGTGGTAAAGAGAAAATGACAGAGATAATGAATTAGAGTTAGAACGAGAGATATAGTTAGAGAGATAGAGAGTTACAGAGATAGAGTTACCTGACCACTGTGACTGACCCAAACTTAAGGAAAGCTTTGACTATGTCAAGACTCAGTGAGCATAGCCTTGCTATTGAGAAAGGCCGCCGTAGGCAGACATGGCTCTCAAGAGAAGACAGACTATGTGCACACTGCCCACAAAATGAGGTGGAAACTGAGCTGCACTTCCTAACCTCCTGCCCAATGTATGACCATATTAGAGACACATATTTCCCTCAGATTACATAGATCCACAAAGAATTTGAAAACAAACCCAATTTTGATAAACACCCATATCTACTGGGTGAAATTCCACAGTGTGCCATCACAGCAGCAAGATTTGTGACCTGTTGCCACAAGAAAAGGGCAACCAGTGAAGAACAAACACCATTGTAAATACAACCCATATTTATGCTTATTTATTTTCCCTTGTGTACTTTAACCATTTGTACATCGTTGCAACACTGTATATATTATGACATTTGTAATGTCTTTTTTCTTTTGAAACTTCTGTATGTGTAATGTTTACTGTTAATTTTTATTGTTTATTTCACTTTTGTATATTATCTACCTCACTTGCTTTGGCAATGTTAACACATGTTTCCCCTGCCAATAAAGCCCCTTGAATTGAATTGAAATGTAGTTAGAGAGAGAGAGCGTTAAAGAGAGCTATAGTTAGATTTAGATGGCGATAGAGAGTTAAGAGAGATAATTACAGAGTTAGTGATAGAAAGAGAGTGGGAAAGCAGTCAAAATATAGGGAGAAGCTTTTTACTCAATCCATGCCAAGAAAATAAAAAAGATACCAAATAATATTGATTAAAATAAATAAATAGATTCACAGGTGATGGTAAAGTACATTCGGTCGGACCAGGCATTTTACAGGATCAGAGTCTTTCATCATCCCTTTGTTTTTGTCCTCAAGTGGCATTGAGAGAGTTTCACACTCAGTACTAAACTTTATTTTACTTTTGAGAGGTGCCAACGAAATTCAGGTAATACATTTTTGACCAGTAAGGTCCTCACCAGACTAGCATCAGAAGCGGTGCAGGACTTCAAACATTTAAGAAATCAGAGACCCTTGGGTGGATTACAGAGTGTATCAATATTTGAATACAGTTGGTTGATACTGTAGGTATACAGCGTAGGTCCATGAAACAGCATACTGGACTATCTGATGCCTCTGAGACAAGGTATGGTGTATGGTGCCTGCTCTGAATTGTGTATATTCATATTGATACGTGTGTGTGCCCACACTTGCTTGTGTGTGTGCGTGGATGCGCATGTGCGCGCGTGTGTGTGTGCCTGCTCTCTCCAATGGTATTTTCGAGCCAAAGACTTTATGTTAATGAGAAACAATTTTGGGGGGGATTCGATGGGCTTGGCTCCTATTCCACAGCTCGTCAGCCTGTGGCTTCGTCAGCCAAACAGAGAAAGCTCTGCGCCGCCAAGAGACTAACAATTAAGCAGCTGACGACGTCTGTGCCAGATGCAGACCACGTCTTCACTGTCAAGTAAACAAAACTTTGGCATTTTATTGACTGACAGCTCCCAGTGAGGTAGCACTACACCAGTGCTACACTTCAGAGCAGAAATCAGTGTGTGTAACAGGGAGGCTTGTTGGGAGCAATCCTTGCTGAGTGAGAACTGCATTCAGAAAGTTGCCATTAGCCTGGGTGCCAGTCTGCTCCTGCTCTCTTGCCAACTCCTTCTAGAAATTGTCATGCAAAAACATGTTCGTTTTGACAGTGGAGTAGGCAAACGCACAAACAGATCTGGGACCAGGCTAAGTTGGCCTCGTGTTAACTACTGAATATGCCAGACAGGAATCTCTAGTGGGTTGTCTGTTTAGCTATGGTGATTTGAAGGAACACACACTCCTAACACCAAATCCCTTGTTAGGCCCATTGATGCAAATCTGGTTCATTTTCTAAGTGAGGATGAAAGACTCTGTGGTGCCACCCAGTCGGCGTGCGCCTCCAGTCCAGTTTCACAGCAGGCTGTAGCAGGGCAATAACAGGCTTGGAAACTGGGGATAGCTCTAGTGCACCAGCCAATGAATGTGCTACATGACTACACCATTGTGTGTCTGGCTAGCACTTATCATCATGGTTGGGTCTGCCAATCAGTGGTTTGTCCTGGCACAGTCTAAAGGAAACTGGTCCACATCAGAAAAAAATGGCAGTCTACCCAGCCCACCTACACACACTCACTCTCTTTTTCTCTCTTTCTCTCTCTCTAACACACACAGACACAGACACATACAGTACACACACGTTCGTACACACACGCAGGTTCAAGTAATTTAATCACATGAAACAGTCCCACTTTGTAGCAGCTGTATCCTTGACTAATGACAGACAGCTGCTCATATTATATTTGAACTAATTACATAGGTGCATTAGAATATGAATAGCCTAAACAGGGTACTGATCACAGTTGACATATATTTTTCCCCACTGCATTAATGTGCAATTTAATTTTGACTGCTTGGAATACTGCTTGAACCTTATTATTCTCTTCCAATTGTTGTTCAACGTTTAAAAGGAGATACATTTTCCAATGAGGTAGGTATATTTTTGCTACAACTATCATCCTTTTCAGTTTTATTTCCTTTTAAATGATTGCTGGTTTACCCAACACGGTCTCACTCTAAAACTACAGCTACACATTTCAAACCTGTTGAAGAAAATAGTTATCATTTCACAGATGTCATACTGTAGATATTGGCACATTAGTGTACTGTATATGAACTGAAGAGGCATATAGTAGAGGGATATCGTAGGACAGGACAGAGCAGAAGCATGAGTGACATAACCTGTGGCTGCGAGAGGCGTAGGAGCTCAAGAGATGTACTGAGAAAGAGCGTGTCGCTAAAGTCTACAGGAAATGCAGAATGGTCCAGTAATAATGGAGAAAGTCCCGTTTGAGAGACAGAAATGGTCCAATCACGATGGAGCAAGGCTGTTTAGAGTTAGAGAATGGTCCAATCACAGTATAGAGCAAGGCTGTTTGGAGATAGAAAATGATCCAATCACGATGGAGCGAGGCTGTATAGAGACAGAGAATGGTCCAATCTCAATAGAGCGAGAGTACATTTAGAAATGCATCTCCCAAAACGATATGGGCATGAGGTAAGAACCACCTTTGGAAACACTTGCAAAATGTACGATAAACAAAAAGCTTACGACGGGTAAAAACAAAACATAGAAAGTCAAAGGAGAAGAAGAGAACAGGCCATTCAGTCTCATCATGAGCTGGTCGAGTAGAAGAAGTGAGTGATAAGAAAATACTGCTGGTTGCGTGAAGAAGAAGCTACTTGATGTGAACAACATAAACAAAACAAATATAAATGTATATCTGCGAATAACAGGACAAAAGAGGAAGTAAATTAATCAAATGAAAAGAGGGTAAAACTGCTGGCTTTCGCCTACCGTACCAAGATCAGTCTTAAGATCTGTTGGCAGACTTAACTTTCTGCCGGGTCCCTTTACTGTAACAAAAGACATAGGAAAGAAAGGAGCAGTTAATGTTTCCAAACCAAAATGGAAGCAAAAGTAAAAGCCAAACGATGCAGAAAACAAAAGATCAAACAAAACAAAAACTGACCAACATAATTTAAAACGTGCAAAAGTGTGCAGATGTCGCACATGGCAGGCAGATGCAGAGGCCATTCCCATCATGCTCCATGGTTTTCCCAGGCCAGTGCTCCCAGTCAGAGAGTGTAGACACGGGAACCGTGAAACCCGTTTTCGGGCAAGACTCCTTCCCAGTGTGTCTTCCAAGTCTTCCATTCTCTGGCCACTCAAACGCAACTGATTTAAGTCGATGTATTTTCTGATTGTTTGTTTAATGTATTTCTGTATGTTAGGGTTGTCAGAGTACGCTAAGGCCTGGGGGGTTTGGCATAAGAAACATAAATAAACTGGGAACTCAAAAACACAAAACAGATTGGAAAGAAACAAACAAGTTCAACATTTTGCAAGCATTTTGCAGTATATACAGAACTGCAAAGGTACATGTTGAGAGAGACGGTCATTAATTCTTCCTCAGTCGATCCAAAGGACATACCATGAGGACACTGGTTTTGGTTGGTTAGATAATTATTCTGGTGTATGGGAAATGTGGGATGTTGTAAGGATGGCAAATCAAGAAACCACACTCATTGTCCTCTAACCAATCTTTGTAAAGTAATGTTTGGGGCACGCTAGCAGATATTGGAAAGTGCAGTTGTTTGATTGCACCATCTGTAAGTGAAATCCAGAACATTTTAGCTTTGAAATTGAACAAACTCTTATGGGCCCCAAAAGAACACTCTGTTTTACAGATAATAATTCAAGAGGCCAAAAGTCTGAATTCCACCATCTTTCATTGACTTTGAGTAGGGTAAAAGGGGTATGCTGAGGTAGAATTGAAGTTGGAATCATTTTATGATAAATTGCCTTGTTGGGAGCACAGAAATTGAAAGGGATTTTGATGTAAATGAAATGTTCTCCTTGTGCGGTGCTTGTGACGAAATTGCTGTGGTATAGTGCCGTGGCATCATTTCATTCCGAAATCAATAAAGTGTGTGCGTGTGTGTGGCCAGATGTTGCGGCCATGATGCGTAGCAGCAGAACTGTGTAGGAACAGAGGAATATAATTATGGAACGACAGTGCTCTAGCAATAGCACTGTCATTCACTATTCACAGGTGGAATTCTACAAGCCATTTAACAGCTCATTTGCACCATTTTAGGACTCTTGTGAGAATATCTTTGTTGGATAAAAGGATGTTTGAACTGAGTAAAAGTGGGACTGTGCATTGTGCCAGCGATGCCTTTTAACAAATGATAGTATTTACATATTTGGGGAAATAATTATGCTACATATCAACCTGTTGCCCTACGAAAGGCCAGTTTGTCTTTATCAGTTATGGAAAAATAGAAAAGTATATTGTCTTGTTTATATGCCCTGATAACATCCAAATGCCATTTTATGGTAAATATTTAGGGAGTATTAATTGCTAGTGACATGGAGCCTATTGCAACCATCAATGGCCACCAGATTATCATCAGTTGATCTCTTGTTAAACCATCAATACGGGTTAAATTCACCAGCACAGCTGATCTCAATTGCAACCATTATTGGACACTTCTACCGCTCCCTAAAAGCTGATGTCGGTGTTACCTTAGTCCTGCTTGCTACCAAAGTCTCTGAAGATACAGTATGTTCACCCTGTGATGGGTATTATCAACGGGAACAATTTAGTCCTACGTTTTGAGCAGATTAAGTGCAATTTATCGATTTGACAATCATTCCATACAACTGAAATAAAGTATTTTCTCATTTACCACGACAAATCTACTGTGGCAATTTACCCGTGTAAATGGAAAACTAATGTTGGTGTAGCTTACTCTTAATACTTTATTTGATTCCAATTTATGTTATCCATTAAATACAGCTGTCTTTAAAATAAAAATGTCTGGTACGTTCATTTCTTATCAAAATCGGGGGTAAACTATTCCTGGTCTGTCCATATTTGAAATGTGTAACTAAAAGTTAATCAGCCTGTCGGTTTCCGATGCTCCTGATAGGTCGATATTTCATTGGGGGCGGGAATAGAGAACCTAGACACAGCTGTCTGGTATCATCATGGAGTACATGCAGTTAGACACATCACAGAGTATTAGATGTTGTTATTATGTTAAAGAGGAGGTTGTGGGTGAGAAAAACCAAATAGACAAAGTTAGTGTTACAAATGAATGAGAGTCAGAGTGCCTCCCAACAGGAAGGGTACAGATGCATGGCCTTCCTCACAAGAACATGACAACAACAACAACAACAACATCAACAACAACATGGATGAATCACAGAGGAGCTGAAGAATTAGGGAGGAGTGTCTGACCTTGACTGACTCCTCCCGCTTTTCTCCCCAGCCTTCCTCAGTAGCACGGCTGATGAAGGATGCAAGGCCACAAGACCAGACCAGACCCAGCACAAAACACACATCGCCCCCTACAGCTGGGGCTGAGACAATGCAACAACGCCTATAAGCTGTAAATCTTCTGCTCACAGATGCATGGATCACAATGTTGAAAGTTGGAACAGACAAGCATAGGAACACACTCCATATGCTACCATGCAACGCCCCACACCCACAAACCCACCCACAAACCATCCTCCCTCCACCCTCCACCCCTCAGCCCACCCACCCTCCCACGCACACTCCCCCAGCGATGGGACGTGAGAGGGACAGGTTTCCCTGGGCCGTGGTCCCTCCTCTTACCATTGTCCAGTAAGTAAAAGACTGGACTGCAGTGGCTGGCTCTCAGACTGGCCACAGGCTCAGGCATGGAGCGAGGGTCATAGTGAAGGGAGCTTGGGTAGGGAACTGGAATAGGAGATGCAATAGAACACACACTTTTCAGGAGGGAGAAAACAAAACAACATGGGTGATTTGAGATAAAGACAAGCAGGTACATAATATCAGTTGATTCTGAAGATACCAATACAAACGTGTGTGATAAGGTCAAGGTAAGACTACCATGCAAACACAACCACGCCAACCAAAACAATGACTAATACTGCTACTACAACGACTACTATGTCTACAACTACTATCACGACTCACCATCACAAATCACTGCAACTCAATGAAATGTTGTCATTGATGATACAGGTAAAGTAACACCTGTTGTTAACATTTACGCTAGGACTTCCCCACAGCCGCTTGTCCAGTCCAGTCCACACCCCGGTCAAAACAACACAGCACCCTTCCAACAGAATTCAGGATGAGAGAGTGTTCTCGAGGTATCGATTCCAGACTTGGCTAACAACATGTGCTTCCTTATTGTACTGTGAAATTTGCTCTCTAGCACCTCTCAAACTCAATGTCAAATTCTCGGTAGATTCCTTGTGACATAACACAGACTAAATGAGGTTTCAAACTTGGTGTGCAGGTGTGTGGTGAACAGTAAGTACGTTTAATCCCAGCCACTCTGCTCATTATAGGAGATAAGAACTGCCACATCCAGCCCAGGCAGGTTGCTTCAGCTCCCCGCTCTCCTTTAAGCTCCCCTTCAAACAGCCAGCCTGCGAGCTCAGGGACAGCTCCATCACCTCTCCTCTCTTCTCCTGGAGCCTTTCTTTGCCTCTAAATTTATCCTGCTTGGTCAGAGCCACTCTCTGGCATTTCCGCTTATTTTGCCCAACCTCACGATTCGCGTCTCACCCCAGACTACAGGACCTATGCTACCATCAGCCACAGTAGCCGCCATCGTGAGCAGATACCCAGACACAACAAGAGACAGTAACAAAGTAAACAAACAACAACGGAAAGGAGGATATGGCTTCAAAGACGAACATGGGGCCAATTACGGGGCCTAACGGGGGGAAAAAGGAGGATGTTTCCCGGTGTGGAGAGGTGAGACGGAAGTAGGAAGGAGGGAGTGAGAAAGAGGAGAGTTGAGACGGGGGATGGTGGATAGTTAATAGGCTGCCTGCCGGGTCTGGGTTTGGCCAGTGGTGGTCACAGCAGGACTGGGGTGTCAGGGCAGGGGGACAGCCAGAGCCAGCCAGGTTCAGGTCACTAATCGCCTCAGAGCTGCTTGGGAGAATAACGACGACAGAAACTCGCCATGAGCCCTCTGTCTCAGGATGGAGACTCTGCCTTTCTCTGCCTGTCATCTGTCCATCTCTTCCTTCCTACCTCTGATATCCCCTATGTTTCCCACCGCTTTTTCTCCAGCCATACCTGTGCCATTCTTTACAGATGTCTTCATCATTCCTTTTCTCTGCACCTTTGTAAATACCACACAGTCACACCATAACAGACATAACGGGTCACATCCTCATCTCTCTTCCTACCCGATCTCCATCTGTCTCGCTTTTCTCATCTCTGCAATCAATAAAAGGGATGGGACCAGATAATAGATAGGCTACCCTGACATATTCCACATAGCTATGCACTTTGGTATTCATTCCTTCTAACGGCATACCACCAACACTGTATCCTCAGGAGACTTGTGGATACATGGCAGGGTCAGCCAGGTCTAAGATCCTATAGACCCAAGAGAAACTGCAGTCAGGGCGAGAGAGATAGCGAGAGAGATGGAAAGATAGAGAGCGAAAGAGAGAGAGGGCGGGACAGAAAGGGATCGGGAGAAGGAGCGAGGGGGAGAGAAAGAGAGAGAGAGAAAGATGGAAAGAGAGAGCGCGAGAGAGAGAAAGAGAGGGAGAGAGAGAGGGAGGGAGAGAGAGAAAGAGAGGGAGAGAGAGAGTGAGGGAGGGAGAGAGAGAGGGAGAGAGAGAGAGGGAGAGAGAAAGAGAGGGAGGGAGAGAGAGAGCACGGGAGAGAGAGAAAGAGAGATTGAGAGCGCGAGAGAGTGAAAGGGAGGGAGAGAGAGAAAGAGGAGAGAGAGAGGGAGGGAGAGAGAGAAAGAGAGAGAGAGGGAGAGAGAGAGAGCGCAAGAGAGAGAAAGAGAGAGAGAGTGAAAGAGAGCCTTGTGCAAGGCCTTACATTTACTGGTCCTACTTCCTCCGAAACAGAAGCCATGTTCATTCATAATGCAGACACTTTTGGCAAATTGATTTCCAAAAGCATACAGCTCCAAACAGGGAAAACATTTTTTTTTATGGACGCATTAAATATTCACAACAACATGCTCCGGAGTTTAGATTCGCCTCTGGAAATAAGTGTGTAAATAACGGGCAGAAAACATGACTTCAGGAAAAACAAATGAGGCCTCATCAATCCCTATCGGGGGAAAAGTCGGTGGGAAAAGTTTTTCTTCAGAATGGCTGTGCTTTCACAAACATCCCTCACTCCTTTCCTTCACACCCACCCCCCCAACACCACCTCCCTCCCTCCTCCTCCATCATTCTCTTTTTCCTTCGAATTCTTTCCATTTCCCAAACGCCACACAAAGCATTTCAAGTTATTCACGCTCCACTGACAGGTTTGAGAGTTCAAGTGGATTCTTGCTTCCTGCAAAATAAGATGCTGGTTAAATAGCTGTCTGCTTGAGTACATGCCAACTGACACTTTTTTCTCCGTCCCTTGTCGTCGCGTCAGCACTAAGTGACCCGCGCAGACAGAGTAACGTGTGGCGCTCCTAAGAGGAACACATCAAACACAGTGACATCACCATAACAGACATAACGGGTCATTGTTGACACCATCAATCAGCCCCCTTCCATACATTCCGTTATAGATTTAATGTCTGGGGCCTGGTGAGAACATTATTTTTACGTTATGATGGCTCTGTCTGGCAAAGTGATGATTCAAATACTAAGCAAATATTTACACAGAAGAAGAACATTCGTCTAAACTTAAGTTGCTGAGAATCTGCTATCTTAGGCTATGTAAAAAAAATATAAAAATTTAACGCAATCACACTCAGACGCGTGTACGTACACATACTCCCAGTGATATAAAGATGGCCTTACATCAAGTATAAAGCAAAGCTGTATGGAAACCAAAGCCTAGAGAACACAGCAGGTCTAACAGCATGGCTGGCATTGTATTCCCATCACACACACATTAGTCTAACAGCAGTACTACTCTCTCCCCCTCTCCCCCTCTCTCCCTCTCTCCCTCTCTCCCTCTCTCTCTCTCTCTCTCTCTCTCTCTCTCTCTCTCTCTCTCTCTCTCTCTCTCTCCCTCTCCCTCTCCCCCTCCCCCTCCCCCTCCCTCCCTCCCTCCCTCCCTCCCTCTCTCCATCTCCATCTCCTCTCTCTCTATCTCCTCTCTCCCTAACCAGCAGCTGCAGGCAACCGCTCGATGTTTGCTATCCTCCTTTTTCAGTGTGAAAAAGACTAATATTAAACATTTAGCCCCAGCTCCTTCTCAATGCTCATTCTCAGGCACAGCTGGTTTGGTCTGAGCAGAGAGAGGAGAAAGGGAGGGGAGAGGAGGGGAGTGATAGAGAGGAGGAGAAGGGCAGTGGGAAAATGTAACTCTGTCAAACACACACACACACACACACACACACACACACACACACACACACACACACACACACACACACACACACACACACACACACACACACACACACACACACACATGAAAGCCAATTCTCTGATCTAAGAACAGTCTGGTGCATCTGGCCTGGAGCAAACTCCCTCACTGGCTGACCTACTCGCTCTAACACATCCATCTAGCAAACCTGCAGGCCACTGCTCTCTCGAATTATCTCTCTCTCTAATTATATCTATCTACGTATATATACACACACACTGAGTATACAAAAGCTCTCTCCATGACAGACTGACCAGGTGATAGCCATGATCCCTTATTGATGTCACTTGTTCAATCCACTTTAATCAGTGTAGATGAAGGAAAGGAGACGGGTTAAATAAGCATTTTTGGAACAGTCACACGCATAAAACAAACTGTTAGAGATAAGCTCTACAGACAATTCCTTCAACTTCATGGCTTGGTTTTTGCTCTGACATTCACTGTCAACTGTGGGAACTTATATAAAAATACGGTGCCTTTCCAAATCATGTCCAATAATTTGAATTTACCACAGGTGGACTCCAATCAAGTTGTAGAAACATCTCCAGGATGATCAATGGAAACAGGATGCACCTGAGCTCAATTTCGAGTCTCATAGCAAAGGGTCTGAATAATTAAGTAAATTAGCAACCATTTGTAAAAACCTGTTTTCTCTTTGTCATTATGGGGTATTGTGTGTCGATTGCTGAGGATTGTTTTTGTATTTAATCCATTTTAGAATAAGGCTGTAATGTAACAAAATGTTTAAAAAGTCAAGGGGTCTGAATACTTTACTGTTCGATTTCTTGAATTTGTTCTGGATTTGGGGACTGTGAAAAGACCCCTGGTTGCATGTCTGGTGGGGTAAGTGTGTGTGTCAAAGCTGTGTGTAATTGTTCAATAATAATAATGTTTCTTATTAAACGAAGAAGTGATGCAGTAAGTCTCTCCTCAACTCTTAGCCAAAAGAGACTGGCATGCATAATATTTATATTATCCCTCTGATTACAATGAAGACTAAAACGTGCCGATCAGTTCTGGTTCAGCTGCAGCTTAACTAGGTCTTTCTTTGCAACACTTGACCACATGGCTGGACAATGATCAAGATAAGACAAATCTAGAGCCTGCAGGACTTGCTTTGTGGAGTGTTGTGCCAAAAAAGCAGAGCATCTCTTTATTACAGACAGACCTCTCCCCATCTTTACAACCATTGAATCTATATGTTTTGACCATGACAGTTTACAATCTAAGGTAACACCAGGTGATTTAGTGGCCTCAACTTGTTCAATAGCCAGACCATTCAATACCAAATTCAGCTGAGGTCTAGAGCTTAGAGAATGATTTGCACCAAATACAATTCTCTCTCTCTCGCTCATATATCTCTGGTAATGGCGCAAAAAGCCCTAAAAGGTACCAAAATGCATTACACACACACACACACACACACAATGTATTTTTCCTCAACAACCGCAGGGATGATACAGTATCTGTTTCCTAAATAGACCCATAAAAATACTAACAACAACGTAGCAAGAAATCTAACCCAGTTAGCACAATTGGTTCCTTTGAAGTTGTGGGAACATACACTATTATTTTACAATGTAGAAAAGTTTTCATGGGAGATTTTATTAACGCCCTGAGAATAGAAATTCTAGGTTATTTGGAGGTTTTTGAAGAACTTCCTTAAAATGTTCACTCAATGTTTCAATAATACCTTTAATAACAATGATAACTTATTTTGAGTTCACTTTTTTTTACTCCAAGCAGAGATAGGACACATGATTTTCCTTAGGCATTAAACTGTAATCTTCTGTTCTCTATCCATGGTATTAGTCCAATGTGCCACCAGGAGGGAGTTAGCATGCCATGTTTTTTAACTCGTACAATGCTGTTCATTTGAACCTATTCAAATAAAAACAATTTCAAAGGAAACAAGCACTCATTAACCTTTTCCCTGTGAGTTCCAAATATCTCAAACAGTTTTTTTTATGCGCGTGACTGTTCCAAAGTGTGATTGTTACGCAACAGGACAGTTAACCCCACACAAACACAAACCAAGGCACGGTGCCTGCTAATTATCTACTGGCTATGTTTCAACTTGTCCATTTCAAATGATTTTCGAACAAGTTTTATTTTCAAACAGTTTGAATTGAGGTGTGTTACGCATCCTCATTAATTGACATAAGAATTAGCCCATTTCACCGTTGCGGACAATGTATGTGTCACGCCCTGGCCTTATTATTCTTTGTTTTCTTTATTATTTTAGTTAGGTCAGGGTGTGACATGGGGAATGTTTTTGTTTTGTTGGTTTTGGGTGTTGTTTATGGTAAAGGGGTTGTGTATAGTATATGGGTTTGTGTGGAGTACAGGTTTCTAGTATTGTCTATGTATGTTTAGTTGTCTAGGAGAGTCTATGGTTACCTGAATGAGTTCCCAATTAGAGACAGCTGATTTCGGTTGTCTCTGATTGGGAGCCTTATTTAGGGTAGCCATAGGCTCTCATTGGTTGTGGGTAATTGTCTATGTAAGAACGTTAGTAGCCTGTCTGTTTGTGCACAACGTTTGTAGCTTCACGGTCGTTTTGTTGTTTTGTTAAAGTGTTTGTGTCGTGTTCATCTTCGTGTTGTAAAATAAAAGAAGATGGCTTATTTTCCAAAGGCTGCATTTTGGTCCGTCAATCCGCCACACGATCGTGACAGAATTACCCACCATAGGACCAAGCGGCATGGAAGGCGGCAACAGGACCTACCCACAAAGGATTTCTGGACATGGGAGGAGATACTGGATGGTAAGGGGCCGTGGGATCAACCTGGAGAATATCGCCTCCCTCGTGAAGAGCTGGAGGCAGCGAAAGCCGAGAGGAGGCGATATGAGGAGGCAGCACGGAGACAAGGCTGGAAGCCCGTGAGTACAACCCCAAAATTTCTTGGGGGGGGCCTTAAAGGGAGTGTGGCGAAGTCAGGTAGGAAACCTGCGCCTACTCCCTGTACTTACCGTGGAGAGCGAGAGTACGGGCAGACACCGTGTTACGCAGTAGAGCGCACGGTGTCTCCTGTACGCGTGCATAGCCCGGTTCGGTACATTGCAGCTCCACGTATCGGCCGGGCTAGACTGAGCGTTGAGCCATATGTCATGAAGCCGGCCCAACGCATCTGGTCACCAGTGCGTCTCCTCGGGCCGGCGTACATGGCACCAGCCTTACGCATGGTGTCCCCGGTTCGCCTACATAGGCCGGTGCGGGTTATTCCACCTCCCCGCACTGGTCAGGCGACGGGGAGCATAGAACCAGGTAAGGTTGGGCAGGCTCGGCGTTCAAGGGAGCCAGTACGCCTGCACGGTCCGGTATTTCCGGCGCCACCTCCCCGCCCCAACCCAGTACCACCAGTGCCTCCTCCACGCACTAGCTATATGGTGCGTGTCTCCAGCCCTTTACCACCAGTGTCTAAACCACGCACCAAGCCTCCTGTGTGTCCCCAGAGTCCTGTGCGTCCTGTTGCTGCTCCCCGCACTAGCCCTGAGATGCGTGTCCCCAGCCCGGTGCCACCAGTCCCGGCACCACGCACCAGGCCTACAGTGCGCCTCAGCCGGCAGGAGTCTGCCGTCTGCACAGCATTGACTGAACTGCTCGTCTCCCCAGCGCCATCTGAGCCATCCGTCTCCCCAGCGCCATCTGAGCCATCCGTCTCCCCAGCGCCATCTGAGCCATCCGTCTGCAATGAGCCTGCAAAGCCGCCCGTCTGCCATGAGCCTGCAAAGCCGCCCGTCTGCCATGAGCCCACTGAGCCGTCCGCCAGACAGGAGCCGCTAGAGCCGCCAGCCAGACAGGAGCCGCTAGAGCCGTCCGTCAGACAGGATCTGCCAGAGCCGCCAACCAGACAGGATCTGCCAGAGCCGCCAACCAGACAGGAGCAGCCAGATCAGTCAGCCAGCCATGAGCAGCCAGATCCGTCAGCTAGCCATGAGCAGCCAGATCCGTCAGCTAGCCATGAGCAGCCAGATCCGTCAGCTAGCCATGAGCAGCCAGATCCGTCAGCTAGCCATGAGCAGCCAGATCCGTCAGCTAGCCATGAGCAGCCAGATCCGTCAGCCAGCCATGAGCAGCCAGATCCGTCAGCCAGCCATGAGCAGCCAGATCCGTCAGCCAGCCATGAGCAGCCAGATCCGTCAGCCAGCCATGAGCAGCCAGATCAGTTAGCCAGCCATGAGCAGCCAGATCCGTTAGCCAGCCATGAGCAGCCAGATCTGTCAGCCAGCCATGGGCCGTCCCTCAGTCCGGAGCTGCAGTCCCTCAGTCCGGAGCTGCAGTCCCTCAGTCCGGAGCTGCCATTCCTCAGTCCGGAGCTGCCCCTTACCCTGGAGCTGCCCCTTCCCCTGGTGCTGCCCCTTACCCTGGTGCTGCCCCTTACCCTGGTGCTGCCCCTTACCCTGGTACTGCCCCTTATCCTGGTACTGCCCCTGACCCTGGTACTGCCCCTTACCCTGGTACTGGTCCTTAGTCCGGAGCTGTCCCTTAGTCCGGAACTCCCCCTTAATGCAATGGGGTTAATGTGGAGGGGGGTCGTTTGGAGGAAGCCTAGGAGGTGGTTAGGTACTGTGGTGACGTGGGGACTACGACCAGAGCCGGAGCCGCCACCGTGGAGGGGAGCCCACCCAGACCCTCCCCTAGACTGTGTATGGTGCGCCCGGAGTTCGCGCCTCAAGGGGGGGGTTATGTCACGCCCTGGCCTTATTATTCTTTGTTTTCTTTATTATTTTAGTTAGGTCAGGGTGTGACATGGGGAATGTTTTTGTTTTGTTGGTTTTGGGTGTTGTTTATGGTAAAGGGGTTGTGTATAGTATATGGGTTTGTGTGGAGTATAGGTTTCTAGTATTGTCTATGTATGTTTAGTTGTCTAGGAGAGTCTATGGTTACCTGAATGAGTTCCCAATTAGAGACAGCTGATTTCGGTTGTCTCTGATTGGGAGCCTTATTTAGGGTAGCCATAGGCTCTCATTGGTTGTGGGTAATTGTCTATGTAAGAACGTTAGTAGCCTGTCTGTTTGTGCACAACGTTTGTAGCTTCACGGTCGTTTTGTTGTTTTGTTGTTTTGTTAAAGTGTTTGTGTCGTGTTCATCTTCGTGTTGTAAAATAAAAGAAGATGGCTTATTTTCCAAAGGCTGCATTTTGGTCCGTCAATCCGCCACACGATCGTGACAGTATGTTTGAGGCTTTACTGAGCCAGACAAACTTCTCTCTTCGAGGAGAACCCAAGCTCTTCCCCAGTGTTTCCCCAGATCAAGTATCCAGACATTTGCCCATCTCTAGTCAGAACAGGCATGGCACAAACTTTTTCCTACGGCACATTTTCTGGCTGCCCCTCATTGCCTTTGTTGTTTCCCTTACAAATAATAACATTTACATTTAAGTCATTTAGCTTTGGACATGTGTGCGTTCCTATCAAAGTACCTGCTTATTTTCTACATATGGTGTTGTCATTTCTACTGTAGCATACTGTATGTATGGAGCATAATGTATTTACTGTTTTATTCACGTTTTCAAGTACTAATGAAAAATGATGCATTCCGATTCTTGCATAGACTGTAATGGACACATATGTAACATACTTTTGTGAAGGTTGTACTGATTATATCTAGTTAATGCAAAGCTATTTCCCAGATACTTGTGGCGCCATGTTTGTTGGCATCATACAATGCATTCTGGTTGTCACATAAGTGTCTGTCAGACCAAAGATGTTATAACAAAACGAGGTGAAGGGAAGGTGCACTCGACTGATTTATGGTGCAACTGGGAACTCTGAAAAATACGAGGTCAAATCATGACGTCAGTGATTTTCAGGTCGGAAGATTGGAACTCGAGAAAATGGACGGAATTCCCGAGTTCGAATTTCGAATTAGATGACCGTTCAAATCAATTTTTCCCCAGTCGCAGCTTGTTTTTTTCTGAGTTTCCAGTAGTCGTGAACACACTAAAGTCGGAAGTCTGAGATTTCCAACTTCCTAGTTCCCAGTTGTTTTAAACGCGGCATCAGATTGTAACTAAGGTACCTCAGGGTTGCCAGCTCTAATTCCCATTTCCAGGTTTATTTTACATTTTTTTAGCTGAGAAACTTCTCCTGTGTTTTCTCCCATTTATTGATAAATCCTACATCATAGTAATATTTCCTGCATCATATCCCACGATGCTATCTTCCCCCATTTCTACCCCGCATAGACTTGAAAACCCTCCACACATTAAATTACCACCCCCACATAGCCCCCATTAAATGATTTCCTCCACATCTGGCAACCCTGTTAAGCTTTCGCGTTACAGTTAGGCTAGGCAGTAGGCTTGTATTTGGGGTGATGCTCTGTGAGAATATAACATTTTATTTGCTTTGTGATTTGTCAAAAACTGTAAACGACTTGTCAAATCATGTGCTCCGGTTCTTGTATACACCGTAACAAGTACATTGAAGATTTGTAATATGCTGAAAAGTTGCAAAACTAAGTTTGCACAGCCATCTTTGACTTAGACGTTGTTTATTTGCATCTTATAGTGAATGGCATTCTAGGATTAGGGAGTTTTTGCTTGTCAAACATAAACAAACATGGCTGCCATCATAAAGAATTTAGCTGCTGTTAGCTTAGCTGTTAGGTTGCTAACTTATGTTGTTTTTGTTTTTTGTCAGCGCCACCTGTTATTTAGACTGGTTTTTGGAACGCGTTTGGTTGTGGATGTGGTCCGTCTGATGCTTGGATGAAGAAGGTCACATTTATCTTTTACAATAAAAGGTGAAATTGAGGAATAAAGTAATGAAGACCTTTTATTTCCCATCAGTATAAAACACTGTTTAGATGCTTTCAGACAACAATGGTGTTTAGAGGCGTTTGTTGCATCATACGTTCTGTTGCTACTGTCCCAATCACATATTTGCGTTGTGATGCTGTAGGGACCACTGAACAACGATCACAAATATGTGATCGCACGCGTCAAAGGGTTCAATGTGCTGATAATGTTCCAAAGGAATGTAACTATCCTGCACCATTCCAAGAAAGTTGTGGCAAGGTTAACCATAGAATGCTAAATGACCACGCTCTCACCGAGCTCTAAGAAACATATGGTTGGTTATGTGCTAGCTGGGAACACTTTAAGAAGTATCCTTCCAGGGTGATATGTTAATACAGTTACCATTCACTTCAAGTTAAAGCGATGCCCCAAAGGTAAAGTGTCCGTACCCCAGTGACAGGTTCAGAGTCCATACCCCGAGGCTAGGTTCTTGCTGAAACCGACCGGCATCCCATTACGACCTTCAGCTTTGATCAGATGGAACAATCCTGTGAAGTGAGTTGGGTGGAGAGAGAGAGAGTGTGTGTGTGTGTGTGTGTGTGTGTGTGTGTGTGTGAGGCGTTACCTGAGGTGGGTGACTTGCTTCTCTCCATGTCCATGGATACCTGGTTATCGGAGAGTTCTGTAAGGCCTGTCGCAACCAATCAGATTCCAACAGGAGAAGGAGGAGGAGGAGGAGAAGGACGTGGGATAAAGAGAGACTCTTCAGTCATGGTCAAATAAAGAAAGCATGGTGATATAACAGACAGTTGACAGTGCCTTAACAGCATCTGTTGCCATGGAGACACAACATACAGTTATCAGTAGCATAACGTTGTCCGTTGCCTAGGCGTACCACTCTGATCCTGACGCAACACACAAGATTCAGGAAGTTTTCCCCCATACAAGATGATCATTTATACCACAGCATTGTTTGATACGGGATTCTGATTGGCTAGAAGGGCATTCTATAGCGTGCGTCAATTTCAGATACATAGAAATTGGACACCTCTGAAGTAGTCGCATCTTCCATTTCTTTACTTATACCGTGGTCTACAGAGGCCACACATCTCAATACAGCTATAGCTAAAAGTTCAACGTGAATAATTTTCGTCTGTGTTGAAGCTCAGGATCAGCTTGGTTCACTACCAGCATGTATGGCAATGAACACCACATGATATGAGGCCTGCACTGCAGAGTTTGGCTGAGTATTCAGCCTGAGGCCTGTAACGTCAGCGCATCAGATATTACCCAACTCAATCCTTTTCATTGTTCGCACTTCAATGAATCACATTGATTTTATAAAGCCATTTTTACATCAGCACTTGTCACAAAGTACTTTACAGAGACCCAGCCTATAACCCCAAAGAGCAAGCAATGCAGAGGCAGATGCACAGTGGCTAGGAAAAACTCCTTATAATGCAGGAACCTAGGAAGAATCTTAGAGAGGAACCAGGCTTAGAGGGGTGGGCCTACATTGCCCTATGATTGATATCTGAACGTTAAAGTAATGACAAATGTATTAATAAAACATAGTGTATGCAGCACAAGCCTCATTCAAACAGATACACACAAATAATAAAGAGACACAGACCTTGTCGCAGCGTGATCAAGTTGCTCTTAAGTCTAGTAAAACCAAGAATCTCACGTGAAATGTAAACTCTAGTCTTTTACCGAAACTTTAAGTTAAATGTCTTGAAATTCCCAAAAATTGCACTGTTCTAACTGAGTAACTGTGCTGGGACAAAACTCAGCTCCAATGTTTTAATACATTTTTTGACTCTGATCAACTATAGGGAAACAAAAGCCTGAAATGTTTAATTTGAAGTAATTCATCAAATGAATGCTTGGTTCTTGAAGTTGTGAAATAAAACAAAGTCGATTAAATGTCTCAAATAGTGTATTAATAAAGAAAAACTTTTACTCAGCTATGAAAAGTCCACATCGTAGTTATATGATGTCTGGATGTCTATGTCATGATTGAACGTTTACTCACGCAAATCTCTGTTCTGCATTTACAATGTATACAGTGTCTTGGCTTTTTGACATTTAGTCACTTCATAAAAGGGGACCCTTGGCAAAAGGACATACTATATTGACATAACTGGATTAAATAATTCATAGGTTTTGATAAAGCACTGGCATTTGATTCATTAATAGCTGTGCCACTGGGATTTGTTTCAGAGCTGTTTCAGCAACAGTCAATGTCATTCCAATCATCTCTCTAGTACGTCCCCTTGCCATAATCCTCTTGCTTCTCTCTTCCCTTGGTCCCTTCTTCCCTTGTCCCCTTGTTTCCCTCCCCGGTCTCCTTGCCTTGAGGATGGCCTGACTTACTCTGATAGGACGTACGGATCCTTTTCTTTGAATCGGAATAAAAGTGAGACAGGCCGCGCATGCAAAAGTCTGCAGGCAGGCCCACATGCCCACACCAGCAGCCACAGTCACCAAAAGGGAGGGATGAGGAGGAGGGAGAGAGAGAAGAACACAAAGGCCCAGAGTGAAAAATAAAGTGAAGGCAAGCAGCAACCCAGTTAGTGTAAAGGAGAACAGAGCAACCCAGGTTCCAACCCCAAACAGTAACTGATCCTACTTATCCCAAAATGAAAAAGCATTGTACAGGAAGAGACAGGAACCTAGTAGTATTGGGGACAATAAGGACAAACCCAGTCCACCTTCCCGAAGTCCAATTAGCATTACTTGTGCAACTTCCTGATTGGGCAAAGTTGATGTACAGTTGTATTTCTGGAAAAGCATTGTTAATCAATTGGAATTGAGTGTAAGAAAAGTGCAATACTGCAATAGAACCAACAATAAAACGTCTTCTTACGTGAGATGAAAACATATATAGTCCTATTCACATAGATATGTGGTAGGGACAACAGCTAAAGGACATCCTACTCAGTTTTTACATGTTTTTATATTCTTAACCTTTATTTAACCACGCGGATAAGCAACGTGAACAGAGTTAAGCTGGCCATTACTGAAAAGGAGAAAAGTAGCAACTTCAGGGGCGAGAGCATCCCTTTCTACCTCTCTCTTTTCTCTCTTCTAAAAGAGACTGATTGATCTGACTGAGGCTACCCTGGGAGACTTCACTGAAGTAGAGAAGGCGATGTGAATAGTCCCGTCGCTCTATAAAAGCTCTTGCGCAATACCAAAGGAAAGAAGGACTCAAAGCCCAGAGTCATCCTCCTCCTCTACCGCTGCCAAACAAAGTCCTGAATACATGGAAGGTTTCTTCAGGTATACTTGTGGGAGTTTAAAAAGCCTTTCCAAGATCGCGAGGAGGGTTTAAAACGTACATTAAACTGTTCTTCAGAAAATAATACAAAGGTTATGCCTCCGAAGTTATTCTAAGCCTTTTCTCTACTTTTAAGTTCTTGTGGGTTTTCCTCAGAAAATGGACAGACAGCGAGAGCACTGCATGTGTGTCTGTCTGTGGGTCTGCAGGCATGTGCATGCGCATGTGTGTGTAGTGGGAGGGTGGAGGGGGCTAGGAGGAGTGATGTAGTCACAGGGTGTACCAGCACCAGTCCAGATTAGTAGTACTCAGAAGGGTGTCAGTCTCAGGAAAGCTTCTGTGACTCTTATCTTACAGTAGTGCTCAAGCCGGACTAACAGAAAGAACCACAACATGCACATGATGCTCCCGCGGAATGCAGCCTGTCACATGCACCTCGCGTGGCTGTTTGTGAACAATTGTGTGTGTTTTTTATTTTGCATATGTACTGTATGTATGTATGTCTGTACTGTAGGGACACAGAGAGGTTAGGAAAATATACAAGAACGAGAAAGAATGGACAGATGAGATAAGATAGAGAGGCAGAATTGGAGACTAAGGTCGTAACGAATGCAAAAGAAAAGGTGAGAGAGAGCGACAGACAGAGACAAAGAGAGAGAGAATTGTTGATACAGTGCATTCGGAAAGTATTCAGACCCCTTAACCTTTTACACATTTTGTTACGTTACATAAGTATTCAGACCCTTTACTCAGTACTTTGTTGAAGCACCTTTGGCAGCGATTACAACCTTGAGACTTATTGGGTATGATGCTACAAGCCTCCCATTCTTCTCTGCAGATCCTCTCAAGCTCTGTCAGGTTGGATGGGGAGCATCGCTGCACAGCTATTTTCAGGTCCCTTCAGAGATGTTCGATCGGGTTCAAGTCTGGGCTCTGGCTGGGCCACTGAAGGACATTCAGAGACTTTCCCGAAGCCACTCCTGCGTTGTCTTGACTGTGTGCTTAGTGTCGTTGTCCTGTTGGAAGGTGAACCTTCGCCCCCAGTCTGAGGTCCTGAGTGCTCTGGAGCATGTTTTCATCAAGGATCTCTCTGTACTTTGCTCCGTTCATCTTTCCCTCAATCCTGACTAGTCTCCCAGTCCCTGCCACTGAAAAACATCCCCACAGCATGATGCTGCCACCATCATGCTTTACCATAGGGATGGTGCCAGGTTCCCTCCAGATGTGATGCTTGGCATTCAGGCCAAAGAGATCAATTTTGGTTTCATCAGACCAGAGAATCTTGTTTCTCATGGCCTGACTAGTCTCATGTCCAATCAATAGAATTTACCACAGGCGGACTCCAATCAAGTTGTAGAATCATCTCAAGGATGATCAATGGAAAGAGGATGCCTGCCCCTGAGCTCAATTTCGATGCTCATAGCAAAGGGTCTGAATAGCTTATTTACATAAGTATTTCTGTTTTTGTTTTTTTATACATTTGCAAACATTTCTTAAAACCTGTTTTGCTTCATCATTATGGGGTATTGTGTGTAGATTGACGAGATACATTTTTTTTGGATACATTTTAAAACAAGGCAGTAAGGTAACAAGATGTTGAAAAAGTTAATGGGTCTGAATACTTTCCGAATGCACTGTATGTCTGTGTGTGCAAACATACCAATACATGTGTTTATGTTCATGTGCATATGAGTTTGTATGTATGTATGTGTGTGTGGAACACGGGGTGTGGGTGTTCCCCTACCTGAGGTGGACTGTCTGTTCTTGCGTGGGGAGCGTGTGAGTCGTTGGTAGGGGTCTGCGGCTCCGTACAGGTCCAGTGTGCCCATACACATCAGGATCGTCTTCTGAAGGAAGTCCACCACCGTGAGCCCATTACAGTTCCCAAACGCTAGGCTGACACACACACACACACACACACACACACACACACACACACACACACACACACACACACACACACACACACACACACACACACACACACACACACACACACACACACACACACACACACACACACGAGAAGAGAGTGAGAACCAGCCACTACCTAGTTAGTGTAAAACTGAAGGGAGAAAACAGATAGAGAAACCTGAGGTTTGAAACCCATAACCTGAAGAATAATTCCTATCTATAATATAATACACTTTACTAGAAGCTCGTCTGTTCAGGAAACACACAAAAAAAACACATAGGTAATCACACATGAGGCATCTTTTCCCATACATACATTATTCAGAGATCACAGAATCAGAGATTACATCAGGGATTCTTATACATGGAAACACTGAAAATGGAAAGTGGTAAGTTTCCCCCACAATTTCCTGTATTGTGGCAACAACATCCCTGTGTACTGAGAAGCATGATGACCAGCATACAAATACTACATTACCAATCAACAGCATGCCTGAAATACTGTAGGAAGACTTATAATAATAATAATTTGTTGGGTGCTTATATTTGGCCTATTTCACACATGTACAAGTGTGTATTAATGTGGATTGGATATCTTCTTTTTGCACATCCCAACTCAAAGAGTGGGGTCACGGCCAGGCTCTGCCATTATCAAAGGGGACCCTGGAGCAATTAGGGTTAAGTGCCTTGCTCAAGGGCACATAGCCAGACATTTCACCGTGTAGGCGCAGGGACTCAAACCAGCAACCTTTTGGTTACTGGCCCAATGTTCTAACGGCTAGACTACCGATCATTCCAGTTCCAGAAAATAACTTCAGCATGCGACCAACATTCCAATGTTCACACTAGAACCAACATCACTTAGAATCCAGCTCAATATACTGCTTCTTCATACCACTGTAACATATCCCCAGTGTGTGTGTGTTGAGTGTAGGCCTATAAGCGCCTGGAGAAGACACACAGAAGAGATGACTCAAACACACTTTAAAATGTTAATAGCTTCTCAGGGGTAAGGTTAGTGACCTTTTCTGTGTATTCCCCCAGTAATGTAGACTCTTTTTTTTTAAAGAGCTGCGAATTTATCGGCTTTTTCTACCAACTCTGCCATTCAGAACATAAGTTTGTAAATGGCCTTGAGGCTGTCTATTGATTAACTGCAGAGAAAGAGCAAACAAAGATTCTCTCCTCTGTCAAAGCAGGTTATTTTCCCAGCAAACCATACAAGCTGCATTTTCTACCTTTTAATCATGTTTTACTGATTACCGTTTCCCTCTGCTACACTTGAATCATAGATGGGACTGAGTGTTATGAAAAATGTATCAGGGTGAAGCAGAAAAATAACATTAATTTCATGCTGTGTATTTAGGCGTATACTTCATTCCATTTATTAGAAAATAGTAGCTGGGCTGATGAATAAAACAGTGTTTTGCTTGAGAGGTGGAAAATGAGAAGGATATGATGTGAATCACTTTGAAGACAAAAGACGCCTGACAACAATCAAGAAGCGCAGCTCAGACAGAGACAGAGACAAAGAGGGAGAGAGGAGGTAAGAGAGAGGGAAATACAGGGAGATAGAGTGAGGGGGGTAAAAAAAGACAGATTGTGTGAAACAGATAGACAGAGAGAAAGAAAGAAAGACAGAGAGCGATAGAGGGAAAGGGAAGGAGGGGACATGAAAAAGCAGGGAACAGACATGGAGCGGAGGGGAGAGATGAAGTGAGAGCTGGAGAAAGAGAGTGAGAGATGGATGGTGTGAGCGTGGAAGTGAAAGGTAGTTAGGGTACAGAGACACATAGAGAGTACAGGGTCACTCACAGGCCGTAGGCAGAGTTGATGTCCAGGCTGGTGATCTGCTGGGGGGGTTCTCCATCCACCCACTGCAGCTGCACCACCAACTCAGCCTGGTACCCCGGGGGCATCCGCACTGGACGATTCTTCACCCTGACATACAGAGCGGGAAGGGAAGGGAGAGGGTGGAGGGAAAGGGGGAGGGAGAGGTAGAGATAGAGAGAGAGAAAGAGAAGGCGACAGAGAGGGAAAGTGAGAG
The DNA here is from genome assembly GCF_029448725.1 of Salvelinus fontinalis. NCBI lineage: Eukaryota > Metazoa > Chordata > Actinopteri > Salmoniformes > Salmonidae > Salvelinus > Salvelinus fontinalis. The sequence continues at coordinate 6,631,490 of NC_074683.1, forward strand.
ACAGTTGATGGAGATTGTTAAGAGCGAGGGAGGTTGAGAGTTAGAAGGAAAAAGGGAGAGATTGTATGTGTGATACATATCGATTCATTCTTTCTGACGCTGTTGTTCAATATATCTTCTGCATTTTCATAGGAACTCCGCGTAAATCGGGTTTTTCCATCACAGCGACACATTTGGCGCCGGCGGACCCTGTTGAGGTGTCTGACAGGAGTGACTCACTTGAGGCAGGGGAGGCTGTCCTGTGTGCCACTGCCAGGGCTACCGGGCGGCTGGGGGGAGTGGGAGCTGGGGTCCGAGAAACACGGGTTGTTCTCTGCCTCTGACGGGGAAATGACGTCCTCCGAATCAAACTGCAGACGCACCTCTAGTGACTGTCAAACACATGCACACACACATAGATGCAGAGATTTGCTGGGACTGATATAGCAAGCATACTCACTGGCATACCTCACTAAACAAGTAAACTAACCCTCAAGCCCTTCATACGTTAAAATCAGGTGTTCTGGTGGTAAAACAACTGTGGAATGTGGAATGACTTGGGAAGCGGGATTGGAAACTTCTCTCATCCACTCACCACTATCTGTGTGTTGGCATCATGTTTGCTGAAGCGGTAGAGGATGACATGGGCAGAAATGCCCACCACACAGAAGAGACGGCTATGTGGGCACCAGCTAACCATCTGAACGGCGTAGGGGTCCTCCTCTACCAGCTCGCCCGCCCGACCCTCTCCCACCTTGGGCTTCTCAAACACCTTGGACGTCTTCAGCTTGTACAGCATCTGCAGTGTAACTGGTCACACAAGACAGGGAGGTATATAGATTGCATTCCGAATGGCACATTATTCCCTTTGTAGTGCACTACTTTTGACCAGGACCTAAAGGGAATAGGGTTTACAGTATATGTAAAAATCAAAATAACTTCACAGATCTTCATTGTAAAGGGTTTTAACACTGTTTCCCATGCTTGTTCAATGAACCATAAACAATTTATGAACATGCACCTGTGGAACGGTCGTTAAGACACTAACAGCTTACAGACGGTAGGCAATTAAGGTCATAGTTATGAAAACTTAGGACACTAAAGAGACCTTTCTACTGACTCTGAAAAACACCAAAAGAAAGATGCCCTGCTCATCTGCGTGAACATGCCTTAGGCATGCTGCAAGGAGGCATGAGGACTGCAGATGTGGCCAGGGCAATAAATTACAATGTCCGTACTGTGAGACGCCTAAGACAGCGCCACAGGGAGACAGGATGGACAGCTGATCGGCCTCGCAGTGGCAGACCACGTGTAACAAAACCTGCACAGGATCGGTACATCCGAAAATCACACCTATGGGACAGGTACAGGATGACAACAACCCACAGTCACTGGACCAGACAGGACTGGCAAAAAGTGCTCTTCTCTGAAGAGTCGCGGTTTTGTCTCACCAGGGGTGATGGTCGGATTCGCGTTTGTCGTCGAAGGAATAAGCGTTACACCGAGGCCTGTACTCTGGAGCTGTACTCTGTACTCTACTCATCGGACTGAGCTTGCTGTCATTGCATTAATCTCAACGCTGTGTGTTACAGGGAAGACAACCTCCTCCCTCATGTGGTACCCTTCCTGCAGGCTCATCCTTACATGACCCTCCAGCATGTCAATACCACCAGCCATACTGCTCGTTCTGTGCGTGATTTCCTGCAAGACAGGAATGTCTGTGTTCTGCCATGGCCAGTGAAGAGCCCGGATCTCAATCCCATTGAGCACGTCTAGGACCTGTTGGATCGGAGGGTGAGTGCTAGGGCCATTCCCTCCCAGAAATGTCCGGGAACTTGCAGGTGCCTTGGAAGAGTGGGGTAACATCTCACAGCAAGATCTGGCAAGTCTGGTGCAGTCAATGAGGAGGAGATGCACTGCGGTACTAAATGCAGCTGGTGGCCACACCAGATACTGACTGTTGCTTTAAATGTTGACCCCCTTTGTTCAGGGACACATTATTCCATTTCGGTTCGTCACATGTCTGTGGCACTTGTTCAGTTTATGTCTCAGTTGTTGAATCTTGTTATGTTCATCCAAATTTTTACACATGTTAAGTTTGCTGAAAATAAACGCAGTTGACAGTGAAAGGACGTTCCTATTAATGCTGAGATTATAAATGGATGAATGTAGATATTATGGGGCGACAGAGAGCCTAGCGGCAATAGCATTGGACCAGTAACCAAAAGGTTGCTAGTTCGAATTCCTGCGCTGACTAAGTGAAAAATCTGCCCATCTGCCCTTGAGCAAGGCACTTAACCCTAAATGCGCCAGGGTCGGTGTCAATAATGGCTGATCCCTGGCCGCGACCCCACTCTCTGAGGGTGTCTCAGGGGTGTCGGAAAGGCAAACAAAAATACATTTCCACTTCACACCACACACTTGTACAGGTTACGCATACTTGAAACAGGACAAATGTAAGCACCGCCTACTTGACTTTACGTGCAACGCTATTAGCACCACGTTATGTAATCGTACACGACAAGTGTTAGAGATTATTGCCGACATTCAATGTAAGAAAGGGTGGAGGGAGAGAACTTACTAGCAGAGGCGTCCCAAAACTTTACGGTTCCGTCTGCGTGTCTGCACAAAGGATACAAGACAGGGAAAGAGGTCAAGAGCAGTCTATTTGTAAAACTGTTGCAGAATTAGACATTCCCACTCTAATGCTTCTACCGATGATAAACACCAGAGGAGCAGAGGAAACCTTTACTACATCCTGTCCGAATAAATAGAACCAGTGACTCAATGTTTGTTCACACCCACTGGGAACTGATGTCAATTCTACGCGCATTCCACATTGGTTCGAGGTAATTTCATTGAAATGACGTGGAAGCAACGTTGATTCAACAAGTGTGTGCCCAGTGGCCAAGCTTTAAAAAGAAAGGTCTCCATCCAACAGTATGGAACCCACTGACTCACCCTGTGACGATGATCTCTGGGTAGGTCTGTGAGCCTAGTGTCCATGTGCCACCGCTCACTGGCCACTCCTGTCATCAAATAAACAGGTGGTCATGGATTGTAAGAAACAGCAGGTCATGAACTGAAAAATGCAGGACGTAATTGAGTTTTTTTTGTTTTAGCCATCTTGCCATTGTCTGACCTATGACCTGTAGCGTACCTTGTGGCTGTAGCCAGTCTTCTTCTGCTTGGCCCCTATGGAGTAGAGGATGGGGATGATGTCAGGAGGGCATTCAGCGAAGTAAGCCGTACAGGTGACAGGAGACTCGTGGATGTCCATTGGGTAGGGGTTCTCAAAGATGGGGAAGCTGCAAAAGGGAGAGGGAACTGTTATTGCGTGAATGTAGAGTTCTCACAAGGGAGACGTGGACGTACGTGACTGCTACAGAATGTTATCACCAAAATATCTAAATAGCAAAGAAGCAAAAGGTACAGTGCTCTAGCTCTGAGTATTGCAGTTTATGTACACTGAGTGGACAAACCATTAAGAACACATTCCTAATATTGAGCTGACCTCAGAACAGCCTCAATTGGTTGGGGCGTGGACTCTACAAGGTGTCGAAAGCGTTCCACATGGATGCTGGCCCCATGTTGACTCCAACACTTCCCACAGTTGTGTCAAGTTGGCTGGATTGTCGTTTGGGTTGTGGACCATGCTTGATTCACACAGGAAACTGTTGAGCGTGAAAAACCCAGCAGCGTTGCAGTCCTTGACAAAAAACGGTGCGCCAGGCACCTACTACTTCTCTCCTTCATCTACACTGATTGAAGTGGATTTAATAGGTGACATCAATAAGGGATCATAGCATTCACCTGGATTCATAGAAAGAGCAGGTGTTCCTAATGTTTTGTAGTGTATATCTAATGGGTATTTTTGCAGGAGATAACCTCACCCAGGTCACCACTTAAGTTCTTCCCGGCACCGTATTGTCCAATTAGTGTTTCTTATCAACATCCTTATAATGTTAACACAGCTACTGATAACTAGCTTAGGCGTCCCTGTCCCTCCTTCAGCCTCCTCCATCATAGTGCTGATGTATCATCTACAGAGAGTGTCAAGGAGGCTATTTTAAGAAGAGCAGTGGACATAGGTGTGACAGTGTCACAGTGACATGGTCTTTGTCCTGCTTCCTTAGCGATTATGACACGTTAGTGACAGACAGGCAATGTTACACATTTGGGTGGATGTGTGTTGTGTGCGTGTCTGTGTGCGTTTATTTTCTTTGTTTTAATGGCCATCTGTGACCCTCTCTCTTAATCAGCCAATGGAATGTGTCGATAGTGTGTCTATGTTTCAATCCATTTGTCACAACTTCCGCCGAAGTCGGCTCCTCTCCTTGTTCGGGCGGCGTTCGGCGATCGACGTCACCAGCTTTCTAGCCATCACCGCTCCATTTTTCATATGTCCATTTGTCTTGTCTTGTTCCATACACACCTGGTTTTCATTTCCCCAATCAATCTACATGTATTTAACCCTCTGTTTCCCATCATGTCTTTGTGTGTAATTGTTTCATGTTATGTGGTGTTTGATTTATGCGCTTACCTTTTATTTATTTTCCGTGTTTTGAGCGCGTTTGTTTATTGTAGTGCTCTCGTTTCGGAACGGAAAATGAAAGTGTGCCTGTTAACTACACTTTGCTCTCCTGCACCTGACTTCGCCTCCAGTACACGACATAACACCATTGATGCTGTTTGGGACTCTTATAGCTGTTACGTGGTGTTAGAGGGCTGTTACACCTCCTGTCACATCGAGTCACATCAGGAGGTGACAGTCTGCTTCCCTCTGGACCACAGCAGGACACCTCACTGCAGGAGGGTGTGTGTGTGTGTGTGTGTGTGTGTGTGTGTGTGTGTGTGTGTGTGTGTGTGTGTGTGTGTGTGTGTGTGTGTGTGTGTGTGTGTGTGTGTGTGTGTGTGTGTGTGTGTGTGTGTGTGTGTGTGTGTGTGTGTGTGTGTGAGTGAGTGTGCGAGTGTGGGCGTGTGTGTGTGTGTGTGTGTACATACTTGCTCTGTGTCAGATCCACCACGATGAAGTCCTTTTCTAAAAGCACAACCACTGCATAAGGATCCTGGACCTCTGTAGACAGTCACATAGATACACAGAGTAGTGAATTACATTCATACACAGAACCAATAGATATAGTAGACATAGAGAATGTAATACTGTGGAAATCCTTCACTCCAATACTTTAAATAGAAATGTAAATATATGAATGTGTACGTGTGTGTGTGCGAGCGTGTGTACTTTGTACTAAAGTCCCTGTTCCTCTGCTCTCCCAGGTATGGGACAGAGAGAGAGCAGATATAGTCATTTAAGGTCTCACAGAGGCACTCATTACCATCACACCTTTGACTCAAATTAGACTAATTATCAAGGGGAGAGACAGAGAGACAGAGAGTAAGAGTCAGCAAGTGAGTGAAAGAGAGGGCCGGTGAGAGAGAGAGGGGGGGGGGGGGGCTTTTACTCCATCCTTCAAACCCAACCTACTGACCCCCCCCCCCCCCCCCCCTCCACTCACCGTTGGAGTATGGGGTGTCACAGAGTACTAGGAACTCTACAATAGGGTGGTCCATCTCCAGCACTGTGATGGCCTTGCCGTGCATGATGGTCAGGGTGGGCCTCCTTCCACCGGACTTGTCATACGACAGACCTCCAGAGAAGATGACATAGGGCTCACTGCTGCGGAAACAAAGACAAACAGGTCGTAAGGACTGACATTATCGTGATCATATGTCAATATCATGATAGAGTGACCAAGTGTCGCTATGAAATCCAGGAAATATTTCATGTTGGCATAACATAGGATGATCGGTCACGAGAGCGTTCGTGAACTTGTCACACAATAGATGGACAGTAAGCTGTCATGGATGATCATGAAAAACATCATGTCCTGTTTACGACAGACAGCTGATGGTCCGCTGACGCACCATCCAAGCTAAGCCTTCCCAACAAAATAAACCATGAAACTACGAGAAACATCACAGTGTCTAAAATAAGTGAAAAATGAAATCAGAACTACAGTATAATATAGATACTTAAGGAGGAATATAAAAAATTCACATGGCAGGATAGCGATGTACAGTATATTTCAGCCAATGGTGCCCTTCCTTCCCACATGGCTGCTTGGCATAATTCTTCCTGTCTATCTCAGTGAGTCTGCGAGAACAGAGAGAGACAGTTAGCCCACAGCCCACAGAATGACTGTGAATGGGTTTGTCTGGTCTGGGCCAGACTAACACAACCGCACAAGGGCACAGCGGTCATCAAAGACAACCACCCACGGTCACAATGGCCATCAGACACAATCCACCCACGTTCACAATGGCCATCAGACACAACCACCCACGTTCACAATGGCCATCAGACACAACCACCCACGTTCACAATGGCCATCAGACACAACCACCCACGTTCACAATGGCCATCAGACACAACCACCCACGGTCACAATGGTCATCAGACACAACCACCCACGTTCACAATGGTCATCAGACACAACCACCCACGTTCACAATGGCCATCAGACACAACCACCCACGTTCACAATGGCCATCAGACACAACCACCCACGGTCACAATGGTCATCAAAGACAACCACCCACGGTCACAATGGTCATCAGACACAACCACCCACGTTCACAATGGTCATCAGACACAACCACCCACGTTCACAATGGCCATCAGACACAACCACCCACGTTCACAATGACCATCAGACACAACCACCCACGTTCACAATGGCCATCAGACACAACCACCCACGGTCACAATGGTCATCAGACACAACCACCCACGTTCACAACGGTCATCAGACCTAACCACCCACGGTCACAATGGTCATCAGACACAACCGCCCACCGTTAAAGTCAGGGTCCTGGCCGTGTAACAAGATTGTTCTGCTGTTTTCTCTCAGCATTACAAAGCGTGGTCACACCCTGAAAGGCAGTCTAAAGTGTCTCAGTCTCAGAGGTGCACCTGTACTTCCTTGTCTATCTAGCCCTTTAATATTCAACTTCACACAACTACAACTATATGATTACAACCCTCCACTGTAATTGACTAACCACTGAAGGGAGAAATAGGAAGAGATAATTAGGAACAATCATGCATTCCAAACAGACAACACAGAGCATCAAGCCAAGAGGGAATTCTGCTTCAGAGGCTCCTATCAATCCCATGTCTGGAGATGAAACGCTTCTTGAAAGCTCCTTGGTAAAGGCTCCCTGTTAAAGGCTCCCTGGTAAAGGCTCCCTGTTAAAGGCTCCCTGTTAAAGGCTCCCTGTTAAAGGCTCCCTGGTACAGGCTCCCTGGTAAAGGCTCCCTGGTAAAGGCTCCCTGGTAAAGGCTCCCTGTTAAAGGCTCCCTGGTACAGGCTCCCTGTTAAAGGCTCCCTGTTAAAGGCTCCCTGTTAAAGGCTCCCTGGTACAGGCTCCCTGGTAAAGGCTCCCTGGTAAAGGCTCCCTGGTAAAGGCTCCCTGGTAAAGGCTCCCTGGTACAGGCTCCCTGGTAAAGGCTCCCTGGTAAAGGCTCCCTGTTAAAGGCTTCCTGTTCAAGGCTCCCTGTTCAAGGCTCCCTGTTAAAGGCTCTCTGGTACAGACTCCCTGGTAAAGGCTCCCTGTTAAAGGCTCCCTGTTAAAGGCTCCCTGTTAAAGGCTCCCTGGTACAGGCTCCCTGGTAAAGGCTCCCTGGTAAAGGCTCCTTGTTAAAGGCTCCCTGGTAAAGGCTCCCTGTTAAAGGCTCCCTGTATTTGTAATACTTTTCTGATATGATAGAATATCAGCGGATGACTCAGACCTATCTGGAGCTCGTTCATACCAGGTTTCAAGCTAGGAACTAAATAGTCTCTGGCAAGTAAAACACATGAAATTGACAAATTAATTTGCACTACAGGGGAACGGCTATTGGTATTATGAGTTAGGCAGAGTTCTATGTTTCAACCAATTCCTTTCCTCAAGGCTGCTGGGAGTATTTATTCCTGTCTTGCTCAATGAGTCAGAAGGATCAGAGAGAGACAGTTAGCCCACAGATTGCCTGTGAATGTGTTAGTCTGGTCTGGGCCCGCCCTGGGACAAACTGAACCGTCTGAGGATCAAACGATCAACACCCTCCAGACAGTCAAGGAACACAACCGACCACAGTCACGACGGGCACGACGGTCATCAGACACAACCGCCCACAGTCACAACGGGCCCAACGGTCATCAGACACAACCGCCCACAGTCACGACGGGCACGACAGTCATCAGACACAACCGCCCACAGTCACGACGGGCACAACGGTCATCAGACACAACCGACCACAGTCACGACGGGCACAACGGTCATCAGACACAACCGCCCACAGTCACGACGGGCACAACGGTCATCAGACACAACCGCCCACAGTCACGACGGGCACAACGGTCATCAGACACAACCGCCCACAGTCACGACGGGCACGACAGTCATCAGACACAACCGCCCACAGTCACGACGGGCACAATGGTCATCAGACACAACCGCCCACAGTCACGACGGGCACGACAGTCATCAGACACAACCGCCCACAGTCACGACGGGCACGACAGTCATCAGACACAACCACCCACAGTCACGACGGGCACAATGGTCATCAGACACAACCGTCCACAGTCACGACGGGCACAACAGTCATCAGACACAACCGCCCACCGTTAAAGTCAGGGTCCTGGCCGTGTAACAAGATTGTTCTGCTGTTTTCTCTCAGCATTACAAAGCGTGGTCACACCCTGAAAGGCAGTCTAAAGTGTCTCAGTCTCAGAGGTGCACCTGTACTTCCTTGTCTATCTAGCCCTTTAATATTCAACTTCACACAACTACAACTATATGATTACAACCCTCCACTGTAATTGACTAACCACTGAAGGGAGAAATAGGAAGAGATAATTAGGAACAATCATGCATTCCAAACAGACAACACAGAGCATCAAGCCAAGAGGGAATTCTGCTTCAGAGGCTCCTATCAATCCCATGTCTGGAGATGAAACGCTTCTTAACAGCTCCCTGGTAAAGGCTCCCTGTTAAAGGCTCCCTGGTAAAGGCTCCCTGTTAAAGGCTCCCTGTTAAAGGCTCCCTGTTAAAGGCTCCCTGGTACAGGCTCCCTGGTAAAGGCTCCCTGGTAAAGGCTCCCTGGTAAAGGTTCCCTGTTAAAGGCTCCCTGGTAAAGGCTCCCTGGTAAAGGCTCCCTGTTCAAGGCTCCCTGTTAAAGGCTCCCTGTTAAAGGCTCCCTGGTAAAGGCTCCCTGGTAAAGGCTCCCTGGTAAAGGCTCCCTGGTTAAGGCTCCCTGTTAAAGGCTCCCTGGTAAAGGTTCCCTGTTAAAGGCTCCCTGTTAAAGGCTCCCTGTTAAAGGCTCCCTGGTAAAGGCTCCCTGGTAAAGGCTCCCTCGTAAAGGCTCCCTGGTAAAGGCTCCCTGTTAAAGGCTCCCTGTTAAAGGCTCTCTGGTAAAGGCTCCCTGTATTTTGTACTGTTTTCTGTGATAGAAAGCCAGCGGATGACTCAGACCTATCTGGAGCTCGTTCGTACCAGGTTTCACTTCTGAACAACAAGCTGTGATCAAAATAGTTTTTGGCAAATACAAACATCGGAAACTTGACAAATACATTTTTCACTACAGGGGAACTGCTCTTGGCAATAATTTGAAATCTCATAGGAAAAACGTCTCTATTTGAGGGTAAATGGAATAGAAAGCAACAACCTTTATGAAAATCCCGCTGCCTGAAAAGTGGTTATGGCAAACACATTTCATTTTACAAAACACAAGGCAGCTTCGCCTGGCACTAGAGTACCATGTTGGTTAGTACAGTACAGGGTGTGATGTAGGGATCTGGGATCTGCTGGGTAGGTGTATGAGATGACGAGAGGCAGAGTGTTTACCTGTTCCTGGAGGTCTTGTATTCCACCTTGAGGATGGGCTTACACGACTCTTTCCTCCCGTCCTTCAGTATCTTCCCTGGGGAAGACGAAAGAAGGGGAAGCCATATTGGGTACATCAACAAAATAAGCCAGTTATGTTGTTTTTATCCTCATATCATTAGATAGTTATTGCTTGTTGTCCAAGCTTCTTCACCACCATCTCTCTTCAAATCAAACTGCAATTTTAAATTGATTAAAGTGTAATGTACTGCTAAGATGTCACGTTCGTGACCTGTTTTCCCTTGTTTTTGTATTTATTTAGTATGGTCAGGGCGTGAGTTGGGTGGGTTGTCGATGTGTGATTTTTATGTTGGGATTTTGTGTGTTCGGCCTGGTATGATTCTCAATCAGAGGCAGCTGTCAATCGTTGTCCCTGATTGAGAATCATACTTCGGCAGCCGGGGTTTCACGTGTGTTTTGTGGGTGTTTGTCTTCCGTGTAATGTAGTTGTGCCACACGGGACTGTTTGTCGGTTAGATTATCTTTTGTTATTTTGTTTCGTCTAGTGTTCAGTTCAATTGTGAATAAAACATGGACACTTTCCACTCTGCGTTTTGGTCCGATCCCTACACCTCTTCTTCTGACGAAGAGGAGGAAATCTGCCGTAACAGAAACACCCACCACCAAAGGACCAAGCAGAGTGGGAAAGGGCAGCGACAGCAGCAGCAGAAACAGAGAAAGGACTCCTGGACTTGGGAGGAGATCCTGGACGGCAAGGGACCCTGGGCTCAGCCAGGGGAATATCGCCATCCCAAGGCGGAGTTGGAGGCAGCGAAGGCAGAGAGGCGCTGGTATGAGGAGGCAGCGCGGCGACGCGGTTGGGAGCCAAAGAGTCAGACCCAAAAATTTCTTGGGGGGGGGTGGGGGGGCACACACGGAGTGTGGCAAAGCCGGGTAGGAGACCTGAGCCAACTCCCCGTGCTTACCGTGGAGTGAGAGGGCGTCGTACTGGTCAGACACCGTGTTATGCGGTGGAGCGCACGGTGTCCCCAGTACGCGTGCTTAGCCCAGCCGCACTGGTAGGGCTAGGTTGGGCATCGAGCCGGGTGTCATGAAGTCGGCCCAACGCATCTGGTCTCCAGTGCGTCTCCTCGGGCCGGCGTACATGGCACCAGCCTTAAAAATGGTGTCCCCGGTTCGCCAGCATAGCCCAGTGTGGGCTATTCCACCTCGCCGCACTGGCAGGGCTACGGGGACCATTCAACCTGGTAAGGTTGGGCAGGCTCGGTGCTCAAGAGCGCGTGTACTCCTTCACGGTCCGGTATATCCGGTGCCACCTCCACGTACCAGTCCTCCGGTGGCAGCCCCCCGCACCAGGCTGTCTCTCCGTCTTCTCTCTCCAGTTTCTCCCACCTGTCCAGCGCTGTCAGAGCCTTCCTCCTCTCCAGCGCAGCCAGAGTCTGAGCTGCCTGCCTGCCCAGCGCTGTCTGAGCTGCCTGCCTGCCCAGCGCTGTCTGAACTGCCTGCCTGCCCAGCGCTGTCAGAGCCATCCGCCAGACAGGAGCAGCCAGAGCCATCCGCCAGACAGGAGCTGCCAGAGCCATCCGCCAGACAGGACCTGCCAGAGCCGCCCGCCAGACAGGAGCTGCCAGAGCCGCCCGCCAGCCAGGAGCTGCCAGAGCCGCCCGCCAGCCAGGAGCTGCCAGAGCCGCCAGCCAGCCAGGAGCTGCCAGAGCCGCCAGCCAGGAGCTGCCAGAGCCGCCAGCCAGCCAGGAGCTGCCAGAGCCGCCAGCCAGCCAGGAGCTGCCAGAGCCGCCAGCCAGCCAGGATCTACCAGAGCCGCCAGCCAGCCAGGATCTACCAGAGCCGCCAGTCAGCCAGGATCTGCCAGAACCGCCCGCCAGCCAGGATCTGCCAGAACCGCCCGCCAGCCAGGATCTGCCAGAACCGCCCGCCAGCCAGGATCTGCCCCTCAGTCCGGTGCTACCCCTTGGTTCAGTGGGGTTGATATGGAGGGTGGTTGTGGTTAGGAGGCCACGGGGGCGATTAAGGAGGCGGGAAAAAACATTGTTTAAGTGGGGTCCACGTCCCGCGCCAGAGCCGCCACCGCGGACAGACGCCCACCCAGACCCTCCCCTAGAGTTTTAGGTGGTGCGCTCGGAGTTCGCACCTTAAGGGGGGGGGGGGGGGGGGGTTCTGTCACGTTCCTGACCTGTTTTCCCTGGTTTTTGTATTTATTTAGTATGGTCAGGGCGTGAGTTGGGTGGGTTGTCGATTTGTGATTTTTATGTTGGGATTTTGTGTGTTCGGCCTGGTATGATTCTCAATCAGAGGCAGCTGTCAATCGTTGTCCCTGATTGAGAATCATACTTAGGCAGCTGGGGTTTCACGTGTGTTTTGTGGGTGTTTGTCTTCCGTGTATGTAGTTGTGCCACACGGGACTGTTTGTCGGTTAGATTATCTTTTGTTATTTTGTTTTGTGTAGTGTTCAGTTTAATTGTGAATAAAACATGGACACTTTCCACTCTGCGTTTTGGTCCGATCTTCTGACGAAGAGGAGGAAATCTGCCGTAACATAAGACAGCAGAAGACAACAAACCCTCTTATTGAGTGTGCACATTCTTTTCAACAACAGTTTTGGGCTTTTTCACCATTGACGAATCTGTTTATCTCTAAGTCCTATCCTCTCATGCAAATGACTGTGATTAACAAGCCTGGGAGTGGCGTGCTGTCGAATAGATCATGTTAAATAATGTGGTGGCTAGCGGGTGAGCTGCATGTACGTTTTTTACATTGTTTATCTCTTCTGAACGTTATATAAAGGCAGTATTCCCTGTTCCCGTTCGAAGGTAAATTACTTTTGGCCGTCACGAATCAGACTTAAATAAATACCCAGAGGACTGTCTCTCTGCGTTCAAAAAACTGAGTCATGGAAAAGAAAAAAGGAATATAGGCCTACACTCAGCTCAAAGTGATGTCCGACTGATCCAATACCAGGCCTATACTCAACTAAAATTGATGTGGCAGTAATAAAGCCTCCTTGAAGACCCCAAACCTTGACCCGGAAAATATAAAAAACTATCGGCCTATAACGAATCCCTTCTTCATCAATAATGTTTGAAAAAGCTGTTGCGCAGCAACTCACTGCTTTCCTGAAGACAAACAATGTATACGAAACGCTTCAGTCTGGTTTTAGACGCGATCATAGCACTGAGACTGCACTCGTGAAGGTGGTAAATTGCTTTTTAATGGCATCAGACCAAGGCTCTGCATCTGTCCTCGTGCTCCTAGACTTGAGTGCTGCTTTTGATACCATCAATCACCGAACCCAAATTGGTCTACACGGACACGAAGTTCTGGCCAGGTTTAGATCTTATCTGCCGGAAAGATATCAGTTTGTCTCTGTGGATGGTTTGTCATCTGACAAATCAACTGTAAATGTTGGTGTTCCTCAAGGTTCCTGTTTTAGGACCACTATTGTTTTCACTATATATTTTACCTCTTGGTGATGTAATTCGGAAGCATAATGTTAACTTTCACTGCTATGCGGATGATACACAGCTGTACATTTTGATGAAACATGGTGAAGCCCCAAAATTGTCCTCCCTGGAAGCCTGTGTTTCAGACATAAGGTGGATGGCGGAATTTTTTAAACTTTTATACTCGGACAAAACAGAGATGCTAGTTCTAGGTCCCAATAAACAAATATATATTCTGTTGGATCTGACAACTAATCTTGATGGTTGTACAGTTGTCTCAAATAAAACTGTGAAGGACCTCGGCTTTACTCTGGAACCTGATCTCTCTTTTGACAAACATATCAAGACTGTTTCAAGGACAGCTTTTTTCCATCTACGTAACATTGCACAAATCAGAAACTTTCTGTCCAAAAATTATGCAGAAAAATGTATCCATGCTTTTGTCACTTCTAGATTAGACTACTGCAATGCTGTACTTTCCGGCTACCCAGAAAAGGACTAAATAAACTTCAGTTAGTGCTAAACTGCTAGAATCTTGACTAGAACTAAAAAAATGTATCATATTACTCCAGTGCTAGCCTCTCTACACTGGCTTCCTGTTAAGGCTAGGGCTGATTTCAAGGTTATTACTGCTAACCTACAAAGCATTACATGGGCTTGCTCCTACCTATCTTTCCGATTTGGTCCTGGCATACATACCGACACGTAAGCTATGGTCACAAGACACAGGCCTCCTTATTGTCCCTAGAATTTCTAAGCAAACAGCTGGAGGCAGGGCTTTCTCCTATAGAGCTCAATTTTTATGGAATGGTCTACTACCTATCCATGTTAGAGACACAGACCAGGCCTCAACCTTTAAGTATTTTTTGAAGACTCATCTCTTCAGTAGGTCCTGTGATTGAGTGTAGTCTGGCCCAGGGGTGTGAAGGTGAACTGAAAAGCACTGGGGCGGAGAACCGCCCTTGCTGTCTCTGCCTGGCCGGCTCCCCTTTCTCCACTGGGATTCTCTGCCTCTGACCCTATTACTGAGTCACTGGCTTACTGGTGCTCTTCCATGTCGTCCCTAGGAGGGGTGCGTCACTTGAGTGGGTTGAGTCACTGACCTGTCTCAGCCTCCAGTATTTATGCTGCAATAGTTTATGTGTCGGGGGCTAGGATCAGTCTGTTATATCTGGAGTATTTCTCCTGTCTTATCCGGTGTCCTGTTTGAATATAAGTATGCTTCCTCTAACTCTCTCTCTCTTTCTCTTCTCTTGGAGGACCTGAGCCCTAGGACCATGCCTCAGGACTACCTGTCTTGATGACTCCTTGCTGTCCCCAGTCCACCTGCTGTCCCCAGTCCACCCCAGTCCACCTGCTGCTGCTACAGTTTCAACTGTTCTGCCTGCAGCTATGGAACCCTGACCTGTTCACCGGACATGCTACCTTGTCCCAGACCTGCTGTTTCGACTCTCTCTCTCTCTCTCTACCGCACCTGCTGTCTCTAACTCTGAATGATCGCCTATGAAAAGCCAACTGACATTTACTCCTGAGGTGCTGACCTGTTGCACCCTCTACAACCACTGTGATTATTATTATTTGACCCTGCTGGTCATTTATGAACGTTTGAGCATATTAGCTATGTTCTGTTATGATCTCCACCCGGCACAGCCAGAGCTTGGTTCCTCTCTAGGTTACTTCCTAGGTTCCTGCCTTTCTAGGGAGTTTGTCCTTCTACATCTGCATTGTTTGCTGTTTGCGATTTTAGGCTGGGTTTCTGTACAGCACTTTGTGACATCGGCTGATGTAAAAAGGGCTTTATAAATACATTTGATTGATTGATTGATTGATGTCCGACTGATCCAATACCTGGCCTATACTCAGCTCAAAGTAATGTCTGACTGATCCAATACCAGGCCTATACTCAGCTCAAAGTGATGTCCGACTGATCCAATACCAGGCCTATACTCAGCTCAAAGTGATGTCTGACTGATCCAATACCAGGCCTATACTCAGCTCAAAGTGATGTCCGACTGATCCAATACCAGGCCTATACTCAGCTCAAAGTGATGTCCGACTGATCCAATACCAGGCCTATACTCAGCTCAAAGTGATGTCCGACTGATCCAATACCAGGCCTATACTCAGCTCAAAGTGATGTCCGACTGATCCAATACCAGGCCTATACTCAGCTCAAAGTGATGTCCGACTGATCCAATACCAGGCCTATACTCAGCTCAAAGTGATGTCTGACTGATCCAATACCAGGCCTATACTCAGCTCAAAGTGATGTCTGACTGATCCAATACCAGGCCTATACTCAGCTCAAAGTGATGTCCGACTGATCCAATACCAGGCCTATACTCAGCTCAAAGTGATGTCTGACTGATCCAATACCAGGCCTACACTCAGCTCAAAGTGATGTCCAACTGATCCAATACCAGGCCTATACTCAGCTCAAAGTGATGTCTGACTGATCCAATACCAGGCCTATACTCAGCTCAAAGTGATGTCTGACTGATCCAATACCAGGCCTACACTCAGCTCAAAGTGATGTCCAACTGATCCAATACCAGGCCAATACTCAGCTCAAAGTGATGTCTGACTGATCCAATACCAGGCCTATACTAAATTCACAAGGCAGGATAATGATGTACAGTATATTTCAGCCAATGGTGCCCTTCCTTCCCACAGTGCTGCCTGGCAAAATCCTTCCTGTCTGTTTCAGTGAGTAAGCCAGAAGAGAGAGAGACAGTTATCCCACAGCCCACAGAGTGACTGTGAATGTGTTAGTCGGGTCTGGGCCACCCACAGGCACTGCGGTCATCAGAGACAACCACCCACGGCCACGACGGGCATCATGATCATACACAAACCACCCACAGTCATGAAGACGCTCAGACTAACACAGCTATGGTCCTGATAAACAGATCTTTGGTCCTCTGTTCCGTCCCTATTACTCATCCCCAGTGTGACAGACAGTCAGATAGACAGACACTGTGTGTCCTTCCTGAGTGTCTGGTGGAGTCTTTCATGAGGAAAGTCACAGGGTCAAAGTATGCCGCCTGCACACAGACCACTCCGACACAGCGTCAGAGAGCCAAGGCCGTGGCAGAAACGCGGAGTTTGCTCATTGCAATCAGAGCTCCTCAAAGAGTATTCAGCAAACATCTGACCTGATGAGGCACTAATTCATCTGCTGGGTGGCAGAGTGTAAGCTCAGGACCTTGGAAAATCTATGGACTCACCAAGTCACTGTAACATGTCTTGATGTTATCGGCAGCAAAGGTTTATAATTTAAAGCACTATCAATTGATGCCATGTGTTTTCGCAAGTGTCTAGATCTGAAAATTCATCTACATCTCAAACGTCCCCTCAATGACTACCGCATGTACTGTGTCACTACGCTGTGTATGTCTGTGTGTGTGTGTGTGTGTGTGTGTGTGTGTGTGTGTGTGTGTGTGTGTGTGTGTCTGTGTGTGTCTGTGTGTGTCTGTGTGTGTCTGTGTGTGTCTGTGTGTGTCTGTGTGTGTCTGTGTGTGTCTGTGTGTGTCTGTGTGTGTGAGTCTCACCGTGAGGGTAGGTGATTTGAATGGGCCTGGCTGTGTTTCTCAGGTTCCACATAGTCAGGCTGCCATCTGAGTGGCTGCACATGAACTGCTTCCCCTCATGATGCCAGCTAACAGAATGGATAGCCTGGAGAGAGATGTAAAGGGTATAGGGAAGGAGGGAGGGAGGGTAATGTGAAAAGAGAGAGAAACAGAGAGAGAGAGACAGATATTATTACAGTTACTGATCAAAGAAATAGGTTGTTACTTTTATTATCATTCCCTTTCTATTACAGTTATTGATCCAAATAAATATCGGTGATGATTATTCCCTCACTCTTTGCACAATATAAAAAATCCCCCTGCCCCAGATTCTAAATGTTTTCGTCCTCTCACCAAGTTCCTGTTAACGTATGCATGCACTACTGCTGGAAGTACTCCTATTAGTTTGACTTGGTAGGACAAAATGGTAAGAATATAACTGTCAAATGTAAACTGTGCCCAGGCAAGAAACAACTATCCACTGCTATAAACACAACTTCCAATCTCTTGAAGCATCTGCAAAGGCAACACGCAAACACAAAACTCGTTGCGAAAGACCCCCAAGACCTGACCACTGCTGCTGAAAATGACTGTAGGCCTACCTCATCCAAACAACCAAGGCTTGATTTTAATCGTTCAGGAGGACAGGCTGCAACCCAGAAACTGCTGGACAAGCTTATAGCTGGGTATGTAGTAGAAGAAATGCTGCCCTTATCCACGGTAGAATCCACCTCTTTCAGACAGATAGACAAAATGCCGATGACAGTCGACATTGAGTGAGGACACGCAACATTTTGGATTGTAGCGCAAAAGTAATTTAACAAGTAGTGTAATGAATTACTTTTCCTAGGGAGTAATCAGTAAAATAATAATAAGTAATATATAACTTTTTGGGGGAGTGACAACACCAACGTGAAGATAGAATGCAGTCCTTCATCCACAGTTAACCTGGCAGCTAAAACAAATGAGTGCTGTCCCTCAACTAATCTGGTGTTAAATGAGAGAGGACACGACTAGAGCTGGACTGATTAGAACAGTGAGAAGGATCAATAGCACTAACTACGCACAGCACCGGAGAGCTTCGGAAAACAAGGGGAGGAGAAAGAAAGGAAATTGACAGGTGTAGAAAATACAGTCTTACATGTAACATTCGATGAATGACACAGGAGAAATCAATGTTGCCAAGCAATTAGTTAAGCTCAGGACCGACAGTGACTCTTATTTTTCTCCCCTAGACTGCACACACACGAACAAACAAACGTTTATTTATTTATTTACAGATATGATCCTATTTGTATGGTTCTGTAGGACGAGTTCAGGTGTGTTAGTGAAAGTCTTTGACGTTGCTTGCCTGTGATATTAAAGAAGCCAGAAATGACTTGGGAGGATTCATGAGCCAGTTAATCAAACTGCACTAATGAAAAACTATAGGTTTCAGCAGAGAGCTCATCTACCAGCCTTTGAAATGGGGTTTGCTTTTTATTCCCGGAGAGTGAGTGATATGTATACGGTACATATGTAAAAAAGAGGGAGTGTTGTAAAATCTAAAGGGTGCTCCAATGCATCGGCCTCTTCTGTGATGAGCATCGGCTCCGAACGGAGCGCTGTGTGATATCTGGAGCGCTGCTATTTATCCTCCCGTTCCTCTCTTCTCCCGGCTCGCATCGGAGCGTCACACAAAGAGCCTTCCTTAATGAATCATGGCAGAGTGAGAGCTCCTTTTGTCCTACGCGCTCCCAGCTTTTGTCTAGGCTGCCATGGCGATGCCTCTCCCTTGTCATGTTCTAAATCCTCTTTGATGGTGAGGCCTAGCAACGTGGAGGCACCAGAGACGGGTATCCATCATGCATCACACTGGGTAATTAAGACTGACAGATCTGTTCTAATGACACCTCTTTGGAAATAAGGGGAGGAATGTATAGGTTTAAATGATCCCTGAAGGGGGGAGTTAGGGGCATATAGGTTACAAATCATGTACACTGTCAATATTTAATCAGATAGGGCCCTTACATCGTCCCTGATTGTGTGACCTTACGTAAACATACTTTTAAGGGACTCTTAATGAACCCTAAGAAAGCATCCATGTAAAAGAAGCTCCCACACGGTCTTGGTGAAATCACTTGTTCAACTGTCTGCTAGTGGGAGGGAGAGATAGAGAGAGAATGAAAGAGAGTACTCACCTCATCGTAGTAGATTCTGAAGTCAACCTTCTTGGCTCGGAGGTCCCACTGGACTACTGTTCCACTCTCAAACCCTATCAGCAACTGTGGTAGAGGGGGGAGGTAGAGGGGGGACGACAGGTAGAGAGGGGGAAGACAAATAGAGGGTGGGGAGACAGGTAGACGGGGGACGACAGGTAGAGCGGGTAAGACAGGTAGAGGGAGGGGAGACAGGTAGAGGGGGAAAGACAGGTAGAGGGAGGGGGAAGAGAGGGAGAGGGGGAAGAGAGGTAGAGGGGGAAGACAGGTAGAGGGAGGAAGACAGGTAGAGGGGGGAAGACAGGTAGAGGGAGGGAAGACAGGTATAGGGAGGGAAGACAGGTATAGGGAGGGAAGACAGGTAGAGGGAGGGAAGACAGGTAGAGGGAGGGAAGATAGGTAGAGGGAGGGAAGACAGGTAGAGGCGGGAAGATAGGTAGAGGGAGGGAAGACAGGTAGAGGGAGGGAAGACAGGTGGAGGGAGAAGGATAAAGAAGAGGGAGAGAATTCGAGAGAGGGCCAGACAGTAGAGCGACAGAGGAGGAAATACAATAATGAAATCATTGAACATTGAAATACGAGTCTTATAGACTTGAGCTCGTCTCAGTAAACAGAAACTCTTCCTCTCTCTCCCCCTTTCCAGAGGTAGTGGCCCCTGACTTGTAGCTCCAGTGACCGTGGTTCTCTCCCTGTGGGAGATGTGATTAGAAGGATTGGGAGGGATGATCTTCACCATGAGTGTTCCACTCAGCACACAACCAATCTGCTCCCTCTGCCTGTCTCTCTCTGGCTAGCACTTATCCCTGTGTGTGATTTATAGAGGATTTACTTTTTGGGGAGGAGGACTGGGAGACGTCTGAAGGGTTTAGAAGAGGATGGGATATGGGGCATATATATATAGAGAGAAAAAGAGTGGCCTTTGTCAGCGAAAAATCTAAAATCCACTGGCTCTGCAGTTTTTGATTAATGAGAAACAGCACATACACGAGGTTCGCAGGAATATGCAAAGACGCTGGTCGTGTCCAAATACCCGTACTAGCGTTCAAAATATTAGATATTTTGGGTATGTGAAAAAATAACATTTTATAGTAAGTTTTAACCAAGATGTCATATTCATTTTGCCTTTTTATACAGGGGAATTCACTGCATACTATTGAGGAAGAGAATCATCTTTCCAGACCCACGTCTGTCTGACAACAGCTAATAATTAGCTGAGGGAACACGCTATACCGAAATGAAGGAATGGCGGGAATCAACGCAATTGCCCCTGAGATGACTCATTCTCAGAAGAATGAATCTAGTATGCTGATATTCTTTGCTTACTGTGTTCATTTTTACCAAACAGTACGTTGTAAATAGTATGTATTAACCCTGCAGAGAAAATACAGAAGTCTACTTACACACCCACAGAGAGAGGAGTCTACACTTGAAGGCAGAGATGAAACTATACACACCCCCAGGATGAGAGAGAGATAGACAACACAGACCCTAGCACGGAATGAAGAATACACACAACCCGAGTAAAAAGTAGGATACAGAAAGACACACACACACACTCCACTAAGTACACCTTAAGAGGTGCGGAGGGTAATGGCAGTGTCACACAGTGAGGCAGACAGAGCAGAAGAGGTGGCGCAGCCTGGAAGAAAGGGGTATTTAAAGAAGGGGATCCTCTGGGGAGGGGAGGAGAAGACAGGTCCCTGTAGGGAGGAGAGGAGACACTGAAAGCACAGATCACACACTGTGGAATGGAGAGCAGGTGGGGTGGAAAACAGCCTGTCTTCACTCTGCCACTCTCAGTCCCACATGGGCCACAAACGCATGCACGCACACACACACACACACACACACACACACACACACACACACACACACACACACACACACACACACACACACACACACACACACACACACACACACACACACACACACACACACACACACACACACACACACACACACACACACACACACACACACACACAAACATATACCCACGTTCACATGCATACCTGCCTAAATTCCTACCACATAAACCTGCGTTACTGCCAATTTAACCAAAACGGCCCGTCTTTCTATCTCAGCACATACATCACATTGATTTACTCCAGAAAGTAGTGTGATACTGCTGAACAAGGTTACCTCCTCCTCACAGGGGACACCAGTGTACATACTGTAGGTAGGCAACATACAGTTGAAGTCGGAAGATTACATACACTTATGTTGGAGTCATTAAAACGTGTTTTTCACTCCACAAATTTCTTGTTAATTAACAAACTATAGTTTTGGCAAGTCGGTAATTATTCCAACAATTGTTCACAGACAGATTATTTCACTTATAATTCACTGTATCACAATTCCAGTGGGTCAGAAATTTACATACACTAAGTTGACTGTGCCTTTAAACAGCTTGCAAAATTCCAGAAAATGATGTCATGGCTTTAGAAGCTTCTAAAAGTCTATTTGACATAATTTGAATCAATTGGAGGTGTACCTGTGGATATATTTCAAGGCCTTCCTTCAAACTCAGTGCCTCTTTGCGTGACATCATTGGAAAATCTAAAGAAATCAGCCAAGACCTCAGAAACGAAATTGTAGACCTTCACAAGTGTCATTCATCCTTGGGAGCAATTCCAAACACCTGAAGGTACCATGTTCATCTGTACAAACAACAGTATGCAAGTATAAACACCATGGGGCCATGCAGCCGTCATAATGCTCAGGAAGGAGACGTTTTCTGTCTCCTAGAGATTACGTACTTCATGGGAAAATCAAAAGAAATCAGCCAAGACCTCAGTAAAAACATTGTAGACCTCCACAAGTCTGGTTCATCCACCTGAAGGTACCACGTTCATCTGTACAAACAACAGTACGCAAGTATAAACATCATGGCAGCCCACACAGCCGTCATACCGCTCAGGATAGAGACATGTTCTGTCTCTTAGAAATGAATGTACTTTGGTGCGAAAAGTGCTAATCAATCTCAGAACAACAGCAAAGGACCTTGTGAAGATGCTGGAGGAAACAGGTACAAAAGTATCTATATCCACAGTAAAACAAATCCTAAATCGACATAGCCTGAAAGGCCGCTCAGCAAGGAAGAAGCCACTGCTCCAAAACTGCCATAAAAAAGCCAGACTACGGTTTTCAACTGCACATGGGGACAAATATCGTACTTTTTGGAGAAATGTCCTCTGGTCTGATGAAACCAAAATAGAACTCTTTAGCCATAATGACCATCATTATGTTTGGAGGAAAAAGTGGGAGGCTTGCAAGCTGAAGAGCACAATTCCAACCGTGAAGCACGGGGGTGGCAGCATCATGTTGTGGGGGTGCTTTGCTACAGGAGGGACTGGTGCACTTCACAAAATAGATGGCATCATGAGGTAGGAAAATTATGTGGATATATTGAAGCAACATCTCAAGACATCGGTCAGGAAGTTGAAGCTTGGACAATGACCCCAAGAATACTTCCAAAGTTGTGGCAAAATGGCTTAAGGACAACAAAGTCAAGGTATTGGAGTGGCCATCTCAAAGCCCTGACCTCAATCCTATAGATAATTTGTGGGGAGAACTGAAAAAGCATGTGCGAGCAAGGAGGCCTACAAACCTGACTCAGTTACACCAGCTCTGTCAGGAGGAATGGGCCAAAATTTACCCAACTTATTGTGGGAAGCTTGTGGAAGGCTACCCAAAACATTTGACCCAAGATAAACAATTTAAAGGCAATGCTACCAAGTACTAATTGAGTGAATGTAAACTTCTGACCCACAGGGAATGTGATGAAAGAAATAAAAGCTGAAATAAATCATTCTCTCTACTATTATTCTGACATTTCACATTCTTAAAATAAAGTGGTGATCCTAACTGACCTAAGACAGGGAATTCTTACTAGGATTAAATGTCAGGAATTGTGAAAAACGAAGTTTAAATGTATTTGGCTAAGGTGTATGTAAACTTCTGACCTTAACTGTATACTATCACTACCACTGCCTCTATCATACCCACCGTATTGCCTTTACCTTGTCTTGCTCCCTTTACCTACCTCCATGACATTAACTGGCTCTGACATACACACCCACACATTCAGAGAAACAAACACATTAAACGTCAAACCTCTCGGTGGCAGAATGCACACATTTATAGGTGCTTTGGGAGGCAGAAAGAGTCTGATATGCTCTAGGCTATAAATCCAAGCAAGAAATATACTTCATATCCCATATGAGTCATCTTCACAAACAGAAGGTCTCTCTCTCTCTGTCTTTTTCCTTCACACTCTGTCTTTTTCCTTCACTCTGTCTTTTTCCTTCACTCTGTCTTTTTCTTTCACACTGTCTTTCTCTCTCTCTCTCTCTCTCTCTCTCTCTCTCTCTCTCTCTCTCTGTCTTTTTCCTTCACTCTCTGTCTTTTTCCTTCACACTGTCTTTCTCTCTCTCTCTCTCTCTCTGTCTTTTTCCTTCACTCTATGTCTTTTTCCTTCACACTCTCTGTCTTTTTCTCTCTCTCTCTATCTTTTTCCTCCACACTGTCTTTTTTCTCTCTCTCTCTATCTTTTTCTCTCTGTCTCTCTGTCTTTTTCCTTCATTCTCTGTCTTTTTCCTACACTCTCTGTCTTTTCTCTCTCTCTCTCTCTGTCTTTTTCCTTCACACTCTGTCTTTTTCCTTCACACTCTGTCTTTTTCCTTCACACTCTGTCTTTTTCCTTCACTCTGTGTCTTTTTCCTTCACACTCTGTCTTTTTCCTTCACTCTCTGTCTTTTTCCTTCACTCTCTGTCTTTTTCCTTCACTCTCTGTCTTTTTCCTTCACACTGTCTTTCTCTCTCTCTCTCTCTCTCTCTGTCTTTTTCCTTCACTCTCTGTCTTTTTCCTTCACACTCTCTGTCTTTTTCTCTCTCTCTCTCTGTCTTTTTCCTTCACACTCTCTGTCTTTTTCCTTCACTCTCTGTCTTTTTCCTCCACATTGTTTTTTTTCTCTGTCTCTCTGTCTTTTTCTCTCTCTGTCTTTTTCCTTCATTCTCTGTCTTTTTCCTTCACACTCTCTGTCTTTTTCCTTCACACTCTCTGTCTTTTTCCTTCACTCTGTGTCTTTTTCCTTCACACTCTGTCTTTCTCTCTCTCTCTGTCTTGTTCCTTCACACTCTCTGTCTTTTTCCTTCACTCTGTGTCTTTTTCCTTCACTCTGTGTCTTTTTCCTTCACACTCTGTCTTTCTCTCTATCTCTCTCTGTCTTTTTCCTTCACACTCTCTGTCTTTTTCCTTCACACTCTGTCTTTTTCCTTCACACTCTGTCTTTTTCCTTCACACTCTGTCTTTTTCCTTCACTCTGTGTCTTTTTCCTTCACACTCTGTCTTTCTCTCTCTCTCTCTCTCTCTGTCTTTTTCTCTCTCTGTCTGTCTTTTTCTGTGAAATAAACAATAATAATAAAAAGTAAACATTACACTCACAGAAGTTCCAAAAGAATAAAGACATTTCAAATGTAATATTATGTTGTAACGATGTGCAAATAGTTAAAGTACAAAAGGGAAAATAAATCAACATAAATATGGGTTGTATTTACAATGGTGTTTGTTCTTCACTGGTTGCCCTTTTCTTGTGGCAACAGGTCACAGATCTTTCTAGCTGTGATGTCACACTGTGGTATTTCACCGAGTAGATATGGGAGTTTATCAAAATTGGGTTTGTTTTCAAATTATTTGTGGATCTGTGTAATACGAGGAAAATATATGTCTCTAATATGGTCATACATTTGGCAGGAGGTTAGGAATTGCAGCTCAGTTTCATTTTGTGGAGAGTCTGTCTTCTACTGATAGCCAGGTCTGCCCACGGCAGCCTTTCTCAATAGAAAGGCTATACTCACTGAGTCTGTACATAGTCAAAGTTTTCCTTAAGTTTCGGTCAGTCAAAGTGGTCAGGTATTATGCCACTGTGTACTCTTAGTTTAGAGCAAAATAGAATTCTAGTTTGCTCAGTTTTTTTGTTAATTCTTTCCAATGTGTCAAGTAATTTAAAAAAAAATTGCATGATTTGGTTAGGTCTAATTGTGTTGCTGTCCTAGGGCTCTGTGGGGTCTGTTTGTGTTTGTGAACAGAGCCCCAGGACCAGCTTGCTTAGGGGACTCTTATCCAGATTCATCTCTCTGTATTTGATGGCTTTGTTATGGAAGGTTTGGGAATCGCTTTGTTTTAGGTGGCTGTAGAATTTAACATCTCTTTTCTGGATTTTGATAATTAGCTTGTATCGGCCTAATTCTGCTCTGCATGCATTATTTGGTGTTTTACGTTGTACACTGAGGATATTTTTTTCAGAGTTCTGTATGCAGTCTCAATTTGGTGTTTGTCCCATTTTGTGAATTCTTGGTTGGTGAGCGAAATCCAGTACTCACAACCATTAAAGGGCAATGGTTTCTATAACTGATTCAAGTATTTTTTGCCAGATCCTAATTGGTATGTCAAAATTTTCTGTTCCTTTTGATGGCATAAAAGGCCCTTCTTGCCTTGTCTCTCAGCTCGTTCACAGCTTTGTGGAAGTTATCTGTGGCGCTGATGTTTGGGCCGAGGTCTGTATAGTTTTTTGTGTGCTCTAGGGCAATGGTGTCTAGATGGAATTTGTATTTGTGGTCCTGGCAACTGGACCTTTTTTCAAACACCATTATGTTTGTCTTACTGAGATTTACTGTCAGGGCCCAGGTCTGACATAATCTGTGCAGAAGATCTAGGTGCTGCTGTAGGCCCTCCTTAGTTTGTGACAGAAGCACTAGATCATCAGCAAACAGTAGACATTTGACTTCAGATTCTAGTTGGGTGAGGCCGGGTGCTGCAGACTGTTCTAGTGCCCTCGCCAACGTTGATATATATGTTAAAGAGGGTGGGGCTTAAGCTGTATTCCTGTCTCACCCCATGGTCCTGTGGAAAGAAATGTGTGTTTTTTGCCAATTTTTAACCGCACACTTTTTGTTTGTGTACATGGATTTTATGATGATGTATGTTTTTCCCCCAACACCACTTTACATCAATTTGTATAGCAGACCCTCATGCCAAATTGAGTCAAAGGCTTTTTTGAAAACAAACAAAGCATGAGAAGACTTTGCGTTTGTTTTGGTTTGTTTGTTTGTCAATTAGGGTGTGCAGGGTGAACACGTGGTCTGTCGTACGGTAATTTGGTAAAAAGTCTATTTTAAATTGTATTTCCAGAACGGGTCTGCTGTTAATGATAATGCAGAGGATTGTCCCAATGTTGCTGTTGACGCATATCCCACGGTAGTTGTTGGGGTCAAATTTGTTTCCACGTTTGTGGATTGGGGTGATCAGGCCTTGGTTCCAAATATTGGGGAAGATGCCAGAGCTAAAGATGATGTTAAAGAGTTTAATTATAGCCAATTGGAATTTGTTGTCTGTATATTTTATCATTTCATTGAGGATACCATCAACAGCACAGGTTTTTTTGGGTTGGAGGGTTTGTATTTTGTCTTGTAGTTCATTCAATGTAATTGGAGAATCCAGTGGGTTCTGGTACTCTTTAAATAGTTGATTCTAAGATTTGTATTTGATTATGTATGTGTTTTTGCTGTTTGTTCTTTGTTATAGGGCCAAAAAGATTGGATAAGTGGTTTACCCATAGCTCTCCATTTTGGATAGATAACTCTTCGTGTTGTTGTTTGTTTAGTGTTTTCCAATTTTTCCAGAAGTGGTTAGAGTCTATGGATTTTTCAGTTACATTGAGCTGATTTCTGACGTGCTGTTCCTTCTTTTTCCATAGTCTATTTCTATATTGTTTTAGTGATTCATCATAGTGAAGGCGTAGACTCAGGTTTTCTGGGTCTCTATGTTTTTGCTTGGATAGGTTTCTCAATCTCTTTCTTAGGTTTTTGCATTCTTCATCAAACCATTTATCATTGTTGTTAATTTTCTTCGGTTTTCTGCTTGACATTTTTAGATTTGATAGGGAAGCTGAGAAGTCAAATATACTGTTTAGGTTTTCTACAACCAAGTTTACACGTTTTGTCAAGGAAGTTGTCTAAAATGGATAGAATTTGTTGTTGCTTAATAGTTCATCGTTTTTTGTAAGGTTTCCACACTACATTCCTTCCACCTATAGCATTTCTTAATATTATTCAGTTCCTTTGGCTTTGATGCCTCACGACTGAGTATTGCTCTGTTCAAGTAGATTGTGATTAAAATAAAGTAGTCTACAGTACTACTGTCAAGAGATGAGCTATAGGTGTGCCTACCATAGGACTCCCCTTGAAAACTACCATTGACTATGTACATACCCAGCGTGCGACAAAGCTGCAGGAGTTGTTACCCGTTTTTGTTGGTTATGTTGCCGTAGTTGTGCCTAGGGGGGCATATGGGGATGGGAATGCTGTCATTCACTCCAGGCAGGTGTTTGTCCCCCTGTGTGCTGGGGGACAAAGTCAGGTTCCTGTCCGGTTCTGGCATTTAGGTCACCACAGACTAGTACATGTCCCTGGGCCTGGAAATGATTGATATTCCCCTCCAGGATGGAGAAGCTGTCTTCATTAAAGTCTGGGGATTAAAGTCTGGGGGATATAGGTAGCACTCAGGCGGACATTTTTCTCTGTTAAGATCATTTCCTTTTGAATTTCTAGCCAAATGTAAAATGTTCCTGTTTTGATTAATTTAATAGAGTGAGTTAGGTCTGCTCTATACCAAATTAGCATTCCCCCCGAGTCCCTTCCCTGTTTCACACCTGGTAGTTTGGTGGATGGGACTACCAGCTCTCTGTAACCTAGAGGGCAACCAGTGGGTCCGTCTCCTCTATGCCATGTTTCTTGCAGGATGACAATGTCTCTATTTCTGATTTCTTTGGTGATGTCCAGGTTCCTACTCTTTAGGCCAAATGCAGATGACCTCAGGCCTCGGATATTCCAGGATGAGATAGTGAAGGCTTTTTGTTCCATAAAGTCTCCAATGTTGTTGTTCGTGTGATTTGGCTCTCTCTCTCTGTATTTTCCCTCGTTTTTCTCTCTTTCTCCATCTCTCTCTCTCTCTCTCTCTCTTGCTAAAGTGTTGTTATTTTCCTGACAGCATCTTAGACTTTTTTCACACCAACAGCCCACGCACATCGAGTGCCAGCAGGTCTTGCATGGCAAATCGATTCCCCCTAATGCCTCCGCGCTGCCGGCAACCCGCCCCGACAACCCCGACCATCATCTTAGCAGGCGCGACCGCTTCATGACCCAGCGTTGCTGACACACACACACACACACACACACACACACACACACACACACACACACACACACACACACACACACACACACACACACACACACACACACACACACACACACACACACACACACACACACACACACACACACAGGCCGCCCCCACTGAAAGATGATGACAAGGAGGACAGCCAGTACCAGAGGGCACGCAATGACCCAAAGGCTAGCCGTGGGGTGAGAGATGCTGAGAGCGTTAGCAACTTGTTCGGGAGCCATTTTGGGTCATAGTCCTGTAGTTAAAAGAACAAGTCTAACAACATGTGGCAGCCTGTGTACCAGAGTTCCTGCTAGAGGAGAGAAAGAGGAGGCAAGCAGTTTTTGATGTATTATTGTTCCGCCTACTCACCTTGCCTTCATCCTTCGGGCTGTCACTCAGATGGACCACGGGCCCTGGATGTGCTTTAGTTGCTCTGTGAACAAGAGGAGGAGAGAGAAAATGTTTATCAGGTTATGAGAATGAGTGCAGATGTTTCAGAATGATAGTCAAGGGAGTGTGTGACTGGCTGCCATCCAGTTAACCTGAATCTATTTCCTGCATCTGCTGTACCAAATAGATAGACTCTCCAGACCACAGAGCACCAGCAGCATGTCATAGTGACCAGTGGCCTTCAGCACCCAGCACCAGAATCAACCAGACGTTCACTATTAGACATCACCATACAATGCACAAGCCCTGCGATAGACTATAGTCCTGTCCAGGGGGTGTACTCGTACATGAATCTGCCTCACACTACAGAAACAGGAGATAGGCTCCTACTCTTATGAGCCGTTCCGGCTCGCACAAGCCAAGGCCAGTGCAAGGCTACTTACTTACTTACTTATACAATGCACAGTGGCAGTTGACTGTGCCAGCATACTCCAGTTAAAATGTTTATGTACTCCTGAACCCTGATCTTTTGTTTCTTGGCAACAACAGTGCCCTGGATGGTAGTCATTCCTGAATAGAATGACTCTGAGGCAATGACATCTCTGGCATGGTTTAAGATATTTTATTTTACCAGGCAGATCGATTAAGAACAAATTCATATTTACAATGAAGGCCTGGAAATCGCTTGACAGCATATCGCCTGCAACCTGGCCAGTGTCTCTTTGAATAGAATAGAATAGAATAAAGACGATAAATCACATTAGGTTCATGGTTGTATTCTTTTGTCTGACAAATTATTGGTTCATAAATCACGGTCTAGGTGAAGGAAAGTGAGATTGAAACGCGCTTTCACCATGTTGATATTGCAAAGTAAAGGTTGTGTTGAATTGACTTGAGAGAAAGAAGGGACTCGGAGTCCTTACAGCTTTACAGGGTTTGAACTGGGTAGAGTTGCTTCATTGGCTACTCAGGGTTCAGCGTCTGGAGCAGCAACATTTCATTAAAACAGTGCAATGTAAACACTTCACACAACAGCCAGACAGAGAGAGACCTGGACTGGCCTGACCCTGGCTATCAGCACGCTACGCTAGCCTAGGCAGAATCACAGCCTTACAGCTGCCGACTTCAGACAAAGAGAGGCAGGCAAACCCAATCAGAGGAGACTGGCCACAAATTACCACCGCTGTCGGGAAACACACAGACACCTTGTGCTCTGGCAGGTCCCAGGGAGCCATGGCAACGCTCGAACCCAGTGGGTTTGTTGTTGTCGGCTGGTGAGCTCATCTATTATAAGCCATTACAAAAACACATGTTCTCAATTCATCACAAAGACATTGTATGTGTTATTTCTGCTGATTCTTTTAGGCTTCACATCTCTGTACCCCTTTTACATTTTCATGAAATTGCACTTCCTCAGTCTTCTTCCCTTTTAAATACACTTTGCTATCGGTTGTTGTTTGTTTGATTTCACCGTATAGGTATTGTGTTGCTGCAAAATGAATTGCCTCATTGAGGAAATTCAAGTTTTCTGAACCTGAATTCGTTCATTATGGTCCTTGAAAGTGGTTCTGTGGGAGAACACCAGACTAAGTCTCAAAGGAAAACACCCAGGTTCTCTCTCTGGAGCTCATTTCCAACAGTTTAACACCCTTAGATTTGTCTGTGTTGGGTTTGGATCTCATGGTAAAACGTGGCTCCCCTGAGGGAGAGGTCACCACACCAATCTGTCTGTTCGAGTGTCCTCCTTTTCGCCGACTCATCACTCTGCACACACACACACACACACACACACACACACACACACACACACACACACACACACACACACACACACACACACACACACACACACACACACAAGCCTTTGGAGCTGTAGGAGCTGCACAGGGCCGGCAGGTTTAGGTTGGCTTTTCTTGGTCGGCATGGTAACGACAGGAAGGGATGACGAGGAGCTACCAGCAGGGGAAATATCTACATCCTGTCGAGAAGATTCCACCCCGTCTGAAAAGGGCCTCGACCGTCTACGCTGAGACATTGATTATTCAACCAATACCCAGAATTCTCTTGTCACAGAGTGCACATACACAATGGGAGAATCTCAATTACATAATCCTCTCTCCTCGCCTCCTTCTCAAAACCCTTTGGAGGAGAAGGTCAGATGGGGGGGACTTTTGGGTTTCTCATTCAATGGACTTTGAGAAGGAGGCGAGGAGATAGAAGAGAGGACGCGAGGAGTATACGATTGAGATTCCCCCAGAGAATATCCAACCATGAGAGCTCAGGTGAAATGACCGTTTTTTTAATGCTTGTTTTTCAGATGAGTACGCTTTGTCTGGCACTGAAAAGGAAAAGATAATGAAAATCATTATTTCTTCAGAGCTCACAAAGGATTAGGGTATTTTCTGTTCCTCAGCCTGCTGAGGGTGTGAATCATTTCTTTAGAGCAGGATTAGAAATGTATTGCTCCTGAAAGACACCAGACAAAGGAGACAATTATAAAATGCTGTAGGTTGCATTAGTCATTTATCCTCTCTTTGTGGTATGTGTGTGAGTGGGGGTGGGTGGGGGTGGGCATGTTCTGTGATGACAAAATTAAAAGGCCGATGTGACACACCTGAAGTGGATAGGGCATGATGACGCAGTGCAGAAAGTACAGAAAGAAAAACCTGCACAAGGTACAGTACCAGTCAAACGTTTGGACACACCTACTCATTCAAGGGTTTTCTTTAATTTGTACTATTTTCAACATTTTATAATAATAGAAAAGACATCAAAACCATGAAATAACAATAATGAATGGAATCATGTAGTAGCCAAAAAAAAGTGTTAAAAAAATCAAAATCAATTTTATATTTAAGATTCTTCAAAGTAGCCACGCTTTGCCTTGAAGACAGCTTTGCACACTCTTGGCATTCTCTCAACCAGCTTCACGAGGTAATCACCTGGATTGCATTTCAATTAACAGGTGTGCCTTTTTAAAATTTTCATTTGTATAATTTATTTTCTTCTTAATGTGTTTGAGCCAATCAGTTCAGTTGTGACAAGGTAGGGGTGGTATACAGAAGATAGCCGTATTTGGTAAATGACCAAGTCCATATTATGGCAAGAACAGCTCAAATAAGCAAAGAGAAACGACAAATCATTACTTTAAGACACGAAGGTCAGTCAATATGGAAAAAATCAAGAACTTTGAAAGTTTCTCAAGTGCAGTTGCAAAAACCATCAAGCGATATGATGAAACTGTCTCTCATGAGGAACTCCCCAGGAAAGGAAGACCCAGAGTTACTTCTGCTGCAGAGGATAAGTTCATTAGAGTTAACTGCGCCTCAGAAATTGCAGCCCAAATAAATGCTTAAAGTAATAGACACATCTCAACATCAACTGTTCAGAGGAGACTGTGTGAATCAGGCCTTCATGGTCGAATTTCTGCAAAGAAACCACTACTAAAGGACACCAATAATAAGAAGAGACTTACTTGGGCCAAGAAACACGAGCAATTGACATTAGACCGGTGGAAATCTGTCCTTTGGTCTGATGAGTCCAAATTTGAGATTGTTGGTTCCAACTGCCATGTCTTTGTGAGACACATAGTAAGTGAACGGATGATCTCTGCATGTGTGGTTCCCACTGTGAAGCATGGAGGAGGAGGTGTGATGGTGTGGGGGTGCTTTGCTGGTGACACTGTCATTGATTTATTTAGAATTCAAGGCTCACTTACCCAGCATGGCTACCACAGCATTCTGCAGCGATGTGCCATCGCATCTGGTTTGTGCTTAGTGGGACTATCATCTGTTTTTCAACAAGACAATGACCCAACACACCTCCAGGCTGTGTAAGGGCTATTTGACCAAGAAGGAGAGTGATGGAGTTTTGCATCAGATGACCTGGCCTCCATAATCACCTAACCTCAACCCAATTGAGATGGTTTGGGATGAGTTGGACTGCAGAGTGAAGGAAAAGCAGCCAACAAGTGCTCAGCATATGTGGGAACTCCTTCAAGACCGTTGGAAAAGTATTCCAGGTGACGCTGGTTGAGAGAATGCCAAGAGTGTGCAAAGCTGTCATCAAGGCAAAGGGTGGCTACTTTGAAGAATGCAAAATCTAAAATATATTTTGATTTGATTAACACTTTTTTGGTTATTACATCAAATCAAATCAAGTTTATTTTATATAGCCCTTCGTACATCAGCTAATATCTTGAAGTGCTGTACAGAAACCCAGCCTAAAACCCCAAACAGCAAGCAATGCAGGTGTAGAAGCATGATTCCATGTGTTATTTCATAGTGTAGATGTCTTCACTATTACTCTACAATGTAGAAAATAGTAAAAATAAAGAAACACCCTTGAATGAGTAGGTGTGTCCAAACGTTTGACTGGTGCTGTATATGTTGTTCCTGTGCTTCAGTCATGCATAATGGACATTTTGTATTTATATAATATTTTCAGTAGAATAACTATTTTTTACTGAATACACACCAATACAGGACTATGTGTACATTGAGGGTAGCTGGAATCAATTCTGCAGTTCTACCAAGTATTCATACCACTTACACATCTGTATGAGATATTTTGACAGCAACTAAGCTGAGAGAAATTTGGGAAGTGCTTTACTCCACATTATCTCTATTCACCGGATGGCCTATAGTATTATAGCTGATGAGGATAGATGGTAAGTTGCCTTAACATCAACATCAAAAGTGGAGGAAACAGAGCTGGGTGAACGAGGCTCAGGGCTTTGGGACTAGGCGCTCTTGTGTCAATATTTGCTGGCCCTGCAGTAACGACAGTCCTCGATCTGTCGACGCGGAAGGGGAGAATCTCAATTGCATACTCCTTGGCTCCTCTCTCCTTGCTTCCGTCTCAAAACCCATTGGAGGAGAAGGTCAGAAGGGAACAACCTCTGTATTTCTGATCCAATGGGTTTTGAGAAGGAGGTTAGGAGAGATGACGCGAGGTGTATGCAATTAAGATTCTCCCAAGGACTCTCTCCTCTTTATCTCTCTCTCTGGAGAAAAGCCTGGTTAGTGGTGACAAGCTAATTTCCCAACAGCCTCTGGTCCCCCAGCCAGCCAGCCAGCCAACCAGCCAGCCAGCCAGCCAAGTTGAGTAGAATCATGGCTATTCACACTCCCTCTGCTAAAGCTGTTATTGACCCACTCGCTCTCTCTCTCTCTCACACACACACACACACACACACACACACACACACACACACACACACACACACACACACACACACACACACACACACACTTCTGTTGTGTGCTAGTATTTGTTATGTGTATCTCTGCACAGCGACTTCAACAGACAAGATACCAAAACATTTTTTTTATTTGCTGCGGTAACCATGTGTTCTTCTCCACTCATTTCCTGTTAGGTGTCAGGCTTTACTCCTCTTGTGCCTCCCTATATTGACTAGTGAAAAGCCTGACATGCAAGAGGACGTGGAGGGAGGAGGAGGAGGAGGTGGGAAGAAGAGGGGGAGAGGAGGGAGGAAACGTAGCATGTGTCTCTTGTTATCAGACTGGTGCCTGGGTTCCGCCCCTCAGGGATTTCTGTCTCAATTTAGGCTGCTGCCAAAACCGGCAGGCGTTAACCAGTGAGATTGCATTAGACTGATAAACTCAGGCCTAATTAGAAAATAATGGGCTCATTAAGGGAACACACAAGCCATTACTGCAGTCATTCAAAGGTATAGGAAATCAGAGACTGAATGCTCGCACAAGGAGCTATCTACAGAACAGTAAACGTTCTGAAATAACAATCTGACATCAATATGACTCATATTTGAATAGCTGATCCGTCTTTTTATCTTTTCCTCACGCCAAAGCGTCTTTGCCAAGTCTTTTTCTTTTTGTGTTCCTTTTTCATACAACACGTTGGACATTTTTGTCTTGTGAAATAGAATGAGGAGTGAGGTAGGAGCCCCTGTGTCTTCCTAATGAAGCTATGTTCCCATCAGGCTTCCCGCTTTCTTCTTTGATTTGAGGCTGTCCTTTTCTTTCCCTGGTTTTATTACACAGACACTACATCTAAAGCCTCGTAGGAAAAGACCCAGACTAGAGCATTATGGGTACGGAGTTCTGGCCCCATCCTGGGAGCTGTGAATAAAGGACAGCAGGCACTTACTTTAAATTAGCCCTTATTGGAAAAGAGAAAGAGAAAGAGAAAGAGAGAGAGAGAGAGAGAGAGAGAGAGAGAGAGAGAGAGAGAGAGAGAGAGAGAGAGAAGATAATAGTTGTGAGTGATTGATTGCTTCCAAGGAGCCAGAATGAATTGGGTCTATTGTCTTTGCAACCCATTGGGGGAATCAGCCAGCATGCTAGTGTGATGTTTATGTGTCCGATACATCCTCTTTCTGCCAGCATTGCAGCTCTATCGAGATTAATGCAGTGTACTTTCCGTGTCTCCCACTTCTGATAATGGAAAAGCAAATTCATTTTGGATCACAAGTGCCTCACTGCTCAGTCAATACTCAGGAGGGCGGGGAGATACACATATCATGTAATGAGTGTTTTGGTACGGGCTTACACTCTTTTAGGAAAAGAGTCCTACTCAGAAAAGCTCCACTTTAAATAAGTTATGTGTGTCTTAGCGCGTGTGTGTGTTGAGCTGAAAATCTGTATAATAACTTATCCTCCACCTCAATTTAAAAGGTCCAATGCAGTCGTTTTAATCGTAATATTAAATCATTTCTGTCACACCCTGATCTGTTTCACCTGTCCTTGTGATTGTCTCCACCCCCCTCCAGGTGTCGCCCATCTTCCCCATTATCCCATGTTTATTTATAGCTGTGTTCTCTGTTTGTCCGTTGCCAGTTCGTCTTGTTTGTCAAGTCAACCACCGTTTTTCAACTTCTGCTTTCCCCAGTCTCTCTTTTTCTTGCTCCCCTGGTTTTGACCCTCGCCTGTCCTGTCTCTGAGCCCGCCTGCCCGACTACTGTGCCTGTCATGAGCCTGCCTGCAGTCCTGTATCTTTGCCCCTATACTCTGGATTCTCAAACCCTGCCTGCCTTGACTTGTCGTTGCCTACACCTGTTGCTAAAATAAACTGTGTTAATTCAACAGTCTGCAGCTGGGACTTACCTTGATCCCTGATACATTTCTCTGTAACAATTAATGTTAAGTAGCTTACTGTGATTGTTTTCAATTAAAATTGTCAAAAAGAAACATGGCTTCTTAGCAAAGAGTAATTTCTCAAGCAAGAATTTTGCTAGGACTGTCTTGGGAGTGGTCTGAGTCAGGAAGGGAAAAATGAAAACTTGCTGTTATTGGAGAGTTTTGGAACGCTCTTTCTTATTGGTCGATTAACTAATTTATCGCCTGATGATGTCACCAGCTAGGCCAAAACTCCCTCCTACCAAAACAGATTGAGATTTCAGGTGCTTTTCAAACAGCTCCTACACCTCATAGTGTGGAAACATATTTTTTTTTAAACACAGGGGATCACATTTTTGACTGCACTGGGCCTTTAAGCCTGAAAGTGCATATGGTAAATGTCATGAAAATAAACATTGGGGATATGGGTTTTGCTGTTCCAATTTAATACTTGTGCAAAGTTTTATTTAGTTCCACCAATCGCATACGGAAACACACACACACACACACACACACACACACACACACACACACACACACACACACACACACACACACACATCAGCTCCTCACCCACCTCCGTCCTCGAGCATGACTGAGAGGGAAAAAACAAACCTCATTCCTTCCTCTCTGCAGTTCATTTCCATTAGAGGCATGGTTGATGCTTTCCCTGTGAAGGAGCACTGTGTGTGTGTGTGTGTGTGTGTGTGTGTGTGTGTGTGTGTGTGTGTGTGTGTGTGTGTGTGTGTGTGTGTGTGTGTGTGTGCGTGCGTGCGTGCGTGCGTGCGTGCGTGCGTGCGTGCGTGCGTGCGTGTGTGACTCATCTTCATACATACTGAGTGGAAAGCAGTTCAGCACAGTCAGACAATGCAGGCTTCATTGGCTCTGTTTAAACACGTTGATGAGGACGAAACATTATTGTTCAACTTTTATTGAACTACTCTTTAAAATCCACTTAACGCATGTTAAAAGTAGTCGTAGTTATTGCATGAGCACGATCTAACACTGGCATGGTGTAGTGAGCAAAGTTAGTTTGCCAAACATTCAGCTAGGGTTAGTTGACAAATGAGTTGCCGTGGCAGTGTAAGAGGTTTTAGGATAGAACAAGGGCTAGCGTTGGGCCAGTAACCGAAAGGTCGCTGGTTCAAATCTCAAGCTTACTAGGTGTTGAGCAAGGCACTCAACCCAAGTCACTCTGGATAAGACTGTCTGCTAAATGACTCAAAGGTCATACTAATGATACCAACGTCAACAACTGCTGACGACCATGTAAGGGATAATCAACGAGGTGCTATGCGCTCTCTGGAAAATAATGCACGATGTGAAAGGTATGCACCACAACGCACAGTGGAGTGGCACCAATCTTCTGTAGAGTTACATTCTTTTCAGAGAACGCATGAAGCCCTGTGTCGGTTATCTCTCTTATACCACGGCTATAATTTACCACATTTGCAGCTAGAAATGTGTTATTTTGCCAATATAACTGTGTTCAACATCAACTGAAGTAGCTAGCAAGTTTACTAGATAGCTGTTGTAGTTGCATTGGTAACTAAACAAACAGACATGCTAGCTTAGCTAACCAAACCAATCGAATATTGAACAATATCAATAATGTTTTCAATTAGATTTTTGATTTCAAAGGTAGCCAAACATATGAATGTTTGACAACACTGTTGGTTATTGCCATGGATTACAGATAAATGATGCACACTAGAAATGAGCCAATCAGAAACTAGTACTCGACAATGTTGTGGTATGATATGTGATAATAATTAACATACATTCCAATTAAGCAGGAGGATTCGGATATATGTTTGGTTAGCTCCTACCCAGTGGTAGACTCCTGAGCCTGCCATTGGAGCGACTGACAGACGGCCCAACCATTGAAATCCAGTCTCCTTACTTTGGCTAACACTGTCAAGTCAAGGCACAAAGCCGCCTCGGTGGATGGGACTAGAGTGAAGCGTGATTGACACTACAGTGGAGGGCATGTCAGACTAACACCCGAGGGACAAAGCGTAGGTGAATGAAGCCTACAGAACAGACTTCCTGTGTGTGACAGGGAAGAGACTCATTGGACTGGGTGTCTGAAGGCTCTGTCTGGACATGTCACTTATAATAATACATTTAGCAGATGCTTTTATCTAAAGCGACTTACAGTCATGTGTGCATACATTTTATGTAAGTATGGCCCCAGCGGGAAACAAACCCACAGACCCCTGGTATTGCAAGTGTCCAGCTATACTGACTGAGCCATACAGAACCACTTGTGTCTAATACTTAAGCAATAAGGCACAAGAGGCAGTGCTGTGTCATGAATACAGTCACAGGTAAATGGCGTTGTTCGGCCCGACGCGATAGCGGACACAGCACTGCCTCGCGGGACTTATTGCCTTCATAACATTTTTACCAACATATTAAAATAACAATGAACTACATATTTTCATTAAAAAGTTATTTTGATATGTCAATTCATACAATTTAATTCTTCCACCAGATGATATAGTCCGGATAAAAATCTAGTTGTTAGCGCTTTTGATCATGTTGCTACAGACGCAACCTGGTCTTCAATTCTTTTTGAATACTTTCTATGCAAAAGGACTGGTCCTCAGTTCTAAACAAATCTGCTGTGCAGGCTGAATAACGTTCTTGTCACTTGCTAGATAGCTAACCCAGTCTACATTTTTGTTTGCTTTAGATTTTTTCTATTGTCATTTGGATATGTCTATGATCATGATGTTGATACAGTATGTGATTTTGACTGTCTCGTCTCATCTGGGCACCGTTCACTCTATGTATGGTACAGAGATCGAAATAAAAAAGTGACACATTGCTTCTGAGGTAGAACACGCAGACAGCAAGGCTTTATTAACCCCCGTTGCACCAAACTAAATGCTAGGCTTATTTTAACCCCGCTGTACCAAACTAAATGCTAGGCTTATTTTAACCCCGCTGTACCAAACTAAATGCGAGGCTTATATTAACCCCCGTTGTACCAAACTAAATGCTAGGCTTATATTAACCCCTGTTGTACCAAACTAAATGCTAGGCTTATATTAACTCCCGTTGTACCAAACTAAATGCTAGGCTTATATTAACCCCTGTTGTACCAAACTAAATGCTAGGCTTATATTAACCCCGTTGTACCAAACTAAATGCTAGGCTTATATTAACCCCCGTTGTACCAAACTAAATGCTAGGCTTATATTAGCTCCCGTTGTACCAAACTAAATGCTAGGCTTATATTAACCCCTGTTGTACCAAACTAAATGCTAGGCTTATATTAACTCCCGTTGTACCAAACTAAATGCTAGGCTTATATTAACCCCTGTTGTACCAAACTAAATGCTAGTCTTATATTAACCCCTGTTGTACCAAACTAAATGCTAGGCTTATATTAACCCCTGTTGTACCAAACTAAATGCTAGGCTTATATTAGCCCCTGTTGTACCAAACTAAATGCTAGGCTTATATTAACCC
This sequence comes from Salvelinus fontinalis, assembly GCF_029448725.1. Taxonomy (NCBI): domain Eukaryota; kingdom Metazoa; phylum Chordata; class Actinopteri; order Salmoniformes; family Salmonidae; genus Salvelinus; species Salvelinus fontinalis. Next base: position 6,670,784 of record NC_074683.1, read on the forward strand.
CTGTTGTACCAAACTAAATGCTAGTCTTATATTAACCCCTGTTGTACCAAACTAAATGCTAGGCTGGAAAGAAGAGGAAATAATGTGTGAGTTGAGATAAATACAAGAAATGATTGGGACAGTAACATGAACATGATATTCTTATGGAGGCAGGGTGATCATTTTCAGATGGAACTGTTAGCCGGCATATATAGCACAGCTTGGAATGCTGCTCATCCAATCATCCAAACACTACTGGTTTTATAAATTATTGTTACACTGTATGACTGTTCCTTCAGGTCAGCATACCAGGTGCTGCTTATGACGACAGCTTCAACCAGAGCCATGTACAGTTGAAGTCGGGAGTTTTTACAACTCGTTTTTCAACCACTCCACAAATTTCTTGTTAACAAACTATAGTTTGGCAAGTCGGTTAGGACATCTACTTTGCGCATGACACAAGTACTTTTTCCAACAGTTGTTTAAAGACAGATTATTTCACTTATAATTCACTGTATCACAATTCCAGTCAGTCAGAAGTTGACATACACTAAGTTGACTGTGCCTTTAAACAGTTTGGAAAATTCCAGAAAAGACCAGTCAAGACCTCAGAAGAAAAATTGTAGACCTCCACAAGTCTGGTTCATCCTTGGGAGCAATTTCCAAATGCCTGAAGGTACCACATTTGTCTGTACAAACAATAGTAAGCAAGTATAAACACCATGGGACCATGCAGCTGTCATACCGCTCAGGAAGGAGACGCATTCTGTCTCCTACGTACTTCGGTGCGAAAATTGCAAATCAATCCCAGAACAACAGCAAAGGACCTTGTGAAGATGCTGGAAGAAACACGTACAAAGTGTCTATATCCACAGTAAAACGAGTCCTATATCGACATAACCTGAAAGGCTGCTCAGCAAGGAAGAAGCCACTGCTCCAAAACCACCATAAAAAAGCCAGACTACGGTTGCAACTGCACATGGGGACAAAGATCATACTTTTTGGAGAAATGTCCTCTGGTCTGAGGAAAACAAAAATAGAACTGTTTGGCCATAATGACCATTGTTATGTTTGGAGGAAAAAGGGGAGGCTTGCAAGCCGAAGAAGATCATCCCAACCGTGAAGCACGAGGGTGGCAGCATCATGTTGTGGGGGTGCTTTGTTGCAGGAGGGACTGGTGCACTTCAAAACATAGATGACATCATGAGGAATTAAAATTATGTGGATATATTGAAGCAACATCTCAAAACATCAGTAGAAAGTTAAAGCTTGGTCGCAAATGGGTCTTCCAAATGGGCAATGACCCCAAGCATACTCCCAAAGTTGTGGAAAAATGGCTTAAGGACAACAAAGTCAAGGTACTGGAGTGGCCATCACAAAGCCCTGACTTGAATCCTATAGAATATTTGTGGGCAGAACTAAAAAAGCATGTGCGAGCAAGGAGGCCTACAAACCTGACTCAGTTACTGTCACGTTCTGACCATAGCTCTTGTGTGTTTTACTTGTTTTAGTGTTGGTCAGGATGTGAGCTGGGTGGGCATTCTATGTTGTGTGTCTAGTTTGTCTGTTTCTATGTTTGGCCTAATATGGTTCTCAATCAGAGGCAGGTGTTTTGTGTTGTCTCTGATTGGGAATCATATTTAGGTGGCTTGTTTTGTGTTGGGGTTTGTGGGTGGTTGTCTTCTGTCTTTGTGTTCTGCACCAGATAGGACTGTCTCGTTTTCACATTTATTGTTTTGTATTTTGTATAGTGTTCACGTTATCGTCACTTTGTTTATTAAACATGTTGAACACTAGCCCCGCTGCATTTTGGTCCTCTCCTTCACCAACGGAAGAAAACCGTTACAGTTACACCAGCTCTGTCAGGAGGAATGGGCCACAATTCACCCAACATATTGTGGGAAGCTTGTGGAAGGCTACCCGACACGTTTGAGCCAATATAAACAATTTAAAGGAAATGCTACCAAATACTAATTGAGTGTATGTGAACTTCTGACCCACTGAGAATGTGATGAAAGAAATGAAAGCTGAAATAAATTATTCTCTCTACTATTATTCTGACATTTCACATTCTTCAAATAAAGTGGTGATCCTAACTGACCTAAGACAGGTTTTTCTTAGCTTTTTTCTTTACTAGGTTTAAATGTCAGGAATTGTGAAATCTGAGTTTAAATGTATTTGGCTAAGGTGTATGTAAACTTCCGACTTCAACTGTATTTAGAGAGTTACTTGGGACATTGAGGTTTCTGCATTATGATGTATTTACACTACAAAATTATATGGCAGCCATGTTAGCACTCTCATTAACATTACACAGGGAATATTCAAACAATGCTATGTAACTGAATTTCTGGAATCAGAACAATTTTCAACATTTAAAAAGTTGGCCCAACTCTGTAAATATAGGTCTATGGCTTCAACTAACTAAATACCAGGTCTTCTGTGGCCCAAATTGCCTGGCTAGTCACTGTCATCATCATTGTCATCATCATCATGATCATTATATTATCATCCACCCAACAAGACCATTGTCACTGCCGTGAACTCAGTATAGAATAGAACATTATCATCATTATGGTCATCATCATTACAACAATCCTCATAATATTATCACCCACACAACAAGAACTTCATAACAGCTCTCAACTCATCCTACAGTAGTCGTCATCATTAGGTTATCATTGATTATTGAACATTTGTGTATGTTAGATGATTCAACTCACAATTCTATGGCCTTGTTCCACATGATGACGTATCCAGACAGAACGAAGGACTCGATGTTGACGATGTGTGTATTGCCACGCTCTGTGCCCACGTACAGCCATTTACTCTGGAAGGGGAGGTGGCAAAAAGTGATCCTGAGGAGGAAAAATAAACAACATCGTTAAAATACGATAACATTTGATATAATGTTTTGGATTTAGTAGGGATTATGTTGTGTTTTCAGTTAAAATTGTAAAAAAAATTAAGAAAAATTGCTTCTTAGCAAAGAGCATTTTCTCAAGCAAAAATGTTGCTAGGACTGTCTGGGATTGGTCTGAGTGGGGTGGTGAAAACTGAAAACCAGCTGTTATTGGCAAAGAGGTTTGAAACTCTCTTTCTTATTGGCCTATTAACGAATTGATGTCACTAGGCAGCCCAAAACTCCATCCCACCTAAACAGGCTCAAATTTCCGGCTCTTATATCCCTTTCATACTAAGATGTTTTTTCACCAACTTTACCATATCATCAATCTTTTTTAGCTTTTTCTTCATATCTGAAAGGTATTGCCAGTATGAAAGCATAAACGTTTATTTCCTCCAAACAACCTACCACACGGTAAGCGGTACTGGAGCGCCAAGTCTAGGTCCAAGAGGCTTCTAAATAGCTTTTACCCCCAAGCCATAAGACTCCTGAACATTTAATCAAATGACTACCCAGACTATTTGCATTGCCCCCCCTTTTACACCTCTGCTACTCTCTGTTGTTATCATCTATGCATAGTCACTTTAATAACTCTACCTACATGTACATATTACATCAACGAACCGGTGCCTCCGCACATTGACTCTGCACCGGTATCCCCCAGTATATAGTCTTGCTATTGTTATTTTACTGCTGCTCTTTAATTACTTGTTACTTTTATCTCTTAATCTTATCTGTATTTTTTTTAACTGCGTTGTTGGTTAGGGGCTCGTAAGTAAGCATTTCACTGTAAGGTTGTATTCAGAGCATGTGACTAATAACATTTTATTTTATTTGATCATTTCGGTAAAGTTCTGCCTACGGCTTAGTATGAAACTTGCTAAGTTGGCATTGGCACATACTATGCTGTTAAACTCTTGATGGTTGCTAGGTAGCGCAAGTTTTACTATCCTTCTGGCAGTTTTAAAATTGGCATAGCCCACCACTAAGCATACACTGTTTCCTTAACCAATAATGGATGGATCCATAAATAATTACTGAGGGAATAAATAGCACAGAATGACGAAGATATTGGAATAAAGAAGGCTAATGCAATTGAAGGCATGTATCAAATCGTTACTTAGTAAAACTCCCAAAGTCATTCAATCCATGCATAGTGTTGTCAACTACCTGATCATTTCAGCACAGTTTTGATTGGGACAAGCGTGCGGACTAGTCTTGATAAATCATTCAATGTCTGATTTCGGTTTTCACTGAATCTCCATTTGGATATTAGTTAGACTACAATTAGGCTGGGGAAATGAATGTTAGCTAAGTTAAGGTGAGTGCTGCTCATGATCATCTTGACTAGTTGATCTTGACTAGTTTATTATAACATTTTGCCATGTTAGGTAGTAGCCTAGGCCTACTCCCGACCAAAAGGCTGACTTGTTTGATAATCAATCAATGTGATTGTGTTTCACTGAATCTCTGTCTGTATAGGCGATTTGAGTAAATGGCTTCTGGCTGGGCAAATAAGTGGAAGTGGTATGGCTCATCGATTAGTTGGGTCATATATCACTGATCAGAAACATTTAGTATGCAATAATGTAGCCTAAATCAAGAGTTGGCCTATTGTTTTGCTCGATCGTGTATAGCCTATGCAACTCCAAAAGCCTGCAGAGGTTGTGAAATATGAACAGGAGACTCACATGCTTTTGAAAATAGGATTGCGATTATGATGAAGATAGATCTCTACACCTGCTCCCAAACAAAGTGTACACAAAGTGTACATAGGACAGAGATGAACCATGGATCCAAAAAGGATGGCCGTTTTATATGGCAGTGGTTTCACGTACTTCCCCGTGTTGCTGTGTGGGAAAAATATTATTTTATTCTGTTATATTCCATTATATACTTACTATAAAATATATGTGTGTTGACTGTGATCGGGTAGGTGTGTCTTGTCTGTTTAATTAACAAAATAACTAACTATTGCTTTCAATTGGATGGCGCAGCCATGGCTGCACAGAACCGTAACATAGGTCTAATTAAAGTCAAAATATACCATTCTTTTCTTCTGATAATATATTTTATTAGTCTTATGTTTCTTAGGACTTGCTTAAACAAATTAAATATAGACTCATTTTTTATGGTGTTTATTCTCAATTGATTTATTCAAATAGAGGCCCACCCATATCTGCACACCACTACACTTGTCACCGGCATGACGGCACAGGAGCTTTAAAAGGCGTATGCAGGCAAGAATGTGGTCAAAATTGGCCTGTTTGTAACGGAGTCCTATAAACATTGGCCTGTTTGTAACGGAGTCCTATAAACATTGGCCAAACAAGGCAAAAAAATACCGTAAATCCTGCATGAAACCAGTATATCACTAAAAGGAAATTATCGCAATTTTCACACTTTCATAGTATTATTCCAACCTCATAGTGTGAAAATATATACTGTATTAAACACAGAAAATCACGTTTTTGACTGCACTGGGCCTTTAATTATTCCTCCTCCTCAACCTATTAGGCAGCAGTCATAAATAAGTCACGCATCATTACCCTGAGACAAACAGAAGCTAATCACAAGTGGTCAGTATCATCAGTATCATTGTGATAGAAAATGCCCTGCACCTTTTGTCTCTCACTTGTTATCTCCTCTTTACTTCCTTCCCTCTCTCCCCCAACTCTCCCCTCTTTATCTCTCTGAACTATTGAGCCCAGGGCTCAAAAACACAGACACAACCAGTTGAAAGCAATTATCATGGCAAGTGCTATCCCGTCTGCAAGCTCCATTTCTCTCTCTCTCTATCACACTGCCATGTGTATTTGTGTATTTGCTTATTGTTCCGTTACATTGCAGTAATACGACGCATCTGATTATATGCATTACCGGCTCCATTTGGACGTGTCATTTTCTCACTTGAAAGTATGAAGTAAGGGCTCTAAAGTGCGACCAATTTGGTCACATATGCAACAAAGTATTTTGCTGTGCGACCTGTTTTATTTTGGGAGCACCAGTACAACTAAAATAAGATTGTAAAAATGATAAATGAGTAATGCTATTTTCCCTCAACGCTTCTCAAACAAGACAGGCTGACACCTGCAGACGCTTGCTTCCAGTTCCTGTGCCACACACACCAAGCCCCACCCCCTGGATCTCAAGCAGGCAGCACACAGTTCCTCCATGCTGTTTATTCTCTCAGCATGCTGTCAATTCATGCACGCAACATATTATTGCAAAACAAGAACGATGCGGCTTTCCACATTGCTTCTAAATATGAATCCACAAGTTTTCTCTATTATACTATTAGTTTGTGTATCTTGCTCCCCGTGAAACGCAAGTTAGTTTAAGGAAGCTGGCATGTGCCTAAAATAATGCCAATCACTAATGCTAATTGCTTATTAGCTAGCTAAATTCCATTTAGCTAAATGCACTAGCTAGGGCAAAGCAAACGTTAGTGCTAACACTGGTTGCTACTACTGGTGATTTGATTTGATTTGATGTAGATCCCCATAAGGGAAAGTCATGTATTATAATATATTCCCAGGGGCGGCAGGTAACCTGGCGGGTAGGAGCATCGGGCCAGAAATCGAAAGGTTGCTGGATCGAATCCCAGAGCTGACAAAGTTCAAATCTGTCGTTCTGCCCCTGAGCAAGGCAGATAACCCCTGTTCTCCGAGCTCCGATGACATGGATGTCGATTAAGGCAGCCCCCTGCACCTCTCTGATTCAGAGGGGTTGGGTTAAATGCGGAAGACACATTTCAGTTGAGTGCATTCAGTTTTACAACTGACTAGGTATCCCCTTTTCCTTTCCCCTACAAGGTGTCGAAAGTGTTATGTAGGGATGCTGGCCCCACAGCTTCCCACAGTTGTGTCAATCCTTTGGGTGGTGGACAGTTTTTGATACACATAGGAAACTGTTGAGCATAAGTGGTGCATGGGTAACATCCCTGGGGAAGCCAGAAAAACAACAAGATTACAACATACTGTATGTGTTGTGATAACTGCGTTGTTTGCTCTATAACTTGTTACTTCATATGCCTTGTGACTGTGATATATGCCTGAGGCCGAGACAATAAGAAGACACAGTGGCAATCTCAACCATTCTCACAAAGCCACCGCGGTTGGAACCAAAAACCTCAAATTTGGACTCATCAGACCAAAGCACAGATTTTCACCGGTCTAATGTCCATTGCTCATATTTCTTGGCATAAGCAGGTCTCTTCTTATTATTGCTGTCCTTTAGTAGTGGTTTCTTTGCAACAATTCGACCATGATGGCCTGATTCACGCTGTCTCCTCTGAACAGTTGGTGTTGAGATGTGTCTGTGACTTGAACTCTGTGAAGCATTTATTTGGGCTGCAATCTGAGGTGCAGTTAACTCTAATGAACTTATCCTCTGCAGCAGAGGTAACTGGGTATTCCTTTCCTCTCGCGGTCCTCATGAGAGCCAGTTTCATCATAGCGCTTGATGGTTTTGCAATTGCACTTGAAGAAACTTTCAAAGTTCTTGAAATGTTCCGTATTGACTGACCTTCATGTCTTAAAGTAATGACGGAGTGTCATTTCTCTGAGCTTATATGAGCTGTTCTTGCCATAATATGGACTTTACCAAATAGGGCTATTATCTGTATACCACATCGACCTTGTCACAACACAACTGATTGGCTCAAACGCATTACGAAGGAAAGAAATTCCACAAATGAACTTTTAACAAGGCGCATCTGTTAATTTAAATGCATTCTAGGTGACTACCTCATGAAGCTGGTTGAGACAATGGCAAGAGTGTGCAAAGCTGCCATCAAGGCAAAGGGTGGCTACTTTGAAGAATCTCAAATATATATATTTTTTGATTTGTTTAACACTTTTTTGGTTACTACATGATTCTATATGTATTATTTCATGGTTTTGATGTCTATTATTATTCTATAATGTAGAAAATAGTACAAATAAAGAAATACCCTTGAATGAGTAGGTGTGTCCAAACTTTTGACTGGTATTGTATGTCAATATATTGGTCTTCGGTATGGGTCAGCATGGTGTTTGTGTAACGGGATGTTCTGAATTAGATAGCCTGTTCTAAAATATTTGTCTAAATGCAACTCTGTTCAAATGTAATTAGGTTCCCCTGGGAAACACTGACCAACACTTTGCTTCCTACCTTGTCATAACTCCTACCTGGCTTTTTCATTAATTGTCATGCCAAAGAACATCAAACATATAATTAGAATAATCATTATATTTCTATGATTCCAACAGTTGACCCAAGTGTTTTAATCTAAAATATATCGCAATAGTTGGTTGAAAAAATCTTTATGAGATTTTTTGCCCTACTAACTACCTGGTAGCTTTATGCAAACATTTGATGGCACAGCAATAAGTACGTAGGATTCATATAGGCCCAACGTAGGCTATATCTCAATAATAACAAATAAAAACCATGTTTCTGGTGCTCCTAAATGTTGTGTGGTGCTCCGAAGTTAGGAGCACAAGTGCTACCAATGATTTTTATTTTATTTAGAGCCCTGTGTACAAACATACTTCACTCACACATAAGGTTGTGCATAATATACTACGTCAGCTGTGTAATTATTATTCAATCAATAAACCATTGATAGCGAGTCATGCTTGGTGTTCATGTAACATGTAATATATTCAGAGGTAGGCTTCTATGTAGCGTTGCAGTCTTGCAATAAAGTCGACTAGGTGAAACGTCTGTCGATATGCCCTTGAGCAAAGGAACTTTACCCTAATTGCTCCTGTAAGTCACTCTGGATAACAGCGTCTGTTAAATGACTAAAATGTACAAATGTAAAAAATATTCAGAGGTAGTCTACTATGTGGCGGTGGGGTCATGTAATATATTCAGAAGTAGGCTTCTATGTGGCGGTGGGGTGTTCATACAGTCATTCAGTCTGCATTAGCATCCATCATGTTTATAAGCACTATAACTAGGGAATACAGATCAACACACTAATTCTCTCCTGTCTATGCTGATTACCTCTCCAGGAGAGAGAATGAGCGGGCCCCATTCCTCGCCACCCCACTTCCACTTACCCGGGAGACGCAGGATTATTAGATAGGAGACAAATGAGATGGAAGACAATTCAAAAAGGATTTTGACCTCTTGGGTGTGCTGGGGGAGGGGAATGGTAAACCGGGAGAGGCAGGAGAGGGCGTCTGTGTTTGAGAGAATGGGGGAAGATTATATTTGACTTCACGCTTTCACCAGCTTTGCTGCAAGAAGTGTTTCAGCCACATAATCTTCATCAGACGTCTTTTTTTTAAAGATTTTGGAGTGCCGTCATTTCCCAATGTTCTTGAACTTGGGATTTCATTTGAAGTCATTGTCATATATGGCAGAGCACCCAGCTAATAAAGCGAGATAGCACACCTGTTACCCACTCCACAGGCAGGAGAGGAAGTGTGTGAGAGAACGGGGGAAGATTATATTTGACTTCACACTTTCCCGAGGATTTGCTGCCAGAAGTCTATCAGCAGCATAATCTAAAGAGGAAAGTTGAGTGAGGTTGCATGTCACAATGACATGTGTAAGTATTGTGTCAGTTCTTATAGCTGGCAAGGATAATTATTGACATCTGATTCCCAGCAGTATATGGAGAAAAACTCAGATAATGGACATCTACAAAATCAACTACTTAAATTAGAAGTTCCTCAAGGTTCAACTGTTGCCCCTTTAATATTTCTCCTGATCGTTACATAAAAGGACATTTCTTTCTAAAATGAACCCCAAGAGCCCTAATCAAAGTGAAGTTAAGTACTCCAACTTGTATAACTCACTGAGCCTTCTAACTATAAGAAAAACTATACTGAAATCAAAGCCCTTGGCTGTGGAGAAACATGACTCAGTCCCCACTCAGGCAATCAGCTGTTAGGAGGCGGCCATTTCAGACAACCCCATTAGACTCACGATGGTGCCCAGACGACCTCTTTCATTTACACACCATTTGCATAATTTAAATGTCACTGGAAATCAAGAACTTTAGGAGCGGAGAAACAGAAACAAGGGAGGGTGAGAAAATAAAAAGGTTGGCACAGGTCTCGGAGGGTGACTGTGTAATGGAGTGAAAGTCAAAGGCTTTGTTTGACTCAGACAGCTTGACGAGGCGCCGTCACCGCGCCTCATAATTATCAATCAATCAGGAGGAGGCGTGGGTTGAACTGACCGCCAGCTGGCTGGGCAGCCAAGGAGCTTCTGGGGGAACAAATATAAGTAATGAAGTAAATAGATGGAGGGAGGGAGAGAGAGATTTAATTGAAGATGTTGTTTCTCTAACCATCTCGGCCACATGCCTCATGACCTCCCATCTGTTTCTGTAACAGTCTCAGTTTCTCCCACGGAGAGGAGAATGAGAGGAGCGGGCCATTTTGGATTACTAGTCATGGACTGATAAAGAAACTGTATGTAGCATGGGGAGATCGATCTGCCAATTTGCAAGTAGAGCGTCAAAGAGGATACAGACTGAGTGTGTGATATTCAGGTGTCACACAAGTGATTCTCAGTTATCTGTCATATGATTCCCAGATGACTACCAGTCAACACTCAGGTGATTTGTGGGTATTGCAGGGCTAAAGCACTGCATCATAGGAGTGGTTACAGAGCTAACCAAGGGTTCAGTGGCTGGCTCGTGAATCACCATCCATGTCTTTGTCTATGTGTGCTAGAGGTCTTCACGGGTCCAAAAAGTTGGTCCAGGACCCGAACGGACCCAAGGACAATCAGACCTGACCGGAATGGACCCGATATGAAAAAAAAGGGTGCATAACTTATGCTACTGTGGAGTGACACCCCATAGTTATTCCAGAGGAGTAAGAGGAATAAAGATCTTTTTAAGTGATTTTGCCACCTGTGAACTCATGCATATTTTGTCTCCTCTGTGTGTGTGAGTGTGTGTGTGTGTATGTGCTGTGTACAATCCAAACACTTGAAAAAAAAATGTAACCGTTATTTAACTAGACAAGTCAGTGAAGAACAAATTCTTATTTACAATGACGGCCTACCTGGCCAAACCCGGACGACGCTGGGCCAATTGTGCACCGCCCTATAGGACTCCCAATCAAGGCCGGATGTGATGCAGCCTGGATTCAAACCAGGGACTGCAGTGATGCCGATTGCACTGAGATGCAGTGCCTTAGACCGCTGCCCCACTCGGGAGCCCAACAGACTAAACAGAATATGTCATCACAAGTAAAAACCTACTGAAAACCTGCTGTTAGCTATTTTTTTATGGAATAGACCCAGACACAGTGACGTGAAAGGACATCAATAAACGTACACACACTCCAAACACTCAGACACATTAATTGGCAAACCTTCATAAAAGCCCTACTTCAGAGCGAAAAGCTTTCATCCATGTGCATTAGGAGAGCAAAGGCTATCTCTCCTCCCAAGAGTATTGCGTCCCCTTTATTCAGCTCAGCGGTGTGAGATTCTAATTGGCTCTTGAGATGCCTGGAATTCAGTGTCTCAGCCAGGCACCGAGAAGCATAGAGAATAACTTTATACAGGATAATCTCTGGCGACCAGCGTACTTCTCGGAATCTAGGGGGTGGTTTCATGATCATGAATTTCTCAGATGTTGGAGGTCTGGGTGCAAGTCCCAAAAACCTTCCATTACAAAACAAACGTTAAATTAAGAAAGCTTATTCTCACAGTGTAAAATATCTCAGGAAAGTCAAGTAGAGGAGAGCAGAGGCGAGTATGAAGGGGTTGAGAGGGGAGGAGAGACAGTGACAAGCAGAGGGTAAATAGAAGCTTATTTTGTTTTGATAGAATCACTTCTTACCTCTACTTCTTAGAGATCAAAACTAAAGAAGGTAACTCCTCCAAGGCAATACTGCTGCAACAACTCTGTCACTCACCAGCCTGGTGAATAACAATGCTAGGGACTTTAATAAAGGAAATCTGAGGAAAATGCTCCTGAATTTGTACCAACACATCTGTGCTACACACTGCGATAACACGCTTAATCATTGCTACTCTCCCTTCCGGGACGGCTACAAGGCCCTCCCCTACCCTCCCTTCTGCAAATCAGATCACAACTCGATGCTACAGGCAGAAACTTAAACTGGAAGCATGCATGGTAAGGACTATTCAACATTGGTCCGACCAATAAATGTTCTGGGTCGCCTCTGGGAATAGTATCAACGTATGCACTGACTTTGTGACTGGGTACATCAGGCAGTGCATAGAGTTTGTTGTTCCTACTGTGACGGTTATAACTTATACAAACCAAAAACTCTGTATAGATGGCAGGATTCACACAAAACTGAAAGCGTGAACCACTGCATTTAATCACAGCAAGGTGACTGGGAACATGGACGTGTACAAACAAACTAGCAATTAGTGCTGATCAATTAGTGCTTTTTAAGGTCGGTTCAGTTTCAGTTTGATTATTTAAAAAATATTTACAGTTTTCTATTTAGGTTTCGATAAAAAAAAAATACATTAAATGCACTATGCATTTAGTGAGTTGAATGCTGTAACAACACAGAATAAAACAATTAACAAAAGTCCCATGATGGTAGTGACTGCCCATTACTGCTTATCACTTAATAACCATAATTTATTCACATTACTCTACTTTAACAAAATATTTCAGTTGTTGTGTATATTACATTTATTTTATTTTATTACTTTATTGTTTAATTCCAAGTCATAATCTCATCTCTTTAGAGCTGCTGCCTACGCTGTTTGACAAAAATCACTATTTTGTAGTTCTTCAAAGAAAATAAGGCATACTTTTATCACTCCTGAATACCAAATATCAATCACTTAGATCATGTATTTTCAAGTTGAGATACTGTACCTTGCGAAGCAAGAGCTGCTCTCTATATCCCCTCACAATTACGCATTCTTCAGTCTCTTCTGTAGCAGGCGTAAAATAACACAGACCGGACAAGCAGATGTGCAATGGATTATGGTCATTGTAGTTTTCTTTTTTAGCAAAATTGACCCACTACTACATTTTTTTTTTTACATGTATATTCTACCCACATTTTACATACATTGCACTTTTTTTCTACAGTACTGTACATAGCAAGAATAAAGTAATGTGATATTTTGATATACATTACATCTAGGTAGATACCGTACAGCCAGGGGCGCCGCCAGGGATTTTGTGCCCCATGAACATTGGGCCCCACATCCACAGGCCACAACCAACCCTGCGCAATTGCTGTAACGACACACCTCCAAAACCAAATCGACCAGTTCAAAGTTTTAAATAACTCAACCTTTGCAGGCTTGCAACTCTCATGTAGTCCAATATTTACTGTACAATATTTACTGACAGTAAGCTGTGAAAATATAACACTGTGCAGACATGCATGCAACAGGGGCAGGGACAACTGACTTAGTATGAATAGCCTGCTAAAAGTTTGCCTGCATTGATTAAATATCAGCTAAAAGGGGAGCAAAATGTAAATACTCATAATTTTCAGTGAAGATATTAAGTTAAAACTTCTTATGGATAGGGGGCAGCATTTTCACGTTTGGATGAAAAGCGTGCCCAGAGTAAACGGCCTGCTACTCAGTCCCAGTTGCTAATATATGCAACTATGTAGATATATATATGCAAAAATATGCTAATTGATAAAAAAACATGTTTTTTAGTTTTTTTTATAGTTCTTTAATAGTTTTGTTTATCAATTAGCATATTTAAATGTACCATATTATTTGTTGTAATATTTGTTCTGTATTTTCTGCAGGATGAAACTGGAATTGCAACCAGCTTTATATGGCTTGTTTTAGAAAGGGTGATATTTGAAAAAAGTTCACTTTTCCATTAACTGAAAGTGAGAGGTTGTAATCTGGATAAAGAGAAAAAGTCCATTTTTGAACAAGGGATGAGGCATTCTTACTGGAGAACCAGTTTGGGTTTAAGTATAACTTTTTTATGACTGATGCTTTTAGTGAAAGGTTTAATGCTTTAATGTTTAATAATTTTAGCTCCCTCCCGAACTCATATTCATTATATAAATGACAACAAAAAAATTGTTTGGCTTGCCATTCCAAATAAAGTGAAATATGTTTGCTCAAATAATTTAAAAGACAAATCATTCGGCGTGGGCAAGGCCGTAAGTAAATAGGTCAACTGGGATATGAGTAAAAAATTACGGCATTTTTCCACAAATAGAGAGATATTTAACTTTCCATGGTAGCAAGATTGTATCTATTTTTGCAAAATTTCTGGAGCTGCCCCTCAGTTCCCGGAGCTGCCCCTCATTTCTGTAACAATGTGTTGTAGTAAGTGCCTTTATTACTTTAAGGATATAAAAACCAAGTATGTCCACTTCACCGTCTGTCACGTTCGTCTTCCTCCTCGTCTGAGGAGGAGTAGTTGGAAGGATCGGAGGACCAATATGCAGTGTGGTAAGTGTTCATCTTGATATTTATTAACACAGAGAACACTTAACGAAACTATACAAAAATAACAAACAACGAACGTGAAGCTAATGAATAATAGTGCTGACACAAAAACACTACACTTAGACAATCACCCACAACCCACAATGACAAAACAGGCTACCTAAATATGGTTCCCAATCAGAGACAACGACAAACACCTGCCTCTGATTGAGAACCATATCAGGCCAAACACAGAAACAGACAAACTAGACATACAACATAGAATGCCCACTCAGATCACACCCTGAACAAACAAAACCTAGAAACATACAAAGCAAACTATGGTCAGGGCGTGACAGTACCCCCCCCCCCCCCCCCCCCAAGGTGCAGACTCCGGCCGCAAAACCTAAACCTATGGGGGAGGGTCTGGGTGGGCATCTATCCGAGGTGGCGGCTCTGGCGCGGGACGTGGACCCCACTCCACCATAGTCATTACCCGCTTTAGTGGCCTCTTAGGAACGGCGACCCTCGCCGCCAATCTTGGACTGGCATCCCTACTAAAGGGCCCCACTGGGCTGAGGGGCAGCTCCGGACTGAGGGGCAGCTCCGGACAGAGGGGCAGCTCCGGACAGAGGGGCAGCTCCGGACAGAGGGGCAGCTCCGGACAGAGGGGCAGCTCCGGACAGAGGGGCAGCTCCGGACAGAGGGGCAGCTCCGGACAGAGGGGCAGCTCCGGACAGAGGGGCAGCTCCGGACTGAGGGGCAGCTCCGGACTGAGGGGCAGCTCCGGACTGAGGGGCAGCTCCGGGAACTGAAGGGCAGCTCCGGAAACTGAGGGGCAGCTCCGGGAACTGAGGGGCAGCTCCGGGAACTGAGGGGCAGCTCCGGGAACTGAGGGGCAGCTCCGGGAACTGAGGGGCAGCTCCGGACTGAGGGGCAGCTCCGGACTGAAGGGCAGCTCCGGACTGAAGGGCAGCTCAGGACTAAGGGGCAGCTCCGGACTGAGGGGCAGCTCCGGACTGAAGGGCAGCTCCTGGCTGACAGACAGCTCTGGCGGCTCCTGGCTGACGGACGGCTCTGGCGGCTCCTAGCTGACGGACGGCTCTGGCGGCTCCTGGCTGACGGACGGCTCTGGCGGCTCCTGACTGACGGACGGCTCTGGCGGCTCCTGGCTGACGGACGGCTCTGGCGGCTCCTGGCTGACGGACGGCTCTGGCGGCTCCTGGCTGACGGACGGCTCTGGCGGCTCCTGACTGACGGACGGCTCTGGCGGCTCCTGGCTGACGGACGGCTCTGGCGGCTCCTGGCTGACGGACGGCTCTGGCGGCTCCTGACTGACGGACGGCTCTGGCGGCTCCTGGCTGACGGGCGGCTCCTGGCTGACGGACGGCTCTGGCGGCTCCTGGCTGACGGACGGCTCTGGCGGCTCCTGACTGACGGACGGCTCAGAGGGCGCTGGACAGACGGGCGGCTCAGGCGGCGCTGGACAGACGGGCGGCTCAGGCGGCGCTGGACAAACAGGCGCACCTGTAGGGAGGATATGGAGAGACAGCCTGGTGCGTGGGGCTGCCACAGGACCCACCAGACTGGGGAGACCTACAGGAGGCCTGGTGTTTGGAGGAGACACCTGAAGGACCGGGCTGTGGGGGAGCACTGGAGCTCTGGTACGCAGCCTTGGCACCACTCCCCCAGGCTGGATAACTACTCAAGCCCGGACCCTCCAGAGTGCAGGCACAGGTTGAACCGGGCTGTAGGTGAGCACTGGAGATCTAGTGCCTACTACGCGCACCTCTACCTTGGGCTCCACTCCCACATTCGCCCGACACGAGCGGAGCGCAGGCATAGGACGGACTGCACCCTCCCAGCGCATTCAAGGCAAACTATGGTCAGGGCGTGACACCGTCAGATCATTTTATTGGTAAACTACATGGTAATGTAAAAGTTATCAAGACGACTAGCTTGATTAAGCCTCTTCCATGTAGAGTATATCTCACTAAGTCTGTATACAGCGGCTCATTATCGTCTCACTTTGCAAGTTGGCAGTTGTCGAATAAAACAAAGGAAAGCCATATCGAACCATTTCGTTCAATTCATTAGATCCGTTTGCCAAATAAAAATTCAGCGTACACATTATAGGCTCGCTTATTAACATTCCTACAATCCCTATAGAGGAAAGGCATTCATTCAGTTCATTAGATCAGAATGTCAGTAAAACGAGAGAAAGAAATGGAAAACAAGAACCATTCTTAATGTTCATTACTTGCACTTTGCCTATTTGGTGTATCATACACTGAGGATACAAAACATGGTGGACACCTGCTCTTTCTATGACATAGACTGACCAGGTGAATCCAGGTGTTAAATCCACTTCAATCAGTGGAGATGAAGGGGAGGACACAGGTTTAATAAGTATTCATAAGCTTTAAGACAATTGAGACATGGATTGTGTACGTGTGCCATTCAGAGGGTGAATGGGCAAAACAAAATATTGAAGTGCTTTTGAACAGGGGGATTGGTAGTAGGTGTCAGGCACACCGGTTTGTTTCAAGAACTGCAAAGCTACTGGGTTTTTCACGCTCAACAGTTTCTCAATCAGCTGTCTATCGGTGTCTCTGACAAGTGTGTTATAACACCCCCATACAGGTGTTAGATCATATCAGATGTGTTATAACACCCCCATATAGGTGTTAGATATCATCAGATGTGTTATAACACCCCAATATAGGTGTTAAAAATACAATACATTACGAATAGTATGTGGGCACTTTCTCATTGAACATCTCATTCCAAAATCATGGGCATTAAATTTGAGTTTGTCCCCCCCTTTGCTGCTATAACAGACTCCAGTCTTCTGGGAAGACTTTCCACTAGATGCTAGAACATTGCTGTAGGGACTTGCTTCCATTCAGCTACAAGAGCATTAGTGAGGTCAGGCAATGATGGTGGGCGATTAGGCCTGGCTCGCAGTCAGTGTTCCATGGGATTGAGGTCAGGGCTCTGTGCAGGCCAGTCAAGTTTATTACACCACAGGAGGTTGGTGGCACCTTAATTGGGGAGAACGGGCTCATGGTAATGACTGGAGCGGAATAGGTGGAACGGTATCAACTACATCAAATACATGGTTTCCAGGTGTTTGATGCCATTCCATGTGCACCGTTCCGGCCATTATTATGAGCTGTTCTCCCCTCAGCAGCCTCCTGTGTTCCACACTAATCTCGACAAACCATTTCTGTATGGACCTCGCTGTTCCTAATGTTTTGTACACTCCGTGTATATGTAAATATACATTCCAGACTCTGATATTGCTGGTTCTGATATTTCTTCATCTATTTTTTGTTTTTTGATATTTTTTGTATTTTTTGGGGTTTATTGCATTGCTAGATATTACTGCATTGTTGGAGTGAGAAACATAAGCAGTTTTCTGCACCTGCACTAACATCTGTTATGCAAATCTGTGTACACAACCAATAAGCTTTGATTTGATTAGATGTTGTTACTGAAATCCACACAAACAACTGGAGAGCATCTGCATGATGTGAAAATTCCCTGACCAAAAGACACACTGGCGTCATAACAGAAGTAATCAGTGCCATCACAGAAAATGTACTATATGATGGTGATGGGAATGATCATGCCCGGACATTTTACATTTTGCAACCCATGTACTTCCCACCTGGGTGGCTAGTGGAAATCTATTAAAAACACCTTCCTTCCCCCTGCTCTGCAATTCCCCGTCGTCACACAGACTGCAGTTATCACCAGGAAAGGTAATTCAATTCCTCAGGTTTAAACGACTTTAATGGCAATTACTAGGCAAAGGTTGAGGACTGTCTGGCTCTCTGTGATATGGGAATGGAGGGAGACAGAACTAGCGAGAAAGAAAGAGTTGTCTGCCAGAGGGTTTTCCATCCCTTTAATCCTACACATGGGGTATCAGTGAGTGTTAAACATCACTCACACACAAGGGTTCATACAGGGCTGACGAACACAACACAAAAACATTGAGCTGGAATGCCACTAAGTAAGACCGTAACTGAGCTATTGGGTTGGACGCAAAATGGCTACGACAAAGCCAGCATTTTACCTTTCTGGGGACTGTAGTGTTTGGAGATTACTGGTAGATTTGAGAGAAAAATGGCCACCCAATACAGACCAGGTGGATTATGAGTGTTGTAGTGTTCTAGGGTCTGACTCTTGGTCTAAATGTTCAACATTGGAGCCTTGAGACACACCATGACTCAAAGGAAGTTTCTCTGTCACGGCCTAAAAGGGATTAAATGTAGCATTTTAGTGGCCATTAAGGAGGCCATCACACTCGTACCCCTAAACCGTTAGCATTTTAAAGAGTGTGCACAAAGTAGCTTTATGATTTAAAGATACTGTTACCTAGATTAACATTTCAGAGGGATTTCTGGTGGATTTTCAGTGGAATCTAAAAGTGTTGTCTGTTTCTCAAGGTTTATTGATGTGTGTGATGAGATGTGGTGGTGGTGAGCAGCTGGTTGTGACTCGATTCAAGTCCCTGCCTTCCAGAAGTGTATTTCACTTTCAGATATAACTTACTGCTGTTCAAACACAGCCATAACTCCTGTGAACTTTGTGCATTATCAACAATTAACCCCATGTGTGTAAGTGGAGGTTTTACACCACCTTCAACGTGACAGTTCCCTTGACCTGTTAATTGAAAACTGACATCCACTATTCTCGGTAAGTGAGATGGGTTGAATGACATACCTCGTATCTTATTATCTGCTTTCATACCGAGGGTAACCTTGAAGGAATATAAGTAGCTACCCACTGGGCACAGACGTCCTTTCAACGTCTAGTTTTGATTTACATTTGGTTGAGTTGCCAACTAATGTGAATTCAACGTGAAATCAACACAAAATGTCACCATGTCATTGAATCACGATTAATCGTAAATTCATAATTTGCTCAAACTGAGCTGTAATTGAAGATTTTTTACACAACAAGAATATTGCAGTTTAGATTTTGTCTGAAGTAACGCTGAGCAAAATCAGGTAAATTGATAAACTTGTCTTGTCATCGCATTGTTGTTTTTAACTGTATAGATTATGTATTTTAATTTTATTTAGTGGATTCTGAGCGTTTTCAGACAATGCAATGAAAAAATTGTGCACTAAAATTCCAAAAAGCTAACTTCAGTTAACTGATTAACTCTAACAGCGCAGCTCTTTCCAGACACTCAATCTCATTCTAACGTAGAAGAGTAGTTAAGTGTTCAATGCATAAAATAGCTCTATATTAAAAAATGTAAAAAATATAAATAAGGAGACATGGAGCGTTAACTTCTCTGTTCTTTTCACTGGACTTCTTCCAACGGTCACTGACCAACATATGAAGAAGAGAGGCGTGTGTCTGCAGCAGTAACACTCAAGAATGGATGGCTCAGAAATAAGAAATCATTATTTTTAACACAATTTAATTATTATACTCAAGTAGGCTGTTACCTTTTTAGAGAATGGCATTACAGAATTTTCAATTCCATATGTGAAAACATTACTATTGGAATAAGTTAACACCACCTTTTCACGTGTGCCTAATACCCCTATTTCACCACCACATGTGAACTTGCAATTTTACATATGAAAGTTAGATATTTGTACATGTGAAGGTTTATTATATGTGAAAATGCAAAGAAAATGTACACTAGAATGGTTTTGCAATTCCACATTTCAAAGTTTTTAACATGCGAAACCGCAACATTTCACATGTGTAACTGCATTTCACATCTGAGGTAAAAACATGTTTTTTTACTCATGTGAAAAGGTGGAGTAAACATATGAACTCTAAACATCTATTTCACATATGACAATTGTGATTTTCACATGTGAAAATGCAAATTTTATGTGTTTTTTTTGTAAGGGAACACATGCAGAAAACTTATAATGAAAGCTTTACAACACTATCATTCATACCTTCTTCTTAGATGGGGCTTCAAAGGTTAGGACATTTTTCATTGTCACAGAAAAAATAAATATTCATGAGTCGAAATGGGAAAGACCTTCAAAATATCTTCCCAAAGGATCTCTCTGTTTCTCTCTTTTTCAAATATTCACACAGGAAGACCTTCACAAGACACAAAAACAGATCCTTCCAAAGCATCCCTTTCCCTCTCTCTTCTTCAAGCACTCAAACAATATGTACAAAGTGTTTGAATTAGCTTTTTTCTGTTTCATAGCACCTGAAGATTGCCCCACAGGACAAGAGAGTCGTGAGATAGGCCAGTTAATAACACTGTAGTATCGGCTGGTTTGATCATTTCGGATGTTTTCAAACTTTGTCCAATATTTTATTGGTGTCTGCAGACAATTTACTGAAGAAAGAGAAACAAAAATAGATGGAGAGGCCAGAAAACTTTAGACATTTTACAAAACTACAAAATATCAGATTTTAGAACAGAATAGAGTCTTTCACACCAATATTTTTCCTGAATTACCCCTTCATAAGCCTGTTATGGCTAGGGTAATATTGGGTGAGACGAACCAGGTTTTAATCCCTGCTAGGGTGTTACTCACTTCTGCCATTCACTACAGTATCTATGACTGATTCTTCCCTATGCCCTATCCACCTCTATTGCCTGGAAGGCATAAGGGAAGATGAATGAACCCTTTTAGCCAGACTCTGCACAAACTCCACCATGCTCCCACATTCTGCACAGCATACACCTACACAATACATCTGTCATATTCAGGGCAGACAGGGTCATGCAGAAAATGTGTGAATGGCTCACCCAGAGCGTTTTGAAAGATGAGGAAATGTTGATGTTTGCGACATTCAGCATTGTGGTGAATGCTTTTACTGAACTCTGAGTATAGTTTGGGAACTTTGACGGTGAACCTTAGGACATGTAGATTTATTCTGTCTAACTTGAATTCATTTGGGCATACTCTGGCCTTGAAGTAGAATGCATCTCATCGAGCCACGAGATGTCAAACAGAAAGGATGCATGCCTTTATGCAAGGTCCTGTGTGTGTGTGTGTGTGTGTGTGTGTGTGTGTGTGTGTGTGTGTGTGTGTGTGTGTGTGTGTGTGTGTGTGTGTGTGTGTGTGTGTGTGTGTGTGTGTGTGTGTGTGTGTGTGTGTGTGTGTGTGTGTGTGTGTGTGTGTATACGTGTGTGTATATGTTTGTGTGTGTGTGTTACCACACGTAGAGTACTTACCTCTCCCTGTTGAATTTAAGCGAGTGCAGGATGGCTGGGCGTCTCTGGCGAAGGTTCCACAGATGTAGCGTGTCGTCTGCACATGCCGTAACCAGCGCCCCCTGAAGGTGAGACAAACAAACAGAACACAGACAGTCAGTACACTTGATTGGGGTCAATTCGAATTGAAGGCATTCAATTCAGGAAGTAAACAGAAATAATAACTAAATTATGGAAAAAATGTTTGTTTTTTAATGACTTCTCAATAAACTGAAAAGTAGACAGTATTTATTTCAAAAACATTTTTCAATTTCTGAATTTTAAATACAAATCACTTCCTGAATGACGTGCCTTCAATTTGACCCCAACCCTGGTACACTGACTCCATCATTACTATGCTGATCACTGCTATGTAAACCCATGCAATGTAAACCGTGAACTAATGAACTCTGATTCTCAAACTGTCTAACAAACTACGATCAATACATACCCCTGAGCAACGGCATATTCCTGCCAAGGAACGGTACTTATAATAACTGCAAATCAGTTTCAAAAGGTGGGAGGAAGACAAAAACCTTATGGAAAAACCACATGAATTTCAAATCTTGTGTGATCTCATGTGATCACATATGATTTAATCACATATGATTTAATGTGAAAACATGTGGCAACTTGTTAAGCAACATGTCACACGTGAAAGAACATGTGATAACACACAACTACACGTGACTGACAACATATGTATCATAATATGATTTTTTGTGAAATTAATGTGCAATAAATGTGACAACATGGGAATGCAACATTTCAACATGTGATAACATGAAACTACACGTTACAACATTTGAGCACATCAGAAAACCCAGGTGTCAAATGTAATTTTGAATATTTTACTTTTAAAGACATAATTGACATTAATAACATTTAAAGAGTCAAGGTCCCCTGGATGTTTCTGTCTAGTTATAGTCAAAATATGGTAAATCTACAAGTATACTTAACAAATATATAAACGCAACATGTAAAGTGTTGGTCCCATGTTTCATTATCTGAAATAAAAGATCCGAGAAATGTTCCCCATGCCAAACAAGATCATTTCTTTCAAATTCTGTGCACAAATTTGTTAGTGGGCATTTCTCCTTTGCCAAGATAATCCATCCACTTGACAGGTGTGGCATATCAAGAAGCTGATTAAACAGCATGATCATTACACAGGTGCACCTTGTGCTGGGGACAATAAAAGGTCACTCTAAAATGTGCAGTTGTCACACAACACAATGCCACAGATGTCTCTTGTTTTGAGGGAGCATGCAATTGGCATGCTGACTGCAGGAATGTCCACCAGAGCTGTTGGCAGATAATTTAATGTTAATTTCTCTACCGTAAGTCGTTTTAGAGAATTTGGAGGTACATCCAACCGGCCTCACAACCACAGACCACGTATAACCACATCAGCCCAGGACTTCCACATCCAGCTTCTTCACCTACAGGATCGTCTGAGACCAGCTACTTGGACAGCTGGTGAAACTGTGGGTTTGCACAACCAAATAATTTCTGCACAAACTGTCAGAACCGTCTTAGGCAAGCTCATCTGTGTGCTCGTCTTCGTCACCAGGGTCTTGACTTGACCGCAGTTCGACGGCGTAACCGTCTTCAGTTGGAAAATGCTCAACTTCGATGGCCACAGGCATGCTGGAGAAGTGTCACAACTTCCGCCGAAGTCGATGTCTCTCCTTGTTCAGGCGGTGTTCGGCGGTTGACGTCACCGGCCTTCTAGCCATCGGCGATCCATTATTCATTTTCCATTTGTTTTGTCTCATTTTCCCACACACCTGGTTCTCATTATCCCTCATTATGTGTTGTGTATTTAACCCTCTGTTTCCCCCATGTCTTTGTGTGGTATTGTTTATCTGTTTTGATGTGGTTAGTCTGGTTGCGCTGGGTTATGTATACCCGTTTTCTATTTCGTGTTCATTGTGCCGTGTGCTTTTGGTTCGCCTGAATAAAAGGCTCCGTGTGCTACCAAATACCTGCTCTCCTGCACCTGACTCCCTTGCATCCACTTACGCATACCTGACAAGAAGTGTGTTCTTCACGGATGAATCCCAGTTTCAACTGTACTGTACAAGGTAGATGGTGTTGTGTGGGCGAGCGGTTTGTTGATGTCAACTTTGTGAACAGAGTGACCTATAGTGGCTGTGGGGTTATGGTACAGTATGGGCAACAAACACAATTGCATTTTATCTATGGCAATTTCAATGCACAGAGAGACATTGACGATATCCTGAGGCCAGGTGTCGTGCCATTCATCCACAGCCATCACCTTATGTTTCAGCATGATAATGCATGGCCCCATGTCGCAAGGATCTGTAACCAATTCCTGGAGGCTGAAAATGTCCGAATTCTTCCATGGCCTGCATACTAACCAGACATGTCATCCATTGAGCATGTTTGGGATGCTCTGGATCAACATGTATGACAGCGTGTTCCAGTTCCCAACAATATCCCACAACTTCGTGCAGCCATTAAAGGAGTGGGACAACATTCCACAGGCCACAATCAGCCTGATCAACTCTATGCGAAGGAGATGTGTTGGGTTGTATGAGGCAGATGGGTTGTATGAGGCAAATGGTGGTCACACCAGATACTGACTGGTTTTCTGATCCCGGCGCCTATTTTTTTTTTTTTAAAGGTATCTGTGAACAAGAGATGCATATCTCTATTCACAGTCATGTGAAATCCATATGTGTCCTTATGAACAATCAATCAATCACAATCAATCAGTAAAATCTTTGAAATTGTTGCATGTTGCCTTTCTATTTTTGTTCAGTGTAGTTACTGTATGTTTATAGATGAATTCAGGTGTTAATGTTAAAGGACAGTATGCTGCTGTACTTAGGACTCAACCTCACAACTCAAGCTCACAACAGATTGGCAATAATACATTTCTGCACTTTGTTAAAGTTCCAGTATAAATAAATACATAAAACAACTTGAAGGTGATATTTCTATAACATTACAGTATGCTGCTACGTATATAATAATATTGTATAATTGTTTACTGTGACCACACTCGGGGCTTAAATGGGATTTGAACTCATAACCTCTTGGTTTCTACCCAATATTTTGAAAATAAGGTACCATCACTGGGCTTTGATAGGTGGTAGCAATGTACTGGTGGGTGTCATTAGCATATTTGGGGGGCGTGGTCAAATATATGTGTACAACTGTTATTGGAAGTGTTGTGGCTGTTTCAGTGTTTGATGGTTATGCTAATGCTTGTAGAGAACCTTTTCTTTGATACTGTCGTTCAGCAAACTTCATAAGAGAATGTGTCAGTAAAGAGCTGAAGTGTGAAGAGGATTTATTGTGCATATTCCAGCAACTTAATGGCAACTTGTTCTCATGAAGTTACTGGAAACTAATTCTCAGTAAGTTCATGTAAAAGTCACAATAACTTAGTTAATGTTGTCTGTTTATAAACATAAAGCTTGTATACTCAGTTCTCCAGCCCTAATATACACTGACTGTACAAAACATTAGGAACACATTCCTAATAGCTGCCCTCAGAACAGCCTCAACTACTCTACAAGGTGTCAAAAGCGTTCCACAGGGATGCTGGCCCATGTTGACTCAAATGCTTCCCGCAGTTGTGTTAAGTTGGCCGAATGTCCTTTGGCTGGTGGACCATTCTTGATACACACAGGACATTTTTGAGTGTTAAAACCCCAGCCGTGTTGCAGTTCTTGACACACTCAAACCAGTGCGCCTGACACCTACTACCAAACCCCGTTCAAAGGCACTTAAATATTGTGTCTTGCCCATTCACCCTCTGAGTAGCACACATACACAATCCATGTCTCAATTGTGTCAAGGCTTAAAAATCCTTTGTTAACCTGTCTCCACCCCTTTATCTACACTGATTGAAGTGGATTTAACAGGTTACATCAATAAGGGATACTAGCTTTCACCTGGTCAGTCTGTCATGGAAAGAGCAAGCGTTCCAAATTATTTGTACCCTCAGTGCATATATAAATATATACACACAGTGCATTCTGAAAGCATTCAGACCCCTTGACTTTATCCTCATTTTGATACGTTACAGCCTTATTCTAAAATTGATTAAGTAATGATTTTCCCCACATCAATCGACACACAATACTCCATGATGACAAAGCGAAAACATTTTTTTTTTTGTAAATGTATTAAACATAAAAAACATAAATACCTTATTTACATTAGTATTCAGAAACTTAACTCAGTACTTTGTTGAAGAACCTTTGGCAGTGATTACAGCCTTGAGTCTTCTTGGGTATAACGCTACAAGCTTGGTACACCTGTATTTGGGGAGTTTATCCCATTTTTCTCTGCAGATCCTCTCGAGCTCTGTCACATGGCATGGGGAGCATCGCTATATATATATATTTATTTATCAGTGTATTAGACACCAAAGCATCAAAATATATTTCATTTTTTAGCTAGTCACCATGCAATTGTAATACTCACTTTCCTAACAGATCTTCAGGTCAGTGAGTGTGATGCATTAGGTACAGTAAGTGTGAATTTCACAATAACCCACTTGTAACTAATTGACAGTAAGCTATTGAAAATTGAACATTAACTTCTCGTGAACCAGGTTCTACTGGAAAATGCACGCTAACCTTTTAACAGTGTCACACATTCTGACAAAGATTGCATAACTAACAAAGTCAAAAGCCTTGCTCAAGCTTGTTCAACATAATGGTAAAAGCACTTAAACTGTATTTCCACTGACAGTTGGAACAAATACAAAATATTTTAGACCATGCTACAAAATATTCTAATGAGCCCACACCAGCACATTTTCCCCACCTACATTTCAAAGTGCGGTAATGATTGCATCTAATGGCTGCGTTTGTTACCAAGTGGGAAGTGGGAATTTACAACTGGGAAAAATCAGCTTGAACAACCCTCCAACTGGTAATGCGTCTATCATCCCTGAGCTTCAACTTCTCCAACATGACATCACCGACTAAGGGAATTAGCTCAATAACTGTATTTTATCGGCAGTTAACTGGAACGACAAAACATTATTTTGAAAAGCAGTCTATTGATATGGTTTTTGAACTCTATACATTTTTGACAAGCATGATAGCTGTACTTTTAGTTTAGGGTTGACACAGCTTGTTGGCCATTAGCCAATTGACGTTTCCCAATCGTTTCAAAGCACGTTAATGCATCCAACAGGTATTTACTACTTCACAACTGGTAAATTCCCACCATGGTTAAGAATGCAGCTTGATATTACACATGTTGGGTAGAAAGAAATGACCATTATACTAGAATAACCACACATGTACCCTAAAAAGGTACCAACTAGAACCATGTGAGTTCCTATTTTACCTCTAAAGGTACCTTATGTGTACTTTTGACTTTGTTGTACACCAAGGGAACAACACTGTACTGTAACCTTACTCTTATTTTTCAGTGTGTGTGGAGATACTGTATGCTCTTGGTAACAAACAAACATCTGGTGGGACTGCTGAGACATTAATACACTCAGACCATAAGGTTGCAAGTTCAAATCCTCAGAGTAATTATGCACACTATCAGATTTGTGCTGGCGGACAACCGCATGGCGGTTGTTTTGGCAGTGTCAGAGGTGGAATTGTATTTGAGCTGTCAAATCCACAAGCGTCTCCTGGCATTATACCAAATAACTATGTAAGTCAGTTAAGAACAAATTCTTATTTACAATGATGGCCTAGGAACAGTGGGTTAACTGCCTTGTTCAGGGGCAGAAGGACAGATTTTTTTACCTTGTCAGCTCAGGGATTCAATCTCGCAACCTTTCAGTTACTGGCCCAACGCTCTAACCACTAGGCTACCTGCCGCCCCAAATAAATACCCGGACTATCTGCATTGACCCTCTTTGCACTAACTCTTTTGACTCATCACATACACTTCTGCAACTGTTTATTATCTATCCTGATGCCTAGTGTGGTGGAAGAATCAGAATTAGCTCGGTAACATAGATAATTAAGATGTGTTATCTGCATAATATGTTTATATGATTGAACTGTTGAACTCTTGTTATTAGAATGTATCCCTTCGGACTCTGGTGTTGGCAGTTGCACTTCCTCCCTCATATGGGCCTCAGTCACCTGGGGCCCAGAGAGGGGAGAGGTCAGGCTTGTCTATCACATGTCCCTGTTGCTATGCAGAATATCAGAAAGAGAAGAGGACAGGAGAGAACATTGTCTTCATATGTGGATATTTATCTTTACCTATTACAAACCATGTGGGGAACCAATTACCTGTCTCCACGATGTCTGTGCGCCAGTCACTCCCTCCTTCGGCCTTGGGGGAGATAAGGTCTGAGACAGGATGTGTGGGATAGTGTCTGGAATAATTGTGTCATCTTTTGTGTTGCACCTTTCCTGGGATAGTGTATCTTAGAGGCTCCCTCCCCTCAGTGTGCTCATCCAGGCGTGTGGTCAAGGACATGGGTTTTACTTGAGATAAGGATATCTGGAGTTGACAATTGATTTATGCTATAGAATGAGTTGGTGTTTCTGTACTGTGAAGTACCAGGGACGGGCAGGGCCGTGTCTTAGGGGCCAAACTCTGTACAATAAGAACAGTCTTCATAGCAAATGCTATCTGGCTGGGGGATACTAATTTCTCATATATCAAATCCTAACCTTGTGATCCATTCCACACATCTGTTGTTTGTCATTTAGACTAAAGGGGTGTATCTTTGCTATAAAAGGTGTTTGTATTCTTTGTCTCAGGGCTCTCAACGAATCATCTAAGTGTGGTTTGTCGAACAACCATCGTTGTTGCAGAGCACTCACATCATTCACTTCTGTCTGTGGTGTGACCTGCTTTCCTTATTAATAAGTGAATGCAAATTTAGTTTAAGCATAACTCTGACTTGTGTGATAAGTTTGTCTCTCTTCATTTGATAACAAAGAAATTAACCACCGTAACTTTACCCTTACCTATATGTACATATCTACCTCAATTACCTCGTACTTCTGCACATCGACTCGGTACTGGTACCCCGTGTGTACTCACTGTGTATTTATTCCTTGTGTTATAATTTTTGCATTTTAGTCTACACCTGTTTTTTTTACTAAGCATGTGACAAACACAATTGTATTTTATTTTATTTACCTGAAGTGGAAATTTCCTTTGGCTTTATGGAGCCTCATTAAGTGAAATCCCATGCAGCCTTGTATACAAGTTCGAACATTGGTTTGTTATATGTAATCTATACCTCAATAAGGCTGATAGAAATCCTCTAACGCGAGTAGGACGATGTGGATTCATGACAATGACTAAACGATTAGCCGCTCACCGATTTGACAGCTCTCACGTCCCTGCTACACTACAGCCATCGGGCATCCGGCATTGCCATCTGCCATCAGCCATTGAGGGAACGCTTCCTCTGAAGTCAATGCAAGCTGCTATACTGTCCATGTTGCGTCATGTCCAATGGCAGCGTCCAAGCTCAAGAATTGTTGACATGCGCTTTCATTCTATTTTGTGAATGGAAATAATGAGAAAAAAAGATTTCAGTTGTTTTTCTGGTGTAGCAAGTACAACGTCACATTAAACTCCAGCTATGCGGGTGTCGGCTATTGCATGTTTATGCTTGATCTGATTGAATCTAGGCCTTAATGTCAAGTGTCCCAAAGCACTGCTACTTTTCAGTTGGTGTAGTCAGATAATCGCACAATTATTGACTTGATCCCGGGTAACTTTTAGTAAAGTGCAGAAATGCATTCTTGCTAATAAATCTGTGGAAATTTCTGTCATGGCCACTGGCCTGGTGGCAAAGCAGCAAATTCAGGTTGCTGTTATTTAAGAGGCTGTCATTTAAAATCTCAGGTGTGGTTGTGTCCCAAGTGTGATAACCAATGAGGAGGTCAATTCCATTTAAGTTCCAGTCAGTTCAGAAAGTAAACCAAATGTTCCGGTATTGAAATTATTAGAATTTGAATTTCTGTGACCTACTTCCTGAATACAATTTGTTGTATATTTATTGAGAAAACAAATACAGTTCAGCTGTAGAAATACATTAAAAGGAGTTTCCACTATTTTCACTGCAACTCAGTAGCTGGTAACTTACCATTAACAAAATACAGGAAACGTTTGTAATAGCTTGTGCAATAGGCGCATCTAAGTGCAATTGAGAGTGAGGATTTTTCATGTGGAAAATCACATGACAACGTGTTTTTCGAACACTTCACATTTGACATTTCACACGCGAAAACGTGTTTTGGAACACTTCAAATGTGAAATTGTGTCGTTGTCTAATGTTGGTTGGGCATATTATTCTGTTTTGATGTTACTCCTGAATCACTATGATGAATACAGTATAACAGTATTTTCTTAAGAATAATTTCTTAACAAAACTGAGATTTACTTTGACGTCCTAAGTGTAGGAATACAGGTGAAATCAGTTAATGACACAGACATGGTGGTGTTGCAGGAAGATTGTAATGCTGTGAACCAAGAGGTTATGAGGTCAAATCCCAGGTAAGGACATGTTGAATAATAAACACTGAATAAATATGCATACACAATGTATTCATGTATGTTAAAGTATGTCAAATATAAATTGAAAACGCTAAATGCGCTGTTGTCACGCCCTGGCCTTATTATTCTTTGTTTTCTTTATTATTTTAGTTAGGTCAGGGTGTGACATGGGGAATGTTTATGTTTTGTTGTTTTGGGTGTTTATTTGGTAAAGGGGTTAATGGGTGTAGTATATGGTTTTGTGTTGAGTGTAGATGTTTAGCATTGTCTATGGTGGTTAGTATTCTAGGGGAGTCTATGGTTACCTGAATGAGTTCCCAATTAGAGACAGCTGATTTCGGTTGTCTCTGATTGGGAGCCTTATTTAGGGTAGCCATAGGCTCTCATTAGGTGTGGGTAATTGTCTATGTAAGAACGTTAGTAGCCTGTATGTTTGTGCACAACGTTTGTAGCTTCACGGTCGTTTTGTTGTTTTGTTATGTTGTATAGAGTTTTTGTGTCGTGTTCATCTTCGTGTTGTGTTTAATAAAGAAGATGGCTTATTTTCCAAAAGCTGCATTTTGGTCCGTCAATCCGCCACACGATCGTGACAGAATTACCCACCATAGGACCAAGCGGCATGGAAGGCGGCAACAGGACCTACCTACAAAGGATTTCTGGAGTTGGGAGGAAATTCTAGACGGGAGAGGACCCTGGTCACAGCCAGGGGAATATCACTGCCCCAAGGCAGAGATAGAGGCAGCACGGCGACACGGGAGGAAGCCCAAGAGACAGCACAAAATTTTTTTTGGAGGGGGGCACTTGGAGCAGTCGGCGAAGTTGAGGGGTGAGTCTGAGTGTGTCGAGGAGTTATTGGACAGATTGGAGGAGAGTGAACGAAGGGGAGATTATGAGACATTCGAAGAGTTGTTGACGAAATTGGAGGAGAGTGAAGAGAGAGAGCTGTTGGTTTGGCAGAGTATGCAATGCATTCTTCCTGAGGAGCGTATTAGCTGTCCGATGCCACCTGTGTCAGTTCCTCGTACTCAGCCTGAAACTCGTGTTAAAGTTCCGGAACATTTGATGCCGGCTATACACACCAGGTCTCCAGTACACCTTCACAACCCGGTGTGTCCTGTTCCTACTTTTTGCACTCATCCTGAGGTGCATGTCCCCAGCCCTGTACCACTAGTTCCGGCACCAAGCACTAGGTCTAAGGTGCGTCTCCAGAGCCCTTTACGCACTGTTCCTGCTCCCCGCCCTAGCTTTGAGGTGCGTGTTTCCAGCCCTTTACCACCAGTGTCTAAACCACGCACCAAGCTTCCTGGGTGTCTCCAGAGCCCTGTTGTTCCTCCACGTACTAGCCCTGTGGTGCGTGTCTCCAGCACATTACCACCAGTGCCTACACCACGCACCAAGCCCTCTGTGTGTTTCCAGAGTCCTGTACGCACTGTTCCTTCTCCCCGTACTCGCCCTGATGTGCGGGTCCTCAGCCCGGTACCACCAGTACCGGTACCACGCACAAGGCCTATAGTACGCCTTGAGAGTCCAGTGTGCCCTGTTGCTGCTCCCCGCATTAGCCCTGAGATGCGTGTCCCCAGTCCGGTACCACCAGTTCCGGCCCCACGCACTAGGCCTAATGTGCGTCCCCAGGGTCCAGTATGCCCTGTTCCTGCTCCCCGCACTAGCCCTGAGATGCGTGTCCCCAGCCCGGTACCACCAGTTCCGGCACCACGCACTAGGCCTAATGTGCGCTCCCAGGGTCCAGTATGCCCTGTTCCTGCTCCCCGCACTAGCCCTGAGATGCGTGTCCCCAGCCCGGTGCCACCAGTCCCGGCACCACGCACCAGGCCTACAGTGCGCCTCAGCCGGCAGGAGTCTGCCGTCTGCACAGCAATGACTGAACTGCCCGTCTCCCCAGCGCCATCTGAGCCATCCGTCTTCCCAGCGCCATCTGAGCCATCCGTCTCCCCAGCGCCATCTGAGCCATCCGTCTGCAATGAGCCTGCAAAGCCGCCCGTCTGCCATGAGCCTGCAAAGCCGCCCGTCTGCCATGAGCCCACTGAGCCGCCAGCCAGACAGGAGCCGCTAGAGCCGCCAGCCAGACAGGAGCCGCTAGAGCCGCCAGCCAGACAGGAGCCGCTAGAGCCGCCAGCCAGACAGGAGCCGCTAGAGCCGCCAGCCAGACAGGAGCCGCTAGAGCCGCCAGCCAGACAGGATCTGCCAGAGCCGCCAACCAGACAGGATCTGCCAGAGCCGCCAACCAGACAGGAGCAGCCAGATCAGTCAGCCAGCATTGAGCAGCCAGATCCGTCAGCTAGCCATGAGCAGCCAGATCCGTCAGCTAGCCATGAGCAGCCAGATCCGTCAGCTAGCCATGAGCAGCCAGATCCGTCAGCTAGCCATGAGCAGCCAGATCCGTCAGCTAGCCATGAGCAGCCAGATCCGTCAGCTAGCCATGAGCAGCCAGATCCGTCAGCTAGCCATGAGCAGCCAGATCCGTCAGCTAGCCATGAGCAGCCAGATCCGTCAGCTAGCCATGAGCAGCCAGATCCGTCAGCTAGCCATGAGCAGCCAGATCCGTCAGCTAGCCATGAGCAGCCAGATCCGTCAGCTAGCCATGAGCAGCCAGATCCGTCAGCTAGCCATGAGCAGCCAGATCCGTCAGCCAGCCATGAGCAGCCAGATCCGTCAGCCAGCCATGAGCAGCCAGATCCGTCAGCCAGCCATGAGCAGCCAGATCAGTTAGCCAGCCATGAGCAGCCAGATCCGTTAGCCAGCCATGAGCAGCCAGATCTGTCAGCCAGCCATGGGCCGTCCCTCAGTCCGGAGCTGCAGTCCCTCATTCCGGAGCTGCAGTCCCTCAGTCCGGAGCTGCCATTCCTCAGTCCGGAGCTGCCATTCCTCAGTCCGGAGCTGCCCCTTACCCCGGTGCTGCCCCTTACCCTGGTGCTGCCCCTTACCCTGGTGATGCCCCTTACCCTGGTGCTGCCCCTTACCCTGGTACTGCCCCTTATCCTGGTACTGCCCCTGACCCTGGTACTGCCCCTTACCCTGGTACTGGTCCTTAGTCCGGAGCTGTCCCTTAGTCCGGAACTCCCCCTTAATGCAATGGGGTTAATGTGGAGGGGGGTCGTTTGGAGGAAGCTTAGGAGGTGGTTAGGTACTGTGGTGACGTGGGGACTACGACCAGAGCCGGAGCCGCCACCGTGGAGGGGAGCCCACCCAGACCCTCCCCTAGACTGTGTATGGTGCGCCCGGAGTTCGCGCCTCAAGGGGGGGGTTATGTCACGCCCTGGCCTTATTATTCTTTGTTTTCTTTATTATTTTAGTTAGGTCAGGGTGTGACATGGGGAATGTTTATGTTTTGTTGTTTTGGGTGTTTATTTGGTAAAGGGGTTAATGGGTGTAGTATATGGTTTTGTGTTGAGTGTAGATGTTTAGCATTGTCTATGGTGGTTAGTATTCTAGGGGAGTCTATGGTTACCTGAATGAGTTCCCAATTAGAGACAGCTGATTTCGGTTGTCTCTGATTGGGAGCCTTATTTAGGGTAGCCATAGGCTCTCATTAGGTGTGGGTAATTGTCTATGTAAGAACGTTAGTAGCCTGTATGTTTGTGCACAACGTTTGTAGCTTCACGGTCGTTTTGTTGTTTTGTTATGTTGTATAGAGTTTTTGTGTCGTGTTCATCTTCGTGTTGTGTTTAATAAAGAAGATGGCTTATTTTCCAAAAGCTGCATTTTGGTCCGTCAATCCGCCACACGATCGTGACAGCTGTGTATGTACAGTTGATTAGTAGATTACATACAGTAGATTACATGCACTTTAGCCAAATACATTTAAACTCCGTTTTTCACAATTCCTGACATTTAATCCCCTGTTTTAGGGGTTTAACATTCCCTGTCTTAGGTCAGTTAGGATCACCACTTTATTTTAAGAATGTGAAATGTCAGAATAATAGTAGAAAGAATGATTTATTTCAGCTTTTATTTCTTTCATCACATTCCCAGGTGGTGAGAAGTTCACATACACTCAATTAGTATTCGGTAGCATTGCCTTAAAATTGTTTAACTTGGGTCAAACGTTTTAGGTAGCCTTCCGCAAGCTTCACACAAAAAGTTGGGTGAATTTTGCCCATTCCTCCTGACAGATCTGTGTGTAACTGAGTCAGGTTTGTAGGCCTCCTTGCTCGCACACGCTTTTTCTATAGGATTGAGGTCAGGGCTTTGTGATGGCCACTCCAATACCTTGACTTTGTTGTCCTTAAGCCATTTTGCCACAACTTTGGAAGTATGCTTGGGGTCATTGTCCATTTGGAAGACCCATTTGCGACCAAGTGTTAACTTCCTGACTGATGTCTTGAGATGTTGCTTCGATATATCCACATCATTTTCCTGCCTCATGATGCCATCTATTTTTTGAAGTGCACCAGTCCCTCCTGCAGCAAAGCACCCCCACAACATGATGCTGCCACCCCCTTGTTTCACGGCTGGTATGGTGTTCTTCGGCTTACAAGCCTCCCCCTATTTCCTCCAAACTTAACAATGGTCATTATGACCAAACAGTTCTATTTTTGTTTCGTCAGACCAGAGGACATTTCTCCAAAAAGTATGATCTTTGTCCCCATGTGCAGTTGCAAACTGTAGTCTGGCTTTTTATGGCGGTTTTGGAGCAGTGACTTCTTCCTTGCTGAGCGGCCTTTCAGGTTATGTAGAGATAGGACTCGTTTTACTGTGGATAGAGAATACTTTTGTACCTGTTTCCTCCAGCATCTTCACAAGGTCCTTTGCTGTTGTTCTGGGATTTATTTGCACTTTTCCAAACCAAAGTACGTTCATCTCAAGGAGACAGAATGCGTCTCCTTCCTAAGCGATTTGACGGCTGCTTGGTCCCATGGTGTTTATACTTGCGTACTATTGTTTGTACAGATGAACGTTGTACCTTCAGGCGTTTTGAAATTGCTTCCAAGGATGAACCAGACTTGTGGAGGTTTACCATTTTTTTTTTTGAGGTCTTACCTGATTTCTTTTGACTTTCCCATGATGTCAAGCCAAGAGGCACTGAGTTTGAAGCTATGTCTTGAAATACACACACAGGTACACCTCCAATTGACTCAAATGATGTCAATTAGCCTATCAGAAGCTTCTAAAGCCATGACATCATTTTCTGGAATTTCCTAAGTGGTTTAAAGGCACAGTCAATTTAGTGTATGTAAACTTCTGACCCACTGGAATTATGATACAGTGAAATAATCTGTCTGTTAACAATTGTTGGAAAAATTACTTGTGTCATGCACAAAGTAGATGTCCTAACCAACTTGCCAAAACTATAGTTTGTTAACAAGAAATGAATGGAGTGGTTGAAAAACAAGTTTTAATGACTCCAACCTAAGTGTATGTAAACTTCCGACTTCAACTGTACCATAACACATTTTTTTCTTGCAGGGCATCACCTGTGAAGTCTCGGAAATGTGAATCCACATGTGAAAGTTATGTGATCATGTGAAAATCCACATGTTAAGTGTTCCAAAAACACATGGTTTTACATGATTTCACATGTGGAAATGTCACGTGAAATCATGTGATCTCTCCATAAAGGAAGTGGAGAAAGAGAGAGATCTCTTCTTCTAGCCATGGTAGCCAAAAAAATGGGCAACTGTGCATTTTAATACGTGACCCGAAGCATGATGAGATGTTAATTGCTTAATTAACTCAGGAACCGCAGCTGTTTGGAACCACCTGCTTTCAATTTCAATTTGAATCCCTCATTTACCCAAGTGTTTCCTTTATTTTGGCAGTTCCCTGTATGTGTGTGGGTGTGAATATGCATTGTAAAGCGTATGTGTCTGTATGTGTGAAGGCATGTGTTGACAGTAAGCCTAATCAGCGGTCATGCCCAAGAACAGCGAGCAGACACCATCAGAATGCATCTGTATAAGTCTCTGGAGACAGGAGCTGCATGTGCAGAAACATACAGGTGAGAAATGAGGTCCCAAGACACAGAGGCTGACATTTATTACTTGGAAGTGAGGCCTATGACACAGAGAATCATTATTTGTGAGTCTACAACGTGTACACACACACGGACAAACCAACAATCGCACACAGGCAGAGCACACACACACACACACACAGATATTGGGGCCATAGTTCAGACCTGTGAAATTGAGTGAACAGGACACAATGACTTGGTCCCAAATGGCACCCTATTCCCCATGTAGTACATTAGGCTGCCATTTGGGATGCAGAAAAGGAGAACTGAGAGGAGAGGGGTCTCTCCCTTACTCGCTGTCATTTTTTACTGAGGGGATGTTGAATGAGGTGTTGAATCAGACTTGTTCCTATATCCCTGTGGATGTGTCTGAAATAGCATTAGCATACTCTGTTGTAAACGATCACCTGAATATGGTAGATGTTTAAAAAAAAAAATGCATTTAATGTCTGAGAAACATATTGCAAAGAGAGTCAAGGAACTACAGAGTTCCAGGAGGCTGTCCAACAGGAGGAGGCTGTCCAACAGGATGTATAGTGTCATTTTTATGAAATAAGTCATCTCTTGTAGACAGACGCACGTAACATAAATGGTAGTAATGTCTGTCAACAGACTGTGGATTTGTGACGACTAATGAGGAATTTTGTTCCGGTATGTTGATTTTCAGTCAATGATCATTTGGACAAAGCACGATCTCACAGGTGCCCACAACTTTCGAATTCTGTTTACGTTTAGGGGGTGGAGACTTCACAAGTCATGTTAGTATCTTTCTCTTAACATCTCCCCTCAGAACTGAACTGAGCATCTGACACAATTATGCAAGATTATGAAATACATTGAATTTCTTTCCTCTCGGTGTGAAGGGGGATTATGAGTGAGTGATTACATGAATTCCCAGTACGGTGCAGTAACTGGTGCTGTGGGAAGGCTGCGGGGAGGATGGGACCCAGGGGAACCACGGGGGGATTAGCTCCAGATTAAGGGTTCAATCATGGGAGAAATTACTCCACATCTCATAGAACATCATATCCCCATGGAACATGCAAACAGGCACTATTCCACTGAGATTCCCATCTGGGTAAACATCTTTTCATGAATGTCTTCAGTTGTATTGTGTGTGTGTGTGTGTGTGTGTGTGTGTGTGTGTGTGTGTGCGCGTCTTCTATGTGCATGTATATCTCCCTGTTTTCAATGTCAGGTACATCACGTTCTACCCAATTAGCTGAAGCGTTAGTTTGAGGTGCTCTGGTTTGGAATATCAATGATTTTAACATTTTGGAGCTAAGTGAAAGGAAGTGTTCTTCTAACTAAGCAGTATACTCTTAGAAAGCAGCAGATACCCATAGACTCCCAGTCATTACGCTAACGCTAGTTAGTATCGTCTCAGGAAACTACCTCCAACTTCCTTCATACCGGACACAGAGACATAATGATATCCACGAGTTCATCTGACTCAGGAGAAGTAGATAAGGGGGCCCCATTGCCAAAATCCTGTAGTATCCCTTGTGAGAGCTCAACCTTTGCTGTGTATCTTCCTGGTTCCTCCATCTCAGTTAAAAAACATGGCAGCTACTTCATAACACCATATTAGCATATGAGGGATAGGAGGTTGGTATAAACTACAATAAATTAATCTCCACAAAATAATTAAGCAGCCTGGAAAATAATGAACGATATAATTGCTTGTGTTTTTCCACCCTCTGTCTGTTTTGGTGTCAGTGAACCCTTATCCTGTTTCAGTGAGCTCTGGTTGTGTTGGCTGGCTAATAGCATTAACTTGGATATGCTCAACTAATCCATGTCAAATTTGACTGATGGAGTACACAGCGATGATTAGCTAGCACCTTCAGGAGATTAAGAGATCTGATATTGCCCTTCATTCTGTTTGATTCCCTGCCTCTCTCACTTTCTCTCACAATCAAATCAAATCCATATCAAAGTTTACCATATGTTATAGCGGGTGCAGAAAAATGCTTATGTTACTTGCTCCTAACAATGCAGTAAAATGTCAAGCAAGTACACAAATAATAAAAAAGTATAAATAAAAAATGTAAAAATCTTGAAATGTCAGAACGAATCCAAGTAATCCAAATGCAATCTATGCATTTATACACCTCTCTCTCTTTCTTTTGTCCTCAGTTGTTCGCTCTCAAACTTCCTCTGTGTCTAGCAGGGTGGTAATCCTTTGTGTGCGCTTGTCAATCACGATCCCGTCACCCAGGCTAGTAGACAGAAGGGAGACAGCGCGCTTATTGTGTTTACAGAAACATGCTCTCTGTCGCCTTTCTTCAAAGACATGCAACAGAGCGCAGGAACGAAACGAGGATGCTATTAGTTGCAAGGAGCATGGGGTCGATAAAGGGGAGTTGAGCAGCGATTAATGAACCGTAGGTTCAGAGATACTGTGTAAAGTCATAAATAGCACTCACCTCATTTATACCATATTTTTAGAGAGGACTGCATTTGAATGTGTTCAGGTAAAACCAAGCCATAAAACTGTCTGCCATTTAGCTGTTTGCACATTCATCCATATAATGCCTGTTCTGCTCCTCTAAAATGTCATTAGTTCCTGGTCAGAAGTTAATATCCTTGATCTCCCCAGGTGGCTGTTTACCTGGATGCTCTGCTTCACTTGGCTCCTCTAGACCACTCTACTCTGCTCCAGCTCCCTCTGAAACCCAACAGTCTGGTCTACAGATGCCCTGACAACCTCTCTTACAGTACTATCCATATTAAAAATAACTATTCTAATAATATATGCCATTTAGCAGACACTTTTATCCAAAGCAACTTCAGTCATGCTCTTCACATATGGGTGATCTTGGGAATCAAAGACACTATCCTGGCGTAGGAAACACTATGCTTTACCAACTGAACTCAGAGGACTCTCTGCCGAGCCCATTTACTAATCAGATGTATAATTCATGGAACAAATCATTCACATTAGCAAACAAACAATCTAATTAGCCTTTAGTCGCACTCTGACATAAAGAACAAGCCTTTGTCCTCTGGAGTGAATAAGTCTAGCTTTATGGGATCAAACCTGAACAGGGACACTGTGGCTATAATTATGCGAGGTGACCCAATGCAAAGCTGAATGACAACAGAGGTGAATGACAGCAGGGCTCTGGCATGCAACAAATCAGGGCAATACCAAGGGCATATTAATAAAGAGTCAAAACAATATCCATGTTGGTCCACCACACCAATAATACAGCATCCCCAAGTACCCTGACCCAGTGTCTGTGTTGGCTGAGAGCTGTATTTGAATGTAAAGTAGCTGGGCTCTCATTAGCCAGAGGCTTATTATTGACTGGGTGTGTGAGGGAGGCAGAGGCATGCAGGTCAGGAGTGGCCCTCCAGGGCCCCAGCAGCTAATCAGCCTGTTGAATGTCAAGGGGATGCTAGCTGGGCTGTATGTGTGTCTAACATCAGTATTCCATACTAGACAACCCACACACCACCGCATCAGAGCCATCAGAACTGTGTCAAGATCAGTGCTGTGAGTCACTGGAGGATAAGAGCGGTCAGTGTTTTTCCCTGTGAGCGTAGAATATAATAATATAAGCCATTTAGCAGAAGCTTTTATCCGAAGCAACTTAGTCATGTGTGCATATATTTGAAGCATGCATGGCCCCAGGAATCGAACCCACAATAATGGCGTTGCAAGGGCCATGCTCTGCCAACTGAGCCACACAAGAGCGCAGTGTGAGAGTTTGAGTCAGAGAGAGACAGAGAAAATAAATGTCCATATCCTGTATTTGTGTACATGTCTGTGTCAACAGGTATAGTGCCTTCAGAAAATATTCACACCCCTTGACTTTTTCCACATTTTGTTGTGTTACAGCCTGAATTTAAAATGGATTACATTTAGATTTTGTGTCACTGGCCTACACACAATACCCCATAATGTCAAAGTGTAAATATGTTTTTAGAAATGTCTACAAATAAATTTTAAATGAAAAGCTGAAATGTCTTGAGTGAATAAGTATTGAATTTGCTAATTTGGCTAATCATCTGAGCTCCGTCTCAGATTATTGCATGGTTTATATTTCCGTAAAGTTTTTTTGAAATCTGACACAGCGGTTGCATTAAGGAGAGGTATATCTATAATTCTATGTGTATTACTTGTATTATCATTTATATTTATGTTTAGTATTTCTGTTGAAACGATGTGGCTATACAAAGTCACTTGATGTTTTTGCAACTAGTGAATCTAACGCCTCAATGTAAACTCAGATTTTTTCATATAAATATGAATTTAATCAAACAAAACATGCATGTATTATGTAACATGAAGTCTTATGAGTGTCATCTGATGAAAAATAATCGAAGGTTAGTGATTCATTTTATCTCTATTCTGGTTTCTGTGAAGCTATCTTTAGCTGGAAAAAATGGCTGTGGTTATTGTGGTTTTGTGGTGACCTAACATAATCGTTTGTAGTGCTTTCGCTGAAAAGCCTATTTGAAATCGGACACTTTGGTGGGATTAACAACAAGATTACCTTTAAAATGATATAAGACACATGAATGTCTGAGGAATTTTAATTATGAGATTTCTGTTTTTTGAATTTGGCACCCTGCACTTCGACTGGCTGTTGTCAAATCGATCCCGTTAACGGGACTGCAGCCATAAGAAGTTTTAATGGCTATTATAGCAGAAAACAGAGGATGGATCAACAACATTTTAGTTACTCCACAATACTAACCTAAATGACATAGTGAAACGAAGGAAGCCTGTAGAGAATACAAATATTCCAAAACATGCATCCTGTTTTCAATAAGGCACTTAAGTAAAACTTCAAAAAATGTGGCAGAAAACGAACTTTATGTCCTGAATACAAAGCGTTATGTTTGGGGCGAATCCAACACAGCACATCAATGAGTACCACTCTTAATATTTTCAAGCATGGTGGTGGCTGCATCATGTTATGGGTGTGCTTGTCATTGGCAAGGACTAGGGAGTTTTTTGGGGGATGAAAAGAAATGGAATAGAGCTAAGCACAGGCAAAGTCCTAGAGAAAAACCTGGCTCTGTCTGCTTTCCAACAGACTATGGGTGTCACGCCCTGACCTTAGAGAGCCTTTTTATTTCTCTATTTGGTTAGGTCAGGGTGTGATTGGGTGGGCATTCTAGTTTGTATATTTCTTTGTTGGCTGGGTATGGTTCCCAATCAGAGGCAGCTGTCTATCGTTGTCTCTGATTGGGGATCATACTTAGGCAGCCCTTTTTCCCACCTTCAGTTGTGGGATCTTGTTTTTGCACAGTTGCTGTTAGCCCTGCAGTACTTTACATTCGTTTATAATTTGTTGTTTTTGGTGTCATTTTTAATAAAAGAAAAATGTACGCCTACCATGCTGCACCTTGGTCTCATTCTAACGACGGACGTAACAATGGGAGACAAGTTCACCTTTCAGCAGAACAATAGCCTAAAACACCTGGCCAAATATACACTAGAGTTGCTTACCAAGATGACATTCAATGTTCCTGAGTGGCCTAGTTACAGTTTTGACTTAAATTGACTTGAGAATCTATGGCAAGACATGAAAATGGCTGTATAGCAATGATCAACAACCAACTTGACAAAGCTTGAAGAGTTTTAAAAATATTGTACAATCCAGGTGTGCAAAGCTTTTAAAGAATCATAGCTGTAATCGTGCTTAAGCTAATTATTCTATTGACCCAGGGGTGTGAATACTTATGTAAATGAGATATTTCTGTATTTAAATGAGATATTTATGTGTTTTCAACTTGTCATTATGGGGTATTGTGTGTAGATGGGTGAGAGAAAAGATATATTTAATCCATTTTGAATTCAGGCTGTAACACAACATGTTTAATAAGTCAAGGGGTATGAATACTTTCTGAAGGCACTGTATTTGTGTACATGTCTGTGTCAATGTACGGCACACAGTATTACCTGTGTGGAACTAGTATATCCTGTTGGGGATGGGGGCGCTGTTTAGACTATTTATGCTAATTTGGCTAATTTTTTAAACGGCTTCCCACAAAATCCTTGATCGTACAATATGCATATTATTATTATTATTGGATAGAAAACAGTCTATAGTTTCTATAGGAGTTGAAATTTTGTCTCTAAGTGGAACAGAGCCCATTCTACAGCAATTTCCCTGACATGGAGTCAGATTTGAGAAATGTTGGCCACTCTTCTGAAGTCAGTTAAAAGGGCACTGTCGTTGCTATGACTATACGGACACTTCTTACGTCTTCCCCTGGATGCCTTTACGTGATGACGATTCCAACGGGGTCGATTGCGCGTTCACAGGCCCTACAAATGAAAAAACCCTGAAGCTAGTCATTCTTTGGGAGCTGCGTCATGAGCCTAGAGGACACCGGCGCGCACCTGTTCCAAGCGTTAGTTTAGCCTGTTATATTTCTCCGGTCATCTTTTCACTCGTTATAGGAGTTAAAAACATCATAAGGTAGTTAATTTAAAGCGTTTTATAGCAATTTATATCCGTTTAGTGCGATTTTGGGACATTTATTTTTGCAACGATGTGAAAAGTTGGGCACGCTTTTCAGTTCATCCCGAACGCAGTTGACATTTCCACATGGCAAGAGGACAGCTTTCCACCAAAAGACGATTTCTCCCAAGAAAGGATCCTTTGCCCAAGATACTGATGGAAGAACAGCTCAA
Organism: Salvelinus fontinalis; assembly: GCF_029448725.1. Classification (NCBI taxonomy): domain Eukaryota; kingdom Metazoa; phylum Chordata; class Actinopteri; order Salmoniformes; family Salmonidae; genus Salvelinus; species Salvelinus fontinalis. Next base: position 6,713,346 of record NC_074683.1, read on the forward strand.
GGTAGGACATTTTTATTATGATAAATCGTGTTTCTGTCGAAACATTTTAGTGGCTTAGGACGCCATGTTTTTTGACGTAGCTTCGCTTGGCGCAAACTGTATTGAAAAGTAAGGATAAATTAAAAAATGTAATAACGCAATTGTATTAAGAATTAAATTGTCTATCAATCCCTGTCCACCCTATATTTTTTAGTCACGTTTATGAGTATTTATGTATAAGAGTAGATCACTGTCTAAGTGGCGCAAGGACAAATTCTGACCAGCTGAGTTACATTTCACATTGTCTAACCATGATTTTGGTGGCTAAATATAAACATTTTCGATCAAACTGTATATGCATGTTGTAATGTGATGTTACAGGAGTGTCATCGGAAGAATTCTGAGAAGGTTAGTGAAAAAATTAATATCTTTTGGCGATGTTGACTTTTATCGCTCACTTTGGCTAGAATCAATGCTGGGCTGCTAATTGCTATGTGCTAAGCTAATATAACGATTTATTGTGTTTTCGCTGTAAGACACTTAGAAAATCTGAAATATTGTCTGTATTCACAGGATCTGTGTCTTTCGATTCGTGTATGCTGTGTATTTTTACGAAATGTTTGATGATTAGTAGTTAGGTAAACACGTTGCTCATTGTAATTATTCTAGTCCATTTGTGATGGTGGGTGCAATTGTAAACTATGCCATCTACCTGAAATATGCACTTTTTTCTAACAAAACCTATCCCATACCATAAATATGTTATCAGACTGTCATCTAATGAGTTTTTTTGTTGGTTAGGGGCTATAAATATCTTAGTTTAGCCGAATTGGTGATGGCTACTGGTGTTGGTGGACAAATAAAAGATGGTGGATTATGCTAATGTGTTTAGGTAATAGATGTACATCTTTACATATTGTGTCTTCCCTGTAAAACATTTTAAAAATCGGAAATGTTGACTGGATTCACAAGATCTGTGTCTTTCATTAGCTGTATTGGACTTTAATGTGTGAAAGTTAAATATTTTAAAAAAATATTTTTTTTGAATTTCGCGGCACTGGTTTTTCAGTGGGGGGGGGGGGGGTGTGCCGCTAGCGCCACGCTGATCCTAGACAGGATATACATACGAGGAAATGTGATTATAAGACATTGATTTGATGTGTGGAGTATACAGTACATCAGAATTTTTTACATTGGTTTTGAATAAAACATTCTGCTCTGCTTTCAATAGTTGTGTTTGTTTTCATCAGTACACTAAACTATGGGGGTTAACCTGTCTAGGATCAGCGTGGCGCTAGCGGCACACCCCCCCCCCCCCCCCACTGAAAAACCAGTGCCGCGAAATTCAAAAAAAATATTTTTTTAAAATATTTAACTTTCACACATTAAAGTCCAATACAGCTAATGAAAGACACAGATCTTATGAATCCAGTCAACATTTCCGATTTTTAAATGTTTTACAGGGAAGACACAATATGTAAAGATGTACATCTATTACCTAAAAACACATTAGCATAATCCACCATCTTTTATTTGTCCACCAACACCAGTAGCCATCACCAATTCGGCTAAACTAAGATATTTATAGCCCCTAACCAACAAAAAAACTCATTAGATGACAGTCTGATAACATATTTATGGTATGGGATAGGTTTTGTTAGAAAAAAGTGCATATTTCAGGTAGATGGCATAGTTTACAATTGCACCCACCATCACAAATGGACTAGAATAATTACAATGAGCAACGTGTTTACCTAACTACTAATCATCAAACATTTCGTAAAAATACACAGCATACACGAATCGAAAGACACAGATCCTGTGAATACAGACAATATTTCAGATTTTCTAAGTGTCTTACAGCGAAAACACAATAAATCGTTATATTAGCTTAGCACATAGCAATTAGCAGCCCAGCATTGATTCTAGCCAAAGTGAGCGATAAAAGTCAACATCGCCAAAAGATATTAATTTTTTCACTAACCTTCTCAGAATTCTTCCGATGACACTCCTGTAACATCACATTACAACATGCATATACAGTTTGATCGAAAATGTTTATATTTAGCCACCAAAATCATGGTTAGACAATGTGAAATGTAGCTCAGCTGGTCAGAAAATGTCCCTGCGCCACTTAGACAGTGATCTACTCTTATACATAAATACTCATAAACGTGACTAAAAAATATAGGGTGGACAGGGATTGATAGACAATTTAATTCTTAATACAATTGCGTTATTACATTTTTTAATTTATCCTTACTTTTCAATACAGTTTGCGCCAAGCGAAGCTACGTCAAAAAACATGGCGTCCTAAGCCACTAAAATGTTTCGACAGAAACACGATTTATCATAATAAAAATGTCCTACCTTGAGCTGTTCTTCCATCAGTATCTTGGGCAAAGGATCCTTTCTTGGGAGAAATCGTCTTTTGGTGGAAAGCTGTCCTCTTGCCATGTGGAAATGTCAACTGAGTTCGGGATGAACTGAAAAGCATGCCCAACTTTTCACATCGTTGCAAAAATAAATGTCCCAAAATCGCACTAAACGGATATAAATTGCTATAAAACGCTTTAAATTAACTACCTTATGATGTTTTTAACTCCTATAACGAGTGAAAAGATGACCGGAGAAATATAACAGGCTAAACTAACGCTTGGAACAGGAGAGGGTCGGTGTCTTCCACGCGCGTTACGCAGCTCCCAAAGAATGACTAGCTTCAGAGTTTTTTCATTTGTAGGGCCTGTGAACGCGCAATCGAGCCCGTTGGAATCGTCATCACGTAAAGGCATCCAGGGGAAGACGTAAGAAGTGTCCGTATAGTCATAGCAACGACAGTGCCCTTTTAACTGACTTCAGAAAAGTGGCCAACATTTCTCAAATCTGACTCCATGTCAGGGAAATTGCTGTAGAATGGGCTCTGTTCCACTTAGAGACAAAATTTCAACTCCTATAGAAACTATAGACTGTTTTCTATCCAATAATAATAATAATAATATGCATATTGTACGATCAAGGATTTTGTGGGAAGCCGTTTAAAAAATTAGCCACATTAGCATAAATAGTCTAAACAGCGCCCCCATCCCCAACAGGTTAATCTGATCACTGCTGTGTAAGGGAGAGAGGCTGGAGCTCTATTGCTAAACTAGCTAGGCTTTGAGGCCACATGCTGCACTTTCTCCCCAATCCCATTCAGATAAAACAACAGCCTATCTGTTGGTAGCCAATAAAACTCAACTCTACGATTGACGGTGGAGTTGAGAAGCGACTAGTGTGGGCGGACTGTAGCTCGTAAAACGTGGAGTTGAGTTTAGTTGTCTAACCCGTTGGTTGCTCGATGTAGCCTAATCCTTTTTTAGTTCCCTAACTTTTAATTCTGTCCTTTTATTCCATATTTTGTGAACTCTCACTCCACTCGCTACACATTGAACCTCTTTGCTGCTTTGATTGGCCAACATAAACAACAAGATATTTTAATTTCATTTAGAAAAATACATTTCAGTGGTAGAATATGCCTAAAATTTGTATTTTTTTCCTCACAAAAACTAATACTCACAAGTATTTGAATACTAATGTCTGTTTAGATATTTGAATATTCAAATAACCATGCACATCCCTACACTACACATAGTGATTATATTATCCACATTCTGAAGGGAAAATATGCTTCTTGCTTCACATGAATGGGCACGAAAAAAGCCAACTAACATCTATCAATATCTCTCCTCTTTCTCTCTGTATCTCTCCCCTCTTTCCTATATCACTCTCTCCCTACACACAAGATAAGGACATTAATGACCCCCTTCCTTCCTTCTTGTCACAGTAATTAGCCACCCCCTCACACACATGAAGAACTAATATCACACACTGCTGCAGCTGTGCTTACCCCCCCACCCCACCACACACACACACACAATTACTAAGGGGGGCGTATTACGGAAAGTGACAGTGAGTGGAGGGAGACGAACTCGTGGTGCTCGTAGTCGAAGTGTGTTGTTCAGACCACTGAGCCACCACAGTTCAAAATGCTCCGTGAGAATACTTGATGGTAATAGCCAGTCGTTTTTTAATTATTTTGTTTTAAGCCCTCCCCTAACATAAACCACTCAGAATGAATGCCTAAACTGTTAACCTTTTAGTTTTTTTTCTGTTTTAACCCTGTAACCACGTGGAATTAACCCTGTAACTGCACAGAATTAACGTGTCAAAAACAGACGTTCATCCACAATACGGCAAATTTGGAAGGAAAACAATGAGATCTTGTTGGAGCGAGAGTGTGTGGGTTGAGAGAGGAGAGATGTCAAGAGGTCATAGCCAATGGCAGCCAGTCCTCTCTGCAGGACCCTCCATCTCCCCCCACTCATCCACCCCTCCCATCTCCCCCACCCATGTACCTCTCCACCCGTCCACAAACCCCATCTCCCTCCCCACCCATCCACCCCTCATAAAGCCCCATCTTCCCCCACCAAACACCCCATCTCCCACCACCCATCCACCCTTCCATCTCCCAGTGCTACCATTAGTCATAACCATGCTAAAATAGTGTTGAGTCAAGGTTTGAAATCAATAGGGAGTCTGTGAACTGTGAATGTATCTTCCCAGAACAAGATTTAGAACAGAGCTAAATTCAAAGTATGAAGAGGAATGGTAGAACTCTTAGCTCCTATTACAGATGATGTGTTCTCAGTCGGGTGAACTGGAGGTGCACTTCATGTTTGTTGGCCATATTGCCGTCACTCATACTATATTTTCAGATGAGAGGCAAGAAGAGGCCTGTCGACCAGTGTTTCCCATTTTTGCTGTAGACCGGGACAAGCACACCTGAATCAACGTGTCAACTAATCATCAAGCCCTCAATGAGTTGAATCAGGTGAGTTTGTCAGGGGTAACAACAAACATGTGTGCTGTCGGGGATACCCGAGGACTGAAAATGGGGAAACACTGCTTGTAGACTACTGAGAAGATTGTTATATGAAGGTATCAGGGAGGGAATCTTACCTTGAATAGAATTTAATTAGCCTTACCTCGTTGATGAGGAACTGTAGCTGGAGGACAGCGGCTCCACTTTCATGCTGGCTATAGCAGTCCACACCAGGACGTCCCAGGCTGATGACATCACAGAGTCAAGGAAACAACCAGGAAGTAGAATGCATTGGCATAGCACAGGACAATGTCTAGCGCGCACACACACACACACACGCACATTTGCACGCATTGGCAGACACAGAAAAATATACACACACAGTAGGATGCATTGGCATAGGACATGACCATATCTAGCACCGACTGTATGAGCAGGATAAAACATGAAAAACACAGAACCAACCAGTGGAGACTCCTCAGAGGAGGAAGGGGAGGACTATCCTCCTCAGTGAATTTCATAAATATAAAAACAGTGAATCGTTAAAGTTACGCTTTTTTAGATAAAACTATACTAAATATATTCACGTCACCAAATAATTGTTTTGCAATGAAAGTCTACAGTAGCCTCAACAGCACTCTGTAGGGTAGCACCATGGTGTAGCCGGAGGACAGCTAGCGTCTGTCCTCCTCTTGGTACATTGACTTCAGTACAAATCCTAGGAGGCTCAACTTCCGGAGGACATCCTCTAACCTATCAGAGGTCTGGCAGCATGAACTGAAATGTTGTCCACCCTATCAAAGGATAAGAAAATCAATCTAAATCTGAAGGGATAAGCTACAGCTACCTTGAATGGCCGTGCATCAAATGTGGTGAGTAGTTGACTCAAAGAGAGAGAAAGACAATAGTTGAACCGTTTTGAACAAATTAATTTCTTCAAAAATAAAGGAGAAGCAAGAGAGAGAGAGAGAGAGAGAGATAGCTATATTTTGTTATATTATTTTCACTTTCACTGGGCTAGCAAATGCAGCTAGCTAGTTTAACCTACTCAAACACCCGGCTGAAACAGAGAGAGATGCTATTTTAGCTAGATGGCTATGGCTATCCAACACTGTAACTCTTCCAAGTCAAGGTAAGCTTTTATTTTTATGAATTTATTGCAACTGTGGCCCGCCGGCGTAAATGCTTGCTGACTCTACACTGCACTGCAAGATTGTAGCGAGTTTACTAACACGTTAGTTCTAGTAGCTATGTTGACTATGACGTTAGCTAATATGGTGACCACAACGATGTAGGCTGTGTGTAGGGGTTATTGGTTATGATATGAAGGTTTGGCTTGGAAAGATTTTTTCCTGGTCACAGACAGCTGATGTGTTTTGGACTGAAGTCCACAAGCGATGGGAAAAGGTGAGAGGAGGAGAGCATATAGATGTGAATAGGAATTATATGAGCAAAGTGATCATGCTGTTTGTATGTGGCTGCTATGAAAGAGTGTGCAGGCAAGAGTGTGCAAGGTGGTATTAAAGGTCTGCCACCTTTATTACTCAAATTTTTCTCTCGACCTGTGTGCACCTACATTCTGAACTTAGTCATAGACTAGGTTGTAGCAACCTCATGATGGGTATAGGGAAAATTAGAGAATCATGTAGTAGCCTAAACCTATCGACGTTACATTGAGCAGGGTGAGCGAAATATGAATGACAGTCATCCAATATGCTGTAGTAGAAATAAGGACATGCTCATTAAAAAAAAGTATTGTCCTCTCTCATCTTAAACGGCACCGACCACCACTGGAACCAGCTGAATATTTAGAAATGATATAATAGTGGTAGGCTGCAGGGCACTGAGACATCATTTCTCCTGGTTAGGTGTAATAAAATATGGAATGAAATGAACTCTCTAGGTCAGTAACATTCCTTTATTAAACACTGAATTCCGGAGTGAAGTGAATCAAGTACATTAGTAGTCTTGTAAAACCACACTTAAACCCATTCTGTCATCTCTTTCCCCAGATAACATGCCTAACCTCTCAGAGTAGCTCTCTTAAACAATGACTCGTATGATTGGAGAAACAGGAGGGGTGGAGTGTGTGTGTGTGTGTGGGGGGGGGAATTAGCGAGTCAGACAGCTTTCCCACTGGGCATGGATTTCAGTTCAACGTTTAGTTTTGACTTACATTTGGTTTGAGTTTTCAACTACGTGAACTCAACGTGAAACGAACACAAAAAAAATGTAATTAGATTTAGGTTCAAAGTTGAGTGAAAAAAAGACTAGATTCCCTGACGTTGATGACTTTTCGCAAATCCAATCAGTTTTACACGTTGAGTCAACGTCATCACAATTGTATATTTTTTTAAATGACGTTGAAACACTGTTGATTCACACAGTTTTTGCCCAGTGGGTTGTTATTGTTGTGGAAGTTATCTCTCTGTGTCAAAAAGAACATGCCTGAAGGATGGAGTAATGAGGGGACCCCAAGAGAGGATATCAGGCCACTTCGAGACACACTGCCTGCCTCCCAAATTGCACCCTATTTCCTATTTAGTGGTGGGGATGGACATAAGGACATAACATTTATATCTGCAGAACAATTATCTCTATAAGAATCATATCTCCAGAGCAATCATGTTTCCAGAACAATTACCTCTCAAAGCAAAGCAAATGATAGCCAAAAACAATTTCCCACATCCCAGTGGAAACCAAAGTGCTATTTGATTATGTTTGTTTCTACACCCCCCCCCCCCCCCCCATACACACACTAATGAACGAAGCCAACCCAACCGGTGTTCAGCCAGTACAGTATGTCTGATGCCCTGCTCTCTATCTGCAGTAGAACAGAGGTGTGTGGCTGTAGAGGCAGGGTTCTGGTTGACTACATAAGGCACAGGTGTCAAACTCATTCCACGGAGGGCCGAGTGTCTGCGGGTTTTCGCTCCACCCTTGTACTTGATTGATGAATTAACATCACTAATTAGTTAGGAACTCCCCACACCTGGTTGTCTAGGGCTTTATTGAAAGGAAAGACCAAAAACCTGCAGACACAAGGCCCTCCGTGGAATGAGTTTGACACCCCTGACATAAGGGGACAACACAAGGTGTCAGGACAGATACATCTGTACCACAGGAGGTGTGCTACTGCTTTTTCAGCCACCTCACACAGACACACACACACACACACACACACACACACACACACACACACACACACACCTCCAACAAGGACAAGGTCATGGGACCTCTAATTTTAGTCCCAGACACGATAAACAGTGTGATATAGAACAGCTAAACATGCACCGTGTGCTTGTCAAACATGCTGTTGCGAACACCACAGCAACAAGCTTGAGCAATTCGGAGTAAAATCGAGTGGACAGGGCCTTCCATGCGCATTCATCCATGTTCAGAAGATGAAGAGTAGATGGCAAAAGATCTGTTTCCAGGCCCAGCCAATATATTAAGTACAGCTGTGGCTGTCCACTTGAATTGAA